>NC_140592.1:126952144-128152144 GCF_964204655.1 Triturus cristatus | reverse complement strand
AGGCAGCACACAGGAAGGAATAGGGCTGACATACTTGTCCATGGATGGACAGCAAGGCATTGTCTGGGCAGTACTACATGTGTGGGGCACAGGTGAGAAAGGCTGTGATGTGGCACATTACTCCTGAGTCGAGAAGGCACCAGATGTATGATGAGATGTGTACAGATGTTATGTGTGACGGTGCAATGTGTGCCAGGCATGCCCTTCACTCCTTTGACATGTGTGCATGTCGTACTGCACACTTGGGATGAGCGTCACTGGCATGGCACAGTCAACAACACACGCAAGTGTCCCCTGATGGCCGCTACAGGGGTTACCACACCAGACATGTGACTACCCATGGTGCACGATGTGACTATGTCATGTATGTGTGGGGTGTTCCCATTAGCTTGATGTTGGTGCTCCCTCAAAAGCATCAGCTGTTGCAGCAACCAACATGTGTCTGTATGTAGATGGACATGGCACACTGTTACGCACACCAGGCCACATGTGGTATCGGATGTGAGGTGCGTATGTATGCATGGGACACGGAGTAGCGTAACAAGGACATGTCTGCATCCTCTCTATGAATGTGTGGTGAGTCATTACATGTACACCTTATTGGCAAGGTGTGTGGGCTGTCCTAGTGTAATGTCATGTGACCTGTGGCTCTAGTGTTCCGCTACCAGTCTCTGCAATCGACATCCTACTTCTGCTGATGTGTGGCTGTATGTCACTCCTGTGTTGCGTCTGGCTGTTCACTTACACTGGGACACAGCTAATCCCATGCCATGGCATGTGGAGGTTCACAATCTCCGTGTGTAGCTGGGTCTTGGTAGGAGTGTCACCTGCCAGCCATACGTGTCCAGGGCATGTGGCACATACCTGACTCCGTATGTCGCATATGTGTATTGACAGATTAACATGTGCTCAAAATTGTTGTTGTAGTGCACTCACTCTTCCTTGTCACTTCCAAATTACTGCAGAGCGCCACCTCTTCCCCGAGCAATTCCGGACTTGGCTGACATGCGGGAGAATGACTGTATCCGGTGCTACCGCTTCCCCCAACCGTTGATTGAGGAGTTGACGGCGAGGCTGGCACCACACCTGCAACCGCTGCACAGGTATCCTACGGCACTGACACCCAAGCTGAAGGTAATGGCAGCCCTACATTTTCTTGCCACGGGTACCTTTCAAAATACCATAGCTCATGTTGGTGGCATGTCCCAGAGCATGTTCTGCCGTGTGCTGCATGATTTCTTAGAGGCCATGTTGCTTCACCTGGATGCGTTCATCCATTTCCCAACCCCTGAAATGTTGACTGGGATCAAGCGTGGATTCTATGCCCTGGGAGGGATGCCCCATGTCATTGGGTCCATAGATGGGACACATGTGGCTTTGGTACCACCACAGGCACAGGAG
The DNA here is from genome assembly GCF_964204655.1 of Triturus cristatus. Classification (NCBI taxonomy): domain Eukaryota; kingdom Metazoa; phylum Chordata; class Amphibia; order Caudata; family Salamandridae; genus Triturus; species Triturus cristatus. Next base: position 128,150,743 of record NC_140592.1, on the reverse strand, counting down.
GTAGCGTACAGGAATCGCAAGCACTACCACTCCATCAATGCCCTTGTGGTGTGTCTGTCCAACATGGTGATTTCACATGTCTGTGCTCGTTTTCCAGGATCAGCACACGATGCCTACATCATGAGGCGTAGCAGGGTGCCTGAAATGATGACGCAGCTGCGCAACGAACGAGCATGTGTTGTTGGTGGGTACACTCTGTCTGTCCTGTATTTTGCGTAGACTTCCAGCACGACCGCTTCTCCTGTCCTACTAATGTCCATGTGCTTACCATGTAGGGGACGCTGGCTATCCCAACATGCCATGGCTGATCACACCTCTCCGTAACCCCATCACGCCGGCCCAGCTCCGCTACAACACTGCCCATGTCCGGACAAGGCGAGTGATAGAGAGGACAGTTGGCCTCCTGAAGAGCCGATTCAGATGCCTCCACAAGACCGGCGGCGCACTCCCATATGCCCCGGCGAAGGTCTGCAAAATCTTCATGGTCTGCTGCATGCTGCACAACATGGCAGTTGAGAAAGCTGTGCCACTCATCCTGGATCAAGATGATCAGGACCATCCACCCGTGGAGGACCAAGGTCTTGGCAATGGGGCTAGTGATGTGGAGGATGTGGTTCCGCAAGAGGACATCCGGTGTCGGCTCATACGTGACTTCTTTGCTTAGTGGTGAGTACCAGTGTCTGTGTGTGCACGCATTGGTCCCCGTGTGGCATGTGTTGCGATGTGTGTGTCCATCTGCATGTATGCCACGTGAGTCAGAGGTGTGTGTGGATGTGTCACTGGAGTGATGGTGCCAGTGATGAGTGTATTTCCACAGTCATAATTGTGACCTAGCATGTTGTCATCCTTACATGTGTCGAGTACATGCACATGCAAGTGGCTGTGCTTTTTTTGGCTGACTTCTTGTGTGTCTCTCATCCCCAGGTACTTGCACATGCCGTCTGCTGGTTGCATTGTTGTGGCACTGCTATTCCTCATGGACACGTCATCGTGTGCTGACTCAGCGTTACACGCACGGACAAGTTTGGAAGTCTCCTTAGGGTAAGGGATGCATCAGGGGTGTATTGGGTGTGGCAGTTGTTTACGATGTGTGCACACTGCCCCTGTCGATGTTTGGTTCCTCTGCAGACATGTCGCATCACCATGGGACACATGACATGCAGCTGGGTACACCTGAATAGATGGTCAGACTTGTTGACAGTCATCAGTGATGGGATTGTGGATTGTGATGATGGCATCAATGTGTGTTACACTGCCCTCGGACACATACGGTTTGCATTGGCTTGACATGGTGTGGGACTTCCACATCAGCAGATCAATGGTGTATGGCAGCCTCTCCGTGAGCAGCAGGGGATGTTTAGCTGTTAGCCGACACTTGTGTGCCAGTTCCATGGCTATCACGCATTTGTGCTGCAGAAGGGGGGTTCCAGTGTGGGACCCACATGTTACTCCACATGACCCGTTCATGTGTACTCCGAGTTGCCTCTGCAATCCCGAATACATGACTAATAAAGGTGTCCCTGTGCCTCTTCTCAGTCAATGCTGTTGCCACGGTGCATCCGGCATGTCTGGCATGGTTTTCCGTGATAGTGGCTATGTGTCTATGTGTAGAGTAGCAAGATGCAAGCTGTTTGTGTGGGATTAGACTGTATTGTGCATGATGTCCATGACTGTGTGGGTATTGTGACATGTGCCATCCCCATGCATCCAACGTTGGCCAGGCCACCATTTTTTGCATCCACCTGACTCAAGCTTGCAGGACATGGTTCTGCCACCTGTCCACACATACCTGGGTGCCCCACAGGACACTCCACATGACCTCTGCGCATGGCTGTCGCTGTACTCAATATGTCTGTCGGCACAGTTGTGCGGCCACCCCCTCAGCTGGTTGGGCCCATCACGGGTGTGTATGGTGCTCCATGTCTGTCTTGCCTAATACAATGTGACCCATGTGTGTCCTCCTGTGCCAGACTCAGGCCCCAGGGTGTGGATGGTTGAAGTCGAATGAGAACTCAGGCATGGTTGGACTTTACAAGACACATGTAAGGTAATAATGCATCTTCTCTTTATGGTGTAACTTTTTATTTTGGTTGAGGTACGGGGGGGTATGACATGAGGGGCTTTCCGGGTGTGTGGAATCCAAAGTTCACTAGGGGAGTTGGTGTCCTTGCCATTAGAAATCCTCAGAGTCCATGCCACAGTCTTTGTCAACATTGGTCAGACAGTGACCAGCAAGTCCATGTGGCAGAGAATGTCTTTTGCTGCTGTGCTGCTGTTGGTCCAGTGGGCCAGGTGCCAGGCCAGGTGTCCTGGGAGATGGTGCTGTTGCGCTGACCCTCTTGTTTTTTTCCGTGGATGACCCGCCCTCCTGCGGGGACCCTCAGAAGCAGGCCGTGACGATGTTTGGGATGCTCCGTCGGATGACTCCTCCTCCTCCTGATCCCTCCCTGTGGGTGGTGATGTTCTATGCCTGGTGGCACAGGGAGGGTTGCCCATGTTGTCGGCTATCCGACGGAGTGTACTGTGAATTCCCGTGAACACCGTCACGAGCTCAGCCTGTCTGTCCTCCATCCGCCCTTGGTGTCGCAGTAGACAGGCATGTTGCTCCGCATGTTGCTGGGCCTGCTGGGTCTTGATCTCCTCGAGGGTCCCCTTCATCTCGTTGAGGGTGGACACAACCTGGGCCATGCCCGTGGTGTCCTGCCGGTATGTGTCCAGGATGTTTCGGACATGGGAATATACCGGTTCCGCAGCCAACCGGTCAGGCTCGCGCCTCCGCCGTCCTCCATTCCCACCACCCCTGCCCACTTGCACCTGGCCTGCCCTTGTGGGCACATCGGGTCTCCGGGACCCCTGAGGGGTGGCATTGGCGTTGTCGCCTGCCTCCTCCTGGGTGCCCGGTACACCGTGTCCCTCCTGGCCAGCCTGGCTGAATTGTGGTGGTGGGGCAGAGATCCTGGGTGTCTCCTGGGATGAGGCAGGAGTGGGGGTGGTGGTTGGCCCAGATGTACCTGACGCAGGTGCTGCAGGTCGTTGGACACCAGAGGGACCAGGTTGGTCGGGTCGGGTTCGTCCACAGAGTGGTGAGAGTCGTCACTGCCGGTGGCTCCGTCATCCCGCCGAGCCCGGTCCTGTGAGTCTTCCCCCCCAGTGTTGGGGGGTGATCCACGACGTTGACCTGTGTGTGAGAGAGACAATGTTAATTTTGTTCCATGCAACATCCATTTTTCATTGGTTTCTAAGTTGGCACATTTCCTCTGGGAATTTGGATATGTCTTGCATTCCACTCACAGTGCACTTGTGCATGGGTATGTCCCTTGGCCACAGCTTTTGCGACTTTACCTATGTGTGGCACAGTCTTACTTGCTGCGTCAATTGTGACTGCAGTCAGCAGTGGAGTGAGCAGGTGTGGCGAGCCATGCATTGGCGCCTTCCGTGTTGCACTGTACGTGGGCACATGGAGTGGTTCCACACATTTAGATAATGCAGGTAGCTGTCGTTGTGCTCGTGCACAGGTTGAGACATGGCCCTGTGTTTTGCCATGGAGAAGAGGGGGGGTTCTGGCACTGGCCACCCTTGTCTATATGCACGCAGTCCACCTGCTGACGAGCAGACATTCCCACACCCCCCAAGGCTGAATTGGGCTCCCTGTGTGTCCCTTTCTCACTCCCTCTCTGTCCCCCTCTCCCACCCTCTGTGTGTCAGCCTCCTCCCTCTGTCCGTCTCCATGTGTCTCCCTCCCTCTCTGTCCCCCTCTCCCTCCCTCTGTGTGTCACCCTCTGTCACCTCAACCCAGCTTCCTGGGCACACACTTTTAGCAGATCTTTGAATGGCCCTTGGATTGTTGATGTGAGTTTGTTTCCGATCTCCAGGCACCCATTGGGTGTAGTGTCTGTGTCTGCGCTGCTGTTGTGGTGGTGTGTGCTGCCACTCTTTCACAGTGTTGGCTGTTCATTAGCTGCTGTCATGTGCAAAAACGTGCCGTCACCCCCATGTGTTAATGCAAGGCGTCTGCTATTTGCTGGCAAGTCTTTCCTGTGTGGGGACACACTGTTTGTCTGGCTGTGACCTAGGCCATATGGGCAGGGGGCATTGTTGTCTGCTTCTGAGTTGCACTATGTGATTTTTGGGGCCCACACTCCCGCCATCCGGCTTACCGTGTCTTGTGTTGGTGTTTTCTGTGGCCTGTGACTTGGCATTGTCCAGCTGGGTGCATGGGGCATGGTGGCGCTAGTGGCATGTGCGTGTTCATGGAGTGTGGTTGAGTCATGCGATAGCTTGGGGTGGTTGCGTGCCTGATTGTGAGTTTGTTTGTGGATGACGTTCCCCCCATGTGAGGTGAGTTGTTTGTGTACTCACCCGGGTCTCGGAGTCCTTCTAATCCGTCCACTGACACCACCGGCAGTATGGCCATCACCCTCTCCTCCCAGGGATGGTATTGTACGGGTCTGCGGGGCGGCCCTCCTCCAGTGATGTTGGCCTGGTTGTGGTCGTCGGTCATTTTGCGGCGGACCGTCCTCCGCAGATCGTACCACCTGGCTTGGCATTCATGCCTGGTCCTTCTGGTGGCCGCAACAGCATTCACAGCATCAAAAATCCTCTGCCACATGGCTGTTTTTTCGGACATGCAGGTCTGTCTGACCAATGTTCCAAAGAGGTGTGGCTCGACTCTGAGGATTTCGTCGACAAGGACCTCCAACTCTCGGCTAGTGAACTTTGGATTCTTGTTAGTGGGCATGGTGAGGGGTGTTGGTGTGGATGGTGGGGGGGTGTTTGGATGGTTGTGGGTGTGTGGGTGTGGTTGTGCAGGTGTGTGTGTGAATGTGATGAGGGGGAGTTTGTGAAGGTGGGTGTGTGAAGGTGTGCAAGTGTAAGGTGTAGTAAAGGTTCTAGTATGGTGCTGTAGGTTGTCTGTGGGGTCTGGCAGCAATGAGTCTGTTGCAAAGGCTCATGGTTTGTGTGTGTGGGCCCTTTTTATTGGTCCATTGGTGGGTGTGGCTGTGTTTGAAGTTTGGGTGGGTGTGTTATAAGGAGTGGTTGTGTTTTGGGCCTCTGTTTGGGATTTTGGCAGTTGCAGGTCAGTGAATATGTTGTTTTTGTGCTTGTTGGACATGTTTTGTGGCTTTGTGCCATTCGAATGGTGTATTCTTGTGTTGTTTTGCTTTGTCCTGGTTGTGTACGTGCGTTTTTAGCGTGTGTACGGTGTGTACTTCGGGAATTTAGTTGTACAGTGCTGTCCTTGTGTCTGGCTTGGTACGACTCGTACATGCGCGATGTTGTGTGAAGGTGCTGGTGTTGGGGCCTGGGGTGCGCTCCGTACTTAGAATGTTGGGGTGGGGGTACGCTCCATGCATACGCGGGTGAGGGTACGGGTTGTACATACACTGTTGGGGAGGGGGTACGCTCCATACGTACGCGGGTGAGGGTACGGGTCGTACATACACGGTTGGGGTGGGGGTACGGGTCGTACATACACTGTTGGGGTGGGGGTACGCTCCATACGTACGCGGGTGAGGGTACGGGTCGTACATACACGGTTGGGGTGGGGGTACGGGTCATACATACACTGTTGGGGTGGGGGTACGCTCCATACGTACGCGGGTGAGGGTACGGGTCGTACATACACGGTTGGGGTGGGGGTACGCTCCATGCATACGCGGGTGGGGGTACGGGTCATACATACACGGTTGGGGTGGGGGTATGGTCCGTACATACATGGTTGGGGTGGGGGTACGCTCCATGCATACGCGGGTGGGGGTACATGTCGTACATACACGGTTGGGGTGGGGGTACGCTCCATGCATACGTGGGTGAAGGTACGGGTCGTACATACACTGTTGGGGTGGGGGTACGCTCCATACGTACGCGGGGGAGGGTACGGGTTGTACATACACGGTTGGGGTGGGGATACGGGTCATACATACACTGTTGGGGTGGGGGTACGCTCCATACGTACGCGGGTGAGGGTACGGGTTGTACATACACGGTTGGGGTGGGGGTACGCTCCATGCATACGTGGGTGGGGGTACGTGTCGTACATACACGGTTGGGGTGGGGGTACGGTCCGTACATACACGGTTGGGGTGGGGGTACGCTCCATGCATACGCGGGTGGGGGTATGTGTCGTACATACACTGTTGGGGTGGGGGTACGCTCCATGCATACGCGGGTGAGGGTACAGGTCGTACATACACGGTTGGGGTGGGGGTACACTCCATGCATACACGGGTGAGGGTACGGGTCGTACATTCACGGTTGGGGTGGGGGTACGCTCCATAGATTCACGGGTGGGGGTACGTCTCGGACATACACGGGTGTACATACACGGGCGGGTATTCGACTCGTACATAGGAGGGCTGGGGGGGTGTTGGGCGCGTATGCGGGCACATGTCTCCATGGTTGCTATGGGAGTTCGGTGCGGACGGTGTTTTTTCCATACGGTTGTAACATCGGACGCACGGGATGGATCGTAATTCCGCGGTCGGACTTCACTTTTCACATTTGTACGGTAAATCGTCCGGGGACGTGTCGGACACATTTTCCGACCCGAGGACGTGTGGGGAATAATTCCCAATGCGATTTGTATGGACTTTTTACCATGCGAATCGTGATTGGCAGTTTGTACGGCACTTGTACGATTCGTACGGTAAAAAGACCGGATACGAGTCGTACGGGGAATTTTTTTACCGGATCGTAATCGGCACCAGTGACTCTTTCTGACCTACAATAATGTCTCAACATTGTATACAGTTTCTAGTCTGTAGCACACTTCTGAGCATCACTGGAAATCTGTAGTTTACAGCTCACAGAAAGGAAACAGCCAAATCAGTACACTATTTCCCATATACAAGTAAAATAAGGAGGGCTGGTAAATGGCTAATCAGAGCATTATATTGTAATGTCAACTTCTGTCTAACTATTCTGGCCCACAGAAATAATATAACATTCAGCAGTCTGCTGCCAATTATAGCTCATGCAGGCTGGTTAATAAGACCTGTCCGTGGGAGGAGCCTAGCGCGCATCCAAGATGGTCGCGTGAGCACAGGGCTCCCCGGACCCTCGCTGCTCCTCGGAATTTATCCTGACAAAATCCTGATTTGGTTTATGGAATCTGGGAGATGACGACCGGCTGAGCACGTATCTTTTTTCAGAAATTTAATCGGACCCGGGAATCCTGAGTTATCGTTGTTTGAACTTTTGGGACCCACCCGACGGAGGTGCCCGGGGCGAAGGTGAGCCGTGGGGGCCGTGTTGCAGTTGAACAACAGCGGCTGCGGCGCGGTGCCAGGGGCCGATTGGCCACTTTCGGTTTCACTTTTAGACCTCAGGGGGCTGGCCGGTGGAGCGATTGAGGTGGTGGGGTGTTTCCCTGACCTCTGCACAAGGCTTTGTCACCACCTGCCACTAGAGTGCCTACCGCCTTGGGTCCCCCCGCACCGCCATATTGTGGCCTCGGGTGAGGCGCTGGTTTCCAGGGCCGGTATCCCAACCACTTTTGATCGGCGGTCCCCCTCGGAGTCCGTGGCCGCATGGGGGGCAAGGGGGGCCCCGAGGGGCGCAAGACTAAATCCTCCCTCCGTGGAGGACCGGTCCAGACCAACAACATGGACCGCTACACTCAGGGCAGAGGCTCTCCTGGAACGGCCGGTCCCCCCTCAGACGTCGCCGGTGGCGGCACATCCGTCTCTTCGGAACTTTCCCTACAGGACATCATGGGCGCCATTGATGGCATCAGGGAGACCATCGCCACGCAATACGAGGCCCTGGCCCGTAAGATCGATACGGTGGCGATTGATGTCACCTTAATACGGGCGGACCTCTCCAAAACAAACGAGAGGGTTCAAACTCTCGATGCGCGGACCTCCACCCTGGGTGCGGATGTGTCGGACCTGCAGGCCGCGCTTGGCGACATCAAGGTGGTCAATGAGCAGATGGCCCGGCGGCTGGAGGACTTCGAGGGACGGGCCCGACGCAACAACATCCGTGTCATCGGCATACCGGAGTCCTCCGACGACCGCCCGGTTGACCTCCTGGTCGAGGAACTCATCCTCCAACAGCTGACCCCTGCGGGCTTGAGTAAATTTTTTGCCGTTGAACGGGCTCATCGAGTTCCGGGCGGGCGGCCGCGGCCGGGGGCCCCCCCGAGGCCTATCGTGGCCAAACTGTTTTACTACAGAGACCGGGATGCGATTCTGCAGGCCTCGCGGGTCCATGGCCCGGTTCGACATGAAAACTCATCCATTAACTTTTATCCGGACTTTACTCAACTTGTCCAGAAACAGCGGATGGGATTCCAGGGGGTGAAACGTCGTCTTCGTGAGCTGGGCCTAAAGTACTCTATGCTCTACCCTGCCAAACTCCGAGTGGAACATGAGGATCGGACTGCCTTCTTTGACTCTCCTGTGGCCGGGAGTGACTGGTTGGACTCGCTGCCGGACAGAGGTGGCCGTCCCGGGCCCTCTGCAGGTGCCAGCGGTGACGGGTCCCCTTTGGAGTGACTCTGGGTCCTTGACTTTGCCAATTTGCACTGCTCAGCTGGGTTGTACTTCTTTGGTTCAGTGTGTTTTGCTAGTACCTGTATGGGGGGCGGGCGGGGACGGGTCCCTTTCCTCCTCCGGGGTCTTTTTGTAGACTGGGGTTAGTTGGGCGACAGGCACACTGCAATTTGGGGGGGTTTTTTGGCCCGCAGGGGTGCAGGGTGGGGGGAGTTGGGTGTTGGGGGGGGTGGGGGGGAAGGAGGGGTTGTTTTGTAGTGTGGTTTTTGTTTGCAGGGCGAGGTATTGATTTTCTGCCACCTTTGGGACTTGTGCTACTTGCGGGGGGACCTCTGATCTATTGGAGGGGATGGGGGGGGACGGGTTGAAGCTGATGTCATGGAACGTCAATGGGTTGGGGGACCGTATCAAACGGGGTGTAGTTCTGCAGTATTTGCGTCGTCTGGCTCCTGATGTGGTGTTTATCCAGGAGACGCATTTGGTTGGCAATGTCTGCCATGCAATGAACAGGGGGGGATACCGCCTCGTGGCTCACTCTGGTTTCACAACTGGCTCCAGGGGGGTGGGCATTCTCCTGCGATCCTCACTTCCGTTGGAGATCACGAGGGTGGTCTCAGATGACAGAGGGCGTTATGTTTGTCTGACTGGGAGGTGGGAGGGGCATCCCCTTGCCCTGGTCTCAATTTACGTCCCACCGGGCCTCCAGAACTCCACCTTCGCGGACTTGGGTCGAATGCTGCTTGAACTTCCGGATGGCCTTTTGCTCATGGGCGGGGATTTTAACTCGGTGGTTTCGGGTGACCTGGATCGTCACCCACCCAGGGCCCTCCCCGCTGCCCAGGCTTGGCTAGGTGGTCTGTTGGAGACCTTCGGCCTGGTGGATAGTTGGCGATTAATGCATCCGACCCAATGTCAATACACCTTTCACTCTGGGGCACATGGGAGTCTTTCCAGGTTAGACTATTTCCTTATGCCCGCGGCGCAGACGGGTCGAATTCGAGAGGTCAGGCACCTGGCGAGGGGTATCTCCGATCATTCCCCGCTGTGGCTTCTCTTTGACACCGAATCGCGGTCTGCAGGGCGGACCGCTCCCATTAACCCGTGGTACCTGCGAGACCCTACGACCCGCGATAGTCTGGTTAAGGCTATGGACCAATACTTTCTTGAAAACGAGGGGTCTGTGTTGTCTGCAATGTCCCTGTGGGAAGCCTTTAAAACCGTAATCCGCGGACACGCCCTCTCCCAGATAGTGGTGGCTAAGAAGCTCAGGAGTGAGGCGGTGGTGAAGCTGGAGACTGACATCTCGGGGCTGGAGTCGGCCTTGGAGGCGGGTGTCACTCCGGACGGGCTCCATGCCCTCAGCCTGAAACAGTTTGAATACAGATCTCTTGTCACCGACGCTGCCAAAACTATGTATAGGGAGCAGCAGGGTCGGTTGTATGATGCCGGGGACAAGGCGGGAAAGCTGATTGCGTGGCTGGACAAGAAGGAGAGAGTGAATCGTGTGGTCCCGGAGTTGCGTGTCTCGGATGGAGTGTGTGTGACTGAGCCTGGTGAGATCGTGGAATGTTTTGCCGACCACCTCCGGACTGTGTACTCCCCGGTGACTGATAGGGATGAGGAAGATTCTCGCCTTCTCCTGAGGGACATTGCTTTGCCTGGCCTTTCTGCCGAGGACCGTGAGCAGCTGGACGCTCCCCTGTCGGTAGATGAAATCGCGACTGCGATTCGGTCCCTTCGCTCGGGCAAGGCCATGGGTCCCAACGGTCTACCTATCGAATTATATAAGTTGCGCCCGGATAAACTAGCGCCCTTCCTCCGTCGTATGTTTCAGGAGTCCCTTGAGGCCGGTTCCCTTCCGGTCGACCAGCGGCTGGCCACGATAGTCGTGATCCCCAAGGAAGGTAAGCCACGGGACCGCTGTGCCTCTTACAGGCCTATCTCTCTGCTAAATGCAGAGCCTAAAATCCTGGCTAAAGTCCTTGCCAATCGTTTGTTGAGCATCATCTGCGATCTGATTCATCCGGATCAATGCGGCTTCATCCCACATCGCAACACCGCCCTCAACTTGCGGCGTCTCCATGGCGCCCTCGCCAGGGCAGAGTACCTCTCCGAACCGGCTGTGCTGGTTTCTTTAGATGCCACGATGGCCTTTGACACCATCGAGTGGCCATTCCTTTGGGCTGTCTTGACCAAATTCGGCTTTGGGGAGGGATTTCTTGGCTGGGTGAAGCTTCTCTACACGGGACCCATGGCTCAGGTGGTGGTAAATGGGCGGGTCTCTCGGCCCTTCGCTCTCGGTAGGGGTACGAGGCAGGGGTGCCCGTTGTCCCCTCTGCTCTTTGCGCTCGCCCTGGAGCCACTCGCCGCTTGGCTCCGCTGGGAGCCCTCGATCAGGGGAATCCGGTGGGCCCCGGGCTTTGAGGACCGGGTCTCGTTATACGCTGACGATATCCTCCTGTATCTTACCTCGCCGCGGCAGTCGCTTAACGTTCTCTTCGATGTTCTGACTTCCTACGGGAGAAATTCGGGTCTCACGATTAACTGGTCTAAATCCTGTGTCTATCCTATCTCCGGTGGCCCCCCTCTCCTGCCGCCTCGGCTTCCGATCCAAATATCTCTGTCCGGCTTTAAATACCTGGGGATACACATCTCGTTGGACCCGGTAGCTCGCTATGAGCACAATCTCCTGCTTCCACTTCGGCGTTTGAGGGAAGACACGGCTCGGTGGTGTAGGCTGCCCCTGTCCCCACTGGGTTGGGCCGCATTGTTTAAAATGATGGCCCTTCCCAGGTTCCTCTATGCACTTCAGAACTCCTTCGACATCATTCCAGTGGCCTACTTTCGGGAAGTAGAGAGCCTGCAGAGGAGACTGGTGTGGGACGGACGGGCGCGTATCGCCCTGGCCAAACTCACTCTCCCCTGGTACGACGGGGGCATCGCGCTTCCCGACATTCGCAGGTATTATTGGGCCTCACAGCTATCAGCCATTAACCATGCCACGTATGCGCCTGGCTTGAACCCGGCGTATGAGATGGATAAATTCCTGCTTCCCGGCGGTAACTATAACAGGGCGCTTTACTCCCGCTCGGCTGGACGGACCCTGACGGGCCCCACTAAGATCGCGGTACGGATTTGGAAGGCGGCCAATGTAGCCATGGGCTGGAGTGAGCGACTAACATGCGCTACTCCTTTATTTGCCTCCGACCGACTGGGAAGCCTCTGGACAACGAAGGGGTTTGACCGTTGGGACACGATTGGCATCAGTAGAGTGGGAGACTTATGGATGAAGGGCGCGGTTAAGACCTTCGCGGCGCTCCAGAGCGAATACGAACTCACGGAAAAGGAGTTCTTCCGATACGCCCAGGTTCGGCATGCCCTGCTCTCTGTCTTTTGGGAGGGGACCAAGATCCCGGCCTCTTCGCCACTCGAGGACCGCATACTTGATGGTCATGTTCCCGACAGTACTATCTCCTTAATCTATAAAAAACTCATTAATAATCGGGCTGACCTATTGGTGCGCCTTCGGGAGACGTGGACGGGGGACGGGGTGGAATTAGACGACGAGGACTGGCAGTCCGCACTATCGTCCCCCAAGGAAGTCGCCATTCCAGCCCGTCTCCGCCTGGTCCAGTTAAAGATTCTCCACCGGGTGTATGTGACGGGCCCCCGTCTGGTCTCGATGGGATTCTCGGAAGATGGGCTCTGCAAGCGGGGGTGTGGGCTCAGTGCCACCTTTCTCCATATCCTTTGGGAGTGCCGGGAGGTGGCGGAATACTGGCGTCGGGTTCATGGGGTCATGGGACAAGTCACCGGGGTGGCGCTGCTGCCGGAGGTGCGTCGCTGTGTCTTGAATGTGTGGGAGCCCAATGATTATAACGCGGCGCAGACTCGGTGGGCGGCCCTGGGCTACATGATTGCTAAGAGGGATATAGCGCAGCTTTGGGGCTCCCAGCGGCCACCCACCGTGTCAGTATGGAAGGAAAACATGGACTGGTGTATGTTCAGGGAGAAGACTGTATATGTGGCCCGCGGTAAACCCGGGGCATGGGGTAGAATTTGGGGGCAATGGAACGTGTATCGTGGGGGTATCTGTACGCCCCCCCTAGTGGACACCGATATTGCCTTGTCCCCCTGACCCTTGATGGTTCCTTGCAACTGATTGTAATAATCGAATATAGATGTTCCTTTCCCGTTACCCCCCCCGATCTTTCAGTACTCCCTCCTGTTGATAGCTAATTGAAGGTTTGGAGTAAAAGTCCCCCGGATGTAGCCTGACCCACGCTTTTTGCCCGTATGCCTCGCCTTTTGTTTTTTGTTGTTATTTATGTTAAATGTATGTCTCCTGCTTCTCTCGAGCTATCCTGAGCCATTTACGGGGCTGGGCCCCAGGTGTCGCCTACTACTTTAACTAATGTACGATCCTTTCTGAGTCTAGCGGCCGGCCCTGGCGGTTGTAGGCCCATGCTTGTAACTGATTTATTGTTTTAATAAAAAATTTTGGAAAAAAAATAAAAAAAAATAAGACCTGTCCGCTATTGATCTTATTCATCACTCAGTTCTGTACCAGCCCCTTATTCCAGGATTTGTAAAGCACGGCAAATCCCTCATGAGCATTTCAGGGTGTTGAAATGTAGGCATGGGGAGATTAAGGGATTTGCCCAGAATCACATGATGTTGATGCAGACGACAAGACTCGAACCTGGGTCCCATCGTCTCTGAAGTCGACAGCTCAGGCGGTTACACCACATCCAGTCAGAGGACTGCACTCTAGGGCAGCACTGCAGGTCCCAATTAGCTACATTCTATGCATGCTGCTTTACATCTCACAATGACACTCAGGTATCAGATGCTGGTAACAAAGTCCATCCGAGCAGATCTTCCTGAACACTTCTGTCACCAAACATGCCTGCTCAGGACAATGAACTGTAAACAAAATATCAGACTGAACAACCCAGTGCAGTACAAATGTTTAGTAAATTACTGTTTTTCATTCTTAGTGGTAACTATGAGCCTCAAACACGAGGGCCCAGCCTAAAGTCAAAGTTGCAGGCTAACTGCTATACAGCACTGGTAAGATGCAAGGGCCGAGTTGGTTCCATTCAAACTTTTACCTTCACACTTAAAAACTTCTCTGGTTAGTTTTCTCCATAACTGGCTGATCGGGAGGGTTGTCCCTTGACTAAGTCCAGTGTGGGTTTGACAATAGCAGACTGAAGAAGTCCAGAAGTCGGTTGAAACCATTGTTCTTGAAAGTGTTTGGGGAAATCTATAAACTGACAGGTAGAATTAGTATATAAGCTTCGGAGTCTGTGCTTAAAACCCTTTATCCTTTGCTTTAGGCTCCCAAGTTGACATTTTATGTACACTCTCGCACCCGCAAAGTGGTCCAGAACCTGGGTCACCCTTTGGGGGCTAGTACTTGAACTCACATGCTACATCCATTGAAACTCCAGTAGTAACCGGTCAACTTGGCACTGTGCAGAGGCAGACCTTCTTTAGCTTTGAGTCTCTGAATTTAGGAGGCTAACCAACCTACTGGTACATTTTATTGCAAGAAACAATGTTTCACTTAGACATTTAGGGCCAGAAGTACAACAATTGCATTTTGCAACTCACAAATTGTGTCGCTTTGCGACTCGCAATTTACGAGTCGCAAAATGCAATGTACAACAGTGTCTCAAACACTGTTTGCAATTCCCAATGGGGTCGCAAATTGCATACCTCATCAATATTCATGAGGCAAGCGCAATTTGTGACCCCAATGGGAATGGCTAGCACTCCCAGAGATGGTGGCCTGCTGGGGTCAGCAGACCACCATGTCTGGGACTGCTTTTCAAACAAAGCAGGTCTTTTTTTTAAATGCAGCCCATTTTCCTTAAAGGAAAACAGGATGCATTTAAAAATGAAACTTTTCAGTTTCATTTTGTAAGGGCAGGCTGTGGTCCCTGGGACCACTGCCTGCTCCTAAAAATTATCTACGTACACACTCACAAAGGGGAAGGGGTCCCCTAGAGACCCCTTCCCGTTTGCCAGTGGTTTACGACCTACTTGAAGTAGGTGGTAAACTGCTAGAGTTTTGCGACCGCAAATGCAGTCGCAAAACAAAAGTACATGGCATGGTGACTCGCTATTAGGAAGGGACGCCCCTTCCTAATAGCGTGAGTCGCAAATGCTGTTTTACAAGTCAGTGACTCGCAAAATAGTATTTGTACATACCTTGAACCTTTTTTGCGCTCACAGAATTAAGTCAGGTTTGATGTAACAGTTAATTTGATAACTTGGAGTACTATATTTAGTAGTCCCCATTGTAAGTTAGCACTTAGCAGTTGGGATAGTGTAAGGTTTGAACTTGGGAAAAGGTTTTATTCTGTCAACTAGGGTAGGCAGTTTATAAGCTGCACAACTAGGCTACAGTGGCAAACCGAGATCCATGTTTTCATTGTGCCATTGCAGTGGTGGCACAATTAAGTGCTGCAGTCCACTAGTGACATTTAAGCTACTAGCCATGGGTACCCTTTATACCATCTACTAGAGACTAATAAGGAAGTTGAATATGCCAATCATGGGATAAGCCAATTGCACATACACTTTAAGAGGTCATAGCACCTACACTGAGGCCTGGTCAGCAGGGTCCAGTGCACTTTAGAGTGGAAAAACTTGCTGCATCAGTCATAAATAGGGAGTGGGGTGATCATGTAAAAAGAGGGGCTTCTTTACAGAGGCGTTTCATGAGTATGAGTTCAAATTTGTTTAGGAAGATTAATAATGCACCATCAGTTACCTTCTGATTTCTGGTGGCTCTATTAAAGTAGTTGAAAGTAAGCAAGGAACAAAGGCTGATAGAGTGCAGCCAGTGTGAGGTGTGCTACCCCTGTTCATCTATTTGTCTATCACTGCCTCTGTAATCAAATTGCACAAGATGATCTGGGATCAAGAAATTTCTGAAGCTGAGGTTATTGGATTTTCCTCTTTTAATTGTACCCCAGGTGTTCCAAAGTCTGACACACTTGATTCCCAAACTTGTCCTTTCCCAGTATTTGAAATAGATTCATCTCTTGTCACATGGAAATATTAGGCCAGATTTACATGCTCATTTTCCTAAGTTGCCTTCTCTCCACTTAAACACAATTGCAATTTTAGGCTTTATTAAACACTCTCCTTTTTTGAATTTTTGAATTTATTTAACTCTAATATTATCGAATTTATGTAACTCTATTATTATCGAACTTAAAATTGTTTTTTTGTATTGCAATTAACACCTGCACAATTATCATCGTATTAAGGTACAATTTTATCATAAGTTTTTACGCCGCTAAGTGTTTATATTGGACATGACATTTCAGTCTGTTTGCCTTTATTGCAATTATTGTTAGTTACAAATGGCGCTGTCATATACCACTAAGCGCTTATTCGATTACGCCGCTTGCTTGTTTACGCCGTTTGGTGACAATATCTGATTCAATATTGAAACTTGGTTCCCCGTATCACATATAGGTGCCGATCACGATCCAGTAAAAAAATTCCCCGTACGACTCGTATCCGGTCTTTTTACCGTACGAATCGTACAAGTGCCGTACAAACTGCCAATTACGATTCGCATGGGAAAAATACCATACGAATCGCATTGGGAAGAATTCCCCACACGTCCTCGGGTCGGAAAATGTGTCCGACACGTCCACACCGAACACCCATAGCAAACATGGAGTCATGTGCCCGCATACGTGCCGACACGTACAGGGGTGTACATACACGGGGGAGTACGACACGTACAGGGGTGTACGTACACGGGGGAGTACGACACGTATAGGGGTGTACATACACGGGGGAGTACGACACGTACAGGGGTGTACATACACGGGGGAGTACGACACGTACAGGGGTGTACACGGGGGAGTACGACACGTACAGGGGTGTACATACACGGGGGAGTACGATACGTACAGGGGTGTACATACACGATGTTGATGCAGACGACAAGACTCGAACCTGGGTCCCATCGTCTCTGAAGTCGACAGCTCAGGCGGTTACACCACATCCAGTCAGAGGACTGCACTCTAGGGCAGCACTGCAGGTCCCAATTAGCTACATTCTATGCATGCTGCTTTACATCTCACAATGACACTCAGGTATCAGATGCTGGTAACAAAGTCCATCCGAGCAGATCTTCCTGAACACTTCTGTCACCAAACATGCCTGCTCAGGACAATGAACTGTAAACAAAATATCAGACTGAACAACCCAGTGCAGTACAAATGTTTAGTAAATTACTGTTTTTCATTCTTAGTGGTAACTATGAGCCTCAAACACGAGGGCCCAGCCTAAAGTCAAAGTTGCAGGCTAACTGCTATACAGCACTGGTAAGATGCAAGGGCCGAGTTGGTTCCATTCAAACTTTTACCTTCACACTTAAAAACTTCTCTGGTTAGTTTTCTCCATAACTAGCTCATCGGGAGGGTTGTACCTTGACTAAGTCCAGTGTGGGTTTGACAATAGCAGACTGAAGAAGTCCAGAAGTCGGTTGAAACCATTGTTCTTGAAAGTGTTTGGGGAAATCTATAAACCGACAGGTAGAATTAGTATATAAGCTTCGGAGTCTGTGCTTAAAACCCTTTATCCTTTGCTTTAGGCTCCCAAGTTGACATTTTATGTACACTCTCGCACCCGCAAAGTGGTCCAGAACCTGGGTCACCCTTTGGGGGCTAGTACTTGAACTCACATGCTACATCCATTGAAACTCCAGTAGTAACCGGTCAACTTGGCACTGTGCAGAGGCAGACCTTCTTTAGCTTTGAGTCTCTGAATTTAGGAGGCTAACCAACCTACTGGTACATTTTATTGCAAGAAACAATGTTTCACTTAGGCATTTAGGGCCAGAAGTACGACAATTGCACTTTGCAACTCACAAATTGTGTCGCTTTGCGACTCGCAATTTACGAGTCGCAAAATGCAATGTACAACAGTGTCTCAAACACTGTTTGCAATTCCCAATGGGGTCGCAAATTGCATACCTCATCAATATTCATGAGGCAAGCGCAATTTGTGACCCCAATGGGAATGGCTAGCACTCCCAGAGATGGTGGCCTGCTGGGGTCAGCAGACCACCATGTCTGGGACTGCTTTTCAAACAAAGCAGGTCTTTTTTTTTAAATGCAGCCCATTTTCCTTAAAGGAAAACAGGATGCATTTAAAAATGAAACTTTTCAGTTTCATTTTGTAAGGGCAGGCTGTGGTCCCTGGGACCACTGCCTGCTCCTAAAAATTATCTACGTACACACTCACAAAGGGGAAGGGGTCCCCTAGAGACCCCTTCCCGTTTGCCAGTGGTTTACGACCTACTTGAAGTAGGTGGTAAACTGCTAGAGTTTTGCGACCGCAAATGCAGTCGCAAAACAAAAGTACATGGCATGGTGACTCGCTATTAGGAAGGGACGCCCCTTCCTAATAGCGTGCATCGCAAATGCTGTTTTACAAGTCAGTGACTCGCAAAATAGTATTTGTACATACCTTGAACCTTTTTTGCGCTCACAGAATTAAGTCAGGTTTGATGTAACAGTTAATTTGATAACTTGTAGTACTATATTTAGTGGTCCCCATTGTAAGTTAGCACTTAGCAGTTGGGATAGTGTAAGGTTTGAACTTGGGAAAAGGTTTTATTCTGTCAACTAGGGTAGGCAGTTTATAAGCTGCACAACTAGGCTACAGTGGCAAACCGAGATCCATGTTTTCATTGTGCCATTGCAGTGGTGGCACAATTAAGTGCTGCAGTCCACTAGTGACATTTAAGCTACTAGCCATGGGTACCCTTTATACCATCTACTAGAGACTAATAAGGAAGTTGAATATGCCAATCATGGGATAAGCCAATTGCACATACACTTTAAGAGGTCATAGCACCTACACTGAGGCCTGGTCAGCAGGGTCCAGTGCACTTTAGAGTGGAAAAACTTGCTGCATCAGTCATAAATAGGGAGTGGGGTGATCATGTAAAAAGAGGGGCTTCTTTACAGAGGCGTTTCATGAGTATGAGTTCAAATTTGTTTAGGAAGATTAATAATGCACCATCAGTTACCTTCTGATTTCTGGTGGCTCTATTAAAGTAGTTGAAAGTAAGCAAGGAACAAAGGCTGATAGAGTGCAGCCAGTGTGAGGTGTGCTACCCCTGTTCATCTATTTGTCTATCACTGCCTCTGTAATCAAATTGCACAAGATGATCTGGGATCAAGAAATTTCTGAAGCTGAGGTTATTGGATTTTCCTCTTTTAATTGTACCCCAGGTGTTCCAAAGTCTGACACACTTGATTCCCAAACTTGTCCTTTCCCAGTATTTGAAATAGATTCATCTCTTGTCACATGGAAATATTAGGCCAGATTTACATGCTCATTTTCCTAAGTTGCCTTCTCTCCACTTAAACACAATTGCAATTTTAGGCTTTATTAAACACTCTCCTTTTTTGAATTTTTGAATTTATTTAACTCTAATATTATCGAATTTATGTAACTCTATTATTATCGAACTTAAAATTGTTTTTTTGTATTGCAATTAACACCTGCACAATTATCATCGTATTAAGGTACAATTTTATCATAAGTTTTTATGCCGCTAAGTGTTTATATTGGACATGACATTTCAGTCTGTTTGCCTTTATTGCAATTATTGTTAGTTACAAATGGCGCTGTCATATACCTCTAAGCGCTTATTCGATTACGCCGCTTGCTTGTTTACGCCGTTTGGTGACAATATCTGATTCAATATTGAAACTTGGTTCCCCGTATCACATATAGGTGCCGATCACGATCCAGTAAAAAAATTCCCCGTACGACTCGTATCCGGTCTTTTTACCGTACGAATCGTACAAGTGCCGTACAAACTGCCAATTACGATTCGCATGGGAAAAATACCATACGAATCGCATTGGGAAGAATTCCCCACACGTCCTCGGGTCGGAAAATGTGCCCGACACGTCCACACCGAACACCCATAGCAAACATGGAGTCATGTGCCCGCATACGTGCCGACACGTACAGGGGTGTACATACACGGGGGAGTACGACACGTACAGGGGTGTACGTACATGGGGGAGTACGACACGTACAGGGGTGTACATACACGGGGGAGTACGACACGTACAGGGGTGTACATACACGGGGGAGTACGACACGTACAGGGGTGTACACGGGGGAGTACGACACGTACAGGGGTGTACATACACGGGGGAGTACGATACGTACAGGGGTGTACATACACGGGGGGAGTATGACACGTACAGGGGTGTACGTACACGGGGGAGTACGACACGTACAGGGGTGTACATACACGGGTGGGGGTACGACTCAAACGTACAGGGGTGTACATACACGGGGGAGTACGAAACGTGCAGGGGTGTACGTACACGGGGGAGTACGACACGTACAGGGGTGTACGTACACGGGGGAGTACAACACGTACAGGGGTGTACATACACAGGGGAGTACGACACGTACAGGGGTGTACGTACACGGGGGAGTACGACACGTACAGGGGTGTACATACACGGGTGGGGGTCCGACTCGAACGTACGGGGGCTGGGGGGGTCGGCGTGTACATACGGGGGCTGGGGGGGGTCGGCACGTACATACGGGGGCTGGGGGGGGTCGCCGTGTACATACGGGGCTGGGGGGGTCGGTGCGTACATACGGGGGCTGGGGGGGTACGGCGCGTACATACGGGGGCTGGGGGGGGGTACGGCGCGTAGCGGGCCACCTACTCTGGTCGTTTCGCGCCGTACTTCGCTTTTCCGGCACTTTTTGGGTGCCGTGAAAATATTGCCGTCCGGACTGCTGTCGGTTCGAATCGTACTTCCTGGGTCGTGAAACGCTGCATGAAAGCGTCCCGACGTCACGTCGCAGCATTCTCGGATCACATTCATATGTATATTTTCGTCGGTCGGTGTTTTTTACGATTCGTACGGAAATGGTGTTTCCATGCGAATCGTAATTCCATGTTTGTAAAGTTTTACGACCGGGTACGAGTCGGACGGAGAAAACGCTCCGACCGACGGTTCGTACCCGGTTTTTACCGGATCGTAATCGACACCATAGTGTTGATCGCAACGGAGCTGGCTTATAGTAAAAAGCCTCTGCCTGTTTTCTTATGCATGAATTTTGCTCTCATTCATAGAAAGTAACAACAAAGATATTGTCGATCTCCTTTTCAAATGGTGCAACAGCAGTTTAAAAATAGATATAAAAATATCGACATAACTGAGACAACACATTATGCCATATACACGAAAAAATCTTTTAACAAATTGATGGCCTCACTCATTACTTCTTCTGTTTCAATATGTGGCCAGACCTTTTTACTAAGTTTCATTTTAATGTTTACAATATCGCCAATTAATGGATCTTAGTGAATACTGATTAGTGAGAGTTGATAATATATTTCAACACTTTAGCACTAAGTGCCTGATATAATGTGAAGGGTATACTGTGAAGACAAATTTGAAAATAATTTATTTTGAGCACAATTTCATTATTTTAAATATCAATAGTGTCAGGTGGGGTCCCTTTCCTCACACCTATGGATTTTTTGTAATATTAATTATTAGTTTGGTAAAGATATTATCAATACCAAATGTTTAAAACAATTGCAAGCCATAGATTAAGGGCACATTTTATATTTTTTTATTACAGATGAATGCCTTGGCACTATACCTATCTGTGTCTTGGAACTTTTCTTTGTTATTTGAATACGAACACATAACGTTCATACAATTCTGAGGTATGTTTTAAATATGATATTTGTGTACTCTAAATGATTCTAAAGTTAGCATGTCCACTTTTTCTGCTACTAGGAAGAGATAATAAACTGTGCCTATAACTGTGTAGGGTGTCTCTTCGTGAAGCTGTGAGCACAGTGGTGCATTCTCGTGAATTTTCACCTTCTACCCAAATGAGATACTTCGTCCTCAAAAGATTTACTGAATGTAAAATAATCTCTAATTTTATGATTGTTTGCCATGATCATGTTTATTAGAACAATTTTGTAGCATTTTCTATTAGCTAACTCGATAACGATCTAGTTGGGATGTAAATAACAAATAATGCTGTGTCTGTTTGTATATATGTATATATGTACAGATTTTAAATGGTGTGTATATATGTTTCTTTTTAGCCCTGAAGAAGTCTCTCCTGAGACGAAATGCGTTGGCTAAATTAATTTTTGAATATTGGATTTTAACAACTTCATATATTTATCAATAAAGGACATTTTTGAGATTGTAAGAAAAATCTGGACCTGGCATTTTCTTCAAATCATCGTGGATACCTGATATTTTATGAACTCTAAATGAGATTTATAATTGATGTGTGCTGATTCCATTCCTTTTTTTAAATAGTTTTTGGGGGATTACCCCGAATAGGAAGTGGAGAGGGGTGCAATTCCTGGTTTTCTAGCACCATCAACATACTGCTGAGCCACTTTAAGTGACAGGTGCGGCATTAAGATTGGGCGTAGTTTGCGAAGTAGTGCTATGCATAGCTACGCAAAGTGCACTTCGCACTACGCGAGCTACACGTAGCTACGCGGGCTGCGTAGTGCACTGTGCAAAATGCTGTTTGCACTGATTGCACAGTGCCGGATGCTTGTCCGCACTGTGCAATCAGTGCAAACTGCATCTTGCACAGTGCAAGCGGTCGTTTTTTGCCGCTTGAGTAGATTTCTACTCGAGCGGCAGCTTTCTCAACGCGGACTGGTAGTTTCTCATCGCGAGCGGTCGCGAGCATACGCGACCACATGCAATGAGAAACCTGACCTCCCCGCGTTGAGAATCTCGCCGGGAGGTTTATTTTCCACGCTCGCGATCGGCAACTTGATGTTGCTGATCGCGAACGAGGAAAAAGTCTCGGCGGGATGTCATTTTGCTTGCTCGCGGTCACCAACTTGATGTTGAGGACCACGAGCAAGCGAAAAATGACCGCTGCACTATGCTACGCTACGCGTGTTTGCACTGTGCTACATGCAATTCGCGCAGTGCAAAGTAGCGCAAACTTCGCAAACTACGCGAGCATAGCGCAGTGCTTTGCCCAGGGTTATGCGGCATCATTGCCTCAACCCTCTTTGTGTCTTTTGTTCTCAAATGTATACCATGACATGCAGCTTACTGACACTTACCCACAGGTAATGGGGAGTTAAATGACCTGCCAGAGATTTGGCAGATCCACTCACCTTAGACATGTTATGTTAGAAGGCGCTAGGTAGGAGTACACTATATTACAGTACTTGTATGAAAGCATATTGTTTTCTGTAATCAGCAATATGGTGGAATTGTTCCTCTTTTTCACCATTCTTGTAATCCTAATCACATTATTGTGTATCAATCATTGCAGCACAAGTATTTTACTCAAGAATCAAAATGCTTCAATACATTTTGGAACTGCATGGTGTGTATTTCTTATGTGTATTTTTGGGTATCCATTGGAAACTGAGCGAAAGCGTTCTAGATCTGTTATAGCAAATTCCTTGGGGCATCAGGGTTGTCATGTTCTGAGGTTGCAAAAAAATCAATGGGGAGTGGACCACTTGTCCTGTATATCCAGGGTCTTTTACGTTCTTGGTTCCTTCATAAAAGAACCCTCATAACTATACACAGGTATGGCAGCGGCATGAACTGGGTTACCGCTTATGTGTAATAGTACAGCATCATCATTGGGTCTTTTTTTGTGTGTATGCTGACCTCCACCCGGAGGAAGACCATCTGGTTAGACAGTAGCGTCCAGACATGAAGGTTCAAGAAGTGTGAGAAGATCCATGTCAAGTGAGTTAAAATCTCTGGATCATTGTATCAAAAGCAATTTTATTCTGGAGATCTTGATCAGAGAAAAGTAAAAGAAACTTCGAGTGCGGAGGAAGACCGAGTTACTGGTCTACCGTACTAAAAAGATAAAAGGTCAAAGGTCGACATGTTTCAGCCTACTGTCGTATTCTATAGGCTTTCATCAGGACCAATGCAAGGAGGGCGCATTGTGGCTCCTTATCTAGTGGGAGTCACCCACTAATGTAATTAGAGAGGTCAGTTCGTTTATCTGTACCTAATTAGAAGAGAGAAAACAGTGGTTTTTCTAGATAGTTCGAGGGAGCAAATAATCATGAAATTCTGTCCCATGAATTAATTTGGAGCTACTACCTTAATTTGAAAAGAAGTGAAGGTTAAAAAGAATTGAACTATTTCGGTGAGTATCAAGCGAAAAAATGGGGCGGCTAGGTGAAGAGGAAAGGATTGTGATTGTGGTAGGTCTTGGCGCGTGTGCTTTTAAGTGCAAACGGCTGGTTGTTCGAATAATATTGGTGAAGAAATATATCATTGATTGTTAGTTAAATTTGTGGTTGATTCGTAATGGCGAGTATATCTCAAAAAAGGTTGAATACAAGAGATTTATGATATAAGCTTAAAGTCATTAGTGAAAATCGTCGGCAATGTGTGTCTCAGGAGGACAGGCATTAATGTGGATTTCGACAATATCTAAAAACAGAGTAACGCCTATTGTAGTGATTACCGAAAGGGAGGTGGAGATACTTGGAAAGTGAATCAAACATATAACGTTAATGATTACCATACAATTATTTACCTCAAGTATAGAACAGTTCTGTATTCTGGAGGTGCCCGGGGGCGTGAGAGAACCGTATTTCTAAGGTTCAGAGGGAGGCATAAGAAAAAGGGGGGATGGTTAGAAACATCTTACTTGGTGTTTTTCGGCGTTCTGGTCGTGTCCGCCATTAGCGCTTACCGGTGTCTCCTCGTTCGATGACTTGTTCTGCCTCTGCCCGCTGCACCTCCGATTGGATGTGCTGGTGGCGTCTTGCCGTTATGTAGCGGGAGGAGAATGAAGATGGAAGAGAGACTGGTTTTTTATGTGTATTCTCTTGGTCGTGGTTGGCATTCATGGTGATTGGCAATCTCGCGATCAGAAGGAGGATTAGGATAGAAGAGGGACTAGTTTCCTTATGTACATTCTCTTAGCGGTGGTTGGCATTCACAACGGTTGGCAAACTCGCGATCGGTGTATGCTTCATTTGGGTCATTGTCTGTGAAGTGTGCAGATAAATGTATGCCCATGATTTGTTGCTGCAGGCTGGTATAGATTCCGGTAAAGGACAGAACAACAAGGAGGTTATTTACAGTTATTGATTGGTCTCTAAATATCAAAAAAAGGGGGGTTATTGATGAAAATTGTCATAAAAAGAGCGCTGCAGGATTTGTCTGATCTTCAAAAAAAAGGGGGGCTCAAAGGGTACAGATTATGCCAGCGAAAGATCTAAGGGAGAAACTTGTCAAAAGACATTACCCGATGAAAATAATCAACAAGTGCCAGAAAAGAGCACGTCACCAACCGAGAGAGAACCTCCTACAAATTTCTACACGAACAGAACCTGAGGATCTCTTGACATGTGTTACGACTTATAACACGATATCCAACACAGTAAAAAAGATTGTCAACAGAAATTGGAGGATCCTTACCTCTGACTCTTTACAATGGCCAAAACCAAGGTTCGCTAATAAAAGAACGAGAAACCTCAAGGATTTCCTAGTACATACCAGACCAGCGCCATATACCAAAAAGGAAACTATCACAGCAGCATGGAATCTTGAACCAATCACAGGACACTATCCCTGCGGCACATGCTCAGTATGCAATACGACAAAGGTTACTAAAACCATACAACTTCTCCCCAACTTTTCTTGGGCATTACGTCAACACACCAATTGCAATACTACACATGTGATTTACATGATAACCTGCCCTTGTAATCTCAGGTACATAGGCATGACCTGCCGCAAGATAAAACAAAGAATCACGGAACACAAAAGCAATGTGAACTGCAAAAGGTTAACCACTAAAATGAGCCGACACTACGTAGAGAATAATCACAATGCCAATGACCTAAAATGGGTAGTTTTGGAGAGTCTGAAATCCGTTAATCATACTGCTGAACGCACTTTATTTGAGAAAGAACAACGCTGGATTCACCGTCTGGGCACGGATCACCAGGGCCTTAATGATGATATTCCTTGGCACACACTGGCATAATCTGTACCCTTTGAGCCCCCCTTTTTTTTGAAGATCAGACAAATCCTGCAGCGCTCTTTTTATGACAATTTTCATCAATAACCCCCCTTTTTTTGATATTTAGAGACCAATCAATAACTGTAAATAACCTCCTTGTTGTTCTGTCCTTTACCGGAATCTATACCAGCCTGCAGCAACAAATCATGGGCATACATTTATCTGCACACTTCACAGACAATGACCCAAATGAAGCATACACCGATCGCGAGTTTGCCAACCGTTGTGAATGCCAACCACCGCTAAGAGAATGTACATAAGGAAACTAGTCCCTCTTCTATCCTAATCCTCCTTCTGATCGCGAGATTGCCAATCACCATGAATGCCAACCACGACCAAGAGAATACACTTAAAAAACCAGTCTCTCTTCCATCTTCATTCTCCTCCCGCTACATAACGGCAAGACGCCACCAGCACATCCAATCGGAGGTGCAGCGGGCAGAGGCAGAACAAGTCATCGAACGAGGAGACACCGGTAAGCGCTAATGGCGGACACGACCAGAACGCCGAAAACCACCAAGTAAGATGTTTCTAACCATCCCCCCTTTTTCTTATGCCTCCCTCTGAACCTTAGAAATACGGTTCTCTCACGCCCCCGGGCACCTCCAGAATACAGAACTGTTCTATACTTGAGGTAAATAATTGTATGGTAATCATTAACGTTATATGTTTGATTCACTTTCCAAGTATCTCCACCTCCCTTTCGGTAATCACTACAATAGGCGTTACTCTGTTTTTAGATATTGTCGAAATCCACATTAATGCCTGTCCTCCTGAGACACACATTGCCGACGATTTTCACTAATGACTTTAAGCTTATATCATAAATCTCTTGTATTCAACCTTTTTTGAGATATACTCGCCATTACGAATCAACCACAAATTTAACTAACAATCAATGATATATTTCTTCACCAATATTATTCGAACAACCAGCCGTTTGCACTTAAAAGCACACGCGCCAAGACCTACCACAATCACAATCCTTTCCTCTTCACCTAGCCGCCCCATTTTTTCGCTTGATACTCACCGAAATAGTTCAATTCTTTTTAACCTTCACTTCTTTTCAAATTAAGGTAGTAGCTCCAAATTAATTCATGGGACAGAATTTCATGATTATTTGCTCCCTCGAACTATCTAGAAAAACCACTGTTTTCTCTCTTCTAATTAGGTACAGATAAACGAACTGACCTCTCTAATTACATTAGTGGGTGACTCCCACTAGATAAGGAGCCACAATGCGCCCTCCTTGCATTGGTCCTGATGAAAGCCTATAGAATACGACAGTAGGCTGAAACATGTCGACCTTTGACCTTTTATCTTTTTAGTACGGTAGACCAGTAACTCGGTCTTCCTCCGCACTCGAATTTTCTTTTACTTTTCTCTGATCAAGATCTCGAGAATAAAATTGCTTTTGATACAATGATCCAGAGATTTTAACTCACTTGACATGGACCTTCTCACACTTCTTGAACCTTCATGTCTGGACGCTACTGTCTAACCAGATGGTCTTCCTCCGGGTGGAGGTCAGCATACACACAAAAAAAGACCCAATGATGATGCTGTACTATTACACATAAGCGGTAACCCAGTTCATACCGCTGCCATACCTGTGTATAGTTATGAAGGTTCTTTTATGAAGGAACCAAGAACGTAAAAGACCCTGGATATACAGGACAAGTGGTCCACTCCCCATTGATTTTTTTGCATAAGTGATAAGGAAGCCGACTGGACCACAGCTTCTTTTTCCCTCCCCATTGATTACTTGTATGTTCTGAGGTTGCACATCCATTTGTTACACTGTAAAGTTAGGGGTACAGATGTGCACTGTGAGCTAGCAGAACTATATACCAACATATCCTGAGTGGTGCTCAGAATCAGTCTCACACCAGTCTAACAAACACACAGTTTTACTTGAGAAAGTAAAAGCGGTAGGACATGGCACCACCAAAGTTCTAGGTTATTTTCTTATTTAATGGATCGCCTGAGTAGTTTACTTTTGCATACCCAAAGACCACTACTCACCTCTTAACCAGAGACGGGCATGGTGGTTAGGCAATATACTCCTCAGCTGAGTAGGTAACCCCTGTGTATTGGCTGTAGGTTGTTCATGCTTGAACCTTTCAAAGGATCACCTCACAGAGGTACTCTCTCTGTTTCAAATATTCAAATGTCTGAGAACGACAACCCAGCAGTAATTATCATACCAGGTAATTGCAGACATGAGGTTACACAAATGCTGGTGCAACATGGTCTGCCCCTTACAGGTGAAGACATTGCCTTTGTGGTGGAGGGTCCTGAAGCATTTAGGACAGAGGTATTCTATTCATGGGTTACATTTCCAGCTGTATGTACAACTAATAGTCTGTTTCACACATACACTGTAGTTACAGTACCTAATAACTACATAGTTTATGAAGCACTACAAATACCATTAACTTACCAAGAAACATCAAAATTGGTTTTAAGCAGTACTACCACAAACATACAACATGGACAGTCTTGGCCGGACACACCCCACATACAGATATAGCTAACCTGAGAACTC
The DNA here is from genome assembly GCF_964204655.1 of Triturus cristatus. NCBI lineage: Eukaryota > Metazoa > Chordata > Amphibia > Caudata > Salamandridae > Triturus > Triturus cristatus. The sequence goes on along the minus strand of NC_140592.1, from coordinate 128,122,594 downwards.
CAGAGCTATGTACATTGTACACAGATCGGGGTAATACAAATAGATGTTTAACACAGTTTATCATGAGAACAATGAAAATAAATCCTGTTAGGGATGCTCAAGCTGCACAACCACAATTGGCTACTCCTGGAATTAGTCCACAAACAAGAAATGCGGTCATGGGTAAGATACCCTTCAGGTGGTAGGAAGCCTTGTTCTGGACTGCAGAAAATACAAGTCAGCTTGAAGCATTGTTTCCCCATACTGGGCCCCAGGAAAAACATTTGGATTCTTACAATATGCTTGCCAATGGGGATGGCTTCCATGGTGGTGGACTGCACCACTTGGAGCACAGTCTTTGCTGCAATATATATACCCGAACACATGGTAGAATCATTAGCTGTTTTGCCAGAAGTGCTTAAACATATCCAAAATGAGTACAGGGCAGCCCCAGCCCTGGATTTGGGAATGATGAAACTGATGGGAAATGATGCAGCTGTATCCTCCATTATGTTGAGTAACATTAAAAGGGAAGCAGCAGCGTTGGTGGTATAGCAACGATTCACAGACTTAAAATTATTGAGGAAACCTATCCATCTATAAGTAGAGATGATTTGGGAATCAGACCTACTAGGCCGCTGTTGCAAGGTCATCCTGTGCCCTGGGCACCTCACAACTTTTTGCTGACTGATGCTGGCGGTAACTGACTCTGGCTGACTCTGGTCTCTGCCTAACCAGGCCCAGGGCCAGTGCTATGCTGAGAGAAACACATTAGAATACAGTTTAAACACCTACATACACTAGGGTACACAATGGTATGGTGGGTACCACTGTGATTGACATGACCTACCCTATAAGCCCCTAGTATGTAATAGGGCAGGGGCATTGAAACTACCTAGAAGTTCCTAGTACCCTGGGGCATGGAAGTTTAAAGGCCAGCAGCTCTTTTCGCACTTGCATGTGTGCACTGTTGAAGCCTGGGGTCAGTTTAAAAGCAGCATTGGGTACCAGGACTGCTTTTAAAAAGTAAATTGTGCCCAAACTTGACTTTGGTGTTTGGGGCACTTAAGAATGGATAACCTACAATGATTTGACATATCAGGGACCCCCAGGGTCTCCCCTAGGTATTCCAGGGGTTGGGGGTCAGATATTTATAAGGTACAGCCTTATAAAATTAGTATTTAAATGCCTTGGTAAAGTGCAATTTCACATTTCACTCCCCACATTGTGGTAAAGTGCTGCTCAAATTCGACTTTGGTGCTAGGAGCACTGTAGGGGGAGAATCTGCAATATCTCTACAGATTCAGAACTAAAGTCTCCCCTAGTTGCACATGGGGTGGGGTTCCTGTAGATATAAGGCAAGTACTTATAAAATATGTTTTTGTAAGTACTGGTGCTGGAAAAATGCCCTAGTCATTTTTCCAATTGCAAATCCCAGTTACATAGGTTAACATGGTAGAAAGTTATTGATTAATAACTCTTGATAGGAGAGGGATAGAAATGCCATTCAAAGACTTCCCAGAATGGTATTAACAAATCCAACAATATCATATTGTTGAATTTCTCCTAAAGTGTACACACAAGAAGTTACAAGACTTTCTTGTTTGTAAGTCCAAATTCAGCCTTTCAGTGGTCTGCCCTGATTGGTCAGAGTTAAGTGGATTAGCCAGGCTGCCTTGAAGAGGTGATAAAGAGCCCCTGGGTTTAACCAGCTCTGCTGGGAGGGCAGTGTGCTGTTCTATAGGAATGCCAGGCCCAGGGGAGGAGTCGTAAACCATGGTCTTCAAAGGCAGAGGGATGGCCACAGTGTCAGTTTCCACTTTTGACCCCCACCAGACCTAGGATTAGGGAAGGTATGTGCCGATGGTAGGTGGAGAGTCTATGGAAATAAGCCATCCTAGGGGGTGTGTTTAGCCGGCTCTTACCTCCTTGCTGGAAAATCAGCCATTGTGGATTTGGAAGGTTTGTTGCACTCTGGGACAAAATAATGCCCCACTCTACAGGATGTGTTCATAACTTTGAGGAGTTACCCAGCTCCCATTGTTCAGAAGTGACCTCCTGCATGACCCAGAGAACTTGGAATAAGTATCTGAGAGGGGCAGAGCCCTCCATATCTGCTTCTTGAAACTTACTGAAGCAAGAAGTGCTCTGCTGAGATGTTTTGCTGTGCAAAGATTTCTAAGGCCTGACCTCCGAAAACTGCACCATCTGAAACTACAGCCCTGTCTGTTATTTTGCTGAAAAAGAACTAAAGAGTGGACTCCCTGAAAGCTACAGGTCAAAAGAGCTCAACTGGAACATCACCAACTAAATCCACACCTTGGAGACCCATCAGTGGATTTGTGAGGGTTTTGTACGAGTGGATTGTGGCAACTGACGTCCTCAACTTTCAAGGACCATCTTGGAGCTTCCAGACCCTTGGAGTACGTTTGTGACACTTTGGGACGCCTTGAGGAACTTCAGGAAGAAGTTCAAGAAGTTTGGAGAACTTTGGAGCACCTTTGAAAAAAAGCTCCATAGAGGGACCAACTCAACCTGGCCAGCCAGGCAGCCTGCCTTCAACCGTGAGCCAGCCAAGCCAACCAGGTTTGTCCCGCTAAAAGCTCCATCGCTTCAACTTCCAGAGATTGACTGGGACTAGAAGAAAACTGAAACCGGCGAATCCTCACCGGATCTGGCTACAGGAGGAGCATCGAGAGACCCCGTGAGAAAAAGCTCCAGAAAAGTTTCTAAGTGTGAAGGTAGAAACTGAGACTGGGACCTCCCGGGAGCTGTAGCCGCTCAGGGCTCCATCGCTCCCAGCCTGAAACTTTAACTATGCCCCGGTCTATCGCGAGCAGCTATCACAATATGGTGCTATAATCTTTTAAGTGCTATATAATATTACATCTTTGAAAATTCATATCTCCCGTTCCCTACATTGGATTTTTGTCATTTGGGTGTCTTTTTAAAGATAAAAATATTTCCTATTTCTATAAATTGGTGTTGGATTTTTATTATGTGGTGTGTCTTAATTATTTACTGAAATTGTGTTTTTAAATGCTTTACATACCTATCTTTGGAGTTAAGCCTGTCTCCTCTCAGCCACGTTACCAAGGGTTGAGCATAGGAATAATTTTCTAAGACCTATGCTGAGTACTACCATGTGTTAGTGGCCCTATTGCCAGTGGCAGACCTACATTTGCCTCTACCAATAACCCACTTTTCAACAGCTGCAAGCTAAGAGTCATTCTGAGAAGGATAACTCAAAGTAAGCACCTACATTTTCTATAAAGATGCCGGATAATAAGAAACATAAAGAAAAGATGAAGTGACTGGGTCGCTCTCCTCAATAGGAGGCCACTGAAAAGCACTATAATCTGTATAAGTGTGACAATATTAAGATGCCTGACAGGTATCAGGATACTGATACACGTTCATTTCGTTCCTTTCAGTAGTCCTACGAAAAATGCTTGAAGGGAGGAGGATAGTCAGAGAACAGATCAGAGTAGAACGTGATACTGAAGAAGGACTCAAAATGCTCTTCTGACTACATAATAAGAAAGGAAGATAAACTTAGGCAGCTCAAGCCTCAATTCAAAAAGAAGAAGGTGGCTGGCATAAAAACCAAGCATGCCATGGATATTGAGGACACTGCTTCTGAGCGGGGAGTGGGCTCTGACCATGCTAGACTGCGAGGCAGAAGTCACAATAGTTTGCCGGAACTGTATGGAGTATCTGGTGGCAGTATCATTGAGTGACAATGTCCAGGTGGAAACACCAGATACGAGGGTGAGTGTCCCGCATCGACTAGATGATATGCAACTTTAACTGGAGGGGGCTTCCCAAGATCCATTAATGTTCTCTTTTTGTAGAACTTGTCGTTTTGCTACAATATTCTCTTGGCCTAAAAGGATTGGCCCCCCGAATTCACAATATAGTGCCCAGAGGGAGAAACAGTAATTTATCTGCTTTTTCTGACCCCGTCACAGAGACAGTGAAAAATTCATCTGCCAAGGAGTGTGCTTGAGCTCTAGGTCCTGAGGTATACCGCAACCATGTGGGGTGGGATGACAGTTCCTCTCATCACTGTATACCAGTAAAGTTGACCCCACAACCTCAAAGGCAATACCCCATTAAACAAGTTAGAGAGAAACTCACACCACTTGAATACCAAAGTGTAATAGAAAGTTACACCCTTCCTATGAATAATCCTTTGTTTAAGTAATGAAACCTGACCATTCATATTGTCTAGTATGAGATTACAGGCACCTAAACACAGCTACACGTACATTCACTGTACAAAACAATCATAGTGCAGCACTAATGAACAACATAGTAAGAAAGAAATACTAAACAACTTTAAACATTTGAATGGATCTTTCTGCCAGAACATAGCACATGAAAACAGGTATTTGACTGCATTCAGGGTTTTAGGTTCACAAAAGCAGTTCTGTCATTCGCTTCAATGGTATAAGAACAGCTGGAGCTGTTTTCAGCCTGGGTTACAGAACATTTGCAAGAATTTTATGACCGGGCATTGTCCTATGTCGATGACATATATCTGACGGATGATGACCTATTAACACATTTGACAAGGGTTGATCGCATAATTTTTGGATTTGCTCACATGGGCTACAAATGTATTAAAAAATAGTCCACCACAAGGTCCTGGATTTCCCACACTGATTGTGTGTGATTTGTATTATTGTGTCCAGTCTTACAAAGAGTACTTACACTACTGGAGCCAGAATGGATTCACAGATTGCAAAGGGTTCACAATAAAGCACAAAATACTTTGGGGACAGGTAGCAAAACTCAAAGAGTGTTTGCTGCAAACTCAAGTAATACGCACACTGAGACATCAGCATGTAGGAATACACGTTGTAGGGATTTCCACGCCTGATAAAGCCCCAAAGGCAACAGTACAAACTGCTGCAGTCGCTGCAATTATTCGTTCAAGGAAGAGGCTAGATTGAGACATCATGATCACTGTCAACGTTGCATGTGGGGGCACCCACCTGCCGAAAGGCTTCTTCCACAAAAAACTACTACAAGTTAAGTGTACAAAACATTCCATTTGCTCAGATTCCCTGAGTGGTGGATAGAGCAATACCAAATTAAGATCGCTTTTAGGATTGATCCTAGCAGGTCATGAGAGCCTAGCAGCTGCACATGCAGGGGTGGCAGCTACAATTTCACTATTGAAGTAATGCTATTGGTGTTCAGGTCTCTACAAACAGACCAAGGACTTCATCCTTAAATACAACATCTGCCAGCATATGAAGGGTTCTACTGTGGCCCGTTCACCACAGATACCTCTATTGCTTTCAGACAATACTCTTGTTTGTGTTTACTTGTACTACTGTGACCTCTTACAATCAGATGGGGCCTAAAGATACATCTTGGTTGCAGTGAATTCCTGTTCTCAATTCCTATGGGTTTGGACACAGCAATGGGCTGATGCCCGAACTGTTATAAAAGATCCGCAAGTCTTTATCAGGACATATTCAGTAGACACATCCCATTCAGATCAGGGTCTGGTGTTTGCCTCCAAGGCTTACAGTGACACCACTAAGAAAAATGGGTGTGACTGTGGTGTACTCCTGCCACCACGAGGAAAATGGGGTAGTGGAAAGGAAAAAACAGGACTTAAAGTAGTCTTTAACAACAAGGGTATTAGGTTCAGGTCGCAGTTATGTTCATCACCTATATGAGGTTCAGAGAGCCCTAAACAATCTGCCTAGAAAACCCTGAATGGTTGGTCTCCCTATGAGGTCCTGTTTGGGATTGAGATGTGGAAACCAGACCTCTATACTCCCAGTACAGTGGCGGCTGAAGAACCATTTGATATAAATTACCATTTGCATGTTTTACAGGATTTGAGCAGCTTTCAAGAACCTCAGACCAATGTCCAGCAGAAATGTAATTTCACTGGTGAAGAATCACAATGCTTCAATAAATATTGAAACTACAGGTTGTGTATTTCTTGTGTATGTCTTAGGGTATCCATAGGAAACTGATCAAAAGTGTTCTAGGCCTGTTACCTCAATTCCCTTAGGAGATCAGGGTTGTCATGTTACGAGGTTACACATCCATTTGTTACCCTGTAAGGTTAGGGGTACCGAAGATGCACTGTAAGTTAGCAGGACGATCGGCCAACATATCCTTGGGGTGCTCGGAATCAGTCTCGCGCCAGTCAAACATTTATGTTGTCCAACAAACTCAGAGTTTTACTTAAGAAAGTATAAGCTGTATGACACTCTATTTGGCTGTGACCTGTGTACAGTCTAAATGAGGTCATTGGGGGGCACAACCAATTGCAATGCAGAAATAGATATGGCACCAATTCACTTGGAATCATATGTTTTTTAAATCTATGCAAATCTGGACCTGCATATTCTTAATGGCAGGGTAAAAGGAGAACTCTGAATAATTTGCATTCAACTGAACACAGAGTCATCATTGACTTTGCCCCTTGAAACCGCTGGCGTAATTTTCAAAGAACAATCTAAAGGAGGCTCTCTGAGAACCACAGGCCCTCACCTTTGTTCTGCCACAATACTTATGCTTACCTAAAGAATCTTGGCTTAGCTGAGTTGAGATGATGCTGCACCAAATGGTGGCCTCCTGAAACCACCCCTCTTCATGACTCCCTCAAACACGCACTCAGCATAATTGCCAACTGAACAACCTGCTCCTTATAATTTATGACAGTAATCAGCTATAGAGCCATCCCTTACTCATGCTGGGTCCACACAATGATGTGGTGTCCATTCAATATAGAAGTGTTGCTAATTTGATCAGGATGGTGAGCCCTGTAAAATCTACACTAGATTCACCCTTCAGATCTGTCCCCTGCCTTTCAACCTTGAATCACCAGGGCCTCAGTAGCAGTGACAGCCCTGGCCTGAGTTGTCCTGGTCCCTAAGACATTCCAGCCAATTCACAGAGAACACTTGTGTGGAGACTGCATAACTGGTGTGCCCTTTGATGTTGTCACCTTGGTCAGGATACTAACCAATGTCATTGGGGCACACCCTACACATAATTTTGACTACTCTACCCCTATGGACTGCCTAATATATCTCTTTGCATTGTGCAGGCTCAGCAGCCCTAGGAGCTTATATGCTCATTCTCACTATAGTGATTGCTAGAAAATGTTGGGTACAGACAAATGACTGTGACAATGCTAGACGACATTTATTGGGGACGAGTGACAGGTTGGAAATTATCAAGGGATATTTTCTTCTGGTGTGCATGATTTTTCTCTTTCTCCTAACTCATCTGACAGATCACTGACACAATATCAACAACAATATTATCATGTAACAAAAACATTGCATAAAAAAGATTGTTTAAAATAATATTGTCTCCCTATACTTTAAATGGTAAGCACAAAAATAACAAAATACAAATATTGTTTCACAATTAAAAACAAACAAAAATGTTGTTTAAAAAATACAGATAGGTTAAAAGAATAAATCTTAAATATTTACATTTAGGACATTCATTTTAAATTAAATAAACAATATAAATAATATTTCATACTATATATACTTATATAAACACTCACATACGTGTGAGTATGTTTATATATTCATATATATTGTAACAATATTAAAAAATATATTTTACATTATATTTTTTTAATGTACTACTATAAAAAGCACTCCAGTCTGAGCAACAGTAGAGAAAGCATTGGGTTTCGGAACAGTTAAATTTACAATTCCCACTCCAGTCTGTGCAACAGTAGGAAAAGCGTTGAACTTCGGAGGGGTAAAATTACTATTCCCACTCCAGTCTGTGCAACAATAGAAAAAGTGTCAGACTTCGGAGGAGTAAACTTTACTATTTGCACTCTGGTCTGTGCAATAGTAGGGAAAACATTGGACTTCAAAGGGATTAAATGTATTATTTGCACTGTAGTGTGTGCAAAAGTAGTGAAAGCGTTGTACTTTGGAGGGGTTACATTTACTATTCCCACTTCATCTGTCCAACAGTGAGGAAAGCATTGGACTTTGGAGGGGTAAGAGTTACTATTATTGACTATTCCCACTCCACTCTGTGCAACAGTAACAAAAGTGTTGGACTTCGGAGGAGTAAGATTTACTATTCCCACTCCAGTCTGTGCAACAGTAGGAAAAGTGTTGGACTTTTGGTGGGGTTAAATTTACTATTCCCACTCCATTCTGTGCATAAGTAGGGAAAGCATTGGATTTCGGACAGGTAAAATTTACTATTCCCACCCCAGTCTATGCAACAGTGGGGGAAGTGTTGGACTTCAGAGGGTTAATATTTACTATTCTCACTCCAGTCTGTGCAACAGTAGGGAAAGCGTTGGACTTCGGAGGGGTCAAATTTACTGTTCCCACTCATGTCCAAGCAATAGTAGGGGAAGTACTTCACTTCAAACACATTGCATATTCGAATCACCATATTCATTCAGAAAAATATAAAATTCTTAATATGAACGTTAATAATTAACATATATATACATGGCTATTAAAAAATTGAATATTTATTTATCAATATAAATAAATTGTTATTTATTCATCACTGAATTACCTTCCCACAGTTTCCCTACAAAACGAACTGCCCACACTTAAAATATAATTAAAATAAATGAGTATGACACAGTTTACCTATTTGATAATTAATAACTAATTGACAAATAATAATTAGTTATTAATTCATTATTACTTAGATTATGGCCCACCCTAAACTCCTACAAACCTAGCAACCCACAACTAAAATATATCTAAAATAAATATTACATAGTGTACATAATTATGATTAATTAAATAATTGATAATAAATAAATAATTAATGATTACTTAACTTACCATCCTATATCCCCACAAACCCATCATCCGACACAAAATTATAACTAAAATAGAACGTTTATACACAATTTACGTAATTAATAAGCAATTAAATAATTAATAATACATTAGTATTTAATTGTTAATTAATTAAAACTTAGTTCACTTCCCACTCTTATACCCACACAAACCCAGCAGCCCACACCTACATTACATCTACAAAATATAATTATCACACTATTTACATAATTCATAATCAAAGACATAATTAATAATAAATTAATAATGTGTTGTTAATTAATTATTACTTAATTACCTTCCCACCTTATAGCCCTACAAACCCAGCAGGTCGCACCTAAAAATATAACAAAAAACATAATTATAACACAATGTGCATAAATAATAATAATATTCAGGTAAATTAATAATGAATTAATAACGAATTGTTAATTAATTATTACTTAATTAACTCCCCACCCTATATTCCTACAAACCTAGCAACCTTCTATGACACCATAAATTATTATTAGCAATTAAATAAAAAGTTACTTTTTTACAAGCTATATTTCAAAATATTATCAATGATTCAAACAATAACACATAACATTATTACATTAACTAAAACACATTAAGATAATTAAAATAACAATATTTTTTACAACTGTACATTTTTAAAACGATATTAACAACAGTGATATTCTTAACAGCAATATTATTTTTCTGATATTTCTATATTTTGGCCAAATACCCATCTAACAATCCTGATCTGTGTAGAACAACTGGAAATAACACAACAGCTTCAACAGATTGTTTACCCATGCAGGATTTGCAAGCTCCAGAGTGGTATCAACTGAGCTTAGCTGATTATTGGGATTTTGTGTGACATTAGATACACATTTAGATCCATTCTGTTACCCTGACCGGACAGTAATGGTGAATCATGCTAACCGGCAATATTATCTTGATGGGCTATCCATGGTTCTGATTTTTGTCAGATGCCATGTTTCAGCCAAAAATCTCTGATCCACTACAATTGTAAAAAAGGCTGGTTATATGAATCAAAGTGGTGTAAGCACAGTTGATGCAGACATATTGGGATAACCTCATATTATGCAACACCTACTGCTTGACACCCTTAGCTATTTTGTTTGTCCTGTACCTACTTACCTCCTCTTAAATGGTTGTGTAACTTGTCACTTTTTCCTCACAGTTTGATGGAAGGCTGTCTGTGGACCTAGTCCTTACTCCACTCTATGATCACTTCCATCAATCCTGTCTCAATACAGGGCTGAGAAGTCAATGCAATAATGTATGATGTTTTGGGAATCTTGAAAAAGAAGAAGGTAACAATGAAATTTGTGAACATTTTATTATCCACCTCACTGCACACTACCTTGCCACCTTCATTGGAATTCATGGGGCACATGGGATTGGATCTATTGGCATGTCTCACATGTAGCAAGGAAACATGGGCCCTATGAATGTAATAGGCATGCAATAAGTATTTCGGAAGAATACTTGGCAAAAAATGTAAATCAAAATGCATGCATGTTTGTCATTGAAACTGCTCAAAATAAACAGAACCTAATGTGATATGCATCACAATTGTCAAAAAGACACAGGATATCATGATACTAACAATCACCAGGAGATAATGGAGAAAAGTCCAAATGTTGTTGGAGTAAGTCTAATATACAGAGTGATGACCTGATCGAGAGTGACAAACCTAAATCCATATTAAAGGAAAATGAGAATAGCAACAGAGGAAATGGCAGTGACCAGTGAGTTATTTTAATATCGCTGATCAGCAGACTGCTCTTGCCATCATGGGCTACCATGTATAAAGCCCTTCATTTTGACATTGCTCCAAAACATATTTCCCTCAATGAGAGCTTATTCAATGAGTTTTCCACAATCATAATGCCTAATCAGCCCTCAAAACATATAATGCTAATTTGAGGATGAAAGCATGCAAGGCTGGTAAAGTGCTAATTCCTCTCTGATAGTAGCCAGAGTACGTGACCTTGAGATTAGTACTCATCAATGAGGAAACTCCTATAACTCATGCACACCTACACCACTCTCTCCCTTTATAGCCATTAGCATAATGCTCCTAGCCACAGCAGTTTCAAGGTGCCATAAACTGAAATGACGTTGTCCTGCGGGCATAGTTTAAGTTGTGCATTATTCAATTAACTGCTTGTACTTCAGCTATGCCACCAATGAGAGTAGATTTGTTTTTGCTTATTATTAGTTGCTGAATTTGTTTCTGTTAGCCTTAGGATACTGTACCACTGCTAAACTGTGCTAGCGTACTTGTGCTCTCTCCTCCAAACATGTTAGATTGGTTTATACCCAATTGGCATGTTTAACTTACTTATAGGTCCAGGGAAATACGTGCTATATGTACCCAGGGTCTTTGCAAATTTGCAAATGGGAAATAAATAACCAGTTCATGTTTGATGTCTTTAGAATTGAGGTGAAAAGACCTATTTAGTGGGGCAGTTGGGTTTTTGATCATAATTTTAAAAATGTCAAGTTTAGAAAGTTCAAGAAGAGCAGTTGATGGACAGATCTTTGTGACTGGGTGTGAAAGTTTGCATTTGTTCAACATTCCATCCATCATTTGTTCCTTTAGCATGTGTCGCCCTAAGTGCGCCATGTATGCCCAGGCGTGGGTCCCGGACTCACTGTGCCACTGGATTCAAGCTATCCTGGCTCATGATGGGTGAAACCCCGAAACCGGCCCTAGTATGCTTGTTTCCGGTCCAGGGAAGACCTGGCTTGGCAGTTCGGGCTGGACTGTTCCCATGAGGCAAAGAGTCAAGACTGATTTGCATATAGCCAGGTCTAAACTGGGGTGGCATGGTGTGCAAAAGAATGATGGATTCAAGCCAGATCTCTTGACTGGGGTTGAATGTTTTGATTTGTTCTGAATTCCGTCCATCAATTGTGTGTCTTATATCTTTCTAAAAGTGGCATTTTCTGACCTGCAACTTCAAATCCGACTTCACCATAAGTTGTGATTTTAAATTGTGAGTCAAGCGAACCGAACTTGAAAGGTCTATCTCTTCACAATTGGTAATTACACTTAAAAGGTGCAATAAGTTAATCACAATGTTATCCTATGAGTGAGATAGGCCTTGCAGTAAACAAAAATGAATTTGGGAGTTTTTCAATACCAGGGCATGTAAAACTTAAAAGTACATGTTCTGTCTTTTAAATACATTGCCCAAAGCCCTCTGGGTTACCCATGGCCTATATTAGGGATGACTTATATGCATCAAGAGGAAAGGTTTAGGCCTGGCAAGAGGTTAATGTTGAAAGGTCGAAATGGCAGTGTAACTGCACATGCATGCTCTGCAATGGCAGGCGTGAGCCATGGTTAGAGGACTACTTACGTGGGTGGCATAATGAGCGCTACAGGCCCACTAGTAGCATTTAATTTACAGGCCCTGGGCACATGCACTGCACTTTATTAGGGCCTTAAAAGTAAATTGAATATGCAAATTGGGGATGAGCCTGTATCGCCATGTAAAGGGGAGGGAGCACAAGCATGTTAGCACTGGTTAGCAGTGGAAACTTGCACGGAGTCTTAAAGCCAGCAAAAATGAGGTCAGAAAATTGGCGGAGGTAGGTAAAAAGTTGGGTGTGAAGACCACCCTAAGGCTGCCATGTGTAACATGTGCCATTCTGGCGTTTAAAAGAGTAAAGTTTGTTTCATCCTCTGTCTACTGATTCCAATAAGAAATACATGGAAAAATCAGTTTTGATGTTTATATTAAATAAAGTACTTTAAAACTCATTAGCCACAATATATGTTCTTATGCTACCACGGTTACTTGTACCGAATTTCCACCTTAGCTCTGACCATTCTGTGCTGGAAATGTTTTTCTTTTATTGGAGCGCAACGGTTGTTGGGGTTATTCTAACCTCCTTCACCTGGAAGGGAATTGGCCATCTGATGCTGCTGAAAGGCCTCTGCCAACTTGTCACAGCTGTCTAACATTTAGAATTAATAACATTTTAATCCTTTGAAGAACGTATGTCTCTCACTGCATGGAATCAGAGCAAATGTCTCGAAGGGGTGTGAGATTTTTCTTTCACAATCTGGGGGAGGGGGTAGGCTGGGTTCTGAAGGAATTTAGACAAACAGGGAGAAGCAATTTAGTGTATCCTATTAACTTGGATTGCTGCAGGAGGAACTACGTGAAAGTGTTGTAAAACCAAAGCATAAACAAGCATTTTCAATGCAATAGGTCTCGCAGTTTGAGCTATTGGCATTGCTAATAATAATGCAACACCAATAGCTCAAACATTCAGTAATGCGAGACCTATTGCATTGCAAATGCTTTTTTTTAGCCCCCATACTAACATACTGACATGGAGTAAGGACCTTCAGAGGGTTTGTGCACATGTTGCAGTGCTGTGCGCTTATAGTACAGGCCTCAGGCTCTGCCACGGCTGGCTCAACCTTTCACTTCCATCGTACAAATCATTTGTGTAAATAGCCGCATATCAGATGCGGCATCTGCTACTACAGCACTTAGAAGCCAGGCGTTGTTAGCAAGCAGTGTATATGCACAATTATCATTATTTTTTTGCAGTATTTGCAATGTAATAGGTCTCGCATTGGTGAGAGTTTAAGTTATTGGCATAGTAAATGGCAATGCCTTTTATTTTTGTTTTAAAAATCAACACGTAAAAAAAAGGCATTGTCATTTTTAATGCTAACAGCTCAAACTTTCGCAAATATGAGACCTATTGCATTGCAAATGCTTGTTTAATATCTGGTGACCCTAATGTCAGGGGACCCTATAGCTCTGTGGTGTCCAAAGGTCAAAGAGGGATAAACCCGTACCACATTTTGAGTGTAACCACGTACCATGTAAATGAGTTTTAATTCAAATCATTGTATGCAAATGTATCCTATAGATATGCTGAAAATCTGTCATGTAGAGGACCTACGCTGGACACCCCTGGTATGCACACTATGCGCAGGATAACCCCGTTGCATACCGGATATTCACCACACCCCTGGTGTGCACACTGGATATTCACCACACACCTGGTGTGCACACTGAATATTCACCACACCCCTGGTGTGCACACTGCGCACCGGATATTTACCACACCCCTGGTGTACACAGTGGATATTCACCACACCCCTGGTGTGCACACTGGACATTCACTACACCCCTGGTGTGCACACTGTGCACTGGATATATTCACCACACCCCTGGTGTGCACACTTTGCACTGGATATATTTACCACACCCCTGGTGTACACAGTGGATATTCACCACACCCCTGGTGTGCACACTGGACATTCACCACACCCCTGGTGTGCACACTGTGCACTGGATATATTCACCACACCCCTGGTGTGCACACTGTGCACTGGATATATTTACCACACCCCTGGTGTGCACACTGGATATTCACCACACTCCTGGTGTGCACACTGTGCACTAGATATATTCACCACACGCCTGGTGTGCACATTGTGCACTGGATATATTCACCACACCCCTGGTGTGCACACTAGATATTCACTACACTCCTGGTGTGCACACTGCACACAGGACATATTCACCACATCCTTGGTGTGCACACTGGATATTCATCACACTCCTGCTGTGCACACTGGATATCCACCTCTCTCCTGCTGTGCACACTGGATATTCACCACCCCCCTGGTGTGCACACTGGATATTCACTGCCCTCCTGGTGTGCACACTGGACATTCACCACACCCCTGGTGTGCACTCTGTACACTGGATATATTCACCACACCCCTGGTGTGCACACTGTGCACTGGATATATTTAACACACCCCTGGTGTGCACACTGGATATTCACCACACTCCTGGTGTGCACACTGTGCACTAGATATATTCACCACATTCCTGGTGTGCGCACTGTGCACTGGGTATATTCACCACACCCCTGGTGTGCACACTAGATATTCACTACACTCCTGGTGTGCACACTGCACACAGGACATATTCACCACATCCTTGGTGTGAACACTGGATATTCACCTCACTCCTGGTGTGCACACTGGATATCCACCTCTCTCCTGCTGTGCACACTGGATATTCACCACCCCCCTGGTGTGCACACTGGATATTCACCATAAACCCATGGTGTGCCTACTGCCCACTGGATATATTCAGAACACCCCTGGTGTGCACACTGGATATTCACCACACTCCTGATATGCACACTGTCCACTGGCTATATTCATCACATCCCTGGTGTGCACACTGAATATTCACCAGACTCCTGGTGTGCACACTGGATATTCACCACAACCCTAGTGTGCAAAATGCGCGCAGGATATATTCACCACACTCCTGGTGTGCACACTGTGCACTGGATATATTCACCATATCCCTTGTGTGCACACTGTGCACTGGATATATTCACCACACCGCTGGTGTGTACACTGGATATTCAGCAGACCGCTGGTGTGCACACTGGATATTCACCACACTCAGCCCACCTCAGGGAGCTCACCTCGGCATGCAGGGAACCCACCTCAGGGTGCAGGGAGCTCAACTAGGTGTGCAGAAAGCCCACCTCAGAGTACAGGGAGCGCACCTCTGTATGCAGGGAGCTCACATTAGGGAGCAAGGAGTTCACCTCAACGTGCAGGATGCCCACCTCAGGGTGCAGGGAGGGAGCTCACCTCCGCGTGCAGGGAACCCACCTCGGGGTGAAGGGAGCTCACCTCGGGGTGCAGGGAGCTCACCTCGGTGTGCAGGGAGCACATATCTGAGTGCAGGGAGCTCACCTCAGTGTATAGGGAGTTCACCTCTGGGTGCAGCGAGCTCACCTCAGGGTATAGGGAGTTCACCTCTGGATGCAGGGAGCCCACCTAAAGGTGCAGGGAGTTCACCTTGGGTGCAGGGAGTTCACTTCAGGGTGCAGGGAACTCACCTCAGTATGCAAGGAGCTCCCCTTTCGGTGCAGGAAGCTTAAATTAGGGTGCAAGGAGTTCACCTCAGGGTACATAGAGGTAGCCCACCTCGGGGTGTAGGGAGCCCACCTCTGGGTGCAGGGAGCTCACCTCACAGTAGTGGGTCTCACGCAGATAACTGCTTCCATTTGCCGTCCACAAAGGAGTGCTCCACCAGCTCCAGGGAGCTCGTGCAATGCACAGAGCGGGGCCTGCGGGGGCCCGCGGTTTCTAAACTTGGACTAGGTCCATCCAGAGGGGTGGGGGACGCCGGGACCGACAGGAAGGGGTCACTTGTGCCCTCATCTAACTCACCCGTTACAAGCCCTGAGAACCAACATGGGGCTGATAGAGATCAGGGTGTATATAATATTCCCACTACCACGGATAGAGTAATCTCACAGTTACACGCACATGCATACATCATACGCTAGGGCCCATTTCACTAACATACGCTCAAATACTCTACCAGCAATAAACCTGTGGAAAGAAAACACTCCTAAACACCCTGCATCTATATCGAGGCCGATAAGACCTGGTTTTTGTGATTGTCCCTAAGCATAGTCTATACAATATATACAACAATAATCAATAACGCAAACCCAATAATTGACAAAAATGAATATCCAACACCATGTTTAAAATTATATTGCTTTATCTAAAATTAGTCAAAGAAATTCAATCAGAGTAAATCATTTCTCATAGTTACCTATTCTAGCTAAATGTCAGAACGGGTCAGGACAAGTCTCTCGGTAAATGTCTCTCAAGACGAAGTCCCGTCAGCATCAATCCTCAGCAACGCAAATTCATCACGCAGCAAAGGCAAAATAGCAAGTGGCAAATGAGGTGGGGCGAACCCTCTCTAAGCTAACAGTTTTTATAATAAATTGAACAAAGGAAAGATACATTGGAACATAGGAAAAATCATAATGTCCGCCGGACTTGCTGAGCAGAGCGAGAAGGAAAGGATGTAACATTGCAACATTTGTGAACCTCCGCTCAGGAAAAATACACATAGCGAAAACTACGGAACAGGAACCAAGAAAATAAAACATGTATCACATTAATCCGGCTTCTCCTCGGCTATCGAGCCACAGTTCAGAGTTTCCCTCTAAGGCTCCTTTGTTTTTCAAGACTGCCAAGGACACTTTCACTTCTCTTGGAGAACTCCCAAAAACTGCTGCTGTCCTCATGGAAAGTTTCTCGACAAGGACCATGGTCAGTTAGCTTCAAAACCATTTCCAGCAGGGGTCTCCCTCGTCTCAGTTTTCACATATTCACTCGAGGCCATGCTCACAAAATCAGCCATCATGGACTAGGCCTCCATAGGCCACAATAGACCATCTCAATTAAAAGAAATAAAAACATAATGATTAAACAGTGTTAAACAGTGTTAACCCCACTAATACCCTTATGTGTATGCATTTATCTAGCTCTCGCAACATAAAAAGCATTAATTCAAAAAGTGTTTTGTGCTCAAAAATAAACAGCACATAGCAACGTTTAAACATGAAAACGCATTTAACACACGCATTATTATTAGTCAGCACATTTAAGCACATTCACGTGTAACTCTTTCTTGTTAAAACAAACGGATTGATTAATATAAACGCACTTGCACAAGACAAATAATTAATTATTAATTATTATTACTTTAGTACAACGAATAGACATGCCAGAGCTTCAAAAGCCCCAGAATTTTCAAACTGAAAACTCTGCTCCAGCAATCCCCCCTTTGGTGATTTTATCACCAAATAAACCCCCCAAAAAAAATTAGTGAAAATTTAGTCCCATTTTAGGAGAAATCAGAAATGTCCTTTCCCCTTTACACAACATTAAACACCAGTCACTCTTTCATCATCCCTTTTTGTCTCTAAGTAAACACTCTCCCTCAATTCTTCTAGTTCAATTTCTTGAGGTTCTCTCTTCAACCTCTTGTTTTTCTCTTCTTTATTCAATTTCTTCCTCCCTCCCCTGTTTTTACAACACACACACACCAATCTTATTATTAATAAAGCCACAATTATACAAGACAAGGGAAACAATATTCTACCTATAATAGTACTACCTATCTTTGCAATAAAATCCTTAACAGCTATCATTTTATTAGCTATTTTAGTCCACAAACTCTCAGCTTCAAGTGGTACTAATTCTTCATGCAAATCAGTAATATTTTTGATATAGACCTTTAGGTCTCTGCTTTCGTCTGGAATGTAAGTGCAACAATGTTGAACTTTTAGCATTCCACAGACTCCACCCTCCTTGGCCAATAGAATATCAAGGGCAAGTCGATTTTGCATAGACATGGCACGTACGGCACTTAATTCCGTATTTACCAAAAGAAACCCTCCAGCGGTATTTGTCGATAAGCGATCAACCACTGTAGACAGTTTCCGAATTCCATAAGCATTCAAAGAAATTCCCACTGCTGGAATCAAAACCCCAAAAATATCACCCACTATTTCAGACCAAGTTTCTCTCTTAAAACGCTTTAGTAAGTTAATATGTTCTACATCTGTTACTTGATCTATATGAAAAATCTTTGGAAAAACTAGGCCCACATAACACGTGCCATACCAATGGTCAGGCAACTTGTAATAAGCCTTATTCCCACAAACATAATATACTCCTGGAAAAATCGTATCTTCTCCACCTCTGAAACCCCAACCTGTTGCAATGAAGTATGTATCATGGCACTCACTAGTCCCGACAAAATACGTATCATATTGGGATTTCCTTCTTGTAATACAAAGTTTACCCTTCTGTGGTGCATCTAGAGCTAAAGTTGGACTAGCCCCATTCTTCAACTCTTTTCCCATCTCAATGTCCCAAATTGTCTCACTCACTTCATATTTCCCTGCTTTCTCATGCATGTTCAATCTCCTTTCTTCTACCATATCCAGAAAAGCTTTCTCCTCTCCTTTCAAACTGCAAGTTAAATTATTCTTAAAAATGTAATCTAATGTTAATCCTTTTTCTTCAATAAAAATCTCACCAAAAGTGTTAGCTTCTTTAGCTGGATTCAGCTCTTTGTTCATTGGCAAGTGCCCAAAAATACTATCTCTGTTAGACATCTTATAATCTACTTTCCCCAACAAATAAAAAACACTACTTAAAATACTACAGGAAATACCATATGTAGCTGGTAAATGATGATAAGTAACACCCTCTGAGACGGATGCAGGTAATTGCATACAGACGTAGCAATCCCTTACTTCCATTGTCTTCACATATTCATATAACAGTTTCGAAAAAACATTACTAGAAAAATTATTAATTGATCTATCTTTGTGTATGTAAGCATTACTAATTCTAATTGGAACTACTTTTTGTGAATTCTTCTCTACATTTGTCACATTTTCTATATGCATTCCAAACTCTACTTTAAAAGTAACTATTAAAACTAAAACACCCCATAGAAGCATTAATAATCCAGTACAACAGCAGCACATCCTACACCACCTCTTAAAGAAGGCACATCTATTTCTATTATCCTCTATGTTAGCCATTTTAGTTTAGCCTCTACTACTCCACTACTATTTGAACTTCTTCAATTCTTCAGCAATTCTTCAGCTTTCAGTTTATCCAAATGATCTCTTCGTTCACTTGATCCAAGTGAATCCTTCTTTCACTCAGTTTGGATACTTGTCATTCTTCACTTCAATTTCTTCAACATCAAATTGTATCAGATCTCCAACATCAAAATCCTCAGTACTCGACTCTTCTCCAATGTCAGTCAAGAGTACTTTCAGAATTTCACCAGTATCTTCCTCAACCACTTCTCTCAAGACCACTTCCGGATTATCTCGAGTCACTGCTTCTTCTTTTTCTCCTTCAGACAGTGCCACATAAGACCATTCCGGTGATCTGTACTTTTGGTTGGGTCTTCTTACTCTTTTTATTTCCACTGGTTCATTTGACTCCTTTGATTCTTCTCCTTCAGCTTTTGAACTTTGACTCGAAACTTCATTCACTTGTTCAGCTTTCGATGTATTTGCTCTTATCACTTTGTATCTCAGCCTCTTAACTCTGTTGTTAGGCCAACGGTCTCCTCTTAACACCTTTTTTGGCTTTATTTCTTTATTACTTCTTTCTCCAATCCAAGTTCTCTTTCTCAGAACTCGACCCTCTGTTTGTTCATCCTCATCATCTGTTTCAAGTGCCTCTTGTTTCCGTTTTCCAGCAGCTCTCTTCTTCTCCACAGATTTTTTCACCACCGTTTGAGACTTCCCTATTCCTGTCCCTCCTCGGGTCTCCGACACGCAATCTTCTTGCTGTCTACTTGTCCCTTCACCTGGCTCATCAAGAATGTTCCCTACACCTCCTCGGGGGTCTTCCGCAATCTGTCCCTCTCTATCTTTTTCTGACCCTACTTCTTCAAGTATAATCTCAAGTGGTTCTTCAATCTCCTCCTCTTCTGATTCAGGAGTAATCTCTGTGTGATTTCTCTTTTCTTTTCTTTTTCCTTCACTGCTGTTTGAAATTTCAGGCTCTCTTACAGAATTTGATCTCCTCTCTGATACTCGCAGTGGTTCATTCGAAGCTCTTCCTACTTCTTTCCCCACTGATTCTGTATCTTCATCATCGCTGAAATCTGACTCTTCAAAATACTCTTTACCAGTCCCTTCTTTTGGGTTTGGAACTCTCAGAGTATGACTTGCATGTACCCAGTGCTTCACTCCAGCACACTTTACTGCAGTCGTCGTAGTCAGAATAACTTGTCTTGGCCTTCCCCACCTTGGAATCAAGCAATTTCTTCTTCTGTGAACTTTTATCCTCACCCAGTCTCCTGGACTCAGATCATGGGCTTGCTTCTTCTCAAGTGTGGTAGCTTCTTCTCCAACCTGGTGAAACACAGAATGAACTGCGTCAGCCAGGCCTTTACAGTAATCCAAAATCATGTCATCAGTTATTGTCACCAACTTATTGACAGGCACGAATGCATGGCGCATAGCACGTCCCATGATTATCTCGTGCGGACTCAAACCAGTAGTTCTATCTGGAGTAGATCTCATTGTCATCAGAACTAGAGGCAAAACATCTGGCCATTTCATGCCAGTGGCTAAGCACTTCTTTCCAATCCTATTCTTGATTGTGCCATTAATCTGTTCAACCACACCAGAAGCCTCTGGTCGGTATGCACAATGTAGCTTCTGCTGTATTTTCAATGCTTCACAAATCAAACCCATGAGCTCATTTTGAAAATGTCTACCCCTATCAGACTCAACTGTTACTGGAAACCCGTACCTAGGAATCAACTCCCTTAACAGTAACTTTGCCACTGTTAATCCATCATTTCTTCTAGTCGGGTAAGCTTCCACCCACCTTGAAAAAAACAGACTACCTCTAGAACATACCTCAGTCTGTTTACTTGGGGCATTTCAATGAAATCGATCTGCATTCTTGTAAAAGGACCTCCTTCTCTGCCTATTGTTCCCAGACTCACCACTGTCTTTTTCCCAGTGTTAAATTGCTGACAAACTAAACACCTCTGACAGATGCTTTCTTCAATTGTCCTGAACTTTGCATTGTACCAGGTCTGCTTGAACGACCTAACCATCGCGTCCCTCCCCAAATGTCCCTCGCCATGATACATCCTTGCCATTGACGACAAGATGGAGTTCGGCATCACTGGTCTGCCATCTCTGTAGACCCAAACATGGTCTGTTTCTCTTGGAGCACATCCTGCCTTAATCCAATCTTTTTTCTCTTCCTCTCCTGCCTCATCTTGCAACTGTTTCACTTCATCCCAGGTCTCTAGGACATTAGTAAACATCACAGATAGAAAAGACATTTCCCTTTCTCTGTCCCTGTTAATGGACTGATTCGTTTTGGCACAGTATTGCGCAACATCGTTGGCATATCTGTTTCCAACCGTTATAAAATCCTCCCCTGGACCATGGGCAGCACATTTTACAACTGCTAACTCCTTAGGCAGCTGTATCGCCTCAAGCAATTTACCAATCATTTCAGCATTCTTTATTGGAGTTCCACTCGATGTCAAGAAACCTCTTTGTAGCCAAAGTTGGCCAAAATCATGCACCACTCCAAATCCATACTGACTATCAGTCAACACAGTCGTCCTCAAATCTTTCCCAATTTCGCAAGCTTTTGTCAATGCTATCAATTCAGCAACTTGCGCAGATTTCACTCCTTTCAATGGTGTTTTTAAAACTGCTGATTTGCACATTGTTCTCTCTGGCACTCACCCTGATCGCGCCGTGCAGCTGATCACTAGCTGACACTGCCTGTCCCCCATAACGCTGCTTTCTGGGCGCCATTGGCACGCCGAGGGAGACTTCTGCCACGCCCTCCCATTGCTGGCCACGCCCCCTCCATCGAATCATTTAAAGCGCGCCAAGCACTAGCGTCGCTTTAAGGCTGCATTACTCCTGAGGCGGAAGCCGGGAGTCTGTATCTAAGCTAAATATTTTTAAACTGGTGTATTGTGTTTTTAAAACTGCTGATTTGCACATTGTTCTCTCTGGCACTCACCCTGATCGCGCCGTGCAGCTGATCACTAGCTGACACTGCCTGTCCCCCATAACGCTGCTTTCTGGGCGCCATTGGCACGCCGAGGGAGACTTCTGCCACGCCCTTCCATTGCTGGCCACGCCCCCTCCCATGTCATCAGTCGCCACTATAAACCATGTGTCAATATCGGAAGCGCAGCGGACGAGCGCAGCGGGCGCGCCGGTTGCGCGCCGAAGGCGCGCATAAGGTAAGCTCGTCTGCGCTCGTCCGCGCCGAGACCGGGCAAAGGGCCACCCCCTCTGATCCACCACCCCCCCATCCCGCCTCCTGCTCCGTACCAATAACCTACACCTCGGAACAACTCCTCATCATTAACCAAACAATAACGTCTCCTCACTCCTTACCCAACTTCAACTATAACAATCCTAGGATCGGACCACTCAAGTGTCCCACTTGTATCGTTATTCCATCTACTCCTCTCCCTACACCTCCCACACTAGTGAGAACAGCACTTATAAATGTAAGATCCCTGCCGAAACACAAATTTGAAATCGCCGATCTCATAGACTCGCAACAGATAGATATTTTATTTATCACCGAGACATGGGGAGACGAGACCTCTGGCCCGGACTTCAGAGATGCCACACCTAACAATTACTGTGTGTGTAAGTTAGACAGACCGATAAGGAAGGGTGGAGGAGTAGCGATTATTTACAAAAACCACCTCAAAATAACTACAGCAGACAAAACCTACCCTGAATGCGAGGCCCTCCTATTCTCGATAGGCCTATCCAGTAAAGCAACATTCAAAGGTATGTTGATCTACCGCCCCCCAGGATCCAGAGCCAAATTCCTAGCACGCTTGGATCAAATAATCGAGACATCAATTGGATCACCACAGTTTACCATCTTAGGTGATTTCAATTTTCACCTCGAAGTTTTAGAAGACCCAGACACCATAACGCTACTGGGAGATTTAGAGACAGCCGGTCTTACACAAATTGTTAAAAAACCCACGCACAAAGCAGGACATACGTTGGATGGATTATTCACCAACAACCCTGAAATCTCCATCACCGAGATCATTCCTTTAATCTGGACAGATCATTCTGCAATATGTTTCTCTATTCCCACCAAACCCACTTCCCCTCGCTCGTCTCTTCCCCCTCCCACCAAATTCAGAGACTGGAAAAACTTAAATCTTGAACATCTCACTCAGATGATACAGGACAGTCCATTACCTAACGCGCATGATCCCATAGCAGCCTCAGATACCTACACGGAGAATCTGATCGAAGCTTGCAACAAATTAGCACCGTCCAAAACCGCCCATCGGAGTAGAAAACTCCCTTCAGCCCCTTGGTTCTCCGAGTCGCTTAGACTTCAGCGCCGCACTGCAGAAACCTTGAACGACAGTGGCGCCGTAACTTCAATACGCCTGACAAAATCATTTACAAAAGCGCTCTCTCCAACTATAAAAAACTCATAAAAAAAGAGAAAACCACGTATTACACAAACCAAATTAATCAGGCTAAAAACTCCTCAGGGAAACTATTCCAAGTAGTAACATACCTGTCTAACCCACCTGCTCCTCAGTCAGAAGGATCTCAAGCACTTTCTGATGCATTAGCCAACTTCTTCGAGGACAAGGTCAGAACCATCTTCAATACGTTCACACCCGACGTTGCGCCCATTCCCTCTGACTCTAGCGTTGATACTGGCCCCACATTCGCAGCTTTCGAACCTACCACCTGTGAATTCATCCAACCCCTGATCGCTCGAACCAAATCTGGTTCACCTCTAGATCCTTGCCCCCCTAGCATCCTCAACCTCATCCCGGAAGTTATTGCTCCACCTCTAACCACCATCTGCAATGCAATGTTTGCATCTGGTGTTTACCCCCCGGTATGGAAAAAAGCAATAATTAAACCACTACTCAAAAAACCCAGCCTAGATCCTCTCCTTCCTGCTAGCTACAGGCCCATCGCCTGCCTCCCATTCCCCGCAAAGATCTTTGAAAAGATCATGAATATCCAGCTGTCAAACTATATTCACCACAACAATCTACTGGATGATACCCAATTTGGGTTTCGACAGGGCCACGGAACAGAGACGGCACTGCTAAAAGCAGCAGATGAGATTAGATACACGATGGATAACGGAGGAGCCGCAGTCCTGATACTCTTGGACCTATCTGCGGCCTTCGACACGGTCGACCATGCCACCTTGATCGACCGTGTCGAGGCCATAGGAGTTACAGACAAAGCAAAAAACCTCCTGGCCTCATTTCTGTCAAACCGTCCGCAAACTGTGAAACTAGGCAATTTCACATCCCAGACCTTCTCCCTGCCATGTGGAGTACCGCAGGGATCCTCGCTAAGTCCGACACTATTCAACATCTATGTGTCGGACCTGGCGAGGGTCATAAAATCCTGCGGAATCTCCCTCACTACCTACGCTGACGACACACAACTGGTGCTGTCGATATACAATGATGGAATCTCAGTGGCAGCCAATTTCCAAATGGGAATGAAGGCAATAAGCGCCTGGATGTCATCCAACTGTCTTTTTTTTTTTTTTTTTGAAACCGTTTATTACAAGTCTTAAAAGTATACAAGTATGGGCCCACAACCTTCCGGCCGGCCGCTAGCAATGATAGGAACATACGACATACATTTATGGAACACGTGGCATTACAGGAGGAGCATTTCACAGTAGGTAACAATGTCAAAAGCCACATCATCCAGGCCCCATTATGCGGTTTCATTTTAAATTAAGAACAACAAAAATTAAAACCACACCCACAAGGCAGCCCACAATCAAAAATAGCAGCACGTGCTCCCCAAGAGGGGGGATCCCAACTATACACAGAAGTGTGAGGAGGGGGAAGAGAGCAGAGCGAGGACTGGGGGAACCCAATGCCCGGCAGCGGGGGAATGAGTCGGCTAAGGGGATGGGGCTGGCGAGGCATCAGGCAGCAGCGGTGGTGCGCAGATACCCCCTCGGTAGGCGTTCCAGGGGCCCCATACTTTCACCCATGTCCCAGGCTTACCCCTCGCCACATACACCACCTTTTCGCGAAACATGCACCAGTCCATGTGTTCTTTCCAGGCCGAGACCGTCGGGGGCCTCTGGGATCCCCACAGTTGAGCAATATCACGCTTGGCTATCATATATCCCAGAGTCACCCACCACGTCTGCGGCGCCGAGTAATCAGTCGGTTCCCACACATTCAACAGGCATCTCCTCGCTTCAGGCAACAGCGCCACATGCGTAACCAGTCGCAGCACCTCATGTACACCACGCCAGAACCCCTCTACCTCCGGGCACTCCCACAAAATATGCATAAAGGTCCCCAAAGCACCACACCCACGCTTACACAACCCATCTCCAGCATAGCCCATACGCAGAAGCTTTGGCCCCGTCATGTAGACCCGGTGGAGTATCTTGAGCTGGACGAAGCGAAGGCGAGCCGGTATGGCCACCTCCTTCGGGGAGGCCACCGCGGAGATCCAGTCCTCGTCGTCCAACTCCAGCCCGTCGGCAACCCAAGCCGCACGAAGGGCAGTCAACAGGCCCGAGCGGTCGTTTATTAGCTTTTTGTATATAAGGGAGATCGTGCTGTCCGGGATGTGCCCATCCAGCATTCTATCCTCCAGGGGGGAATATTCCGGGATGGAGGCAGCGTCCGAGAAGACGGATCCCAGCGCATGACGGACCTGCAAATACCGAAAGTATTCACTGCCCTGCAACTGAAATTCCGTCTGCAGCATATCGAACGTTTTAAATCCTCCCCTCGTCCAAAGATCCCCCACTTTACTGATACCTATTATGTCCCACTTCTCGAAGCCCTTAGAGGTCCACAGGGAACCTAACCGCTCAGACGCGTATAGAGGTGATGCCCGGGTCAAACGGTCCTTCCACCCCATAGCTGCATTGGCCGCGTGCCAGACTTGCACCATAACACGCGTGGGGCCCGTCAGACGAGCGTCGGGCGCGCTAGAGTAGAGCGCTCGAGTGTAGTCGCCACCTGGCAGGAGCATCTTGTCCATTTCAAATGCCGGGTTTAGGGCGGGCCCGTAGAGGCCATGGTTAATGGCAGCGAGCTGGGAGGCCCAATAGTACCGTTTAATATCCGGGAGGGCAATCCCCCCGTCAAACCATGGGAGCGTCAGCTTAGCCAGAGCAATGCGCGGCCTCCCGTCCCAGAACAGGCGGCATTGCAGACTCTCCACCTCACGGAAGTAGCGCGCCGGGACCAAGTCCATAGTGTTCTGCAAAGCGTACAGAAAACGCGGCAGAGACATCATCTTGAACAATGCCGCCCGGCCGAGCGGCGAAAGCGGCAGGCGCCGCCAGCGCGCGACATCTACCCGCAGACGCTGGAGGGGGGGAAGCAGATTCCATTCATACCGGGCCTCCGGGTCCAGAGTAATGAAGACACCCAGGTACCGAAATCCCTGCGGGGCGATCTGGATCGGACAGCCCCGCGGGAGAATAGGAGCCTCCCCAGAGAGAACATACACACACGATTTAGCCCAGTTGATGACGAGACCGGAGTTACGACCAAACGAGTGTAAAACATCAACTAGCACTATAAGTGAGTTACGTGGGGAGGCTAGGTACAGAAGGATGTCGTCAGCGTATAAGGATACGCGGTCCTCATACTCGGGGGTCCAACGGAGACCACGGATGGAAGGCTCCCACCGCAGCCACTCCGCCAGGGGCTCCAAGGCAAGCGCAAAAAGAAGCGGCGACAAGGGACAGCCCTGTCGCGTGCCCTGGCCCAGCTCAAACGGGGCCGATACTCTTCCGTTCACGACCACCTGCGCCAATGGGCCCGCATACAACAGTTTGACCCAACTGATGAATCCTGGGCCAAATCCGAACTTCGCAAGCATCGCCCAGATGTATGGCCACTCAAGCGTGTCAAACGCCATGGTGGCGTCTAAGGACGCCAAAATGGCCGGTTCCCGTATAAATGGGACGCGCGCAAGCACCCCATGCAAACGCCGCAGATTAAGGGCTGTATTGCGATGGGGAATAAAGCCAGACTGGTCCTGATGAACCAGATCTCCCACCACACCGACCAGCCGATTGGCGAGTACCTTAGCGAGAATTTTGGGCTCCGCATTCAGTAATGAGATAGGCCGATAAGAAGTAACCCGATCCCGAGGTCGCCCTTCCTTGTGGATCACCACGATTGTAGCCAGACGCTGGTCAAGCGGGAGGGAGCCCAGCGAGTGGGCCGCGAGGAACATTGCGCGGAGGTGAGGCGCCAATGTATCCGGTCGCAGCTTATACAGCTCGATAGGGATACCGTTCGGGCCCTTGGCCTTGCCAGAAGCGACCGAGCGTATGGCGAGGGCGATTTCATCGGAGGTGGGAGCGGCGTCCAGCGACACCCTGTCCTCCCCGGACAGGGAAGGCAGCGCGATATCCCTGAGCAGGGCACAGGAATCCTCTTCCGAGCAAGAAGAGACCGGGGAATACACAGACAATTTCTTCTGGCTCAGTTACACACACCCCATTCGTTTTCTCAATCAGCGGGACCACACGATTCGCTCTCTCCTTTTTATCCAACCACGCTATCAGTTTACCAGCCTTATCACCCACATCATACAGTCGCCCCTGTTGCTCTCTACTAAGGCCCCTGGCCGCCTCCGTAACGAGGGCCCTATAAGCCGCCTGTTTGAGCTGGAGGACATGTAGTGCAGCATCTGTCACCCCATCTTCTAGATCACCCTCCAGCTCAACTATTTCAGCCTCCACCCGGGTCACCTCCTCCCGCTCGCGCCTCCGGGCATGGGAAATAAGGGATAGGGCCTCCCCTCTAAGTACTGTTTTGAAGGCCTCCCACAGGGAGATAGCTGAAGGCACTGACCCCACATTCTCCTCAAAATAGCGCTGGAGGGATTTAATCAAGTCAGCGCGAATGGTGGGGTCGCGCAGGTACCAGGAATTGATTGGGACCACCCTGCTCTCAGCCCTCGGGAAGACATCAAAATGCAACAATAGCGGGGAGTGGTCCGAGATACCTCGTGCCAAATGGCGCACCTCCCCCACCCTCCCGACATGGGCCGCCGGGACAAGGACATAATCAAGCCGTGAGAGACTACCATGGGCCCCGGAGTGGAAAGTGTATTGCAGCTGCGTGGGATGTTTTAAGCGCCAGCAGTCCACCAATCCCAGTGTATCCAAGAGGCCGGATAGCCACGCCTGTGCCCGGGGGAGGTCCCTAGGGGGGTGACGATCCACAGTCCCAGAAACCACCGCATTGAAATCCCCCCCCACCACCAGAAGCCCCCCCGGAAGGCCAAGGAGGAGGCGCCCCAGATCTGCAAAGGTGGTCGACTGCAACCCCGGTGGGACGTACACTGACACAAAGACAACCACTTTGCCCTCCATTCTACCCACCAAGACAGTGTAACGTCCCCTGTCATCGTGGAGCACCTCATCAATTTCTAACGGGAGCGAGTTCTTTACCATAATACCCACACCCCTCGAGCCTGACGTGAAGCCCGAGTGGGCCACGAGGCGGTAGCCACGCCGATTCATGGCACAGAAGGAATTGCCAATAAGGTGTGTCTCCTGCAGGAAGACCACATCAGGCGAGAGTCGCTTCAAATACTGCAGGACCACACCTCGTTTGATCCTGTCCCCCAGTCCATTGACGTTCCAAGACAACAAAGTTAATTCCCTACCCCCCATCATACACAGAAACCATCATTCGTACCCCCGAGAGCACAGTAGAACCAACACAAAAAAGGGTTGCCTTGTGATAATAACGAACAACACCCCATCCCTGCCCACCCACCCCAACAAAACTCCCCCCTCCCTGCACCCCTGCATGAGCCCAGACAGCCCCCCCAACGTGCAGTGTGCCTGTCGCCCCATAGATAGTTAAACTAACTAGACCCCCAGAGGAGGAGGGAGAACCCCCAAGAGACCCCACACAACCTCCATAGGAGGGGAACTTAAGCAATCCAATGTATAGTCAAAAATGGCATCATTTTTGTCCCGAGCGAGGCCTAATATTAGTCCCTCAGTCTTGATCCGGCGAGCCCTCTCCCCCGGCCGCTCCCCCCCGCCACCCCGATCCCGATCTCCAGACAGAGTATCCAGCCAGTCCCCGGCCGCTTCGGGACGATCAAGAAAGTGTGTGCGACCTTCCACCTCCACTCGCAGCTTAGCTGGGAAAAGCATGGCGTACTTGAGATTTAGGTCCCGAAGACGGCGTTTGACACCAAGGAAGCTCAGTCTCTGCTTCTGGACCGCAGGGGTGAAATCAGGATAGAAATTAATGTCCATATTGTCAAGTCTAATCGGTCCCTGTAGTCTGGAGGATTGCAGGATAGCGTCTCTGTCCCGAAAATTAAAAATCCGGGCGATGAGAGGTCTCGGAGCGGCTCCGACCTTAGGCCTTCCCTCGGGAACCCTGTGGGCCCTCTCCACAGCAAAGAATTTACTCAGCCCCCGTGGCTGGAGATGGGTAACAATCAGGTCTTCCACGAAAAGGTCCGCCGCCGCTTCCTCACGTCCCTCAGGCACCCCGATGATACGGATGTTGTTCCTCCGGGCCCGACTCTCGGAGTCCTCCAGGCGACGATCCATCAGCGCACTCGCCCGATCTAGCCGGCGCACCTCCGTTTGCAGGGCCGCCACATCTGTCGTAAGGCCCGATGCGGTGTGGGCCAAAGAATCGACTCGGTCGTTGGTCTTGGAGAGATCGGCCCTTATCAGGCCAACATCTACGAGGACCGAGTCGATCTTCTGCGCCAGTGTGTCAAAACGCTGGCCCACAGAGGCCTTCATCTCGGCGATGGCGCCCATGACATCCCGCAGAGTCAGATCCGTGGGCAAATCGGGGGCATCAGTAGGGCCCTCAAGGGACCTGCGTGGCACCTCAGGAGATCCCTTCTGGAGGGTATAGCGATCCATGCTGTTGGACTGATGGGCAGCGCCACGCCGGGTCGATTTTACCTTTGCCCGATCGCCATCTTGTTTCGTGGCCATGGTCCCAGTCTCCCGATCGCACCAGCCACGTCGTGAAGGGCGGGCAAGCCGGTCCACGGGCTCCGGGGGGGTGCCACCCCCAGATCTGCGGGGCGGATCACAGCCGGCGGGCAGGCAGGGTCCCCCAGCGAGGCCACACCAACACACAAAGCCCCGCGAGCCAACCTCGCATAGACAGCAAGGAGGGTGCGAAAGCGAAAGTGAAAGTGTGGGTTACGCGAGCCACCAAGCCCTATCCGCCGCTGTT
Source organism: Triturus cristatus (assembly GCF_964204655.1). Lineage (NCBI taxonomy): Eukaryota > Metazoa > Chordata > Amphibia > Caudata > Salamandridae > Triturus > Triturus cristatus. The sequence goes on along the minus strand of NC_140592.1, from coordinate 128,092,110 downwards.
ATTCACTTCGTCACTGGATCGCCCCACAACGCAAATCCGGGGTTCGGCCAGGAGAAGGCCGCAAACCTCAATCGGTGCTAAAGTCGGTGTCCGAGGTCCGATTTGGACGCGGAAAACGGGCGCCACCTCAGCTCGGGCTCACCAACACAGTCCCCTCATCTGGGACAGGATATGTTCAGGATAGTCATAGGAGGTCGCGGAGGTCCTCGGGAGCCTCGCACCTACGCGGCCATCTTGGTTGCGCGCTAGGCTCCTCCCATCCAACTGTCTTAAACTCAATTCTGATAAGACAGAAGTGATGACATTCGGGAGGCTTCAACCCACCTGGTCCCCACAATGGTGGCCCCACCAGATGGGACAACCCCCAGAACCTGTAACGAAGGTACGCAACCTGGGAGTTATCTTCGATAACAAGCTGTCATTCCAGCAACATGCCAATTCAGTGGTTTCCTCCTCCTTTTGCATACTAAAAAGGATAAAAAAATTAATTCCATACCTTCCTCCACATGCAGGCAAAACCCTGGTCAGTACATTAGTATTTTCCAAAACTGACTACTGCAATGCATTGCTACTCAATGCACAACAGAAGGTCCTCAATAAACTGCAAACAGTGCAGAATGCAGCAGCTAGGACTCTGCTTTCCATCCCTAAATTTGCATCTGTCTCACCCTACATCCGACAGCTACATTGGCTACCGGTGAGGAGCCGTATCAAATTCAAAGCTTTATGCATAGCATATAAGGCTATTCACGATCACGGACCGCTATTCCTAAGAAGAGCCTTTCGACCGCTTAAACACACAAGAGCCTTGCGCTCATCCTCTGCGCATCTACTCATGGTCCCCCGTACAAGAAGGGCCAATTGGGGTGACAAACGCTTCTCCGTGGCTACAGCCATACTATGGAATACACTTCCTCTATACATCAAGTGTGCTCCGACCCTTCTCAACTTTAGAAAAAAACTAAAGACATGGTTGTTCCCTGCCTAATCCTCCCTTCCTCCTGAGAGTTCCGCAACCACAGCGCCGAGACACCCTTGGGTATTTGCGCGCTCTAAAAATCGCCAAATAAATAAATAAATAAATAAATGGTGATGCTTCCATGACCTCTGAAACTTTGCATACCGCATATGCTGCACATAGCACACCATCATCATTTCTCAGACATGATCCATCCACAAACAACACATGATCACTCTCATTCAAGGGTAAATCCCTTATGTCTGGTCTCGGTTTTGTACAGTACTCAAGCACATCCAAACAATCATGATCATCTTCCATTTTCACACCCACATTTTCAATGTCTGGCAAAAGCGTCGCTGGATTCACATTCACACATCTCTCAAGAGTCACATTTGATGCTCCCAGAATCACTTTTTCGTACTTAGTCAATCGACTATGTGACATGTACTGAGTTCTGCTTCTTGTCAAAAGAATTGCCACATTGTGAGGTACGAATACCCTTACAGGATATCCCATTATGATTCCTTCACTCTGTTCCAGACTCCTGCATGTTGCAGCCACAGATTTCAGACAACCTGGTAAACCCACAGCTACAGGGTCAAGTGTCGATGAGAAGTACGCAATAGGCCTTCTCAGTAATCCATGTTTCTGAATTAACACTGAAAGTGCACATCCATTTCTTTCACTGCAGTACAGCTTAAATTCTTTCTCATAGTCAGGCATACCCAAAGCTGGAGCCTCACACATTTTACTTTTGAGCTCTTCAAATGCTGCCATTTGTTCTGCATCCAGATCCAATGGATCCGTCATTTCACTTTTTGTCAGTTTAATCAGTGGCTTTGCTATCAGAGAAAAATTAATTATCCACTGACGACAATAACCCACCATACCCAGGAACATTCTCACTTCTCTCTGGGTCTTTGGAGCTTTCATTTCTCTGATTATTCTGATCCTGTCAGTAGTCACTTTTCTCAGACCTTTTTCAATATTGTGTCCAAGATAATGCACCTCTTTCTTGAAAAATTGCAATTTGGCTGGAGATACCTTTAACCCTCCATCTGCCAGATGATTCAGTAAAGCGATGGTATCTACTTCACAAGCTTCACGTGTTTTTGATGCCACCAGTAGGCCATCAATGTACTGCACTAGCACTGAACTTTCAGGCATGATCAAACTTTCCAACGATTTCTTCAATAACTGATTGAATATCGACGGACTCTCCGTATACCCCTGTGGGATTCGACACCATGCTAAGCAACGCTGGCCAAACCTAAATGCAAAAATCGGCTGGCTATCATGATGCAATGGAATTGAAAAGAACGCATGACACAAATCAATCACTGTATACCACTCAGCATCATGTGGAATTTGATACAGGATCACTGATGGATTTGGCACAATAGGACAACATGCCACCACAATTTGATTAACTTTTCTCAAATCCTGTACGATCCTAAATTTCCCATTGGGCTTTTTTAGTCCCATTATCAGTGAATTACACGGACTACTCAGTAGTTCTCTCAGGACTCCTTGCTGAATCATTTTCTCAATTATAGGAGTTATCCCTTCAATTATTTCTGGTGTCATTTTGTATTGAGGAATGTTAGGATATGTGATTCCCTCTTTTACTGCAATTTTCACTGGATCTACATTATTCATCAATCCCACATCCTCTCCAGTAAAATCCCAAACTGTCCTTTTCACTGTGTCTCTCAGCTCTTGAGGCAAATCCTCCGGATTAAACACAGCAAATGCACCAATTAACTCACTCTCTCTATTTTCTAGAGTCACTCGGTACAAAGCATCTTCATCTGGTGTCTCAAAGGCGGAACGTCTTGGTTTGTTTACCTGCTCATCATTGTAGAATCCTGAATCCTGATTATACTTTTGTAACCCTCTATTCTGCGGCAAGGGCGGTTTTGGCTCTTGACTCTGCTGTCTCACAACTTTCTGTTGTTGCTGTTGTTGCTGTTGTTGATTATTTCCTTCGTTCTGGTTCTGCACCTGTTGATTTAAAGGTTTACTCTCATTACTCACTAATGGTGGATTAGGACACTCTGATCTCCAATGCCCCAATTGGCCACAGTTGTGACAAGGGAACGTTTTCTTCGCTTCCTCAAGACTTCCTTTTCCTTTTCCTGCATATCTTGGTCTATTTCCTGCATTATTTCCTGGATTATTCGCCTGTTCCACTAACTGTGCTTCCTGTTTCTCCGCAACTTTCACTTGTGCCCACATTGCTTTCTCTTTCAGCTTTCTTTGTTTTGCTTCAATTTCATCACTGAAGTATTTTGCATGTCTCAGGATCTCATCTACTTTCTTACTCTGCCAATCCACTGTGTGTTCACGAATTCTCTCACCAATTTCAGGTCTAAGGCCATATACAAATCTGTATACAAAGTGACTCAAATCTTTGTCACCCAGGTGTTCATCTCCACTGAATTGTTTAAATGCCAGTATCAGCCTCTCGTAAAAAGCATGAACTGATTCTTTCGCTTCCTGTTGTGTTCGATCTATCTTTACCCAGTCTGTCTCTTTTGCAGGTACTTTACTCTTCAGGTATACCATCACCTGATCATACTTTCTCATTACTTCTGGATCTGGTGCCCCTGTTCTTGAGTCTCTTGGATATTCCTCAGTAGGCCAACTCACAACTATTTTACACTCAGTCCACAAGTCTGCTGGAACAATTATATCAAACAGACTATTCAGGTCAACCCACAGCACTTTTGACAATTTCACAAACCTATCTACCTGCCTATACCACTCGACGGGCTTTTCTCTCAATCGAGGGAAATCATTTGTAAATGATAAAATATCCGGTCTGGTCCATGGAACATGTACATATCCTCCTCCAGGTATTTCTCTCATAGGATAATTATCCACTGGTTTCTCCTTTTCTCTCACTGGAAATGCTGAATAAGTTGTTCTATCTTCAGTCTCATCTCTTTTCTTATACCACCTATCCTTCCACTTTTCAACATCACCCCATCTTCGCAATAATGCTACCATTTCCTTAATCTGTCCTGTTCTACCAGTAGCATTCAAATTTTCAATATCCTTCTCTGTAAAATCCATCCTGTAAGTTCTCTGTAAAGCTTTCACTTTATCAATGTCAACTCCTTGTTCATTTGCTATTGCTCTTAGCCTGTCATGTGTATTCCTTGCTCTCCAGGTAACACTCTTGCACATAAACATTAGTTCACCATCATGATGACTCTTCAGAATCTCTGTTGGAACTGTTCCTGTGACAAGCTCTTCTAGTTCTACACGTAACTTAGCTGCATCAATTACTTGTGAATCTTTATCTTTTTTCTGTAGAACCTTCATCCAATCATTCAAATCATCAACTGTTATTTCAGCAGTTTTTCTCACTGGAACCACTCTCTTTTGCGGTTCTAAAATCGGCATCCCTGAACAACTAGCTTCACTAGCATCCAATATTTCACTACATGTGTCATGTCTTGATTGTCTCAGGTCATTTCTTTCTGCTCTTTTGCCTGAATCTCCTGAAGGACCAACTGAATTTGTCAGATTATTCCCAACATATGGAATCATCAGTCCATTCTCACCTGCTCTCTGTTTGTCAAACACAGGCATAACTGGACATATTGTTACAGGCACCGTAACAGCTTCTAGATTCTTCGTTAACTCCCTAATCTTCTCAGTCAACTCTGTTGTAGTTCTAGCTAATTGTCTGGCATTCTTATCAAGGTAATGATCACTCCTTACCTCAGGTGTCTCATTTTCTGTCTCACTAACACAAACTGTATCTCTTATCGGAGAAACAACTGGTGTACTTTTGTCCGGTTCTGGTCTATATGGAGGTGGTCTTTTGTAAATCATGTCATTCAAGACCTCATCCTCATACTCATTAATTCCATATTTTCTTATTTCTGACTCAGGAACCCTTTCTGCTCCTCCTTCAACTGTTCTCATCGGATATAATCCCTCTGACATACTAACATCTCGCCACCTTTTCATTCGATCATGATGAGTCTCACGATCATGTCTCCTCCCAAACATGTACCTATAGTACCCTCCTGATCTTTGTTTCTCTCTCTCATGTACTTCTTCTTCCCATTCCACTAAAGCCTCGAACTGTGTAGGTCTCGGCTTCGGGTCAAGACATAACATCTTTTCCCGTAAATTTCTCAACACGGCCAGATTAAATGAACCATGTTCTGGAAATGCTAGAACACCATCTTCTTTAGTATACCTAACCCAATTCTCCAACCATATACAGGTATGAAACCCATGTCTCGCAGCCATGAAGGATGCAGGTGTTTTCGGTGGAGGTAACAACTCGCCCTCTCTTGTTTTAACATCTTTATCCTTGCTAAACCACTTTTTAACTCTACCAAAAAATGTTTTTTTCTTCTTCTCTTCTTGATAATACATTTTATCGTTTACAAAGAACTCTCTACTCTTTCCGTATTATAAATATACAATACGAATTTTCAACCAATTGCAGCGCGACTCACACTAACGCACCAATCCTGGAACGTCTACGTCACTAAATAGCTCTTCCAATCCCTGCGCGGCTCACACTAATGCACCAATCCTAGCGCAAGCACTATTCTGATCCACCATCCAATCAGAGCGCGGTCTTTCTGACGTCAACAGTTGCTGCAGTTTGTCTCTGTCTTCTGTCACTCGTCTACCCCTCCTTTACAAAATCTTTTCAGTAGACTTCATGTCAAAATTTCTACAAAATCTATTAGTTACAACATAAAAACATCTCCATTGTCTGCTTCGCTAACCACAGAATAGTAAAAGAGAGTCTATTTCATAAGAAACCTTTCATTGACACAGTAGCACTTCTACTACTCTGCCCTACTAACATACATTCATTAACTGTTTCCTCTAGGACTTGTCCAAAGAGTCTTACAATCAACTAAATGTACAAACATTCACGCACATTCATACAAAGGAAATATAGTACATACGCACAGAATCCTGCTTCCCGAGAACAGACAATCTGCTCCACTACAGAATTATAACATACATTAACTAAGCAAGCTTTCTTTTGCCCAGTTCTTCAAATAAGCTCAGAGAATACCTATTACTCCTCCCGCGATAAGCTTTAACGGAAATCCTTACGGATCCCTGGGACTTAAGACCAGAGTTTCACAGATAACCTTCACTATCATACACACTCCTTATATACCAGAAATATCTAATAGTAACATACGACGATGTCACTGATTCCGAACCCAGACAATGTGACGCGCAACTTCAATTGTCACACGTTATTCCTTACAATTCCGTCTTTCCCGAGAGCAGCATATACTTCCCTCTGCCCTACTACGGAACTGCTACAGCTTCCAAGTTCCAGAAGCACTACATATAACTCAACATTACGACTCCAACATATAGTATTAGTACATATACCAACATGAACCAATAATCAATAATCAATAAAACAATCTTATCTAATCAAGACAATCATCAAAACCATCAATCTCTGCTACCAGGAAATTGATAGAGATCAGGGTGTATATAATATTCCCACTACCACGGATAGAGTAATCTCACAGTTACACGCACATGCATACATCATACGCTAGGGCCCATTTCACTAACATACGCTCAAATACTCTACCAGCAATAAACCTGTGGAAAGAAAACACTCCTAAACACCCTGCATCTATATCGAGGCCGATAAGACCTGGTTTTTGTGATTGTCCCTAAGCATAGTCTATACAATATATACAACAATAATCAATAACGCAAACCCAATAATTGACAAAAATGAATATCCAACACCATGTTTAAAATTATATTGCTTTATCTAAAAGTAGTCAAAGAAATTCAATCAGAGTAAATCATTTCTCATAGTTACCTATTCTAGCTAAATGTCAGAACGGGTCAGGACAAGTCTCTCGGTAAATGTCTCTCAAGACGAAGTCCCGTCAGCATCAATCCTCAGCAACGCAAATTCATCACGCAGCAAAGGCAAAATAGCAAGTGGCAAATGAGGTGGGGCGAACCCTCTCTAAGCTAACAGTTTTTATAATAAATTGAACAAAGGAAAGATACATTGGAACATAGGAAAAATCATAATGTCCGCCGGACTTGCTGAGCAGAGCGAGAAGGAAAGGATGTAACATTGCAACATTTGTGAACCTCCGCTCAGGAAAAATACACATAGCAAAAACTACGGAACAGGAACCAAGAAAATAAAACATGTATTACATTAATCCGGCTTCTCCTCGGCTATCGAGCCACAGTTCAGAGTTTCCCTCTAAGGCTCCTTTGTTTTTCAAGACTGCCAAGGACACTTTCACTTCTCTTGGAGAACTCCCAAAAACTGCTGCTGTCCTCATGGAAAGTTTCTCGACAAGGACCATGGTCAGTTAGCTTCAAAACCATTTCCAGCAGGGGTCTCCCTCGTCTCAGTTTTCACATATTCACTCGAGGCCAGGCTCACAAAATCAGCCATCATTGACTAGGCCTCCATAGGCCACAATAGACCATCTCAATTAAAAGAAATAAAAACAACGTTACTACAGCATAATGATTAAACAGTGTTAACCCCACTAATACCCTTATGTGTATGCATTTATCTAGCTCTCGCAACATAAAAAGCATTAATTCAAAAAGCGTTTTGTGCTCAAAAATAAACAGCACATAGCAACGTTTAAACATGAAAACGCATTTAACACACGCATTATTATTAGTCAGCACATTTAAGCACATTCACCTGTAACTCTTTCTTGTTAAAACAAACGGATTGATTAATATAAACGCACTTGCACAAGACAAATAATTAATTATTAATTATTATTACTTTAGTACAACGAATAGACATGCCAGAGCTTCAAAAGCCCCAGAATTTTCAAACTGAAAACTCTGCTCCAGCAGGGCCCACCGGCCCAGCAAAGTCTTGGGACGGGCCCAGAGTGCTGCGAAGTCCAGAGACTGAGAGGCCCATAGTGCTGCGAGGCCAAGAGTGCTGCGAGGTCCATGACCCGACAGGCCATGGTGCTGCGAACCCTGAAGTGATGTGAATTTGAGTGCTGCGAAGCCGGAGCTCGGGTAGGCTGAGTGCCGCAAAGCCGGGGCGCTGCGAGGCAGAGTGCTGCCAAACTCAAAGAGCTGTGAGTATGAGAGCACTGCGAGGCCCAGAGCGCGGGGAGTCAAAGTGCTGCGAAGCCCGAGCGCGGTGAGTCAGTGTTGCGAGGCCCGGAGCACTGTGAGTCAGAGTGCTGTGAAGCCGAGAGAGCTGTGAACCTGAGAGCCCTGCGACTGCTTGAAACGCTATGAGTCTGCGACCTCTGCGAGGCCCTGCAAAACTCAAAGCGCTGAGTCAGTGTGGTTTGAGGCCGTACGCATTAGAGCAAAATCCCATGGGCGAAGACCGGCCTCAGAACCAAGCATATAGTAGGTGTCCTTAACCGATGGGCAGCCTGGTGGTGCCAAGGCCCGCAGCCTGGTGCGAGCTTTGAGTGCACGCCCCTCAGCTGCACAGGCGAAAGGTCACTCCCATATGCCACTGTTTACACTGTCGGGGGCTCTAGATAAGGAATCCATCAGGATGGTGCCAATTAGGGAGCTCTGGCAGGTCACAAAAGTGTGCTCTTACCAGGGCAGTGTGAACGGGCGCTGTGATTGGAGGGGGAAGGGGGTGCAGGGTGACCTGGAGGCAAACACCCAGCCAAGACATTCCCACATACCAACATTCCAGGGACATCACCGCAAGTGGTTCCACATTTCAGCCGGGCGGGGGGGTCACAGCCCCTCTTCTGCCCGGAAAAGGCCTCCCCAGTGCCACCTCGACGCGAGGCACTACCGCAGCCTATCAAACCCTTCTGAAGCCACATACCCAGGGCCACTGTAATGATGTGGCATTTGAGGATACGGTGCGTGTCAAGGAGAGCCATACAATGGACCATATTATACAGATGGAGACACAACACATGGCACATTCCGAGCCTTTTTGAAACACAAAATTATCAATACAACAAGAAAACATGGACACATCACAGACACCTAAAGATATATAGTCACAAACATGCACGGGACAAACAGGGGCACGCGCACAAAGCAAACACGCACAGATATAATAAAACTAGCAACAGCCGAAGGAAACGAGTGGTGCGCGCTAGCAGCCCACCTCTCTTTCCTTCTTTCATTTCGTTGCTTCCCTGTGAAATGGATCCAAAAAAGAAGAAGCCCGCTAGTGGTGCGCGCGCACGTGCGCCACAGCGAGACATGTGGCTTCAATTATCGCACCCGTGTCTGGGCACGATAATTGAAACCACATGATGGCCGGTGTGCGTAATAGACACCAATCAGCCATGGGCGGAGCAATGCGCCCACCTTTAGCCTATTGCGTGCTCTGTTTGTGAAAAACACACACGCACAAGCCAATCGTGGGGATCAAAAGAAAAAGCACACGCACGAGCGTGTGCGATTTCTAGGTACATTTGGAAACCACCTACAAAAGGTCTCTCTCTGCGCCTAGCATTGCAGTGCTGTGCACTGCAACGCTAGGCGCGAGACCTAAAAAGAAGGGAAAATAATATTCATTAGAAGGTCTTACCAAACACAGACGAGGGACACCTTAAAAATGCTGTTCATTCTCCTGCCTGTAGAAAGCTGCTTGGGACAGAAGAAGACACACAAAGACTATCTTCTTGAACAACTGATTGTAAAAGAAAATTCTGCTTTTTGAAGAACTGTGGAACTTGCCTACAGCTTCTTCATGTGTATCTGGATCTGAAAGTCAGAGATGCCACCACTTGCTGACCAATACTGACAAAGAAGCCTAGGTCTGCTATGAAGGATGCTGCCTTCGGCTGAGAAACTTGTTGAGTGTGCAAGAGCCTATGGACAGAGCAAACTGTGTCCACCAGGGGCCGTATTATGGAAGTGCCCAAGGAGCACAACGGGCGTGTGCACCCACTTTGCGTGTCCCCGGTTCACTTTGGTATTACAGAAGGGCCGCAGATGCTGGTGTGGCCCCTTCTGTAATACCGATAGCGCTGGTGCACATAAGGCGCCAGAGGAAATCCCTTCGCCTCTGCACCTGCGCCATATTACAGATGTGGGAGCAGAGGTAAAGAAGCTCTCAGGAGGCGCACTGACATTGGGCGACCTAGACGGTGGCACACTGTAAGTGTGTCCCCTGAATACAGCCCTCTGGCGGGGCAAAAGGGGGTCCAATGGAGTCCCCAGACACCCATTAACAGGCGGGTGAAGTCACTGACTGCACCCGCCTGAAAAGGAATCTCTAATCCCCTTTAAAAGTGCAGGCAGGTTGCTGCCTGCACTGTGAAAACACAGAGCAGCATTAAATCAGCTGCTCCAATTTTCACCTGAAGTTCACGGCTGCCCTGGGGGCAGCGCATTCACCTTAAAACAGTGCATTTTTCTTGATTGCACCAGGCACACTTTTTAAAAGGCGCGCACTGCCAAATCAAGAAAAACGTTCCGTGTGAATACGGCCGCTGGTAAAGAGTAAACCAATGGCATTTAAGCATTTTCTTTTAATAGCCCATTTAAAATGTCTCCCATGTGTCTGGGGGGTTTAGAAAGTGCCACAAATTGAGGGTAGTTCCACTCTGGTGAGGAAACATAAGTACCAGTTGCATCTGGGCATTCTGTTGTGGACCTGAATTTGTGGCAAGCCCTAGCAACTGGAAACAGCAGACTGCTGTTTAAAGAACTATTCTGAAGATTTGGACATTTATTCATCACCTACCTTTCAACAAGACCAGTACTTGCCACACCATTTGGACCTCTTTTGTCGCTTAATTCCAGTAGCCCTGCCTGTAACCCTGCGAGATTGTCATTTAGTTGACTTTACAAAATGCTGCACTTTCCACTCAGAGAAAGAAAAGTAAACCACTTCTCCACCTTAAAACAATAGCAGCAATGTGTCTGAAGGCATAGCCTGACATTTAACCTCTGTTTTTCAACATGCAGTGGATGTAACAGGATAAAAAATACATTTTATTGCTCATTCACTTTCTGAGCTCCAGTTTATCTCGATTAGACTGTATGCATTCAAATGTGAATGGAGTTTATTTGGGTAAACTCAGTTTAAAACGAGTTTTCAATAAATACTGTGTCACCTGACTTTTCATTTGTAGGGGGGTTGGGAAGGGTTAAAATGGGCTGGTCCGGCACTCAAATGGGAGGGGTCAGTATGGGCAGGATGGGCCCTCAAATGCCCCCTGCCAGTGGCTATTATAGGTGATCAAAACTGTTCTTTTAAAATTTTGTATTTTCCAACAAATATCAGCTTCTAGACAGTGGAGTTTTACTTTTTTAATAATCATTTTTAATTATAAAGACTGCTTTGGCCTCAATGTCATCCTGTTCCTTGTTGTAATTATCACCGATTTCTCATTTCATTTCCTTCAGATTTGTTTACTTTTGATCATGTTTTTTTTCTAAAATGATTTGGTAATTGTTACAGACAGAAATAAAGAAAATCGGTGGCATTTGTACAAAAGCCCAACATGCGAGGCGCGGAGTCTCCTAGAGACCAACAATTTCCACCAGAACATGTGAGCCCAATGGGAGATATTACCTAGGAATCTATCTGGTTTTAGCAAATGCCTGGTAATGTCACAGTTATATTGGCCATCCCAGATCAAGAACAAGAAAAACAAATACATTTGACTGCAAAGTCTACGAACAAAATGGTATTAGAGGGACAGGCATGCTATTGATAGTTACCTTCCCAAAGCAAATTCATATCTACTGGCCCACTGCACAAGAGGGCAACCTTGGGTTATATGGACTTCCCATTATCCTCTGCCTTACAGTTGAATGCAAGAATTGAAATTGTACTTATTCAAATGAATAGAAGCTGTGCTTACATATGAATACAAATTGCACTTATCAGAGGCAATGGTGCAAAGCCCCACATCATGTTCAGCCCTTTAAGTCCATATTTATGTGAAAGTAATGCACTGCAACCCAAGAAGTCACCTTGCTGTGCTGCACTGCTTGACAGGGAAAGGTCAGGAATGCACTGCATTTAAAAGAATACCCTGCATTCCTGTCTTTTTCACTGCACTGGTGCAGTGTTGGCTGCCTAGCGCCAATGCAAGCACACTTGAACCATGGTTCAAGGGTGCCTGTGTTGCATGAAGGTTTTTTTATGCCAAAAGGGGCACCTTCCTGCACAAAACCAATACTGAGAAGTATATTCCTCTATGTTTACTGCACAATGCATCACACATAGAAAGAGGAAGTAACAAGGAGAAATAGGGATATTTCTCCTCATTACGACTCCCATGTGAAGGCATGTCTTTTTGCGCGTTACCAGGTCTACCACTGTTGGTAAATCTGGGAATACATAAAAAACAATGGGAGTTGGATGGAAGCACCCATGCAACGCCTATGGCAGAGTAACGAAATGCAGCAATTTGCTCTGCGCTACGTTACTCAAGATTAATGAAGCATTGCCGGGCCAGGCAAAGTGGTCTTATAGGGCTTCGCAAATCTAATTTTTGAATTGCGCCTTGCATGCACCTCTTGGTATGGTGCAAGTGCGACACAACTGGCCTCATAAATATGTTCCCTAGTCCCTCCACTAACACGCAAGTAGGAGTGAACTCCAATTGCTGCACGTCATCCACAGAACAACATCAATATTTGATTTAAAACACTGAATTCCAGAGATTAGCCAGATACTAGAATAGTCCTATGTGAGAAAATTATAGAAATAACATCATGGTTGTAGGTCCCAGAGGCATGCTGCACACTGAACCCCACCATATGAGTACTAAGATACCATTTACAATTCAGGAACGTCCATATGAACTATTCATTCTGCAGTAAGTAAAAGTTTCAAAGGGCCAAATGCTAATAGGCGGTTTTGTGTTTTGTATGACTCTTTGTCAGTGAAATTGCTCTCCCAACCTAGCAGCTCCACCACTGAGTGGGGCCTTCCCGAGCCCCTGCACTCTCTAATGTAGATGTTCGAGGCCCTCCTCCTCACGGAGGTTCAACTGCGCCTCATCCCTGATGGTCCAGTGGACCTCTGTCACCCTTTTCTCGCTCTGCTTTCCACTCCGTTTTCACCCAGTTTTCTTAAACTATTTTTCTGCACTTTTTTCTGCTTTCTGCACTTTCTTGCATTTCTGCTTGTTTCTCTGTTTTCCCCTTACTCCTCCTTTCCTTCCTTTCCTGCCCGTTTTCCCCTGCCGCTGCTGCACCCGCAGCCCCTCCCCCAGCACAACCAGTTCGACCAATCCAGCTCCCCTCCCCGATCCCACCTTCCAGCTGTCCAGCCCTCCCCGACCCCTATTTAATGGTGGCCGCTGTGCAGCCATGCCGCTGGCTGCACAACATTGTGTCATACGCAGACGACACCCAACTCATCCTCTCCCTATCTATCCCATGGAAGTCGTCGCCAAATGGATGAAAAACAGCTGCCTACACCTAAACACAAACAAAACAGAAGCACTCATCATGGGCCCAAACCCCGACACCTGGAGCGACACCTGGTGGACCCCCACCCTCGGAAACCCGCCAACCCCCACGGACCACGCACGCAACCTGGGAATCATCCTGGACTGCAAGCTCAAAATGGACCGCCAGATCAACTCCGTCTTGTCTTCCTGCTTCCACATCCTCCATCTCCTTCGTAAGACCTTCAAATGGATCTCCCTCGAACACAGAAGGACTGTCACACATGCCCTGGTCACCAGCAGACTCGACTACGGCAACGCACTCTACGCCGGAATAAACATAAACCTCACCCGCAAGCTGCAGAACATCCAGAACGCTGCCGCAAGACTGATCCTCAACCAGTCAAAACGCTGCCATATCTCGCAGCACCTGCCCACACTCCACTGGCTCCCCGTCGAGGCTAGAATCACCTTCAAGATACTCACCCACGCACACAAGGCCCTCCACGACACCGAACCAGCATACTTGAACAGCCGACTCAAATTCCACGCACCCCAAAGGACCCTACGATCAGCCCAGCTCTCCGACACTGTGGTCCCCCGCACCAGAAAGACCAGATCGGGAGGCCGCTCCTTCTCCTTCCTCATGGCCAAAGCCTGGAACGACCTTCCGCTCCACCTCAGACAGACAACATTGCTCCCCATCCTCACAAGAAACCTCAAAACCTGGCTCTTCGACAGACCCCCTCCTTGATGGACTGGAACCTGCACACCCCTACCCCTAGCGCCTTGAGACCCTTACAGGTGAGTAGTCGTGCTCAACAAATGCTTGATTGATTGGTTGTAGGGACCATTCTAGTGAAATATTATTGTACCTACTTCCTTGTACACCTTTGGGTCAGTTTCTTGGATGCATCTGAAATTAAGTACCACTATACCTTATTTTAGTGTGACGTTTAGCACTTAGAAATCACAAGCAAATAAGAAGTTGATATTTATATTCTGTAATGAGATAGATGGACTTAAGAGACAAAGGAATAGCTGCAAGAACGGTCAATGAGCTGGTTTGCGAAAAAATGAACTCCTAGGGCCAGATGTATCAAACCATTTTCCATTCGCAAACGGGCCGATTCTGTGAATCGTCCCGTTTGCGAACGGAAAAAGGCCATTTCTAATGCATCAAAGGCTTGACATTCGCTATTTAGGTAATCTCAATTTTTGTGATTACCTACATTTCGAATAAAAATAGGGAATTTCAATTTGCGATTACCTAATGCATATGCCGGAAGCCTTTCCTAAATGCGAACTGTGCATTTAGGAAACGCCAATTACCGTCAGCTTCCAGTTGATGGTAACCATGTACATACTTTGAAAAATTTAGAAAAATGCATTTTTCAAAGTGCCATGTAGCTCACACATGTCCCTAGGGCATGTGTGTGCTTTACATGTGCACACTTTTCTTTTTTGGGGGTGATTCAGGGGTGACCCTAGGCACCCTTGGCTTTGCATTCGCTAATTGCGATTACCAATTTGGTAATCGCAAATTAGCTAAAGCAAAACCATTCATTGGCCCATAGGAATGAATGGAGTCACATTACCTAATAGCGATTCGCTATTTACCGAATCAGTATCAGGTAATGTTAAGGAATCGCAAAATATTTTGCGGTTCCAACATGCATTGCATTTTGCAATTCCAAAATAGCGATTCGGTAAAAATCGCTATTTTAGAATCGCAAAATGTATGCTTGATGCATGTGGCCCTTTGAATTATTAGTGAAGTGTATGCATTAGATATTCAGTGAGGGTTTTGGGAATAAATCTCCAACCCAAGTCCTGGTTCCCTAGGCAGCACAATAGGTGACATATACGCAAGAGCATGCCTGGTGACAGCCACGATACATTATGCACACAGGAAAGGGAAAAATAACCCTGGCATAAGAGCCTTGCTTAGAAAATTGTTAAGACTAACTCTGAAAAGAAATAAGCATCTTTTGTACAAGTGGTACCTTTCAATGTAATTAGCGACTTGACAGAGACTAACTGCAACAGGCACTGGTAATTATTTATTTAAGGAACGCGGTGTTCCACATCATCACAAGAATTCACAATTATACGAATGTTCATTCGATGTATAATCAGACAAGATGCAGGAATCGACAATAAGAATGTAGTAGGACACAATCTGACAGGAAAATACTTTTCAGAGATTTGATCAACACATATTACATTCTAAAATTCGAAGGCCAATGCACAACGCTTTTCAATACCTATGTGCAATTTAGGTATGTTACAAAGTCATTAGCTCCGCATGCAAAACATCCTGGGAATTTACAAGAGAGATTTTGAACAAAGAAGTGCCATTTAACTGGCTGCACTTTCACCACCCACAGGCCAACATCTTAAAGGGAGAAAGAAAAGAAACCAAGCCTTGTCATTTCCCATGCTACCACCCTGGAATGACCTTCCCTTCAGCTGAGAATTGCTACATCTCCAACATTTCTCAGCACAAAAAAAATCAGGATTCTATTATTCTCAACTGACTCGCCCCACCTGGCGTTGCAATCACTTCCCCAACACTTCTAAGTTATCACTGCCCACCCCCTGTGAATGATATGTCGCCTGGACTACAGGACATGTTTAAGTGTATTAAAAAACGATGAATATTTCACATGCGAATCGATGTAAAGTCTGCTCTACTCTGCAAAATCTTTACCTCCCCAGAAGTAGAAAACATGCGGGTAGTAAATCTCTTTCCATTAATTTACCTTTTATTTTCGACTGAAACGATTTACAGTTATTTTTTGGCTCTGGACATCAGGGTGAATATTCATCAATGTTTTGCATCGCCCTTGCACCACGCAGGGTTTGGAAAACCCGGAGTAGCACAAGGCAGTGCATGTCGCTGCGTTGCGTAACTCAGCCCCAGGGAGGCCTTCTGTGGGTGGAGCGTGGGTGTTCCCACGCATCCACCCAATGAATCTGAAACATTCCCAGATTTAACAATGCTGGTAGACCTGGGAATGCATCAGAATGCTACACCTCCCCAGGGGAGGCATAAAAAGGAGAAATTCCTTTATTTCTCCTTGTTTTTTCCTCTTTGTATGTGTGCTACATTCTGAGGATTGTTGTTGTGCAGGAAGGCGTCCCTTCCAACAACAATGCAATCCTTCCTTTTGTGCGCCAGTGCAAGCAGAGAGCAGGAATGCTCTGTATAATGTTACATTTGGCACATTCCTGCCATCTCCCTTTAACGCAGCGCAGCAAGGGGGCTTGCTGCTATGCAGTGCATTGCGTAAAATGTTGATAAATATGGCTCCAGGAATCTGCTAAACCCCCCCCCCCCCCCCCCCCAGCATGCACTCAGGTCTGTAAACATGGTGAGTCATTGGCTGATCAGAAATAGCAGGTCTGACACCTAGATAAGGCCTCAGTAGAGTGGGGCATACCTTGCACCAGAGGAATAAAAGTCAGATGTCACATTTGGACTGTATTTATACCACCCACATGTGTGATTTGGAAAATCAGTCTTTAGGACTGACGTCCCATCCCTGAAAGACTGCAGGTCTAAATCTGCAGCTCTCACATATCAGAGTACACCTTGATGAAATAATTAAACAACTACTTGTAAATAGAATTATTTAAGTCAGCTATAAGAAGTTCTTTGAACCTTTGTATATATTAGTTTGAAGCAGGACATACCAACCATGAAGTTAGCATGTCTATAGGGTAACAATATTCACTACAAATTCACTGCAAAGGCTGAAGTCGCGTTTCCCTGTTGTACAATCCTGTGTTAAATACAAAGTCCAGTGCCATCGCCTTTTTGCTACGTAATTGCTGACTGGTGCCGGACCTTGTGGATGGGGAAGGTGCCGCAACGGACTGGTGATCTGCCCCTGCCCACAGTGTTGGGTCGTTAAGACTGTGAGGGTTAATCTGGAGGCAGATGAGTATGGATCGAGGTCGGCCCGTCCACACAGAGTTGGGTCCTACAGCCCCTGTCGGAGAGGTAGTGAGCCGCTATTAACGGGGGGCCCCGTTGGACCCGTTGCCCTCACTGATCATTTACAAAGGTGCGCCCGAGGCCTGGGCTGAAGAAATAAGTGAGCACTTCCTCGGAGATGTCTGAGGCCTGCTGAAGATGAAACCTCCCAGCGCGGCTGCAAGCGAAGAGAGGCCTGTAGGGGGAGCTGCCCGTGAGGGACAGAGAACCCGAGGAATCATGGAACGCTTCAGAGGCTCCCACCTGTCGGAACCCTGGGGGGCCAGCATCTGGAGGCGGTGGTTGGCGACATATCTCCCTCGGATGTGCACCCAAACCAGGCGGAGACAAGCAAAGGTACATGGGCACCAGGCCTCCCACTATAGCCCCAGTGCGATAAGTGCTACTGTCAGGGGCCCCCGAGAACAGTACACGAGTCCCAGGAGGGCACGGTGCTGGTGCTCCACTTCATCGCCAGTGCCCCCAGAGAGAGAGCTGAGGGAGCGAGACAGACCTGGTGGCTGTGGGGCACCGTATACAGCATGCACTGACGGCAGAGTTGAAAGCACTGGAGTGGGGCCTACGCAGACCGGAGCACATAGAAGCATGGGAGTGCTCAACACAGTGGTGGGGAGTACATCCGAGCATTCTGGGTCTGCTCCGGCCCGTTATCGGGGACACTGGCCAGTGAGGCGGGGGTACTGTCTGCAAGAGGGGGACCATTACGTCGCCTCCAGCGGTGAGAGAATGGGGAGCTCCGGCTTATAGCGTGCAGCTGCAGGACTTTCTATCGGGCTCCCTGTGAACAGCAACGCTATTTCCTACAGGCCACCAACCTACTGCTATAAACAGTTCTACTAAGCTAGTCTGGAATAGGCCATTTGGAGGTGGCCTCTCATAAGCGGACCTTCGGGATCAGGAGGAGTAGGCCTGAACGAACATCATAGCGAACGGCGGGAGTTAGGTTATCCAGACTAGGGGCTCGCCAGGAAATGGGGAGCACTGCCTTAACAGGAGCGGCAGATGAGTTCCTAACCGTGGTAACTCCCTCTGACTTCCCGCCCACTATGAACCACAAAATGTAGCACCAATGGCTGCCGCCAGGGTTAAAATGGATAGGTCATTAAAGGACATGCTGGTGAAGCAGACACTGATGAGCACTGCGGCAACCGCGCCTGCGGTGGATGAAGTTCTAAAAGAAGAGCTGGAGGCTGTGGAAGCCCCACCTACCAAGGCCTTCATGACCATGCTCTTTAACTCTCTCTGTGACTACCTGTTCTCAATGCGAACACAACTCTCGACAGATCTGAAAGACGTGATGAAAGACCTGGATGAGGTGGGGGACTGTGTCCCTTCTATGGAGGAGTGAGAAACTAGCAGAGAGGAAGAACTGGAGATGATGCAGCAGGAAATGTGACTACGTAAACAACATATTGAATTGCAAGAAATCGCGGAGGATCTAGAAAACCTCTCACGAAGGAATAATGTGCACATCAGAGGAGCTACGTCCCGGGCGGAAGGCGAAGACATCTGTGAATATGTTCTTACTCTCTTCAAGCAGGTCCTTGGGGACAACTGCCCTGCAGACATCCAGATCAACAGGGTACACTGCATGGGCCTGCCTAAAGGTAACAAAGCTCCCCACCCGGACATGCTGGTGTGCGTACATGACTTCAAGGGTAAAGAAAACATCATTTGCCTAGCCAGGAATGCCCATCCGGTACAGTTTATGGGCCATACGTTGTGTTCTTCCAAGATCTCTCTCTAACTACGTAGAACTGGAAGGGCAAGATGAAGAACTGGAAGGGCAAGATGGCCGCTGGCTGAGTGCAGCGCATAGTCACAGTTCTCTCTCCCTCCTCTGAGACGCCCTGAGTATGAGACCAGAGGGGATGCGTGATGTTTAAGGCCCCCTACTCGATCGTGACCTCTATCTGGAGAGTCTGCACAACACGCTCGTTGCTGCGGGCTATTACGTGGATAGATATAATCAACTTGGACTTACTTGAGCTGTGGCCGTCAGTACTCGGCAAAGATATCCGGATCATGGCGCCGAGGGGGCCTAAACAGCTCAAAGAGGATCTAACTCACAAGGACCATCCGGACGCTGATGCCGGCAAAGATCCTTTGAAACGTGGAGCGCAGGTACGGAGAGCTCCGAGGAAACCAGACGACCCACGGAATGGTGTTGGAAGCGTCAGAGCCGTCACAGCGGGAGGCGGGAAAGACACCAGTGCCCGCAAATCAGTCCTAGCAGCGAAGACGGGACTCGACGGGGGCAAGAGTAAATCAACCAAGGATCCCAGGCAGCCTTCTGTACACGAATCGTTCAAGGCAAAAGCACGGGAAACTGACGAGTTACAAGGCGGAGGCGTTCTCGAGGAAACAGACGAGGCGTCTTCAGTTCCACTACCCGATGAGGCTGTTGGTGCTAGGCAACCGGATACAATGTTGCAGGTACTCTCTTCGAGTCAGGGGGGAAAGTCGATCTCGAGCTCAGTGACTGATGAGTCACTGTTGAGTAAGCCTGGCGAGCAAACGGCCGGAGAAAAGACCTTGTCTGATAGTATGGCAGGAAAAAGCGGGGATTTTGTACAGAATATGCCAACAGGTCTGACAGAGCCCTCAATGATTCATGAGAAGTCAGGTCTTAAAGGGGCAACCGCACAGGCAACCGCACAGGCTCAGGTTCATCGCTTGGCTTATAATCAGTCTCAGCTATTGCTATCTAGGCGAGGAATCCCTGGAACCCCAGATGGAGAATGTTTTTTTTCCTTAAATGATGACTCAGACTCTTTCTTGTCTAGTGAAGGGAGCTTGAATAGCAGTTCTGATTCTGATCTGGACTCTGCTGTGAGCTCATCGGTACAGAAGGCGCCTATTACACATAAGGTTTCACATAGGAAAAAGACAAAATCTAAATTAAAACATACGCCGAGTCCTCCTGAAGCAGGGGGGAGCAGGAAGCTTTGTTGGGATTATTCAGCAACGTCCCAGCTACATCAGGAGGGACCTGCGTCTAACTCTCAGGCAGTTCAGGATGACATTGGCAATGAGCCCCAGGCTATGTCATTGGATCTCCTCTATACCACTCTGAAGCAGATGCAGGGTGAGGCGAGACTTGAGAGTCGGAGAGCCAAACAGTCGGCAAAAAAAATTCAGGGCTCTTTGCGAAAAATGAATAAGCTATATGAGGAGATGGCGGATAGGGTTGCTCATGTAGAGGAGAGAACAAGTCAATTGGAAGATGATGTGAGCAGGTGGCATTCATTTAAAGAGGCACAGGAGAAACTCTCTGAGGACATACAATGGAAACTCGAGGATTTCGAGAATCGCCAGAGGCGTAACAACATAAGACTTTTGGGGGTGGCTGAAGGGGTCGAGGGGCAGGATACAAGGGCGTTTGTAATTAAATTGTTTAAGGGTGCATTTCCTGAGATGGAGACTTGGGACTGGGGGGGGGTGAGGTTCAAAGAGCACACCGCTTCCCAGTCTTTCAGAAAAAAAACCATAGTTCATCATCGCAGGCAGAAAGACCCCGGGCGATTCTGGTCTACGTCGGGAACTTCCTCCTGAGGCAGGAGATCATGGAGAAGGCTAAACCTGACGCTAGACGTTCGTTTGATGGAGTTACTTTCTTTGCCCGGCCTGATTTCTGCCATGTTACTGTTGAAAGAAGGTGGAAGATGAGGCAGCTCATTGGTCCTCTTCAGAGCCTTGGGCATGAGGCCTACCTGATGTACCCGGCGAGGCTCAAGGTTATCTTTAAGGGCCAGGTTAAGTTTTTTACATCGGAGATTAAGGCTCAGCAATACTTGGCGGAAACAAAAGAGCAGAAGGGAGGGTAAAGGCTTGCTCCACTTCTCGATTCTTCTCGATTCTTGAGAGGTACAAGAGATTTCTTGGTTTCCTGGTTGAGGTATACGGAACATAGGGGGTCTAGGAGTGAGGGGGGGTGGCTGCTGCATTCATAGCTGCCACACATGGGTCAGGATTGACCCATTTGCCTGTAAACCGGGAGGGTACTGGGGGGGGATCTTGGGGTGGGGGAGGGGTCTGTGGGGGGTTGGGCACGGGAATGGGGGTTTGTATTGTTTTGCACAGCATCAGATTTGAGAAGTCATGCATGGAAAAGGGAGGTTAAGTCACAACCTGAGCAGGAGATGAGGAATGTAATTGGAGCATATACTTATGGTCAGTTTCTAGGGAGGGCCTACAATTATGTTGTATCTTAATGAGCATAAGGATTGTCTCAATTAACGTGTGTGGGCTGAATGATCCGCTGAAAAGACAACATGTTGCGGCTGCCCTAAGATTAATGCGACTGGATTTTGTATGTCTACAGGAGACACATGTAGAAGCCGCAAAGAGTTACCTAATGGAACAGCTCGGGTTCTCATTGTTGGCTTATTCAAGACAGGGGGTTAGAACTAGGGGGGTGGCTATCTTGTCCAAAAGAAGTGATGTTAAGGTCATCAGAAAGAAGGAGGATCAATGGGGGAGATGGGTCTTGATAGAGAGTTTAATTAATAACCAAATAGTTACTATTGGATCAGTCTATGGTTCCACCGAAGATGATCCGGGTGTTATTCAATATTTAGACTCCGAATTGGCCTTATGGCCGGAACCTGTTATTTTGGCGGGGGATTTTAATATAAATGGGATCGGTGGACTAGGTATCGACGAGGGACAGCAATATCGGGGACGGAAGAAAAAGGTATCCAGAGCAATCATTAGTATGGCACACCACAATTCTTTAATTGATGCATGGGGGCGTCTGAATCCTTCGGATGATGGTATAACTTATTATTCTGCCCCCCATAGGGTCTGTGTTAGGCTGGATTATTTTTTTATTTCAAATTCTTTATTATCTAATTGTAAGATTGAAAAACTCCCTCGGCTGGTCTCGGATCATAATCCACTGGTTTTAACAGTAAAATTACAAGGAGGTGAAAGGTCTCGGTCCTGGACATTTGAGAGGAGGTTACTTAAGGATGACGATTATATCAAACATATGAATAGATGGATAAAAACCTTTTGGGAAATAAATAGAGGTAGCACCTCCGCGGGGATGATCTGGGATGCTTTTAAGGCTGGGGTACGGGGAGAGACGTTAAGTTATAGTCTGCATAAGCAAAAGCTAGAGCAGGCCAGAGTCAATAAATTGGTGAGTGCTCTTGCAGAGGCGGAACACGAGCTGGCCCTTCTGGTTCGAGCTGGTGTTTCCCCGACTTCGGTATTATTTAATATAGTTCGTATCAAGGCAGATCTTATCGAGGGGCTCGCTATAAAGACAGCTGCGACTTTTTTGTCAAAAAAAGAACAATGCTATGAGTTGAGTGAGCGGGTTGGTCGTATACTCGCTATTCGCACTAGACAGAGAACAACGGCAGGACGGATTAATGAGATTTCTGACGGTAAAGGAGGTAAAGTCACAGATACCGACGAAATTAAAGAGGTTTTTAGACAGTTCTATGGTAAATTATATAGTAAAGATCAGCTAGGAGCTCCTTCAGATATCCAGCGGTATCTGTCGGATTTAACTCCTCCGCACCTGTCTGATCAGGACAGGGAGGCACTTGATGCACCTTTTAAAGTCGAGGAAATATTAGTGGCTCTTAACAGTCTCCCCTCTGGCAAGGCTGCGGGGCCTGATTTAATTCCCACTGAGTTTTATAGAATATTCCAAAATATACTAATTCCTGATCTGGTGGATACTATCCTGCAGGCTCAGTCTGGATATTCTGTCCCAGAATCATGGGCAGGGGCAGATATGGTGGTGATTTTAAAAAAGGGCAAGCCTTTTCTGGAACCAGGCTCATATAGGCCTATCACCCTTATGAATGCGGACGCCAAAATATTCTCAAAGGTGATGGCTATTAGACTCTCCAAGATAATAGCACAGTTGGTCAGTCCTACACAGCATGGGTTTATACCAGGGAGGGGGGTGGCGCACCATGTTCGAAAAATAATTACCTTACTGGACGCAACGGAAGTCTCAGGAGACCCTATGTCGGTTATCCTTCTAGATGCAGAGAAGGCATTTGATCGGGTCTCCTGGGGCTACCTTTGGGCTGCATTAGCATGGTGTGGTATTGGGGTAGGCTTCATTAAATCAATACAGGCACTTTATCGGTCACCTATAGTTCAGCTTAGAATTAATGGAGAACATACACTGCCTCTCCAGATTAACAGAGGCACCCGACAGGGGTGTCCATGCTCGCCTCTGCTATTCGCAGTTTATATTGATCCGCTGATCCGCAGGCTTGAATTAAATGAACAAATTGCTCCGATTTATATTCAAGGTCAGCTCTGTAAAACTCTGGTCTATGCAGACGACGTGGCGATAGTCTCTCCCTCCCCAATTAGAACAATGCTGGAAGTAGAAATGGAGGCTGAGGTCTTTGGACGGATTTCTGGATACGCTCTAAATAGCTCTAAGACACAGATAATAAAGAATATTCAGACGACCTGTAATGATGGGAGAGTAGTGGATTCAGCGATCTACTTAGGTATCACCATTTCGGCAGATGTAGGAAAGATCATGAAGCAAAATATTGAGCCAATAATGGTAAAATGTAAGAAAGATCTTGACAGGATCCACAATCTTCATCTTTCCTTGGTGGGTCGATCAAATGTGATTAAAATGCTTATTCTGCCCAAATTTCTTTATTTATTTAGGACAATTCCTCTGTTTTTCGAAGGTAAATGGTTTCTTGCAATTGAACACTTGATTAATAAATTTATTTGGGCACAAGGGAAAACCAGGAGGGCACTACGGTTCCTATCTCTATCTAGGGATAGGGGGGGCTGGGCAGTACCGGACTTTAAGTTATATTACTGGGCATCAGCCATACAATATATGAGGGGGCTGATGGGAGGAGACAATTCAGATATTCAGATTAAATCAGACTCAACTGATATTTATGCATTGCTTATAGGGGAAGATGCTGGCAACTGTTTTTTGAAATATACAGACCCTGGGTATTATAAACGAACAAAATTTAAGACACTTTTAGCAGGATTTAAAATTTGGGCAGCATTGAGTAAAACACTTGGGATGGGTAGATTTAATGCTTACACTAGGATCGAGGGGAATAAATCTCTTCCAGTAGAGATATTTGCGGACAGGATTATGAGTGATTGGGGACGGCGGGGGATCTGTAAATTTGGGGATTTTACGGGAGATCAAGGTTTCTTGGAGTTCTCAGAGCTTCAAGGGAAGTATGGTTTTCCTAGGAATAATTTCTTTAAGTTTCTACAAGTTCGGAGTTACCTGCAGAATAAGAAGGGTGGGTTAGCTGGGTTTAGTAAAAATAGGATTTTCGATATGATTGAGTCTGGAGCAGACTGTTCCATAAAGAAAATTTATGCTGAGTTGTCTTTATTAAAAAGTGATGATTTGGAAAAAATTTGGAAAGAAATGGGGCGATAAACTTCAGATTGATCAGGACTGCTTCCAGGACTCTCTTGAATTAGGGCGGACCATACTTTGCTCGGCAGCCCTACAGTCTCAGCATTACAAGACGATTTATTCATTATACCATACTCCCGATAGGATTTTTAAATGGGGGGGCACGACGGGAATTACTTGCCCCCGATGCAATAGTAGTGAGGCTGATATTGTTCATATTTTTGCAGTGTGTCCCCATCTCAATCTTCTGATTAAGGCTATTGAATCTTTTCTTGATATAAGTTTAGGAATTAATGTTGTCCTTACACCAGTATGGATCCTTCTGGGAGTAGGAGGGGCAGAGGAGGAATCTGCCTCATCTCTTTTTCTGTTTGTGGCTATGTCCGTTTATAGAATATGTATTGCATCAGCCTGGTTGGATAAGACAGCTCCAACATTCCATCAATGGCTGGCCAGATTATTGGCAGCGTATAATTTGGAAAAAGGGATATACGATAGAAAGGGGAAAAAGGGTAGAGCCTTAGGTAAGCGTATATGGGAACCTGTGAGGAGATGGGAGGAGACTCCCTGAATATAGGGAGATTGTTTTAGGGAATGTAAATCCTTGGGTCTTTGGTTCTTTTCTCTATCAATGTTCCTCTCTTGTATTGTTTAATGATAGGTGCAAATTATTTTGATGTAATGTGTACGGAAAAAAACCAATAAAAATTTAAAACAAAAAAAAAACAAAAAAAAAGATCTCTCTCTAACTACGCTCTTCAAGAGGAAAGAGTTCCAGGCCGATACATCGTATCTTAGAGAGAAAGGGATCTCCTACTCCTGGGGCCACCCTTTTTGCATAATCTTCCAATACGAGAGCAAGCTATGGCAGATTAAATCCTTAAAGGAAGCTCGAGAGGTCCTTGGTCTTTCAGCTGAGTCACCCCAGGATGGCAGTGACAGACATGTGAATAATTAGAACCTGAAAGGCTCCCACTGGCATCGAATTTGAGGGCCTTCCGCCAGCCACAAGCCTGACCTAGAGACTATAGCTACTGAGAGAAAAGCAGTGATAAACACATTGGCCAACCCATCGGAGCTTCCAGCCTCTCCCTGATGTGCTGGTTTTGGGCACCGGGGGATTCCTATCCGTCGAATAGCCCCTTCTAGAGATTCAACACAATGACCCACAAGTGTTCTCCATTCTGGAGGCGGCAGCTGGTGCACTCCCCCCCCCCCCCCCCCCCGCCCGAGAGCCCGCATACTTTGACGAACTGATGTCACCATCTGATATAAGAATGTTGATTCGTCTTTTTTTTCTTTCGGGAAATCCTTGGGACTTGTTTTGGATTTGTTATTGCTTCTATGTTTTTTCTTTCTATCCTTTCCTCCACACCACTGTAGGGCAGGGGCGCCTAACAGGAAGGATAGGGACATGCATAGAGATTCCCAGCCTGCTGGGGTTCCATGCCTATGCAAGACACAGCTCTCTCTCGCTTGAATGCACACATGTTGGGTAAAACCTTAAAAATTGTAAGCCTCAATGTTCGAGGCCTTAATCGACCAGTGCAGCGCTCTGCGATCCTGTCCCTTCTGGAGCACTCGGAGGGGGACATATGCCTTTTTTACAAGATACCCACCTGTTGCAAGAGATGTTCATCGCATGACCTCACGGCGATTTCCCCTTCAAATCTGGTCCTCCAGCCCGTCTCTGAAGATAAATGGGGTAGCAATCCTCTTTAGTGCGAAATTCAGCTGAAAACGTATCTCTACAATAGCAGAAATGAAAGGCCGTCTACTAGCTGTTAGGATTCAGTGGAAGGCCTCACATTTCACGCTTGGTAACATATACACCCCAAACACACACCAGGAGCACTTAATTCGCAAAGCCCTAGAAGAAATTATGACAGCCACAGACACAGCAATCTTGGTGGGTGGGGATTCAACCTGGTTATGGATACACACTTCGACCACTCAGGTCAGCGCCACGCACAGTCAGGAGCTTTTTCAGTGCAGGGTCAGCGCAGGATCTTGGATCACGGTTTTCATGATATCTGGCGCAGCCATCACCCAGATACAAGAGATTACATGCACTACTTGGCTGCACATAAAACATGTGTGCATAGACCACATCCTGGCCTCCACGTCACTGGCTCCCAGTCTCTTTGACTCCACCTCACTCTCTCTCCGACCATGCCATGATCACGGTCTCTCTACGACAGATCATGCACTCTCCACAACAAGCGCGCTGGTGTCTGAGAGTTAGCCTCTTGCTATCCACAATTGTGGAAGAGAAGCTACGCACCTGGATCTTAGATTATCTGAAAATAAATGACACAGGGGCTGCGTCCCTAGCGACAGTATGGGAAGCCCTAAATGTAGTAGTTAGAGGAGAATTCATAATGATATTGGCAGCAGAAAACAAACTACACCGGGAGAAAAGGGAGTGTGTGGAGCAAGCTGTGAAGGAGCTGGAAACGATACACAAGTGCACCGGAGCACCTAGAATATGGAGAGAACTAGAGAGGAAACGGCTTTTGCTTCGGTGTCTGGACTTAGATAGAGCCGAATACGCACTTCTAAGGCTTTGTCTCAAATTCTTCCTAAGTGGAGACAAATGTGGAAAAATGCTGGCACAAAGGCTCAGAGCTAAGACGATAGCGGCATCGAATCAGTCCGTTAAATCTCCCTCAGGGGACATGGTGCATATAGATCGATAGATAGCGGGCGTATTTCAACACTTTTACCAGACCTTATACTCGGGGGGGAAGCAACTCAAGCATCCTCCCACTCCTTTCTGAGGGACATACCTGTCAATAGGCTGCCAGAAACCATAGCAGAGCAGCTGGACCGGCCAATTCGCGTTGTGGAGGTGATCGCTGTAATCACACGCCTTCAAGCACACAAAGCACCGGGCCCTGATGGGTTCACTACACAATTTTACAAGATGTTCTGCCTGGAATTGGCACGCTTATTGACGCGAGTATTCAATTCCTTCCTAGAGACAGGCTCAATCACTGATTCGATGTTGGAAGCCTCGATATCAGTTTTTTTAAAACCAACAAAAGACCTGACAGAATGCGGTTCTTACGGTCCCATCTCCCTGTTAAATATTGACGCCAAATTATTTGCTGGAACCTTGGCAGGGCAGTTGAGCCCACTGATGGCGAGTCTGATAGACCCTGACCAGTTTGGCTTTATCCCCACTGGCAAGGGGGAAACAACACGAAGAGGCTGCTACACCTCATGGATGTCATACACAGATCGCATAAAGAAGCGGCGTTTCTCCTATCAACATGGAGAAGGCATTTGATCGGGTGAGATGGTCTAATCTTTTTGATACGCAGTGGCATTTCGGCTTTGGGGAGAATTTTATCAAATGGGTTAGTTGTATATATCATGCCCCAAGAGCCTTTATCTGAGTTAATGGAGTGTTCTCGAACCCCTTTCCAATTGCACGGGGTTCATGACAGGGTTGCCCCCTGTCTCCGCTCCTGTCTGCAATATATAAGGAGCCGTTCACGCAGAAGATCAGTGTCAACCCTCGGATCAGTTGTATCAAGTTTGGAGCGATCACCCATACGATTCGTTTATATGCTGATGACGTGATCCTCTCACTTACACACCTGCAGACATCTCTTCCGGCCCTGTTAGCAGATCTTGAAAGCTTTGGGGAAGCGTCGGGATTCAAAGTGAATCCATAGAAAATCCCAGATTTTAAATCTCATGGTGGCCCCCACCCAGAAGGACCAACTGAAAAGGACGCTCTCACTGACATGGGCTGAGCAATCAAACATATCTGGGCATTTTGCTGGCCCCAACTATTCCCCAGACCCTGACTATGAACTACTTGGACCTTGTGGCGCAGATGACGCAGGTTCTCAGCAGCTGGGGCTGACTAGGGCTGGCATGGTTTGGATGGGTGGCGGCGGTCAAAATTACGGTCTTGCCAAGCATCTTATATATTTTCAAACCCTCCCTTTGGCTCCCCCACTGGGAGTAATTCGATCCCTGCAGCTGGCTATAACAAATTTGTCTGGGGAGGGAAGAAGGCATGAATAGCTCTCACCCAGTTAGCTCGGCCCAAGCAGGAGGGAGTGTTGGGATTCCCACTGATACGTAGATATCTCCAGGCAGCGCTCCTCCACTACATAATTGAATGGAACCAACCTCTTTCAGAAAAATATTGGTCCTTTATGGATAAGACAGTTGCGGGGGTCAACATATAGAGGTAGACTTGGCTCCCGCGTAAACACAGGGCGTGGGGCTTGTACTCCTCTCCTGTAACGTTGGACACAATGAAAACGTGGGATAGGGTGGCTAGCGCTAGGGGCCTGATGTCTTTTCCCTCCCAAAATGACCCCAATCACAGGGAACCCTGACTTTCCTCTGGGGCGCAATTTGGTGATATTCGATAGATGGCGAGAGCAGGGGTGTAAACTCATAGGGTCCTTGTTCGACCCCAACGGGTTGATCCCCTTTGATCAACTGAAACAGGATTATGAACTCCCCCAGTCTGATATGTTCCATTACCTTCAGTTGCGCCACTGGGTCCTGGGACTCACATATGAAGCGGCTGCTTCAAGAAACCTGATGGTCTTTGAGAGGTGGCTGGTGCGCAAGCAAGATGATAAACACCTTATATTGAAGCTCTATGTGATGCTGAAAAAACACACAGGAGGTGGCCACACCAAAGGATAGTAGAGGTGGGAGGAGGAACTGGGGTGGGTGCTCTCGGAGATGGAATGGGAAGGCATATATTTTAGCGCCCACCATACAGAACATAATAAGGCAGGAGCGGCATCAACATACAAAGTACTTTCCTATTGGTATCTTACCCCGGCACGTATTCACAGCTGGGACAAAAACTGCTCTGAGGAGTGTTGGAAGGGGCGCAGTCAGACAGGTTCGCTAGTCCACTTGCTCTGGCAGTGTCCCAAATTAGAAAGCTTCTGGGGGGCAGTTCTGGATGGCATAGATAGGGCATTTGATACAGCAATTCCGCGCTTTCCAGCGTACACGCTCCTGGGTCTCCTGATCCACAGATGTTTCCCCTACATTCCTTAAGGGGCCGACAAATGGTTCTTGCGATGCTAGCAGCAAGACAAGTTATCCTGGCTAGGTGAGGAACACTGACCATTCCGGACCATGTTACGTGGTTACATAAGCTGTGGCTAACCTTGGCAATGGAGCCAAGTCATTGGTGGCGGATCATAAAGAGAGGACAGTTATAGGGACCTTTGGTCTCCACTCATTCAGAAAATCTCCACCGAACTCAGGGAAGTCACTTGCCCCCAGTATCTACGTATCCTGAGACTCCTCCCTTGTGGAGAAGGTAACATAGAAAACTCCACGGGAGGCTCCTAAGCACACATCATTCACAGGCTGAATGGAAAATACTTAATTTGAGTTGTTATGGCTAGGTTGTGGAGGGGAGGGAGGGAGGGGGAAGGTGTCATCTTTTCATCCCTTGTTACTATTTCTTTCTTGTTATTTCTATGTTATTGTTCGTTATACGAGCTCAACGTACGCTGCCTGCCCATTGGGTTGTTGGCATTTAGCTTTGTAATCCACTTATTGTTGATATGCTGCTGGCCCCAGGGTTGTAGGCAAATAGCTGGGTTTTGAATTGAGAATCTTTCAATAAACAGAACGGTTCCATAACTACAAAAGATATACTTCTAGTGGTTGGGCTAGGAGAGGCCTAAGAACCTATCTTCACATCATAGTCATATTTGTAAAGAATCTACTTCTTTGGATAATATTTGTTTATTAACAAAATCCCCAAAGATTATTTTGATAATAGATGTTTTTGTTTGGCTAGATCTTCTCAGGCGCCAAACACGTTCTGTCATGATTCCAGATCTTTCTGTGACTGTAATTATATTTCTCCTTTTTGGGGAAGGTGTGAATGGTTTCCATCAAAAAATAAAGTGCATTTGGGAGCAGTTGGTGCTGTGGCAGAAATAAAGTAGGAAGGTGGAGGGAGTTCATTCACAGGAGCATTTATCAATTCGTATCTAGGAAAGTTCATAGTTCAAAAATAAGTTTATATGAGACAAAGGACCTGATTACGATCTTGGCGGATGGGATACTCCATCACAAACGTAACGCATTTCCCATTCGCCATATTACAAGTTCCATTATATCCTATGGAGCTCGCAATTTGGCGAACATGATATCCGTCATATTTGTGGCGGAGTATCCCATCCGCCAAAATCGTAATTAGGCCCATAGTCCCTTAAACCATAAAAATAAAATCAATAAAACCGAGTATTGCAATACAGATTGAAAGTGAAGTATAAAGTCCACAATGCTTATAAATTACATATCATGGCCATAAAATCTTTTTAAACCATTAAAAATCTAGTCAATACATAAGCTACATCCATGTATTCCATTTGACACAAGCAATCTCTTGCTGCTGCTCTTGCTGTAATAATATATTTTTAAAAAACAGGTTTGACATTTTTCCAAAAACCATTTAAAAAATAAGGGCAATCCAACAGAACATGGAAGGTCATTGGGTGCATATTTAACCCGCAGCTACATAAATCTTCTTGATAGTTAAAACTGCTATCCCTGCTGGGTGCAATTAGAGCAGATGCAGACCAATTGTAAACCTTAAGGTGGCATTATGCAGCAGGTCTTCAGGCTACTCACGGCAACAGCAGCAGTGGTGGGGCACGCTGAGGATCCTGAGAACAGGTCATGCAGGAATGACTTTCAGTTTATTGGATTGCTGGAGCATTCAGAGGCCTCTGACATGGAGTAGTTATTGGAGCACTGCGGGAGGTCCTGAATCTCTGAGGACAAGCTGTCACCATGGTTTGCTGTGGAGTGTGCACACAGGTCCTTGACCCCTTAGCTTGTACCCTTCTTTACCGCCGGTGCACTGACCATGAATGTAAACTGCTTTCTGCGCCAGTTCCATTTGCTTTTAGGAACCTTTGCCTGAATCAAATTTCGAATCTTAGGGATTTTCTCTGGAGAACGACGAAGAAATAAATAGCCATGTTTCTAGCCTGCAATCATCATCATTTCTGACAGGCAGAACAAGATGTGCAGAGTAGATATTGAGCACTTGCGGCTTTGTGCTTTAATAAGAGAGCACCAGTAAAATGTAGCTGTTGTGTGCATCCCTTGCCCTCAGAATAAAAAATAAAGGTCTGTACTGTAGTCGGCTACTCCCATGAAATCAGTCACTTAACTTGGCCCTGCAGCTAGTCCAGGGAAGCTTAATAAAGTCACCAAGTCAAACGCATTAGTGAGTTTAATGCGAAGAGAACACAAAAATAGCTTACTTTGTGAGTGAACAAACCTCAGGTACGGGCAGACCAAGCCATGTGGGAGGTCCTGTCCAGGAACTACTTCCATATGCCCCAGGTGCAGATATGCAGTTGCCTCATTTCTACATATGATGTGGCAGTGCCTGCCTCTGGGCATTACCTGGACCCAGGTAACAGAGCATATTTCTGCAGTGCTTGATGCACAGCTTTCTCAGGACCCATTATTTAGTTTTTTTGGGATCACTAAACCAGCGAAACGCTCTAACCATCACTTGAAAATGGCGGACTTAGCATTAGCATTATTTAGGTTTAACTGTATTTTATTGGCATTTGCAGCAACAATATACAAGCAGTGTGCAATGAAGGTATACGCCTAGTACTTGTACATCACTTTATAGAGGTGGCCAATCCAAGTAACAATGCTCTTCCGGGGTCATGGCCGCGACCCCACCCCGACTAATCCTTCGGAATGTTCACCTGCCAGGCTGTCTGCCGGTGTAGAGGCGAGGGTAGAATGCCTTTTACTGAGGAAAAAGAGAAGAAAACAAGAACCTGGGAGCGTTAGAATTATTTAAATGGAAAATAGCTATGTCTTGGAACGCGTGCAGAAGCTCTTTTCAGATTACATCCCCCTCCTCCCTGATGCTTTCCCATCTCTGACCAATTAGGGGGGCTGTCGATCTGCGGTTCCTCTCCCTGGGCCATCCTCTCCCCCATGGACTATTGCACACAGGAAGTTGTTGCTCACCATACGCCACAAACAATAGACCTTCTCCCCCGCCTTAACATACATCCTGAACGCTGTTAAAATGTACTATGTTTCCTGCAGCCTCCTCTCTAAGCTCCCTCTGCCAACGGGGAGGTTCCGCCTACCTACTAGCCATGAGAATTCTGTTTGTTCTTGTTGGTGATAATGTAGATCTCTAATGGTATTAGCTTGTTATATGAGGCTGTGTGGTGTCAGTTTATGTATGGAACCCCCATTATTGTAGTTCTCTAAGACCCTTGCGTTCCTATAAGGTTGCTTGATTGCATTTATCCTTCGACCCCATGACTTATTGCCACCAATTATGTCTCTGTGTGTACCTTGTAAATAACAATAAAGGGATTTAATAAAGAACTGTGGGGGACCCAGATAAAACTAATGTGATAATACCTTTACTCCATATAAAGTCAATGCCTGTTTGCACGATCGATGACAGGCATAATTTCTCCTTTTTCCCAATTTGGCCAGCAAGAAGAGTAGCTGGCCAAATCTGTATTACAAATTGTGTCAGAAGCATATTCTCCCATAATTACTTCGCTGCAAACTCCCTCCCCACTCAAACAAATAAAAGCGGCTGGCAAAATCCGTACAAGAAAATTAGACAACAATTAAGGAAAAACATGAGAGAACTGAAGCATTAACACAGATTCTCTCGTTTTTAACTCATTCCGGTGGGAGAAACTTTCAATGATGCGGTAACACCACACCTGAAAATGACAGTGGCACATAATATCAGGATCTCTGGGTAGGATAATACTGCGGTGGAAGTCCTGTAAGTCCTATGAGGACGTCCATGCTCTCACTCATGAATCAGAGTTAGTGATTTGGGCAGAAGCACGACTTTCCATCCGAAACCGCATCCCTGAGGTATGCTGCATTCTCTCATTTGGTGTTACCGTACTCAGGGACATATTCTCAAGAACGTGTGACAACCATCGCAAAAGTTACTTAACGTAACCTTCAACAACGCAGTCCATAGCGGGAATTTTACGCCGTGTTAACCAGGTATTCACAACACGGCGGTACCATGTGATAGTCACCAGAAAACGCGTCAACTGACCGCGTTAAAATCATCGCCATGCCACAAAAATATGAAACACGAACGCCTAAAAAGGTGCGATGAGGCCAAGTGCGATACAAACAGCTGCAAAAACCAGCCACGGGCCTGCAAATCCCACGCGTGAAAATGCACTATAAAAGCAGAACAAGAAAAACACACCAGAAACAATCCAAAGTGCGCAGCACCATGGATGCACCCTGACCCAGCACAGACGCCAACGCAAACCCCACAACCCCCACAGACCACCAGCAAGGAACAACGGGGACGGGACGGCCGAGGAGCAGAGGGAGAGGAAGACTGCGTGCAGTCCACAGCAAATCCAGATCAGCGTCACAGCGGTGACAGAACACTGCCATCAACTGACCCACAAGTAGACCACCTGGAGTGCCGAGGAGGCCAATCAAGGAGGCCAAGAGGCGCTGGCATGATGTGACAACCTAAATCAGGCACAAACCGGCCCCAAACAGGAAGGCTGCAACAGCGACAGGAGGTGGCAGTCCTGCAGGATGAGCTGGAGGAAAGCTAGGCCACAGTAATCAGTGTAGAGATGGTGCAAGGAGTAGGGAGTACAGACACAGCCAGAGAGGACCAGACACAACATCAACAGGATGAGTTACGACCAGGGACTGGGGGGACGGGGGAGATGGGTACAATGGCACACATGCACAATGAGGTGTAACACACTGCACATCCACAATTACCCTGGATCATGTCCCTCATCCTGTTGACACACTGCAGCACACACATAGCAAGAACAGCACACCCACATTGACGTCAACATGGTACAATGCCCAAAGCCAACCCTGCAGAACGGAGGACACAACTGGCTCCGCACACGCACAGAAACATGCCTACTACATCTGACAGAGCAGGAAACTGTGCAATGGAAAAGTACGGGCACGACCTCACATCCGTCATGTAGTTCAAATGTACACTGTCCCGCAGCTGTACTCAGCACCTCCCAAACAGTCACAGTGTACATTGTCAAACAGTCTGCATGTAAACCAAAGCAATGCGCCAACATACATCTCAACACATTGTCAACATGCATCTCCCCTTCACATTGGAGAGGGAAGCACGGCACCTCCAGCAGAGCACAGAAGACAACACATCTGTTATGCCGGAGAGAACCACCACACCTTAGACACTGATGCCCTACAACAAGCCATGGACATCCCACTCATCTCACCACCAGGACACGGGCAACCAAGCTACTCAAAGGAGAACACAGAGCCTGCAACAGACCACACAGCAAAAAGCACCCGCAAGCACAGTTGGCTCACGACACTTCACCCACCCACCCATGGCACCCCAATGCAATGTGTCAGCAGGCCAAAAGGAGGTGGTCGAACAGGAGTGGGTGGGCTCCGGACCCATGTAAGGCGAACTAGATCACATACGTGTATTGTATTGTATTGTATATACACTTACATAGCGCAAACTGTCACCCTACGGGTATCCTGGTGCTACGACTTAACAGATGGCATCGATCCTGATTACAAATGGAAGCACATTTTACACATTCCTTGGAAACAGCCAGGTTTTCAAGCTTTTTCTAAAACAAAGCAGGGAATTAGATTGTCTAATACTCTGGGGCAGATCATTTCAGAGGTGTGATGCTGCAATACCGAATGCTCTGTCTCCCATACTGGACTTCTTAAATCTAGTGGTCATTACCAGGTTTGCACTGGAAGAGCGAAGAGTTCTCTGAGGATTGTACCAGGTAAATTTCTCCTGCAAGGGCACTGGACCCAGACCATGGGGTGCTCTGAATACAATGTAGAGAGACTTAAAGTAGATTCTCTCCTTGATGGGTAGCCAATGAAGATCCTCTAGAGCCAGTGCCATAGAGGATCTGCGCTGCCTATTTAGCACCAGCTTTGCTGCTATAGACTGGACTATCCGCAACCCCTGCAGGACAGATTGTGGTGCTCCCAGATACAGTGGGTTGCAGTAGTGCAGTCTACTCAGAATTGTACTCCTCACTACAAGGGTTCTAGTGTCACTAGGCAGTAACGGAAGAATCTGTGGAAGCACTCTTAGCAAGGAGAAGCAGACGCTAACCGTTCTGTTAGCCTGTGACTCCATTTGGAGGTTGTCATCTACCAGAACCCCTAGATTATTCACAGTTTTGGCTGGAACCAAGGGCTTGTCCTTAGGGCTAAGTCTGAACTCCGCCGGCAAATGCCAAGGCATTTTAGCAGTGGAGCAATATACAACCTCTGTTTTCCCCCCATTAAATTGTAGAGAGTTTTTCCTGAGCCAGTTGGAGGTCTGGTGCATACATTCCTGGAATGTTAAAGGAAGGGTGAACGGCCCAGAGATCCTGATGTTGGATATGAATCCTTAAATGACAGTGGAGGAACTTTGCTCAAGGCTCTGGACCTTGACAGACTTGAAAGAACAAATGTAGAAGGGGTTGTGAGTGGGTGTTCTTCCTTTCCACGGTTATCTTTTTGTCAAAGAGGATAATTCTTTACATCAAATCAATACAAGAATTCAGGTAGGTTTTGAGTGAATAATCCGGATTCAGCCACCCTGAGGAAATACACGAAGAGCGCCAGAGAAAGAGCTCTTGAAAAATGTGGATGTTAAGACATGATTTCTTTATAAATCTGAAAATGCACAGACTAAATGCGGACACTATGTTGTTGGATTGTAAAGATTAGCCCTGAGAATGCCCTGGCTCTACTTGTCACATAAGGCGAAACACATGTCGGCTGTTCATCTTCTCTCACATTTTTTCCTAATGAAAGATTAAAAATTGAGTGAAACTGAAACAACGAAATATGGTGAATAAAAAGAACCATTTTTCACTCAAAACCTACCTGAATTCTTGTATTGATTTGAAGTAAGGAATTATCCTCTTTGACAAAAAGATAACCGTGGAAAGGAGGAACACCTGTTAACAACCCCTTCTACATTCCTGGAATGAATCCATGGTTACTGCTTGATTCCCTTCCAGGGAGAACACCAGTTGGGTATCGTCCGCATAGTTAACCAGGTCAATTCCAAAAGACTTGAAAATAGGGATCAAAGGGCACAAGTATATGTTAAAAAGAATGGGGCTTATTGCAGAGCCCTGTGGCACCCCATGGAGCACCGGGGACTTAGTGGAAGTGAACGGTGTCATGGTCACAGCCTGTTGTCTACCCGTCAGATATGATTACAGCCACTTCAGTGCCCGTCCTTTCACACCTATATTCTCCAGTCTTTCCACCAGTATTGCATGACTCACCGTATCAAATGCGGCCAACATGTCTAGTAACGTGGGTGTCTATTACCCTTCATGGACCACCTACACCCCACAAAGGAGACCCACACTGCCATAGACACATGCAGATGCACATTCACAGTACAGAACTATGCCTGGGGTCACGCAAATAGCAGTCACACACCCACATGTTCTGCGTACAACGGCCCAGGCCACTCCCCTTACGAATTGAGTGGGTGACAACAAAGCTACATTTCCAAGCTCTAACCCTCTGCCTGCGGTGACATGTCTGCGTCCGCTGTACACAGCACAATGCAATGTTGTAGGGCCCAGGGCCCTCATACATACAACAAGACCACAGGGACACACGCAGATACCATGGTGATCTGGCTACGGGCACGTGCCCCCGGCTCCTTTATTGGCAGGGCCATATGTACAGGGACGCCTCTGCTGGATGTGTGGGGTGAGTGTAAGCCAGCACGCACGGAATGCTTGGTGATGGCAACTACTTGAACAGTTGACAGCAGTGCAACGGAAACTGAAAACACCTGCATAACAGAGTCAACTGCTGAGCAACATGGAAGGAGCCGGAAAAAGTCCAGAGGACACCCAGCATGCAAACAGAAGTGACCGTAAGTTGCACTACACTGTGGTCGGAGCACTAGAGATGAGCGCGCTCATGTGAAGAAAAAGTCTCGGATTGTGTCCCTTAGAGATAGTCCTGATGCAGATGCAGTGGGGTGTGTTAGACCGGCATCATCTTCCTCATCAACATCCCAGGTCTCCCACACTGCTTGAGATGACATTGCTGCACAACCTCCCCACAGTACAAAACCCAATCAGTAACGGACAATAGCTTGTGGTGCACTGAGTTAGTGGCACCTGGAGTGCTGAGCAGGGTATCAGGCCGATGATGGCATCCACAACAGGTGTGAGCAACTCCGCAAGTCTGTCAGGACCACCATTTCGACTCTGGCAGATGGGGGTTGGAGGTGGTCCTTTGCGGTGGTGGCGAGTGCCTCCTGCGGTGATGCGACATCCGGGCTGGGCAGGACTCGATTTGATGTGTGAGCCCTGGTGGGCTGCAGTTGAGTCTGGAGGATGCGGACAGCGCAGGGCCACAGACACATTGCGTTGATGACCCCCCTCCCTGAACACCTTCAGGAAGACCCTCAAGACCTGGCTCTTTGGCTAAACAGATCTGCGGACACCCCCCCCCCCCCTCAGTGTCTTGAGACCCTCACGGGTGAGTAGCGTGCTTACAATTCCCTGATTGATTTATTGATTGATTGATGACCCCGAGGCCATCGCCTCAGAGGCCATCCAATATCTCAGGAGAGGGGCTCCCGGACCTGACCAGCACAGAGTTAGTGTGGCCCCGGGTGCACTGTGGCCGGCACAGACAACCAGCCACGGGACGGTGACTTGCGGTGCAGTCAGATGGGCCATGCGACCTGAGCGGGTCCTCATCAATGTCCGAGGTGTATGTTGCGGAGGGTTGCGGGGGACAGTGGAAGCCGTCCTCCAGGGCATGATACAGAGGATGGAAGCTGTCTGGAAGCAGCAAATGGAGGAGTGGAATGCTACGGCATTGTTTTAGCCACAAAGTCAGTATCACCGACATGATGGCGACGACAACCCCAAGTCCATGGACTCAGTTGCCACCAAAGTCCAAACAGAAAGTGTCTATGGGTCTCCAGGAAGAGACTTACTGGCACCGGGACTGAAAGCGGATGCAGTCTACGATGAGCCCTGTACAATGACATTAAGTCTGCCATAAATAAATCAAGGCTGAATTCAAAATTGTGTGTGACCTACTCGACCGCAGTGTCAGTCGGAGGCAGCGGTCAGCAAAGGCCCAAAGCCACTTGTCGTTGGGATGCTCTGCACATGGTTGCTGCCACCTGATCGTAGGGAGTACAGTGAAGTAGAATCTTCATTGTTGTGCGTACACGGACAATATATGATCAAGACTCAGTTCCAAATGTGTGACCTACTAGTCCGTAGTATCGGCCGGAGGCAGCAGAAGAGTATGTCAACAAAAAAGGACTAAAGCGGGCCTGTGTCGCGAAAGCTGTGATGGTCTGAGGTGGCTGCCAAGGTCGTGAGCCTTGGGCTTGGAGCTTTCTCTGACACGTGGTGGGCCCTCCTTTCACACACCAGTGTCGGCAGGTGATCAGTGTGGCCTGGCTGCGCAGGGGAGGGCCTGACGGGTCCGGGGTCCAGCGGGCCGGGGCACAGCAGGCGCACAGGATCACAGGCAAATCCGCTCGAGAGGATGGCCTCGGCTTCGGTGTGGGGTGAGATGCACAGTCCTGGCAGAGATGTTGGGCATTCTGGAAGAGGACCTCGCCCAGGGCTACGTGCTTTTCATTCACACCCCTACACTGGCCTGGCGTACCCCGGGCCATCCCACTCCGCTCACGCTTATGGGGGGGATGTAACAGGCAACATTTCTGCATACTCCCCCGCTGACTAGGGTGACATGGTTGCGTCCACTGTCCATTACACTCCATACACCAGCGGTGTATGTCGCCATTGAAATGGGTGTGTTCTGCATACTGCGGTCTGTCCAGCACATCTCCGCCACTCTTGGCATTTTTGCTTTCCCAGTCATAGTTTTCCTGCCTCCTTCACACATGCTTGGTTTCCACCTCTCACCACCTTCCACTATTGTGTGGTTGGGGTGCCATGCCATTGACGGCTCATGTTCATGGCTTGCCCAGGTTACCATAGTAAGTTGTTCTGTTGTGACAGGTGGGTGGGTATGTTGTTTTGCATGTTGTATGTGATTTTGTGACGTGTGCATTGTCAGATTTGTGAGTTGCATGGTTGTGGAGTTGAGGTGTGTGGGGTGTTCATTTGGGTCTTGCCAAGGGGCTGTGCATTTCCCTTTGTGTCATCCTGGGAGCACGGGTTGAAGTTGGACTGAAGGAGGATGATGGAATCATGCACAGTGGCTGGGTATTTGGCGACGACATTGGTGGAGATTCCACGGTGTTCAGATGTTGCCTGCACATTGATGTGAGACATGTGCTTTCTGTTGCGGTGATTTTGTACTGTGTCACCAGTCGGCACAGGTATGACATGTGTGCTGTGGATTGCCCCTAACACGTGCGTGCATCCAGCTATTGCATATGGTCCTTGCTTGGTCTCCAGCAGACTACTGAACAAAATAAAACCCTTCATTCCTCCCAGTGATCTCAAACAGGCCACCCAAACTCTGGTACTGTCAAGACTGGACTATGAGAATGCAGTCCTATCTGGAATTCCAAAATCACACCTGGCTCCCCTCAAAACTACACTGCATGTGGCAGCCAGAATGATCACCGGTATCAAGAAATTCGACCACATTTCTCCTGCACTCAGGGAACTTAAGTGGCTTCCTGTTGAAATGCGGCTTAGCTTCAGAACAGCCTGCCTCACACATAAAGCCCTACACACCGGCAAACCCGAATATCTGGCAAAAAAACTCAAAAAAGCCGGTCAGACTAGGAATCTCAGAAGCTCAAACTCCCTTCTATTCATCCCACCAAAAACTCGAAAACAAAAAACTGCAGATCGGTCCTTCGCCATTAGCGCTCCAAAAATCTGGAACTCTATTCCCCCCCACATCAGAAACATTCCCTCCTTTGTAAAATTCAAAAGCCAACTCAAAATCTTGTTCCTCAACCGCTCCCTACGGAGTGGATAGGATCAATCGGAGCAACTAGCTGACACCACGCACTGCTCCAACGCCAAGGCTCCGAAGGACTCCAAAGACTAAAACTGTCCTGCACTGTTATTGTGTCGCTCTTCTGTTTTGTGTTGTCGTGAATCTATGCAATGTTTCCTGCTGTAAAGCGCTCCGATACCCTAGGGTCAGGCCAGCTCTCTATAAAACTTCTTAAATAAATAAATAAAATATAGGGACTGGGGTACCAGGCTGATGGTGATGTCCAGGACAGGTGTGAGGGACTTGGATGTGGCTGGCTGTAAGACTCCTCCAACTCTGGTGGGTGTTGGTTGGGGGGTGCCAGAGGCCAACAGGTTCAACACAGCCAGCAGCTTTGAGTGGGGTGGGATGTTGGTTGTCCGCTGTGTTGGTGTCATCAGCCTGTTGGGCGATGATGGTCAGGATGCGTAGGATGGTTGTCCTTTTGGGCCTGTATTGGGCCATGACATTGTCAGGTGTTGGGTCTGTGTGGCTGGTGCATTTCCTGGGGGTCCACTGTCTTTGTCTGCTCTGCCTCTGTTGTGGTGCGGGGGGATTTTGGGGGTTGGGCTCCTGGGGGTGGTGGCGTTGGGTGTTGTGGCCCTCTTGGGTGTCTGGCACGCATGTTCAGTGGCTCCATGGCATCTGTTGTTCTTCAGGTGTGGCTCTAGGCTGGGCTCGCTTTTGTGGTGCAGGCTGTGGTCCGACTTTGCACCAAGTCGGAGCAGGTGTTTGTTTCCTGGTGCTAACATGCCTTATCACATGTTTTGTGTTCTTATCGCCGATGTGGTTGGTCGTTGTGAATGTTGCGGAGTGGTGTTATCGCAGATATTTGCTCGGGAACGCCTACTCTGCATCTCATTAGCGATAGTTGCCGGGGTTGTCTGTGGAGATGTTTTTGGAGGATGCTATCGCCGGAAAAATGGTGATATCGGCTGTTTGCACCAGCTTGTGAATAGGGCGATTAATTTATCGTGACTTTGGAAGCGATGAAGTGCAGATAACTTGGCGATAGCTCCTTTAGAATATGGCCCTCAGAGTTTTCTGTGGTTACACTTCAGCAGCGGAGACCTGGTGGGATGCATCTGTCAAAAATAGCCTGGCATGAGGGAATTACAGTGCGCAAAAACTGATTTCTATGGTAACTCTTCTTTTCAGACAGGACATCTCATCACGGGACATTGTGCGGTAATACTACACCCGGAATTTCTTGGCTCCGTACTACCACATAGGGAACCCCGCAAACTCTACAAACAGCATCTTAATTTGCAGTAAGAGTTCAGCGGCTGGTTACAGCAATGCAAATACTGAAGTGAGATACTAAAAGAATCTAGAAATCTCTAGATAGCAGGCATTAATGTGTAGTGGCACACAAACATGATCATTTTGCTGGGTTATGATATTGTCATTCCTACTTAGAATTTGGGTATAGCACATTTATAATTAACTTTTGTAGCATTAAGAATTATTTAACAAAAATGCATTTTATACTTCAAATCATAATAGGAAATAATGCACCATCAGCCTCAAGCTACAGAACCTTAAACAAAAATGATCAAATCCTTTACACTAAATTCAAAAGGC
Source organism: Triturus cristatus (assembly GCF_964204655.1). Taxonomy (NCBI): domain Eukaryota; kingdom Metazoa; phylum Chordata; class Amphibia; order Caudata; family Salamandridae; genus Triturus; species Triturus cristatus. The sequence continues at coordinate 128,049,793 of NC_140592.1, read as the reverse complement.
CAGTCAAATCCCCACTCAATATTCAAAGTGCAGCCTCCAGTATAGTACATCCCAAAAATAAAACCAAAGCACATACTTGTTCTCATTAACTCTGGCTCCCAGCAGACAGACTATGGCCAGTTCACAGAACCTTTTTAAGCTGGGCAGGCGGAAGCCACCTCTTAAGTAATGGTACTAATCTGTAGTAAAAAACTAAAAAAAGTCCTGAAGATTCTCTACAGACTGGTGGCGGCAATAACATTAGACTGTTTTCTACGCATTCCATCCCGGTTCCACCATTTGCTACCACCAGTGATTGACTGATGTTGGCCTTTCAGAGCCACCAACATGTTGTAATATTATAATGGCCAGTCTAATACCTGAACAGTAAGAGTTGGGGTAGAATGACCCACGTCCAGAATCACCAACACCCACTGTCTGATGCAGACAGCTGCCACCAGACACCAAAAGGACTAAATGTGTTCTGAAGTAGCCGGAAGGGGGTTATACAGGGCCAGCGATGTGCAGGGAGCAGGAGTGTCACGTTCTTATTACAATCTTTGCCGTACATTTCACTTTCACTGCAGTAAGCGATATAGCACGCCCATTACAAAGGGGTGGGGGCATGAGTAAGTTTGTCACACAATGGTAGCGGTGTGTTTGCCCAACTCCGGAGTGCGGAGTAGCAAAACTATGTGGACTCCAAAGGCTGCCCATACGTAGTGTTGCTTTACAGTCCTTATGTCACAGCTGCCTTGCCCAAATAACCCCCTGTCCCTACTGGTGTGTGAGGCCCCAGACTGTTCTCTGACACTGTCCGTTCTGTACTCATTCAGTGATTCCTGTCATGGAGCTTAAAATTCTGTCCTGGAATGTGAATGGCCCGTTGGACCTCATGAAGCGCATGGCCGTTCTTCAGTACGCTAAGCACTTCCTATCCAGCCGCCCTTCTCCTGAAGGAGACGCACTTATTTTGGGAGCACCAAACATTCATCCGATGTTATGATTATGACATGGTCTATAAATTTGAGTTTACCAGAGGGTCACATGGGGTGGTGATTCTCCTCCACATGGTGCTCCCCCATGTGGTTACCAATAGATACTCGGACTCCCTTTGGAGATATAGATGGTTGGAGGGAGTTCCTTGAAAGAAAATAATACAACTTTCTGTCGGTCTGCGAGCCAAACCAGTTGCTCGCCCTGACGTTGGCCTCACTGTCTCTGATACTGTTGAGCTTCCCACAGGGCACCCCATTGTTGGGGTGGATTTCAATTCCGTTCCCGATTCAGAGCTGGACTTCATTGGCTCCCCGGGGGTAGGGTGTCAGACTCAGTCCTGCCAACTCAAGGAGTAAATTGACTCCTTTAGTCTCTGATGCATTGAGGACTTGGCATCCCCACATTACTGTGTATACCCATACCTCAGCAACCCACAAGACATTTTCACAGATTGATTTATTGCTCATCCCGGCAATGGATGTTTTTCAGATAACCCTGGGTTGGCATCCTTCCACGTGGGATTTCCGACCACTCACCACTTCTTTTACATCTGGAAGCCTCAGAGCCTACATTGGGCAGGACATTGTGACTTATTTTACATCTGGGAGCCTTGGCATCTGTGGGGCAGCCCATTGAGGTGCATCAATGCGTGGCACTAATTCAATATGTATTGTTCTATGTGGAGACCGAGTTGTGAACTTACTTTACAACCAAACATGGGCCGTTCCCTTGGCTGGCACTCTCTGGGTGGCCAGTAAGCCTACGATATGGGGTCTGGTGAAAGGCTAAATCCTGGGTAAGGAGAGTGAGAAACTCGGACACGTCATGACCCGTGATTCCCAAATGCTCACTTTGGAGTTCCAGGGGCTCACTCAGACACCTGTGGCACTTGCTGGCCATCTGGCGGAGTTGCGACAGATCTCCTCCGAAGGAGGCCAGGCAAGGTTGAAGGGTTACAACCCGGAGGGTCTACAAGCATGGTGACAAGTCTGAGAAACTTCTTTACTCGCTGGCCACCAGAGAGGTTCCTTCTAGAGTGGTCCTGTGCATTAAGCACACAGGAACTCCCTCAAAGTCTGCACCCCTGACATTCTGCGAGTGTTTGCTGATTTCTACCAGGAGTTGCATGCCCACAAGCCTAGACCTGTCTGAGACATGGTGCACCCATTGCTGGCTGAGATACTTCACCTACTGATCAGTCGCTCTCTGGCCCATGGTCTGGGCTAGCCAATCACAGCCACCAAGATTGTGGCAGCACTCTCACCTATTCCCTCAGGTAAGACACCGGGAACTTACGGGCTTCCTATTGAATATTATCATGGATTTCGTTCCATTGATCACACCACTTTTGGACATTTACTCCGAGGTTGTGACCACAGGTGCCTTTCCCCAGGAGCTGGATGTGACCTCGATTGTGTTTTTCCCAAAACAGGTCAACCCTTGGATAGTTGTGCCTCGTCCAGGCCTATATTCCTCATTACGTCAGTGATCAAGGTGTTTGCAAAGGCCTCAGCCAATCAGTTGCAATTGCACTTGCCTTATGTGATCCACCCAGACAAGTGTGGCTCCATGCCGCCCTACAGCATGCGTGTTACAGCAAACAAATGATGGATGGAATGCTGACAATGCAAACATTCTCCCCCAGTCAAAAGAGCTGGCTTACATCCATCATTCTTTTGCCCACTATGCCACCCCAGTTTGGAACCAGCCATATGCAAATCAGTCTTGACCCTGTGCCCCATGGGAACAGTCCAGACAGAACTGCCAGGGCAGGTCCTCCCTGGACCGGAAACAAACATCCTGGGACCAGTTTCAGGGTATGTCGCCCTTCTTCAGCCAGGCTAGCTTGAATCCAGTGGCACAGTGAGCAAGGGACCCACGTCTGGGCATACCTATCCCACTTAGGGCAAAAAGTGTTACAGCAAAAAATGATGGACAGAATGCCGACAATGCAAACATTCTCTCCGAGTCAAAAGATCTGGGTTAAATCCATTGTTCTTTTGCCCACTACCCCACCCCAGTTTGGACACAGCCATATGCAAATCATCTTGACCTTATGCCCCATGGGAACAATCCAGACCGAACTGCCAGGCCAGGTCCTCCATGGACCGGATACAAGCATCCTGGGACCGATTGCAGGGTATGTCACCCTTCTTCAGCAAGGCTAGCTTGAATCCAGTGGCACAGTGTCTGGGCATACCCATCCCACTTAGGGCGAAAAGTGTTACAGCAAACAAATGATGGACGGAGTGCTGACGATACAAACATTCTCCCCCAGTCAAAAAATCTGGGTTAAATCCATTGTTCTTTTGCCCACTACGCCATCCCAGTTTGGACCCAGCCATGTGCAAATCAGTCTTGACCCTGTGCCCCATGGGAACAGTCCAGACCGAACTGCCAGGCCAGGTCCTCTCTGGACCGGAAACAAGCATCCTGGGACCAGTTTCAGGGTATGTCACCCATCTTCAGCCAGGCTAGCTTGAATCCAGTGGCACAGTGAGCAAGGGACCTACGTCTGGGCATACCCATCCCACTTAGGGTGAAAAGTGTTACAGCAAACAAATGATGAACGGAATGCTGACAATGCAAACATTCTCCCCCGTCAAAAGATCTGGGTTAAATCCAGCGTTCTTTTGCCCACTATGCCACCCCAGTTTGGACCCAGCCATATGCAAATTATTCTTGACCATGTACCCCATGGGAACAGTCCAGACCGAACTGCCAGGCCAGGTCTTCCCTGGACCGCAAACAAGAATCCTGGGACCGGTTTCAGGGTATGTCACCCTTCTTCAGCCAGGCTAGCTTGAATCCAGTGGCACAGTGAGCAAGGGACCCAGGTCTGGGCATACCCATCCCACTTAGGGCAAAAAGTGTTACAGCAGTCGTATGATGGACGGAATGCTGACAATGCAAACATTCTCTCCCAGTCAAAAGATCTGGGTTAAACCCATTGTTCTTTTGCCCTCTACGCCACCCCAGTTTGGACCCAGCCATCTGGTATCCCTCTGGGGCTAAGGCATCTAGAAAAGGGATAGGGTGGGCTCACCCATGTTTCAGGCAGCTCTTATGAAGAATGTTAAATAAGGGGCATAACTTTAAAGATAAGAATTCCTCATCCACTCCCGCGGTATCCCTTTATTATTGGGGCGGATGGGAAAGATTGAAATTATATAATACGATCGGGTTTTAGGAGACAATGGTCCAATGACCCAAAATTGACATTTAATCATAAGAGCTCCCTGGAACATGGTTGAGCTTACCTGGATCTTTAGGAGTCTTTAGGTGTCAGGGTGAACCTTAAGATGAAGCATGCCACGATTAGAGTGGATGAGGGTTCTATAAAAAAAAAAAAAAATTTCCTCTAACCCCACTTCCTTAGGAGAGGTGCATTGCTGTGACACATTACTTCCTGTTCCCTTTTGCCAGAGCCCTACCCCAAGACCGATAGTTAATAGTATGTTTGTGTAGGGAGGACGTATCCCTTCATCCTTGTCCAAAGGATCTCTCCAAACTCCAGGCACTGGTAGGTTTCTTCTAAACCTTCAAACCTTTTGTTTTGATTGAAGTGGAGGACCAACCAAGTCACTTTAAAAAAAATTTAGTCCACTTATGATTTAGATGGCTTTATGTCTCAGCGTATCAGTGTCCCAACTCCAGGAGAGGGATTTAGTGCAACTGATCCCCAAATGCTGGTACTCTGATACTTCCTTGACTGGAGTACTATCAGTAGCCCATGCCTTCCACACTTTCTTTTGGCCTAATGTAATTTTTTTTTCTTTTTTAAAAAAAAACTTTATTGTGCAGAAAACCATCATTACAAACATGGGCCTACAACCACCAGGGCCGGCCGCTAGTATATGCATGTCAATTGCTTGACGTCACGAAGCAGCGACTGATCCCCAGAGGCGCAGCAGGATTACAGGAGTTATTCTCGGCAACTCAGAAGTTAGGCAGGATACAAATATTTTAAATTTTAAAAGAAAAGAACGAACAAAGAAACAAAAAAACACAACTCAAGGCGAGAAACAGTCTAGACGGTGTCGAGCGCCGATGGGGGGACCCCACCATATCAGGTAAAGAATCAGGAGGTCAATAGAGATGACCAGGGGAGGGGGAGGCAGCGGGGAAGTCAGAACAATCAGCATAAAGGGTACAGTATTCCAGGAACCTCAGGATCAGGGGGACAGAGAAATGTCAGGAGTATCTTCAAAAGGGGGCGTACAAATGTTACCTCGGTAGGTGTTCCACTGACCCCAAATTCTACCCCACGCCCCGGGCTTGCCCCGAACCAGATATACCGTCTTCTCTCTGAACATGCACCAGTCCATGTTCTCCTTCCACACTGACACGGTGGGAGGCCGTCAGGAACCCCAAAGCTGCGCGATATCCCTCTTTGCAATCATGTTCCCAAGTGCCGCCCACCGGGCCTGGGCAACGTTGTAATCATTCGGCTTCCATACATTCAGCAAACATTTACGAGCCTCAGGCAACAGAGCGACCCCAGTGACACACTCCATTACCGCATGCACACGGTGCCAATAAGCCGCAACCTCGCGACACTCCCAAAGGATATGAAGGAAGGTGGCGCTCATTCCACAGCCGCGCTTACACAGCCCATCCGAAGAAAAACCCATCACAACCAAACGAGGACCCGTCACATAAACACGGTGAAGAATTTTGAGCTGGACGAGACGGAGACGGGCAGGAATGGTGACCTCTTTCGGGGAGGACAGTGCGGACTGACAGTCTTCGTCATCCAACTCCAACCCGTCTCCGGTCCAGGCCTCCCGAAGACGCACAAGGAGGTCCGCCCGATTGTTGATTAATTTCTTTTAAATCAAGGAAATCGTACTATCGGGCAGATGACCATCAAGTATACGGTCCTCGAGTGGTGAAGCTGCAGGGACCGTGGTACCGGCCCTGAAGACCGACAGCAAAGCGTGGCGAACCTGTGCATATCTGAAGAACTCCCTCTCACTCAACTCATACTCACTCTGAAGCACCGCAAAGGATTTGACCGCACCTTTCACCCAGAGATCACCCACTCTGCTAATGCCAATCGTATCCCAGTTCTCAAAACCTTTCGTTGTCCAGAGGCATCCCAATCCGTCCGACGCAAACAAGGGGATCGCTCATGTCAGGCGATCATTCCAACCCATGGCCACATTGGCATCCTTCCACACACGTACTGCAATCTTAGTGGGTCCCGTTAGGTTCCTCCCCGCCGTCCGAGAGTAGAGCGCTCTGTTGAAGTTGCCACCAGGGGAGAGTCAGTTTTGCAAGAGCGATACGGGCGCGACCGTCCCAAACAAGTCTCCTCTGTAAACCCTCCACCTCCCGGAAGTAGGCCGCCGGAATAATATCAAAGGAGTTCTGGAGTGCGTAGAGAAATCGGGGCAGGGACATCATTTTAAAAAGTGCCGCTCGACCGAGTGGCGACAACGGCAACCTACGCCACCGAGCCACGTCCAAATTCAATCACCGGAGAGGAGGAAGGAGATTATGCTCATGGCGGACCGCCGGGTCCAACGATACGTAGACCCCCAAGTACTTGAAACCGGATTGCGAAATTTGAATGGGAAACCTATTCGGCAAGGGGGGAAGGCCCCCGGAAATAACATACACACAAGATTTAGACCAATTAATGATCAGACCGGAGTTTTTACCGAAAGAAGTGAGGACGTCAAAGAGGACATTAAGGGATTCACGCGGGGAGGTGAGGTACAAAAGAATATCGTCGGCGTACAACGAGACTCGGTCCTCAAAGCCAGGGGCCCACTGAATGCCCTTTATCGATGGTTCCCATCAGAGCCAGGCTGCGGGCGGTTCTAGAGCAAGAGCAAAGAGCAGGGGGGACAACGGACACCCCTGCCTAGTACCCCTCCCGAGAGCGAAGGGCTGGGACACCCGCCCATTGACAACAACCTGAGCTAGCGGATCCGTATATAAAAGTCTCACCCAACTAATAAATCCCGCCCCGAAACCGAACTTCACCAGAGTGGCCCAGAGATATGGCCATTCTATCATATCAAAGGCCATCGTGGCATCCAAGGAAGCCAAGATGGCCGGCTCGGAAAGAAACTCCGCCCTGGCGAGAACGCCATGCAAACGCCGCAAGTTGAGAGCAGTGTTCCGGTGATGTTGTAATCTTAGTCTTATCAAAATGTATTGCTAGACCATTAATTCTGCAATACTTCATAAATTCCTCTAAATTCTTTTTAAGGCCAATGAGAGTGCTATCAAGAATTATCAAAACATTGGCCTGAAGGATGTCAGGACTATGAGAGCCTCCCATTTTTTGTGAAAACGACTGTATACACTGTAGGATTTTGGGTAGATATGCTTTAATATACTTTAATGTATCTAATTAATAGTTAAAATGTATCCAACAACTTTCCACTGTTAGATATATAATTACGATGGCAGAAAAAAAGTTATTAAAAGAAACATTCTATGAGTCAAAATCCAGCCTTTCAGCTGCTCTCTCCTGATTGTCCAGCCTCTGCCCAGGCTGGCCAGACTGCTCTAATGAAGTGTGAAAAGGCTTACTAGAGAGACAATGAGTTTATTGTGTAGCACATCCTGCCACCCCAGCCACACTGGAGCCCCTGTAAATAGATTAGGGAGAAGGTTGGAATGAGAGTGTTTAGGAATATTAGCAATACCAGTAGGTTGGGTTAGCCTGATCAAGCTCTTCTGGAGAGACTTTCTCCATTTTGGATTTTGAGAAAATAGTGCTTTCTGGAACAAGAATAGACCACACTTTGGAGGAAGTAGTCATACACCTGGGTGAGACCCTGCATCCCATTGGCCAGGGGAGCCCCTCTGATTGACACCCAGGAACCCTGGATAAATATTGAAGAGCTGCATAGCTCCTCAGATCTGCTGCCTGAAACTACCAGGAGAACAAGGACTGCCCTGCTGGAATATGCATCTGCACTCAAAGGATTGCACTCTGAAGTACTGTACCTGCTGCACTATCTGGTACTACAGACCTAGAGACTTGCTTTGCCGTGCTTCTAGAAGCATTAAGATGTGGATTCCCTGCAAGCTACAGGTTAACAGAGCCCAGATGTATCATCTCCACCTCGTGTCCCCATCCTGGAGTGCGTCCAGTGGACTCTTAAGGATTTGGCCAAGTGCATTGTGGGAACTGTAGTCCAAACCTCCAAAGGACCATCTAGGAGATTCCAGACCCCTGGATTTGTATTTTGGACCCTTTGAAACTTCAAGAGGAACTTCAAGAAGTGGTTCCAGGAGTTTGGAGAAGTTTAGAGCAACTTTTGGAAAATGCTCTATAAGGTGACCAACTTGATGTCGCGAATCAAGCTGGCTGCCTTCAGCCACGACCTGGCCTGGATTTCAGGTTTGTCATGCTGAAAGCTCAGAAGCTCCAGGCTTCCAGGATTTGACCAGGGCCTCACGGAGAAGCAATTCGATGATGTTGAATCGAAATTGGCCTGTCGAAGGGGATCGTTGAGAGAAAATCCTCCAGAGACTTTTCTAAGTCTGAAGGTAAAATTTTGATTGAGGCATCCCACTTAGTGTATCCTACCAGGGCTCCTCAGCGATTGGCCTCAAACTTTGACTTTGTCCTGGTTCCAACATCTTCCCAGGTGAATCTCCATAGCTGCCAGGGCACACAGAGTGTGAGTGCACTGACAGCGGACGCGGAGCTGCCACGGGACGAGAAACTGCAATTTCCGTCATCCACCTGTGCTGGCAACACACGCGCTGACGTTGCACGCAGTCAGACGTTGCACGCTGTCAGATGTGCCATCGGCGGAAATGGTTATGAGGCGATGGCGCCTTCACGAAGATTCCGATTATCTTGTGGATCACGAAGTACCTGGACGTACGGTCGGGTAAGGGTGCTTTCTCGCACCGGCTTTGTTCATTTTGCTATTGTGTTGCTACAGAGGCTTCCGGAGCACGTTTCCTCTGTTCCTCCCATTGGAGAGACGCGTTATTTCATACGGTCTTATGCGGGAGGAAATGCTGTTGCTGTTCTTGTGAGCCAAGTTGAATGGGAGCTATTGACACTCTCGCTTTGAGGCAAAGCGGGAGCGCTTTATTATTTTGTTTTCCGGCATTTCTTAGCAAAATTGCTTTTGTTGGCAACAGCTTAAAACTGTCCTCAATAAGCTGGTATCACTGGTGGCTTCCTAAAGCTGGAGCCTGACTTTTCTTCATTGAGGGTTGATGGAGGAGAACTGCTAGTTACCTTTTGAAGTTGCTGAATGACAATGAAGAAACACAGTGCTTATTCTTCTATACTGTTAACGGGCTTCTGTGTTATTCTTTCATTTGTGGGGGAGATCAGTTGGGGGTTTCCAGGACTGAACTGTCATAGTCTGGTGGGGACAAGTAAATTCCTTACTAAGGTATGAGCCTCCCAATAGGTATATCTTTATCAAAGACAAAACAGAGGGTGTGGTTATTCGTCCACAGTGTTATATGTTGTTAACTGAACCTGTTCTTTATTTAGGATAGGAATGTGCTAGTACCCTGTTTTCACCCTCACATTTTGCCCGGTATAAGGCCATCCTTGTTTTCTTTACAGGTAGTGTGAGATTCCCTCTTGTATGGCCTTAAGTTACATAGTAGCAGAGTTAGAACATTGAAATTGCATTAAAACTATTTTTTGTTCTTTGTCTGTTCTCAGGTCTCCCTCCCCGCTGTTCCTACCCTTTCCTTCCCTCGCTTGACTATACCACTAGGCCGAGAGGATTTATTCTATCCGGACTTGGGGCTGTCGAGAGGTGGACGCCTTTAAGCTTCTACCCGATCCTGAGGATAACCTGGTGACCGTGACAATAGCACATGTTTTCTTATAACTTATCAGCTATTTTCTGTTTTCCTCTTTCTTTTCCACAATTATTTTACTGTGTCATTTGTCCATATTTTAAATGTTTTTGAAAGCAAAACTTTCAAAGTCACAGTGAACTGTTATCCAGAACACAACTGGACGTAGAATTAAGGCACAAAGAGGAAGAGCCTGTACCTGTCTGCTTGTAAAAGGACTGAGGGGTATATTATCAAGCATGGCGTTAAAATTATCGCCACTTTAGCGGCAGAAAACTGCCGCTAAAGCGGCGATAATGGGCTTGATAATATGCCGCAGAGAATTCCAATAGAAACCCATGTTGACACCCGAACATGGGCTTTAATGGGAATTCTCAAGGGCATATTATCAAGCCCATTATCGCCGCTTTAGCTGCAGTTTTCTGCCGCTAAAGCGGCGATAATTTTAACACCGTTTCTTGATAATATGCCCCCCAGTCTTGGAATATTTCTGTTGTATTAAAGGTTTGGAAGTCCTTCTCAAAGATCCACCCAAGATGACCTTCTGTAACTCCAAGGAGTTAGAGGAAGAAGAATACATGCTTGGTCAAACACCAATCCAACAAACTAGCGAAAACCTCCAAAGAAACACCTAAACCCCTAATATCAAGCGAGGAATTTTCTTCCTTCATCTGCAACAAAATCTCTGCCCTAGGAAATGAACTTAAATCCGCAACTCACCACCAAAATCGAAATCTGCCAGCTCTACCTCTTCTCTCCGCGTTTTCCTCCCAAACCTCACCCAAAAACCTAGCGCACTGGTCCAATTTTAAAACCTATGACGAACACTCTATCTCTAGAATTCCTTCCTCCTTAAATCCAAACAATCACTTCAATGATCCTCTCCCCTCTAACTGCCTAGCTGCCACCTCTCAGGCTATCATCCCTTCCTGGACCTCAATAATCAACGCCTCCCTCCTACAGGGCTCAGTTCCTGATTCGCTCAAGATGTCCCCATCCTAAAAAAAAACACGCTGGACCCTGCTTCCGCTGAGAACTATAGACCCATATGCAACATCCCACTCCTAGCCAAAGTTCTGGAAAAATGTGTGCAACAGCAGCTGAGCCTACACATCAACAATTTTCACCAGCTAGATGACTTCTAATCCGGGTTCAGACCTGGACATAGCACGGAAACCACCCTCCTCCACATTGTGGATGACGCCCTCCAAGCCCTCGACCAAGGCAAAACCTGTCTCTTAATCCTCCTAGACCTTTCCTCTGCCTTCGATACGGTTAACCACGAATTTCTCCTTGAACGCCTCATACTCAGGATGAGGTTGGATGGCACCGTCCTTGAATGGTTTAGATCCTTCCTCCAAAACCGTTCACAGAGAGTCTCCCCTACCCTCTTCAACCTTTACCTTGAACCTCTCACCGAGGTGCTATGTGCCGCCAATATCTCCTAACTTATGTACGCCGACGATACACAGATCTACATAAAAATCTCTTCCCCTGAGGACATTTTCTCCCTGAACAAGACCCTGAAGCTGACAGTCCATTGCCACTGACAACCAGCTTAAAATCAACGCAAATAAAACTGAATTTCTTCTGATCTCCCCACCCAAACCCAATCCAGACATCCAGGAATGGATCAAGACCATCACATCACTAAACTGCCCTCCTACCATTGTTGACTCGGCGAAATCCCATGGTATAACCCTCGACAGCAGCCTGAACATGCGTGGCCACATAAACTCGATGGCCAAAATGGCTAGATTCCACCTGAGTTACCTAAGAAACCTAAAACCCTTTCTCGATGTGTCCGACCTTAACATGGCAATCCAGGCATTAGTCATTTCTAGACTAGAATATGGATGCTCTACTCTAGCAGGGCTACCCAAGAACTCTCTGGCCCCATTGAAAGCCTGCCTCAACACCGCCGCCAGACTCGTAACTGGCTCATAGAAATTCAACTACATCTCTCCGCACCTCAAAGTTCTGAACTGGCTTCCCCTAGAGGCCAGAATCCAATTTAAACTGGCCTGCATTACTCACAAAGCTCTTTACTACAATTCCCCTACATTTCTCGCACAAAAACTTGTGATATCTGGAGGAGCCAGAAACTCCCGATCTGCCAAAGACCTAGTGCTGCAACCAGCACGCTTCTGGAAGAAAAAAGCCTACAATTGGGCCTTCTCTGGGGCAGCGCCAAGAATTTGGAACTCTCTCCCACCCGCCATCAAAAGACTTCCGTCCTTGGCACACTTTAAGAAGGAGACCAAAACCTTCTTAATGGGCAAATACCTTGTCTAATGAATACATTACAATCACCTCAGCGACATGTTCCACATTCCACCTCGGCATTATCCACGGCTTCTACGGATGATACCTATTCCTGCACTCCTGGGCATCCCCCCAAGAGTTGAGACTGCGTGCCTTCTTGTATAATGTATCTACCTGTTTTAATTTTTATCCCACATGTAGCCGGGACTTTAGACTGCGTGCTTTTCTTGTATAATGTATCCCCTATTTTACCCAATTGATCCCTCCCCTTCTAACGCTTTGTATACCACCCTTAATCATGTTCGAAATATAATACTGAACTTGCACTGTTGCACTGTTTAACATCGCAGATGCAGCTGCGCAGGAGTCTGACGAAGGTGAAGGCCATGACACCCAGGAGACTCAGGCCCAGGCAGGAGGGGAGATACAAGTGGCCCCAGCAAACACAATACCTGCACCCACAAGACGCAGGACCACAGTGGCACCACTACCGGCGTTTGAAACAGAGGACGAGACCCCAAGTACAGATGCGGCGCATCAATGTCCACAACCAGAGGCACAGGGAAAGGGCTCACATTGGAGCTGCTGAGGATGATGCTTTTGTCGTCTGAGGTGGGCTGCAGAGCCAAATGTTTTAGGTGCAGCGCCTACAATGCAAACATATGCGATTAATGCAGGCACAACTTGGTTCTTTGGCTACAAACATGGCAGGGATCAGGGACAGCATGAACGAGCTCACCACAGCAGTGGTGGAAGGACAGAGGGACATGAATAACAACTTAACAAATGTCAGCTAAGCCATCCGTGAGTTGTTCAAGGTGATGCAGGAAGCCCATGTGTCACAACACCAAAGGCATCATCATTTGGTAGGGCGCTTAGATGGGTAAACTAGAGCCAGCAACCACCTGAGCACAACCACAGCCCAGCTGTCCCGTCATGCTTTGGGCATGCAGATGGAGATGGCCCATTGCTGTGGGGATGCTGCCAGGGGACTCATACAGGTCACCAATGCCGTGGAGCAATTTCAGACTGCATCAGAGGTGGGCAACAATGTACTGGGTAGAGGGGAGAGAGAGGAGGCCTCTAGCCTTAGTAGTCTCTTGGCACCAGTGACCACATGCAGGAGACGCAGTACCAGGAGCTCCTCTGCATCAGACGGCTTCACAAGGGATGTGGTGGAGCCAACACAACAGCCCTAGAGGGTGCGTGGATGCAGAAAGTAGTGTGGCCTTGGGAGACAAACTCCAATCTGGTGAGGTAACCAGTTTCATGCCATTTGTCTGGACTGACATTTAAGTACCTTGGCAATGTCATGTTGTTTACGTTTTGACTATCACAATGCAAGTTTGCACATGGTATGTGTGCATTTCCACTACCACATTTACTACAAAATAAATATCACTAAGAATTAAAGCATGTAGTGCCTCGTCTCATCATTACCCACATTAAAAATAATGCTGTGTGATTTCTGCATATCTTTGTCTCCCCTCTTCTGTGCTCGGCCCATGTGTTGCTGGTGTTGGTAGTCCTGGGTGATTGTCTTCTCAGGCTCTCTATCTGAGAGCTCCAGGGGTATTATCTCTAGAAGTTGCAATGTTGTGCAACATGGCACATGTGGCCACAATTTTGCAGCAGATATCTGGCCTGTACTGCAATGCCCCGCCAGTCATGTGGAGGCAGCTGAACCTACTTTTAAGTGAGCCAAAGATCCTCTCAATATCATTGTGGGTGGAAATATGTGCTGTATTGTATCGCTGCTCACTTGGGGCTCTTGGATTCCGGTATGCTGTCAGTATGAAGGAGCGCACAGCATATGGGCTGTCACCTACAGGGTAGAGAGCAACAGATTACACACTGCCATGTATCACCATGACCAAAAGGTCTGCAAGACATGTTAACATATGTTTACCAATGAGATATCCTTCGCCAAATTCAACCCCAAGTAGACGAATGTGTATGCCACTGTGTCTGAAGATGTATGAATAATGTGTACTGCCAGGGAAACTAGCTACTATGTCTGTGATAATGTGTTTGGAATTGCAGATGACTTGTATGTTCTATGAATTGTATGATTTCCAGTTCCTGTAAATGTACTTATTCACTGAGGGGGGACATATGGCTACATGTGTCCCATCAATGCAACCAATTATGTGTGGAAATTGGCCTATCTGATAGAAATCAAATTTTGTTTGCTGCAAATCATGTGGTGTTGTAAGGAACCTATGTGGTGGTGTAGCCTCTGCAATATCGCATCTAGGAATGAGTTAAAAAAGCGTGATAGTACCACTTTGTGAAACCCCTCCAGCTGCAGCTATCACACCCTGGAAGCTACCGGATGCTAGGATTTGCAGTGAACATAGGACCTGCACATGAGTGGGAATGGCATGTGTCCTGCGGGTCTGACGCTGCAGTTGGGGATCTAATTAAGTTATCAGATCATAGATCATGTCTGCATTCATCCTATATTTGTCATATATCTCTTCCTCTGTCTGCCTCAGCAATGTAACGCTCACTCAAAAAAGGTGCTCCAGTATCCTCCGTCTTCTCTGTGCTGGTGCTCGTAGCCTCATCCTCCTCGCCATGACATAGAGCTCTGCCTTTGTGAAACATTCTGAGGCCTTCTGGGACTGTTTAAATACTTTGCAAATGGTTCCCCCCTGATTAGATACTTTTCACATGGTTAACACCTGATTTGGATTTCTGCTATTTTGCGAATGCAAAATTGCGATTTCTGGCTCACTGTCAGGTCTCCAGATCAGCCAGCGGAAACTGTTTGCATGGTACTGGCCTGCAAAACCTTTAAGAAAAGAAAACGTCAATTGAGTAAATGCACCTGGAACAGGTTATGACACCAAAGAAATTCCAAGATGGCTGCCGAGCCTTTACACAGATGCGCGGTCTAGTTATTGTTGTCTCGAGTGCTTTGGAATCCAGGTGAAGCGCGTGGTTCCTTTGAACTACACACTTCACTGAAGCAATTTCCCTCGCCGGTACCTTGTTCTCAGTGCTCTGTCATTACTCTTTGGGTTTCTTACTTTTACGACGGTTTAGTTCGCGTTCGGTTTTACCGTCCTAGTGCCCGTCGGGTCTAGGCATTCCCTGTTCATAACGACTTGGAGTCTGCGCATTAGCCTACGGCAAGAGTGAGGTTTATGGGAGTGTAGTTCTCATCAGAACTCCTCCTTTCTTCATTCCGGCATCCATAAAAACCGTCTCTTGAAGGTAAAGAGTCAAGAGGAGCTAGTTGGCGAAATCTTCAGAGAAATAAGAAAATCTCTAGCAGCAAAGGTGCCGATTCCAATCCGGGTCGGAAAGCACTCCGACCGGCCGGATCCGAAGTGTTTTCCGACCGAGCCGGAGTCCTGCAGTCCAACCGAGCGAGTACGATGTGGCCGTATGCTGCCGGACTCGGTTCGGTCGGACTACCTTAGAAGTCAATGGGAGCCGGTCGTACGACGCGTACATGGGCTCCCATTGACTGAATGGGTACGTCTCACACAAGGGCGCCCCCTACAGTGGGTACGCGTCAGTGTCATCCGCATCGTACATGCCTGTGTTGGAGGGACCCTTGGGTCGCCCCATGTGTCTGAGTCGCAGGGCTGCAGGTGTCAGGGGGTCCGACGCGGACCCCAAAGGCAACCACCCAGACGTTTTGCGAGCCAGACGCATGCATCGTACTGGCTTGGTCATAAATCACATCCATTGCACGCCACGGTTAGCTGACGACCGAGACGTATGGAGCGGTTCGGACCCAGAAACGACTCAGTCGGTGAATTTCACGTAGCTCGCATCGTACTTCTCGCTCGTACAGCTGTACGAGTCGGGCGGCAAACACGCGTACGGCTCGTAGTTTTTCCGGCCGGATCGCATTCGGTGACCTTCTGACCCGGATCGGAATCGGCCCCTAAGTGTTTGAGCAATTCAGATAACGAGAATAACAAAATGTATAACCTTATCATTACAGACATTTAAAAACTGTTGTGAATATTTGTACATAAGAATATTGTTAAAACAAAGAACCAAAGACTTACCTTGATGTATAACCATTAGAGCCTTTCTGAAAAGGAAGGAAAGAGCAATACGTTATTAGAAGGACATAGGGAGTGTATTTACAGATACAGTGAATCAGAGGAACTTATTAAAAAGAGACAGATTAGAAAGTCCTAAGGAGTTAGAGCTAGGTTGTTAAACATAATAAGAGTTAGAGTAAAAGCTGACAGGGAAAGAGAAGTATGAAAGATAACTATTGTGTTTTTAGTTTCTTTAGGAAAAGAATACTGCTTAGCAGTACAAGAAAAAGATACAAGAATAGAAGGGAGGCTCAGTATCCAGGAAGTCAGGGTATGTCTAAACATTAGGGAAGAACGGTATTCTGTAGGAAGTATAGAGCAGAGTAGAATAGGAGTGACAGTAACTCTTGTGTTTTTAGTTTCCTACGTTTCACTATACCACAACACTACGAAGAACGAGTTTTGGAATAGAGGGAGAAAGAACGGAAGCCAGAATTCCAGGACAGTCTCTTCTTTATTTGTTATTTTATCCAATTCCCCCTTCCCTCTTGGGGGTCTGTTGGAGATTAGATTTATATCAGTCTACGAAGTATCTCTGTGGGGGAGTTGGAAAATAGCAACTTCTGTTCCGATGCAAGTTCCTGGTAAGAGCACCTATCCTCTTTGACACCCTTTCGCAATTAGCAAATTTTCATGCATAGGTTTGTGATTACCAAATAGCGATTCATTAATACGGATTCACCATTTTGGCATTCGCTAAATTGGTAATCGCTTTATTTTGTGAATACAAGTAGAAGTCTTCGATTTTGGTTGATGCATTGCTTATGGCTATTTTAATTGCAAATGGCCATTTTTGTGATTCGCACTGTTTGCAAAATACCTTGATGCATGTGCCCCCATGAATCCAATATTTCCAGCCCTACGCAGCCCTCCTTTCCTTCGTAGAATCATTTTGAGCTCTAGAAAAAAGACTCAGCAGGATATTAATGATGGTTTTGCATCGCCCTTGTGCCATGCAAGGAGGTGCAAGGGTGACACAAAACTTAAGTCAAATATATCAAGCCATGAAAGGCCACCTTGTGGGATCCTGCATGGCCTGAAAATTCCACGGTAACACAACACTGCACAAATCACTGCGTTACATTACCCAGCCCCAGAGAGGCATTTAATGTGTGAATTGTGGGTGTTCCCATGCAGCCACCCATGGGTTTTGGTGCATTCCCAGATTTATCAACACTGGTAAACATGGGAATGTATTAAAATGCTACGACTCTTCAGGGGAGGTGTAACACGCTGAAATATCTTTATTTCTCCTAAATTTATCCTTTTACTGTGTGCGCTGCATTCTGCAGCACACATAGAGAGAGAAAAAAGCCTCAGAGGATTATTTTTGTGCAAGAGGGTGTCCCTTCCTGCACAAAAACAATCCTGTCTGCAATGCAGTCACCCTTGCAGCAAGACATAAGTGCATTGGAGTTAGGCAGCAAAAAGGGCGCCAGTGCAATGAAAGGACAGGAATGCATCATATTAAATTAAATATTGCAAAAGATGGCTTGATGCGCTGAATGAAATTTTCATAAATATGCTCCTTAGAGTAGAGGTACTATGGGGCATATTATCAAGACAGGCGATAAAATTATCGCCGCTTTAGCAACAGAAAACGGCCGCTAAAACAGCGATAATGGGCTTGATAATATGCTCTATGGAATTCCAATTGAAGCTCAGGTTAGATGTCCTTCACATTTAACACGGGCTTCACTTGGAATTCCATAGAGCATATAATCAAGCCCATTATCGCCGTTCTAGCAGCAGTTTTCTGACACTAAAGCGGCGATAATTTTATCGCCTGTCTTAATAATATGCCCCCAAGTATCAGCAGTAGATTGACAAAGTGATACAGAAGGCAAAGAAAATTTGTCAGCTACATATTTCAGTCTGGTCTCACTCAGAACCTTTTCAGACAAATCTGAGGGTGTCAGTAAAATCCCATCTTCAGCACACCTAACCTTGGCGGTGACACCATTCTACCTCCCCCTTCTGGAGGACTGAGTCCAAAGTTAATATTGTTAAGTCAGATGAACTGCTAGCCTTTTCCCACCCTACTTTGCACAGTGGTCGGCCTGAAAAAGCAATGCTTCACGGACTATCATTGAGTTTTACTTTTAATGTCCTGTCGTTTTGTATGGGTGCTATTTGCCAGCAGTCAAGTAACTAGAGAGCTTTTGGTTTGGCAAATATAATAACTGGTTTACATGTTTTGAGGGAAAGATCAAACCTTTTTCGGGTTTTTAACCTACCTTTTTGCCTACTTATCACAGTGTTGGGCGGCCCCAGCGAGGTGTGAAGAGGTTGATAAGGCGACTTTCTTTCTTTTTTTAAACTACTTACGTTGTAAAATATCTACACTCGTTATCTGGGGCACTTTGTATTCAGTACCGGGAGTGGAGCGTCCATTTTTCCCAGTTCGGTATATTCTCCACTAGATGCACCATCTTGGCAAGATGTGCTTAAGCGGTGAATGTGACTTAATCGATCAATTAAAACTTCACAATATTGAGCTGGCTATGACGCGGACGCACAATGGACTTGAACAGCAGGTGCTCCACTGACGTGCGAAAGGCAAAACCATCTGCCCTTGTCCTCATCTGGACCGGGAGGACCCAGACATCCCTAACCTTGAATACTCAAGGGAAGAATTACTAGGGCTATAGCATACATTTTGTAATCCCTTAAATAAACATGATATAGCCAATTTGAACATAAATAGCAACTGATTTTCTGCCCAGCTTGTACATTTGCTTTTGAGGGGCCCCTGCAATCCAGATTTGGGCATGGAGGGAATAGTAATAAAGATGAGTCATCCTCCAAGTGTTATCCCTTGTTGGTTTCTCTTGGTTGGTTTCTCTGGCTGTGTGCATTATTAACTGCAGATCTCTTCCGAAGCATTCTTCTCACATTTATGATTTACTCTCATTAGATAGAAAGGGACTTACTGAAACATAGTTAAAGGAATCTTCCTCACCCGACACTGCATTAGCCATTCCCTGGAGCTTTTCTATCCAATATTTAATTGGGAAGGTAAAACAGGGGGTGGAGTTGTGGTACTTTTCTACTCCAACTATACTTGCTCCTAGATTAAAATAGATGAAGTAGACTATACATTGAGGCGCTGATCTTTACTACTAAAATTATGACAACTTTCTCATTTTCAGGCACCCTCATTTATCTTCCACCTGACAGTTTCAGTGAATTTCTGCAAAAACGTATCAACATGGTAGCTCATTTATACATTATACTAGCTTCACACTCTTAGGTGATTTCAGTTTACACATAGACAATTCTTACTGCGTGATAGTTAACAATTTTAAGGAGGTGCTAGAAGGTGTTAATTTTCCTCTATTCATATTTGAACCCACAAAAGGCTAGTCAATCTCTTGAACTTAATTTTTTCAATCGTTCTTACCTTCAAGACATCCTGCCCTAAAATAATTTGGTCTGATCACGTTTTAGTTAAGGTCAATGATATCCTAAATAGATCTTTAAGATCTGTGCACAAAGTTACTAAGTCTTGAACAGGGGGAAGCTCTATCTCAAGCCCTTTGAGAAACTGAGGAAAATAAGTTGCAGAAAGTCCAGTCCAGTCCTTTCACTGCACAAGACAGAAGCAGCCACTACAGACCAACACAGGAAAGCTCACTGCAAAGTGGTAGTTCCTTCTCACAGCTTTTCCAGCTCTTCATCTTGGCAGGTTCTTCAGTCCAGATGAGTTCTAAAGTTCTGCAGTCAGGGGTCAAATATTTATACTACTTTTCCTTTTGAAGTTTTAGGCAGAAAGTCTCTGAGTTCAGTAAAAAACAGTTCTGTCCTCCGTGGTCCACCTTCACTACAGGAGGTGGAGTCAACATTGTGCAGAGCAGACGCAGCCTATTCAGGTTCTAGTAAAAACTCCTCCCACCACTCTAAATGCAGGAAAAATCCATTCAGCCTGGCTATGAGTCTCCCAGGAAAGGCAGGACACACCTCAACCCCCATGTGACTGTCTACAGTGAATGCACACCCCAGCTCCTGTCACTCCAAAACCAGTCAGTGGATACACAAACAGGCAAACAGGATGGTTATGTAAGAAAATTCCCACTTTCTAAAAGCGACATTTTCAGACACACAATTTAAAAAACACCTTTACTAAAAGATATGTAGTTAAACCCTGTGCTCAGGGAGCCTAAACTCAATTTCTCTATTTTTTCCCAATTGAAAGTTAAACTTGTTAAGTGGTCCAAGGCAGCTACAATGATCACCTATGGGAAATAAACCTTTTTAATAGTGAAAAACGAAGTTGGCTGTATTTCACTATCAGGACATGTACAACACACCAGCACATGCCCTACCTTTCACATACACTGCACTCTGGCCACAGTGGTACCTTGGGCCTACCTTAGCGGTGCCTTACATCTAGTGAGAGGGAAGGTTAGGGCCTGGTAAGTTGGTGCAGCTGCCAGGTCGACATGATGGTTAAAACTACATGCAGACACTGCATTGGCTTATCTGAGACACCTTTGAGAGGCTACTTGTGTGGATGGCACAACCAGTGCTGCAGGCCCACTAGTAGAACTTGATTTACAGGCCCTGGGTACACACAGTGCACTTTACTATGGACTTACTAATAAATAAAATATACCAGTCATGGAAAACCAATCATAAAACAATTTACAGTAGGATCACTTGCACTTTACTACTAGAGAGCAGTGAAAAGTGCGCAGAGACACTAAACAAGCAAAAAGCAAAAGCGAAGTGCAGCATATCATTAAAATAAGTGTGAAAGCAAAAAGTCAGGGGATAAACATGCCTAAAATTCCAGGTTCAACAGGATCTAAGGGCTGCCCATAAGCAATCAAATGGTGGTGGGAAGAATTAGGATCTGCACCTACGCCCACTCTTCTAGTAAGAAATCTGGGCATCAAATTTGATACCAATTTATCACTTGTGCCCCAAATTCAAAATATATCTCGTCTGTTTGTTTTATGTAACAAAGCTTTAAAAAGAAATGCTGTATCTAGACAATACGTGGTTCACCATTGTCCATGATACAGATGCATCGAGACTGGACTCTTCCAACATTCTGAACCTGGGATTAAATGGGGATTAAATGCGCATTTTATTCTCAGGATTCAGATTGTCCAGCATGCAGCAATCAGACTGATTCTGAAAATTCCTTTTTAGACAGTCAGTAACCCTGCATTTGAAACATTTACACTGGTTACCAGTCTCTAAATGTATTTCATTTAAAGCATTTGTCTTTGCTGCATAGTGTTTTTGAGATGTCATCAGTGATGTCACTGACCATGTCATGAGTGATATAATGTTAGACCCGGCACCCTTGGAGTGGGTCTCCGTTCCATTTTTTTGCTGTTGCCTCCCATATTTTTGCTATGTTTTTGCTGGTCTAGATTCTTTGGGCACTTTGCCACTGATATTCAGTGCCAAAGTACAAGTGCTCCCTATTGTAAAGTGTTGTATTAGATTAGTGACTCCATGATTGGCTTATTTGATTTACTTGTCAGACCCTAGTACAGTGCACCATGTGTGCCCAGGGCCTGTAAATCAAATGCTGCTGGTGGGCTTGCAGAACTGATTGTGCCACCCACAGAAGCAGCTTTTAAAATATGGCTCAGGCCTGCTATTGCAAAAGGTAGGACATGCCCTGATGTGTGACATGTCCTGATAGTGAATTACAGCCAATTTAGTTTTTCACTATTGCAAGGCTACCTGTTCCCATATCCAGGATGGCCAGTTTGATTATAACATATTACTTATAATCCTAACTGACCCAGGGAACAAGTTAGAAATTCGAGTTTAGTATGCCTGAACTCAGAATGTTAAAATACATCTTTTAGTGAGAGTGATTTTTACATTCTGTATTTGAAAATACCACTTTTAGGAAGTAGATATTTTCTTGCCTAACCATCCAGTATGCCTCTGCTAGGTGTGTGTATTCCATGTCTGGCTTGTGAGTGACAGGGGGCTGGAGAGGGCCTTGTCTCCAGCAGTCTGATGGGTCAGGGCTGGGCTGAATAGGACCTGCATTGAATAGAGAGTAGGGGACGGAGATTTCCTTTCACTGACCTGAGCCCTCATAGAATAGAGAGTATGGGGAGGAGATTTCCTTCAGCTACCTGGGCCAGGTCTGCTCTCAAACAATGCTGTCTCTACCTCCTGCCAGGAAGCTGCACACTGGAGGACAGAACTGGTTTTGGCTGGGCACAGGCACAGGCACCCTCTGCCTTCAGAGGACAACGGATTTTGCAGTATAAACATTGGGACCCAGACCCCAGAACTTTAGATCACTTCTGGGAATCAAGACAAACCTTTGCCAAGGAGAAGAACCATGGAAGCGGAAGGAGGAGACTACCCCTGTGCTGTTTGGGGTTGGCCTGCAGTAGTTACTTTATTGCCAAGGAAAGTAGAATAGGAACTTTGTGTGTACTTTTACTATCTTGAGGAAGATCTCCAAGGGCTTGAAGCTGGGCTTGCCTCCTGTTCTGAAGTCTCAGGGACACAAAAACTTCACCACCAGCTTCCCATGATTTCCTATGCTGGGAATTCTACCTGCAGTGAGGTGCGTGCTGTTGTTTGGGCTCTCTGAGAAGACTGCGTTTCGCTGAGAGCTGGAAGCGCAACGCAAAGAGGAGAAGCGTGTCACCGCTGCAGAAGTTGCCGTCGCATCGCCGAAGAAGCGTGTCACTGCCACAGCTGTTCGCTGTTGCATCACCGACAAAGCGTGTCGCATCACCGGAGAAGCGTGTCGCCGCCGCAGAGGTTTTCGTCGCATCACCAGAGAAACGTGTCACAGGGCCTGTCGCGTCTCAAGAGTCTACTGAGTTCGCCGCACCGCCGTCGGGCGTGCACGCATCGCATACACGTTGTTGCATCGCATCAAAGATGCCATTTTGTTACATCGCACTGGATCGTCACATTGCATCGAGGCGCCATCTTGTCGCATCGTCACTGGGCCGCAGTAAGAAACAACGCATCCACTCCCCACACAGTAAGGAAGCGACCTATCACCTCCCCTGCGCTGCAGTAAGGAACCAACACATCCACTTCCCTCAGTGTAAGGAACGGCGCATCAACTTCCCTGCGACCCTTTTGTTTGTATTGCGTGACGCATCCCAGGTACTTTGAGAGTAAAGTGTTGCATTTACCATCTACATTGAACTAAGCTATTTTCCACCATTTTAAAGACTTATTTTGATTACAGTATTGTGGATTCATGTCATTTGGTCTTGTGTTAAGTCTAGTAAAGATTACTTATTTTTCTTAACTAATGTGGGGTCCCTTTGTAGTGTTTTCACTGTATTACTGTATGTGTTCACAAATGCTTTAAACACTGCCTCTGAGATAAGCCTGTGTGCTCATGCCAAACTACCAAGGGGGTGAGCAGGGGTTATCCAGGAGTGTACCCGCCTTTCCTTGAATAGAAACAAGGGCCCCTACTTGGTCAAAGGTACCTACCTCTGCCAACTAGAGACCCCCATTTGTAACATGTAATATGTGAGGTCATAAGCAGTGGATTGCAGGGGCAAATGTTATAGTTAGATAGCATTAACTGCTGAGTTTCTCTGGTTTTGTGAATGTGAAATCTGAGCCTAACTATAATGTCCTTGTACCCTTTTTTCTTTGGTGAATATCTAACGTTTTTTAAAATTATATTTCCTAACTATAACAGCCCTGTAACCTCTGGTTTTCTCAGTTAATTTCTAAAGTTTTTTAGATGTTATTTACTAACTATAATTGACCTGTATCCTTTGTTTTTTCCAGTGAATTCCCATGGTTTTTAAACTAGCAATGGTGTTTGCAGAATCGTGTGGAAAGTAGGTGGACCTCTGACCAGCTCTCCTGCTGAGTAGGACTTACAGAAACTGCCAGGAGGGCTTCTTGGTCCCCTACAGGGAAAGGGCAGGAATGGGTCGTATTTATCATAATATGGCACATTATAGCCTTCTCCTAGCACTGGCGCCCAATGGGTTGCCTAGTGCCAATGCAGGCACCCTTGCACTATGGTGCAAGGGTGCCTGCGCTGCATGCAGTATTGGTTTTGTGCAGGAAGGGTTTCCTACCCAAAAATATTCCCCCGGGGCATTTTCTCTATCTGTGTATGCTACAGAATGCAGCACACATAGAAAGAGGAAGTAACACCGAGAATTAATGATATTTTTCATTGTTACGCCTCCCCTGGGAAGACATAGCATTTTGGGACATTACAAGGTCTACCAGTAATGGTAAATCTGGGAATGCATCAAAATTCATGGTTGTTGTATGGGAACACCCATGCAAAGCCTACTGAACGCCTCCCTGGGGCACAGTAAAGCACTGCTTCGATTTGTGCTGCGTTGCTTCACTCTGGATTTATCATGCCACTAAGGGCAATGCAAGTGGCCTTGCCCGCCTTGATAAATCATATTTTAGGAAGGGGTCATGCATGCATCATGCTACGTGATGCAAAAGCTTTGCAACCGCTATCTAAATGTGGCCCTTAGATCTTTGTTTAATGAGATTACAGTTCCTGCATTTTCTGAGTTTATGTTTTACATACACTTAATTTTCATAGATATTAACCAAGATCCATTTGTAAAATCTGCCCATTATTTCATTCTTTGGGCGTTACAGGACACCAGACTGGGTCTGGAGATATCAATTCCAGTCAATATCTCCACCTCATCACTTGTATCTGGGCCCAAAATTGTATGGTTGCATTCTTGTATAGGGTAAAACTCGAAATTGCACTTAGTGCCACACTGCATGGCTTCGAATGGGTCCTTAGGTGAGACAGGAGCGAAACAATAAACATTTTGGATTTTTAAATGTAGAGCTGGAGGTTTGCTTCTATTACAGGTTTTCATTCCTGCATCCTCAGCCCTTACACGTTAATATTAATTGGCAGAATTTTGTAAATCCTACCAAAAGAAATGTGGGCACGAAAAAGAAATAAGCCATGAGTCTTTGAGCAAACACAGCAAATGCTTTGTGGCTTGGGGCTTTCCACATCCTGTCATAGTTTCTACATATTTGCAATTCACTTTGAGCATGTCTAGATTGAGCACACACAGTGTAAGTTAATCATGTTATGCACAAACTTTTGTATTGCATTTGGAGTCAATGGCGTTTTGCATATGAAAGTTGTTCACTTTTGAAATGTTAAGCAATACCGGGGATTTTTTGTGAGTAATGAAGAAATAGCTCCTCCAGCTCACCACCTCAGCAACAGAATACAAAATATGTAGAAGACCTGAATTACAAATTTTCCTTACACCACAGTTCAGTACCCAAATTTGCTGCACTCTGTTGTGCACGGGGTGAAACAGCAAAGAGCCATGTCTACTGTGATTGGCCTGCTCCTGGTTTATTCCTCTGCGCTGAAAGATGACCGGCCTGAGCGATGAACAGCCTTCCACATTGGTGCATAGGTGACCATGTACAGAGTAGCACAGGATTTGTACCTTTCAGTACATATTTCTATGCAAGTTCCCATGCGCTGAAAGAAGGCTGTGCACTGCAGAACACATGCAATGCGTTGTAATTCAGTAAGAAATATTTCACTATGTTTGCACCTGCTTTTCATAGACCATCACCAGATTTACAAAGCCCTTTCATTGCCTTTGCATAACACAGAGTGATGCAAGGGCTCAAGTGACTTTTACTAAGCCAGGCAAAGCCACCTTGTGTGGCTCTGCGTGGCTTAGTAAATCCAGAGTCACGCAAAGTTGCTTAAATGACTGCCTTGTGTTACTCTGCATTGAGAAGCTGTTCCATGGGTGAAGCCTGGGTGTTCCTATGCATCCACCAATGGGTTTTGATGCAATCCCTGATTTATTAAGGGTAGTAAACGTGGGATTGCGTCAAAATGATACACCTTCTGAACAGAGGCACAGGGACCTGTGTTATGCCCCTTTCAAAAGCACACACTTCACTGTTCAGCTGGTAAATCCTTTCCAGTACCAGTCAAAAAGAATAAATCTTTGTCCTCTGGAAGTGTCAAGTGATTCCATTAAAGCCAATACCGGCTTCCGAGTTCCCTTTACATTTGAAGATTGACCCGTTGTGCACATGTACATTTCTTTCAGGTAAGCAGGAACCTTGGCAAGAAGACATGTTTAGCTGTCTGCCCCTCCCTGCCTTACACTGCACTGCTTTTCAGCTCTCGGATTAAACTTTCCCGGGATGGTTATCTTTTCACAGAAAGTAGGGGAACTGTTGTCCTTAGATTAAAGGTATGAGCACGTCTTGCCCCGCCGATCCCGCCCACTTTGACCACTGAATACGACATATATTAGTAGATATGGTGCATTCCTGAGCTCTCCCTGTCACACAGTGCAGCCAGTTGTCTAGCTGTGGTGTGTTGCATGACATTCTGGCCCCTTGTTTATGTAGTGCCTGGTCTTATGGGTGTTATTGTTGATCCCAAACATAAATATCCCTTGATCCAATGTCACCTAAAGTGATTTTTGCATGGTGTAACTGCAGATGTTCAGAGCAAAACATCTTTTGCTCTGCACAGAAAATGCGTTGTGCTGCTTTAATGTCAGTGCAAAGTCTTAGTACATCTGGGTTATAGTGTTTTTATGGATAGAGGAGAATTGTCCATTCTTGCTTCAGGCCCTATTAAAACTGACAGACATGGCCAGAGCACTGAATGCTAAATTACTGCTATAGTTTAGGCACTGATATTTGAAAGACATACCAATGCATTTCTTTTTGTAAAGTATAAGCAATTCCAGGAGCAAACAGATACAGTAATACAGATCAGCAGGCCTGCTTTTAGTTTTTTTAATTTCATGTTCCAAACTATACTGTCTCCATAACCAAGCCATGATCAAACAATTTCAGAACCAGGCAAACTATTGTAGTTATCCTGCAGCTGTTTGCGCAGATGTATTACTTAATGGAGAATTTTAATGACTGAAAGCATCTGTGGTTGACAGGAGATGTTGCAAATGGTAGGCTTAAATAATATAATCAGTTTGTGTATTAATCTTGTGCACAAAGCAAAATAGAAATTGATACAGATTCTTATTTACTAAGAACACTCCCAAGAGTAATCACACAAACCTCTTATATACCAAACATAAACTGTGCGCAGACCTCAACTGGCTCATTTCCAATAAACAACGTATCTACATAAACGTTAAACACACTAAATGTCATTCCGATTTCACCATCTTAGGCACCATATTATGGATATGCCTCAGGAACAGTTGTCTGCCCCCTGACTGACCTTCATATTGCAGAGGAGAATATGGGGCCAGATGTTCATGGCACTAGTTGCAAAATACTGGTCGAAATTTGTGACAGTGTTTTTTATTACCAGTTTGCTATTTTGCAAATTGACCTATCTTTGCAAAATTCCAATACCTAGTGGGTCACAATTTGACCTACCTAATGATTATTAATAAGTTAGGTCGAAAATTAGGACCAACTAGGAATCACAGCCATCAGCAGGTGACCATGTTTGTGATTGATTTTAAATAAAGCAATTTGTTTTAAAAGCAGCCCTTTTTCCTTAAAGGAAACCAGGATGTATTCAAAGAAATGAGTTGTAGGCAGTGGTGCCTTTGACCCCTGCCTACACTTCAACACATTTTTTTTTCAATATTCACAAAGGGAATTGGGCCTATGGAGATGCCTTCCCATTTGTGAATGCCTTGCCACTACATTTTAGTAGTCAGTAAAGCATTACTATTTTGCGACTGGATTTTAGTCCCAAAACAATAATGCCTATCAATCCAAGTCTGAATATGGAGTGGACTCCCTAAACTAGAGATTGGTGGTCAACAAAAGGATCTATGATTTGATTGCAGTCTCCCCCTATACTGAAAAAATACTGCTCATACTGCAGACATGTCTTGGAGATAGTTGACCAAAATTAATAATCTGCCTGATTAAGGGCATGCAATTTAAAAACAATTAAGGGAATAAGTAATTTAACAATAAGCCACCTACCCTCAGTATCTGTTTCTCGGGATACAGTTACACAATTTAATTTCTTATAATACAAGAGAATTACTCCGTTTTTTTATTAGAGGTTGGAGGTAAAAAGACTCAGGCTACTCAACCACGTTAAAGCTTTAAGGCCTCAATTTTTGTGACTTTCTTAAAGAAGAACTCAATCTGGATCAAAGTTGGCTAAGTGCAACACAATTCTCTGCCTTTGTATAGGACTAACAAAACCTGTTACATTCCGGGATATATCTCTGGATTGTATGATGAGTAAAGATATAGATGTCCTTATGGTTTTCAATAACAGCAAAATCTGCAAAAATAGAGGGATTAAGAAACAAGCAAAAGAAGGAAGTGGTAACGATGAAAGGATAGTAATAAAACATTATGTGGAAGAAATGAGAGAAGAAGAAAGAAGGAGAGAAATAAGAGAGAAGGAGGAAGGTAATAAGATCTAAGTAAAGAAGGCAGTACATGTCAAGCAAATGATGACTGAGAACACATACCTTGTAAGATTAAACACTAGGGTGGGCTCAATGATAGCATAGAGTGAAGACAACACAGCACGGGAGCAAGAGGCATCAACAACAGAGTAAGATTGAACAACACAATAATACAATAGACAACAGAGAACGTGAAAAAGAAAAAAGAGGTTAATTAGAAGGTCAAATTGAACAGGGTGAATTAGCATATAATAATACTTGTGAAGTATAAATGAATTAGTGTTCAAAGGATCGCATAAATTGCTCTCAACTGGTGGAAGGACCAGAAGTATCAATTTTTCATGATGATTGAAGTTGAAGAAATGTTTTGAGATCCGCAGGTTTATTATAATTATTACTCTTATTTTGAAAAAACACTTTGAAGAGAAAGGGGTGAATCAGTCCGAAACGAGCACCCAAAATACAAAGTTATGGACCAAGATCAAAGAACTTTTTTCTTCTGGGCGCTGTTTCTCTGGAAAATGTCCTGCAAGTTGAAAATCTTCTTTCCTGACCAAAGGCGTTGTTTTTTGGACTTTGTTGTTTTGAGGATCTTCAGTAGGTAAGTAAATTCAAGAAAGAGTTTTAATGGAGGGAGAAGATAATTGAGGACGCCAACCTATTTGATGAGCCCTTTGAATATTCAATATTGTGGATGATGGTAAATCTGCTAACTGGGGCAGAAAGGGAGGGATTGCCTTGAAGTACCTCTGAAAGATGTAAATATACAGAGATTATTTCACCTATTTCTATTTTCTAAGTCCTCTGAATGCATCTTTAACAGCGACACCTTTTTCCAAAACTGCAATTTTTTTAAATTTCATCCTCAACATCAATAATCCTTTTTTCCATTGATGAGACGTTCGCTTCCATATTGGACCATTTGTCATCTAGATTTTAAATGCGAGTGTTGGTTTCTTCAACAAATGTGACATAAAGCTCTTTTTTCATCTGGCAAGAGTATTGGTGAGATAGGTGAATGTGATTGGGCAGAAGAAGGTGGGTTTTGTTTAAACCTCTTATGAGTAGGTGCAGCATTATTGGCCTTCAGCGGAGATGAGGATAAGCACAGCATCTTAAGCATAGTTGCAGGCACAATGAATGTAGTAATCGGTTGTCAGTTATTTATTTTATAGTTGCCTTCTGATTTCATGACACCTCCTGATGGGAAGGCAATTTATTATTTCCAGAGTTTGCCCATACAGTTTGCTTAGCAATACCAAAATGGTGATGTTGTAGATGTGTCAGTGGCAACTCATATCAGAAATGCAGATATAGATTGAAAGCAATCCAGAAGGTCTCAGAAATGATTAAACCACCTGAGGGGGAATTAAATATACTTGTAAAGTATATTCAGGAATAGCTGGACTGAATCCTGAGTGTTTGAACTGCTTGTATAGAGATGGATATTAAAGTAGATATCCTTGAAAGGTGCAGTCAAATGAGTAAAAAAATAATAAAGTAAAACCACTTAATAGATATCTTCAACACCCAGGGTGAGGGGAAAATCTATTTTGTAGCGAGGAGAGAATCTAAAATGGCTATCTCTAGGCGTGATTTGAAAAAAGTGCTGAAACAGCAGAAGGAAGAAGTTCTCCTCTCACCGTGTAAATTTGTTGTAATATCAGAGCCTCATGAGATTGACGTAGATGTTTAGAGGTCCTGCTTCATTAAAATTTCCCAATGGTGCACAGAGCTCCCAACTCAGGCTGCCATCTTAGCTGGTGGTTAGGCACCTTCCTTAACCATACTTTATTGAAGCACTCCAAGCTGAATCTGTGCGTTCTTCAGCTGGAGTGCAGGCTCTCTTGTGGTTGTTTGTTCCATGGCTACACTTTGTGATCTGAACATTTTTAATAGAAAGACTCAAAGACATTATAATGGTTTTTTTTTTTAAATAGAATGTTATTGGAAATATTTTATAGCAATCACTTCATTAAACAATCCTACCAATTTCATTCCACATGGTCAAAAAAGTAGGACTGAATGAAAGAGACCACCTGTATTTTCATAGTATAGTATGTCTCCTGAAATGCCCTAATATCAAACATAAACACATATTGCATGCCTCATGTTTCTTTTGAATCTTCATATCCTGAGCTCAGTGTCAAACTCATGTATCATAAAAAGT
Source organism: Triturus cristatus (assembly GCF_964204655.1). Lineage (NCBI taxonomy): Eukaryota > Metazoa > Chordata > Amphibia > Caudata > Salamandridae > Triturus > Triturus cristatus. The sequence continues at coordinate 128,019,131 of NC_140592.1, read as the reverse complement.
GCTACTTTCAAGTGAATTAATGAATGAATGAATGAATAGGTTTACTGATCAATTAATTAAATCTTTTACAATTAAAAACAAAAAGATGACAGAATCAATTAGCTAAAACAACAGCAAGATTAATCAATCAGTGAAATACTATTTTATCAATCCCATAAGCCAAAGCCACAATCAACCCTCAAAATATTGATTACTATCTCAGGTATTAATAGATAAGTTGCGAGGGCCATAATGATGCCCTTGTTCAGTGCGTACAGCAATAAAGTGCAAGTGCATGGTTTTTCAAACACCAGGTGATCCAGTGAGCCATAGGTTATTCTTTGTCTCCCAAATGACAATGATTCTGAAAGGCTCTCAGGTTAAAATAGCTTACCAGGCAAAAGTTATGCATGTCCTAATTACCTAAGATTTGCAAAAGGCTCACAGATTTAAAGTGAATATTTTATTTGAATATTTTATTTATTGCACAGTTACTTAAAACCATTTGCAGTATAACAAAAGAATTTAAAACCAGAACATTAAAAATAATTCATTTAAGATTATAACCAATTTCATTCCATGGAGAATACGATTAAAGTTAAAAGTTAAAAAGCGAATAATTGTGTATGAAGTATTAGGATGGAAGTCTGCCTTAATCTGTCTACAGCAAGTTTATTTTCTCGCGGTTGTCAAGATCTTATTCTTTAACAAGTCTGGAACGCACATCCTCCATATATCTCCCGATTCGAGCCAAATCGGTCAGTAGAATGCAAGAAAATAGAACCGCGACTGCTTCTTTCACTGTCCGAACACCTTTGCGTAGCCATATTCGCTTTAATAGCTTCTGACAAGACTGTAACAGGCCGGGACAGCAGCACATCAAATGTAGAAATGATTCTGTTTTAAAATTGCAGATTCTACAGCTGATTTTGTGATCAAGGAACTTCCACCACGGATTTAGTTTTTTAATTGGGAGGGGCACTAGTCTGGCCCACTGAATGTTTTTTGGGCCTTTCTCCCCCATGCTTGGAGAAGGTAAGGCTGGGATTTGTGCTCTATGTATGTAGCAATCAGCCCAGATTGACCACCTCTGCTTTCAAAATGTGCTAGATCGATTTTTCTTAACAATTGATAGCTTTGTTTATTGATTGCATTTTTGATAGCCGGGTAGTTTATATCCTCTTGACCCCAATTCTGTGTTGCCAAATCAAACATTTCTTCTGCTTCCTGCATATAGACCTGCCATGGGTTAGATGGCCCTCCATAGATGGATTTTGGCATGCTCTCAGGCTTCCATCCGGAGCTTTAAGTAATTGATAATAATATTTTGCATGCACACCCAAGCATTCTTTGCTCTGTTGCACCAGGCCAAACTCCAGGTGAATCCAGCTATTGCAGGTGAATATACGTTTGTATGCCAGGCATTTTGCTTTTTCCATTATTGTTTTCATTTTGCCTAGCAATGCCTGCTGTGCATAACCCACAATTGCCCTTATTTTAGATTGTAGCACCTTTCTGATTGGGATGGTCGTTGGGCTTTGCATTTTCTCATGTAACTTACACAGGGCGTAGATTGTAGATTCTACTTTAGATTTCATTTTGTGTAAATGCAAAGTTGCTTTACCCGAGTCACTCAGCCAGCACCCAAGATAGTTGTAAGACTTTGAAACAGCTATTATCTCTTTACCCACATGCCATTTGAGGAATATTTTTTTGGTACAATGCCCAATGATCAATACTCTGGTCTTTTCTGAGTTTATTGTTAATTCATTGATCTGGTTGTAGGCGTTTAAAGTGTCTAGGCCCCTTTGTAGTCCTGTTTTTGTATGATCCATCACCACTAGTTCGTCTGCATATTGTAAGATTTGGAGTTTATTTGCTTCAATTTTTGGGACTGCAAGGTTGGCGTTGTAGAGCATCTTGCCCAGGTCAGCTGTATATAAGTTGAAAAGTGTTGGGGCAAGTACGCATCCCTGTTTTAGGCCTCGATTTGTAAGACACTTTTCTGTTGTTTGCTAATTTGACTTTGATCCAAGTATTGCTATATAGCGAGATAATGACGTTGAGGAGGCCTGGTGGAATTTGCCAGTTGCGCAATTTGGACCAGAGCTTACAGCGTGGCACCCGGTCGAAGGCTGCTGAGTAGTCTACAAAACAGGCAAAGATTGTGTTTTTTGTTTTTGACGTTGGCTTGTTGGCTTAAATATGACATGGCCAACATGTCGAACAACCTTTGCGGAACGCTGTTTGATAGGGGGGGAAGTATTTTGTTTTCTTCGAACCATCTGTTTAATTCTGTCAATAGGGTGCTTGCATAGGCTTTCCCTTCGATGTCCAGACGGGCGATTAATCTGTAGTTTTTTGGTTCTGTGTTATCACCTTTCTTTTATATAGGTTGTAAAATTGACCAGCACCATGAGTCTGGCACCCTGGCATGTAGTCGGCATTCAGTAAATTGATTGGATAGGACTCTCCCCCAGTATGTTGAATCTTCCCTAAACATTGTGCCCGGGAGGCCATTAGGCCCTGGTGCCCCGTCTTTCCTTATCTTTTTACCTACTTTTTCAACAACTGTGAAGTCTTGATCTTTGTTCATGGCTATAGTAGTAGGTTCCAATACTTTGTTTATACTCTCCCTGAGGCAGTCCATGCTCCTTCGGGGTTCAGTGCAGCCTTCTTTTTCTACATAAATTCTGGAAACATGTCCCAACCATGCGTCAGCGTGTACAGAGTTATGCCTGTCCACTTTATCATTTTCCAACTGGTCTATGTATAGCCAAAGTTGTTGATGCTTATGAGGCTTTGTTAGCTCGTGGATCTTGATCCATTCTTCCTTAAGCTTGTTTTGCTTGAGCGCCCATAGCAAGTGTTTCTGCTCATTATGCAGTTTGTTGCGCTTGTCCAGTGTTCTTTTCGGCCTGCAATCTTATGAGCTCTTTTTGCCTTGTTTAGTTTGCGAGTTATGTTACAAAGTTTTGTGCTATTACGCACGGTTTGTATAATAGGTTTCTCTTTTGGTTTGAGATCAGCTTTCTTGCATTTATTCAGAGCTGTTTTCAGGGCAGAGGTCCACTCTGACCAATTTTAAATACTGGGCTCGACACCAGAATGGTTGCCTGTGCATTCTTGTTCCTCTTACCATACCTTAAATGCAGTCATCTGATGCTTGTTCCATTTTATTCTTCTGATCAGGGCATATTCCTCAATGCCTATCGATCGAGCTACCGTGGTGGTTCTTTCCCGTTCTTTGATAGTAATGTTCAGATCAACCATCTAGTATTGCGTGACTGCTAGAGTCATCTGCATTGCTTTCAAAGTGATCGATTTTGCAAGCGAGTTGGTTGCACAAAAAAAATATAATCAATTGTCGAGCAATTCTTAAATGTAGTCGTCCCTTGGCTGTTTGGGTCTGAACTTCTTAATAGATTCTCAACTGATTTGAGGTCGTAGTTTTGTAAGAAGTTATTGAAAGTTCTTTCAGCGCTAGTTAAGTACTTCCTTTCACACTGATTTGTTCCCAAGTGGTGCAAATTGTAGTCCCCCACAAGCAATGTTGCCGGTGACAAGTACGTGCATAGAATTTCCTGTATTGTTGTAACCATAGATTTTGCGGCCTCTGATTACGATTGACCAAATGCGTTTAGATATACATTTATTATGAGCAGTGAGACACTGTCTTCCCTGTCCCCTTTTCCCTCAACTACAAGCGCCTGCAGCATATTTGAGTCCGTATTTATGATCCTTACTGTTAGTTGTTTTGCATTTTTAACATAAGTCGGGATCCCACCTGATGGTCTTCCGTACCGGTTGTGTGTGGTGGCTAGTTTGTGGAAACCAGCATAACCTTCCAGATGTACTGGCTCTGTAGCCCAGATTTCTTGTAGGCATAAAATATCGACCTCTCGCAGTTTGTTTATTGCTGTAACTTTAAGAGCTTTTTGCAAACCTGCCAGGTTCCAGGAGAGAATTTTCAGACTATGTTGTGTCTTTTGATAAAGGCCTGAAGTGCTAATATTTACCACTGTTGACAATTTTGTGTCGAACTGCGCTTGAGGGTCCCCCGAGAGATCAGCAATGTGCTATTTTGCGTTAGGTATGGCGAGTGCAACTCTGTGTTTTACTACTGGTCCTGTTATATTGCTCCCTCTATCGGATTTTCTGATGAGCCTCATCTTTTACTATTCTGTTTATGGTTGTCTCCTCCTGTGTTCTGACACATATACTTAGGTTTTTGTAATTCAGACCTAGTTGTATATTCGAGGTAACTTTCAGTATACTGTGGGGGTGTTCCTTGACTTTCTTTATGCAGTTAGCCGTGTTTGACGGTTCAAGTAAGGTTAGCGGATATTTTTCTTGCTCAGGTGTTATTATCGCTATATCCCAATTTTCAAAGATTTTTTTTTCCATGAGCACTGCTTCTAGAATGTGATGATTTATCCAGGTCACTACCATGTTTTCCTGGGGGGAATCCTCATCCCTTGGTTCGAAGTGAACACTCACCATATCTACACCTGTTATATTGGACAGTGATGGTATGTGTTGAAGGAGCCTTAGTAAGTTTCCCCTGTTTAATGTATCATGCCTACCCTTTGATTTATAAAGTGGTTGAAAGATACTTTGAGTTGTATCACTTGTGTCGGCAAGATGGAGTTTGTTGCCAATCACATTATGCAGGTGTTTGGTTCATTCGCAAAATTGGTGTAACAGACTGAGGTTGCTTCTTTCCTTCACCCGTTGTTTCTTTGGGGTGCTCGTTTATGATTTTATCCAAGCAGATTTCTGTTGTATCCAGTGGGCCCCTCTTTGCTACCTCCACTTGTTCAAATTTCTCCTGTATTTCTCGGGTAGCCAGTTCGGTTGTGATATTCGCCGTGGCAGGAGGATCTCTTGACTGTTTATTTACTTTTGGCAATTTGGTAAAGATCGGATATGGTTTTTTGTTCAGTTGCAAGTCCTGCTTTTGAACCGGTTTTATTACTGGTTCATTTGAGGCATATGTTGACTGCCCCAGCTTCTTCTAATTTGTATGGTCTTTTCGCACTTCTGTTGTTTTCTAAGCCTTTTCTTCATGCGTCGTGTCAGATTCACCTGTGTAAGTCGCAATACATTTTCCTGCTTATCCTCCATATGTGGTTTTTCTGTGGTGGCTATCAATTGAGTGTCAAGTGCTGAATCTGTGTTTGCACTGAGCTTGCTTGATTCCTCTTTCATATTGTTATGCTGAGGCTTTGCAAGTATGTTATTGCAATTATCATTGGTTACTGTGATCTTTAGATCCTCAATAAGGGTGGTCAGGACTTCCCGGGATTGTTGCTAATTTATCAATTGGTGGGCAACAGGCACACTCCGTATTTAGTGTAGTTGTGTAAGTCTGTGCCCTCGTGGTTAGGGAGTTCAGATTGTCCAATTTTTGATCAATCCCTGATATTGCGTTTGCCATGATATTAAGCATGATATTAAGCAGGTCTACTTGGACATCCATCTTATTTGATTGGTAATTCAGTGCCTCTAAGGTAAGTTGTGATGTTGTAAAGAAGGTATCCCATATGGTTCCTTAGTCAGTTGCTGGCACTATCTTGGTTACTGATAATGAGGGGCAGATTTATGACGTCTGGCGCATCTCTGCTAATCAGCAGAGATGCACCAGAAGAGTTGCGACGCATCTGCCCACCCGTGCGCCACCATTGATGCGCCGCATTTACAATGCGGCGCACCGTGGCACTCGGATGGGCAGACGCGTGGCGCATCTCCTGTCGGAAAGGCGGCGCATTGCTGGAGTTGCGTCGCAAGTGCGACGCAGCTCCAGCAAGGCTCGGGGGTGCCCAATCATTACAATGCTGCGTCAAGCCTTACGCCTGCTTCAAGCAGGCACAGGGTTTTGACGCAGCATGGGCTCAAAAGTGACTGAGTGAAATCTTGTAGATTTCACTCAGCCACTTTTAGGAGGCGTTCCTGCGACGGAACGCCCCCCCCCCCCTGCACCGGTACTCCTACTGCTGGTGCAGGGCTTTACAACGTGATGCATCTCCCAGATGCGTCACGTTGTAAATACCCCGCAGCATGGCGCAGGATTTGTGCCGCCACTGCGTCACAATAGTGACGCAACGGCGGTGTACATGAGGCGCAAGGGGCTCATAAATCTGCCACTGAGTCTTTTATCTCGACGATTTGACACGGATTCATACCTTTGGGCAGGTTGGAGCTTATTTCGCTTACTTTTTTGGCACGAGTTAATGTGCTTTCATTACTGTTTAGTATCCTATTGGGCATGCTATGTTCCTCTGGCTCTTCCGCCGTATTGTGGGATGCCATGCATTTGATGCATTTGATGCTCAAACTTAGGTTGTCTCCTTCTGATACTTCCCTTTTTTTTTTATTATTCTGTGTTGTGTTATTCTGTGTTGTGGGCAACTGTTTTAGTGGTGATGGTGTTAAAATTTGTAAAGTGTTTGCTGGAGCCTGGATGTTTTGAACTGCTTCCATATGGTGTGTTTGCTTTGATGGTAGATTATTGAGTTTTACTTGTACCTCAATTGCTTTCTGAACCCCAATTCTCAGTGATTGTTCTTGAGTTTTTTGCAAAAATGGATTTTCGGACTCCTCTTGTAGGTATTTAATTGATTGTGGGGATTGTTCTCTAGTTGTGAGAAGTTCTGAGTCTGTCATGGATCCCCATGAGTTATCTTTGTGTTCCGTTGATTCTTTTTTTGACAGAGCTCCAGTTAAACCTATGGTCACTTTTGTGTCATTTGTCTCATTTGTATCCTTAATTTGTCCATCCCTTATTACTGTTTTCTTTGTTGTGTGATAGGTACTGGTAATTGGTTTTGTTCCTCTTGATTAGTAAGCATTGTTCCCACTGGGTCTTTTAAAAAGTCAAACTTGCTTGGTGCGTTGTCTGATTTTGCGAAGATTCGAAAAACTGGCGAGTTAATGTTTGAGCTTCCCCCTCAATTTTTGCTTTGTTGATTTCAGCTGTCAATCCTTGTTTTTTTTCTTTTTATTGGAGGGAAGGGTCATGCCTGAAAATTCACCCTTTTTTCTAATTTTTCTAATTTCTTCTTCTTTCCCTTTTTTCCTTTTTTTGTTATTTGGTTGTCTCCCTATATCAATGTTCCAGGCCAAAAGTGTAATAGCAGAATGCCCAGATGGCGACCGCAAGCCCCTAAGGCAAACACCTAGACACCCTGAGTAAATATCACTTCCCTTTTATTCACTGTGTTTTTTCTTGTGTTTGCTTGTGTTTATTTTTTCCCCATTTTCCACTTTTTCCACTTTACTTTACTTTGTAGCAGTGGCTGGAGTGCCAAGGACCCTGAATCAATCTGCAGTCCACTACACCCTGAGGCTCTTGTGGACACTCTGCACAGTTGTGGCAAAATGACAGTTCTGAGGCGAAAGTCCCACTGGGTCCTCCCCAGATGCCTAACCAGGTATCTCACCAGGGCTGTTCACCCCCTATCAGATGGGTGGACAGGCATAGGCTCCCACACCCCCGCTCCTCTCACTCACTTCACTCACTTGTTCACAGTTTCTGGGTCCAAGCCCTGGATGGCTTGGTGGGTCTTGGGCCAGCTCGCACACGGCACACAGCTTACTTGCTTGTGGCTAGCTCTCACAACTCTCTCAGCCAGCCAGGCAGCGCAATGCAATGGTCCTGGGGCAATCCAGAGGCCAGGCCAGGCCAAGCCAGGCTAGCCCAGCAGCCCTGCACCTGGCAAGGCCAAGCCCCCGGCCCAGCATCTCCCTCCAGTGTCACCCCCCCCCCCCCCCAGTGCTCCCACCGTTTCCAAGCTTTTTCTACTCACCAGGCAGCAGGTAGCAGAGTGCAGTGGCCGGGCTCTCATATCCTCGTTAACTTCGCCCCCGAGAAGAGTGAAGGCGTTAGCCAGGAGAGAGGAGAGAGCGTCGGGTGGCTGACCACAAGCCATCAACGAAGCTGTGGTGCAGTTTGTGAGCCATTCGTGAAGCCATTCGGCCGTTTCAGCCACTCACCTGTTCAGCCGCTCTGTAAGTGCATCGCTTTGTAAACATGCTAAGTTCGAGTGAGCCGTTAGTCATTCTTTGTCTCCCAGGTGGCAGCGGATTTGAGAGGCTCTCAGGTTAGAAGCGGTTATCAGGCAAAAGCTGGGCATATCCTAATTACCTGAGATTTGTGATAGGCTTGCAGGCTTAAAGTGCTGATAGATGGGCAAAGTACTAGGTCATAAACCATAAAAACAAGATTGCCATTTTTTCAACAGAAAGCAAGAAGCCTTTTACTATTACCGGGGATTTTCCATCATAATTGTTTTTCCTGTCAGAGCCACAAACTTCTGAAATTTCCTGCTAAGCACTTGGTCCTCTCTTTGGAGACAAGTTATTACTGTCTGTCGATATGTGCGTATGTACCATGTGGTTCCTCATATAGGCACTTTCTCTCTCCGACCAGCATCGGACATGTGCATATTGTGGGGCAGATTTATGAAGAGTGACGCATCGCTGCCGCACCGCAGCGATGCGTCAAAAAACTTGCGGCACCACTGCGACAACGCAAGTCAAAAGACATGCGCCATATCAACAAGGCGTCGGAGCGTGGCGCAACGTGGTAACCTGCGTCAGAAAAAATGACGCAGGTGTCGCAAAGGTGCCGCAAGTCAATCCGACGCAACCACGTGAAAAGTCACGCAAGGATGCCTTACGACACGCAACGCCATTCTGAAGAGACTGCGTGGACGCACACTGCGTGAAGCGAGAATAATCGACCCGGAAAGCGACGCAAATCTGCTGAAACACATAACTCAGAACAGAGGAGGCAAAAATGGAAGCTGAAGGTGACACCAGCACCCAGGACCCACACGCAAACCCTGGCAGCAGAAGTCCTGATGGCCAGGCTGAACCAGTGGCCAAACGCAAGCGGAAGTCAAACTTCAGCAATGAAGAGAACGAAATCCTGGTGACGGAGGTCACCAACCACCAGCACCAGCTGTTTGTCAACTCCAAGCTGCCCATTTCAAAAAAAGAGGCAATCTGGCAGCGAATAGTCACAAAAATCAACTGTGTGGGACAGGCGAAGCGGACCGTGCTGGACTGCAAAAAAAGGTGGCATGATTACAAGCGGCGCACCAAAGAAAAACTTGCTGCAAACCGCAAGGCCGCACTACAAACCGGAGGAGGCAGCCCAGCACATCAGGAGTCACTTGATGACTTGGAGGAGCGGGTGGCACGAGTCATCCCAGAGGAGATAGTGAGTGGAATCTCTGGACAGGACAGTGCCGCAAGAGAAACAGAACAGCAGACAACTGGTAAGTAACAAAAAATTCACAATAGCAATGAAGGGGTCATGTTGGGCATAGCAGATAGAAATTTCACCGTGCCGTAGTCTGACGTCTGCATATTGTTGACCACATATTACTCCACAAGTACAAACCTCCACAATGTCAGTCCCACAAATATGTCAATCACACATTTCTAATGTCAGAAATGCACCACCATGTCCATATCTGATTGAGCACACATACTGGACATCATTTATGTAGGGACTTGCACCACCGGCATCTCACCTTTATGAATATCCAAAGTGAAGATCTTGCAGTGCAAGGAGTACATAAAAGATGTGCACAAGGTCATGCATATGCATACTTGCGTTATGTAGCCAATAAGGTGCAAACATGTGCTACATCTTGCCTGTATGGCCTTGAGGTGTGGGCAGGTTTTGAACTGTGGGTGGAGGACGTGTGCAGCGGGGTCATACAGTGAAAGTGTAGGCGTAGTGCTGTGGCCCAGGGAGTCCATGATAACCGAATAGATGGCCACAACACCTTTGGGATGTGTATCAATGATGGTGGTGCTGTATGCTGGGCATGTTGAACAAGTGACACACACAATGAGGGTTGGTCCACGTCAATATGGTGGTGTGGCTGAAGTTCAATACGTCTACTGTGGAGGAGATGTGCCTGTCAACGTCTTGAGCAATGTTGCTTGGTGTTGGCAATAGCTCTCTCAGTCTGATGGCAGATATTTCACCAAGTAGCCAATGGTGTCCTGGTCACGGGTGTTGTGCATGTGGAACCAGAGTTCCTGAAGTAGGAAAGTGTGGGGGGGAGCCTGGTGTGCAAGGACGTCTACAATGGCATTGTTGAAAGGGTGCACATGTCCCGGGTGGCCTGCAAATGAAGGGGGCAAAGTGAATGTTGCCTTGCCGGGTCTGGCCGTGTTAACGTGATTAGCACCATGGTTAATGCTGGGTCATTTAAGTGCATGTCCATTGTAAGTGTTCACCTTCCTTGTAGGATATGGCAATGCCTCATCTTTGATGGATGTGGTGGACCCTGTGGGAATGAAGTAGCTGTCAATTATGTTGATGGTGATTACAGGTCCACAATGAACGTTGGTGTATGTGTATGTGAAGCAGGTGACATATGAAGAGTCAACAGCAAGGTTGGGTGACATCTCTGTAGTGGGCATGTGTACTGCCAGCAGTGTTTTGAGGATGTATGTGATCTGGTTGTGTGTAGTGGTGTTTTGCTGGGTGGCACACGGCACTGGTGTCCTGATGTATAACAAGGTCCGTCCTGAGATTACACTTGTGCAGGGGCCAAGATAAGCATATTGTAATGCAAGATGGCAGGGGTGGTTGCGTACAGGGTGGATGTCGAGGTGGGTGGCCATGTTCCAGCAGAGGAGTGTAGATGAGGAATTGTCCGAGCTGGTGTGTGTGGTCCTGGGCCAAATGACTGCATATGATTTTAGCCATAGCTACCCTCCCTCATGCTAGATGTACATTACAACACAGTCATCACATTTCAATGTCAATACCAAGTAACCACAGCCTTGCATTTGCCTTCACATGACATGTGAAATCAGTGCATTGTGATGCAACAAATGGGAGTTCCATCCATCAAAGCATATGTAAATATTTCCTTCCTGACATAGCAATGTAAGCATAGTATTCTTGAGAAAGAATTATCAATATTGTGATTCATGTTGAGAGAAAAAAGGGACAATAGTCGCTTCTCTATGTGGTCACAAGCTAAACAGGATGCCGTCACTGGCCTGTAAAATTGTAAATCGTGTGTTTTCTGGGGTCAAACATTGCTATCTGTGCGTCGAGTGTGGGGTCCAATTGAAAATATGGGGCTATGGTGGATAGAAAATAGACATAGGGTGCCACTTGGGGGCAAGAAATTAATTGTTACACATTGTATTATTTGTGGCGACAAATATACCACAGGCCGACATATTGGGGCTATTCATGACAAAATTGTGTCTGTCGGGGGCAATCCATAACAATAGTGTATTGTATGCACCAAATGTGCTATCTACTGTTAGTGGGGTGGGTCTGAGATGGATCACAGTTACCTTGCGTCATGTGTAACAACTGTCCCTTTGAGGGTTGCAATCACTTCAGTAGATACAGTAATTCACAACGCTATCCTAGCCAGCTCTCAATACACAGTTGTAACATGAGACCCATTGGTATGCATCATAACTGTAAGAAATGAATAGTATGCCATGCAACAAAAGACATCTTGTGTAAGTTCATAACAGGTCTGCATGATGCACAGGGCTGCACAGCATCTGGCACTGACAAATTATGTAGGGGGCATTGGACAGCTGTCTAGAGAACTAATGCAGAAAATACACTGGAGGGGGCATGGATGTGGGGGGGGTTGTAAGTGTGTGCCTTACATCACATCACAAATGTAAATGTGTGACAAGGCCTGGCCATGTGTAAACTGTGCACCTGGGACTATGAGTCTGCCTCAAGGGACAGGAACCAGCCTTGCTCCCTCACCTAAGTCAATCACAGGGCTGCAATGTGGTCTTGTGATTGATCATGCGCGCAGGGACAGTGCGTTCTGACAGGGGCTTGATGGGTGGCCATGTACTCAATGCAAGCTTTAATGCTGTCTGCATTGTGAACATGGAAGTGCACATGAATGTCTGTGCCAGACTGAGAGGACAAATGACCAGACATTGTGCACTTCATTAGGCATACTACTGAGTCATGGGCCGAAATCTGACTCAAGCAGACCCAATCTCCCTCACACACAGAAAGGAAATGTAGCAACAGTACTTAGATATTTGACCATCATGGTAGTTGCTTCACTGTTTAGCACCACTCAAAATCATGGACCAAAATCTCAATATCCATAAAGGATATTCCCCCATTGGGTTTCCTGCACCCACAGGCATTACCCCTGCTCACTACCATGTCATGGCCATCCTACACTACACATCACACCCTGCACTCCCTTGGACATCCACACAGTGGTGATACCTGATGCACATTGATAATGTCGGTTAATCAGACAGCAGGATCCTCTGCTAGGTGGACTTACCCATGCCTGGGTTGAGCATGTCCTGCAAAGACAGCTGGCCAAGGACACAATGACGGGGATGCTACATGCATCCCTCATGTTTGTAACTTGAGTGCCAATGATTCATACGTGAGATTCAGCTCAGGGTCAAAACCCTCCACAGCGTCGGGCCATCGACCCATCCTGTGGCCTAGGGTGCAGATATGCGTTGAACACCATTGCCAATATACCTTGTGTAGCTCAGTGCACTGTTGGGCCATGGTATGAAATGTCTCACACCATCGGTAGTTACCCCTGAGAACAGGTAACATTCACAAATGCATGGGGTTACAGGGTGTCTTCACACACAAGTCTGAAGCATGCCACCATGCAACCATGCTGGCTCCAACAACAGGTACAGGTGACCACCAATGCCTCAATTACCAACAACAGAGCCCACCAAATAGACAGCACCTCCGTAGCCCAGGTTGACTCACTAATAGCAGGCCAGCAATGGCACCATGAGCCATGAAGCCATTGTTGCCTACATGGGTTTGTATGCCATTGTGTAGTACGATTGCCCAATTAGATGTGATGCACAATGGTCGTGCCCATCCAACTGCATGTACTCAGTGGTGTATCCTCATACTTAAGCAGTTTCCCTTGCTTCCTGCATTTGCAAGGCATTTGGCGGGGTGTGTGAGAGTAGGATCTGGTTCACATGGGTACCCCCCCTTTTTGCTGGTGTCACACTCTCTCCCCAACCTTAGTCTGGCTGTGTCCCTGATAATCAGGACCAATGCCTAGCTGCGTCCTCTCGCCCCCACGATATGCAATACTATGTACCTAGGGCATAGGTACCTCACAGGCATACCAAGGTCTGAAGCATGTATGATCCCACCCCTGGGAACCATTGACAAATGGCCACACATGTAGGCTACTGCAGTCTGGCTAAGGGTGTGCTTGCACCTCTCATTGTGGTATAGTCTACCTATATAACTACTATTTGACTGACGCATATAAACCTATACGCCACTCCTATGGCAGGACTTGACAATCCTGAAGGTAGAGTGCGTGGTGTAATGTGAGAGGGTGCCCAAGTGTGAGATGAGCCTTCATGCAGCTTGTGGGAATACATCCGTACGGCTGTCATGTGATACAGCCATACCATATACCCTTAAGTGCATTATTACCTTGTGGTAAATGCCAACTTTGGAATGTGTGCCTCGAAACATGTTGGATGTTGTCAACCGCATTGGAATTCTTCTCCCCCTCAAGTACTGTCTGTGGGGGTAGCATTCCACCATTCGAGAGGGAGAGACATGGTCACACTGGGTAAACCTGGTCGGACCTCCCTGAGCCCTGGCATCATAAAAAGTAATTGCCAGACACAGACACGGGTCTGCCCTACTCCTGCTGACCAAAAGTCCTGCAGGGGATGGCTGGTCAATAGCTTCATTTTGAGGGGAGGAGTGTCCACATCGCCAGACAGGCAGGTGTGTATTCTATCTGAGCGGGACCACTCTCGGGTGCATTGAAGTCCTGGTGTGGGTGCACGTTTGCTGACCATGTGCATAGGCCACTTTTGAACGCTTGCAGGGTTTAACTGCCCCTGCACTTGCATGAAACAGGACTAAGGAAATGTTTGTAACCACCCCTCACTCAAACACCACATATAGGTGGGTCATTACAGTAAGTCCATCCCCTAAAATCACTATAAGTATAGGAATCCTGTCACTAGGACTTGAGATTACCCTTGATGAAAATAGGTTCCATATATCTCCTGTACCTTGGAATTTCTATCACAACTAGAATTCAGAATAAAGACCCCTTGTGGTCAAGGAGTGACTCCCCAGCTCGTCTGCCACCCCAAAAACAAAATAACTGTCTGCTTTGCTGAAGCTCCTGCCAGATGCAAAAGTCAGTGCATCACCAGAGGTGGAATTCCAGACTTCCCCAAGGCTACCCTGAGTCCACAGCAAAGCTGAGGCCCGTGGGTGATGTGAAGCAGTGACCCCTGGACCCCGTCATCTTTTGCAGCAACAGCAACTTCCTGATCCTCCTCGAAGATGTGGTTTGGGCTCCCACTAGCCCCAGCCGTGAGCACCACCTGCAACAAAAGTTGCTGGCCTCCACTCCACGAGGGACCTGTGTGCCAGCTGAAAGTGCGCCTGCTCCATGCACCTTTGCAAACACTAGCCTGTTGGTTAGCAGGTGGCCACAAAGGCAATTCCTCTTCTACTTGGCCTTTCCTGGTTGCCCCAGATGTGCCCTGACTTACCCTTGCTGGGTGAGTCCCTCAGATCTTGCAGGTCTGCACTGCAGTCCCTCCTCTAAATTCCATTGAGTTGCCGGTGACAAGGCTTGTTGGGTTCTCACTCGCCACAAAAAATGCAGCAACCAACAGACTTCGGGGCACATCTCGAATTGCGCACGTGGACTTCTTCAATGCCTCAAGGACATCGCGGATGAAGAGTCAAGACACACATCAACTCACATGAAGCACAACACATAAGTGGTCAGTGTTCCATCTTGTCCTAGGTCACGGGCAAGTGACCAACACTCTGTCCACTATGCTTTCTGGTTCCTTACATCATAGAACCAGGTTTGGATCTCGCAAGACATGTCTCCTCTTCACGGCAGATGAAGTACTTAGCAGCCTCACATTGAAATGGATGCAACAAGCCAACACCAAAAGACACCTGTGCACCCTGATTCCCTGGGTGGGCAAACGCAAGTACCCTGGTGGCCATGTGTGTGCGAGTCCCAGAATATCTGAACTCAAAAAGGCTTTGTTCCGGACTTGACCAGAAGACCCCCTAATCTTCAAATTTACAAACACGACATTGCACATTGAAGATTATGTGAACCTGTGGTTGTGGTCTCACACTGCATACAGTCCCCATGTGTCCCATATGTCACTCTGTTGGGTGGTCCCTTGGGCTCCCAGAGATTATACAGGTTGTGTCTAGTGCAGGTGTGATTGAAATATCAATGTATTGGTATATGTATTGGAACTCCCCTAGGGCCAAAACGTGTAATACTGATCTCGCTGGTGATTGTTATCCTGCAACTTAAGTATTTTCAACTCCAGGCCCATAAATAGACTAGAGGGGTGTGCGTAAACCTAAATACATATATTAGAAACATATCCCTGGTGCGTTATTCCTTCCATGTGGAAATTCCAGACATCATACACTGGTTAAAAAATCCTGCTGCACAGTCCTTCTGAAATTCCCATTAAGTCTTCTCTCCATACCTACCACTAGGATAGCTTTCAACAAAGGCTTTCTTCATACTATCATCAGAAGGTGTCTTTCGGAATGGTACAAGCTGCACAGTTCAACTAGTGGACAGCATATATCAGGCCACCGTCTCACCGGGGAACCTTGCAGATTTGATGCCCTGTGAGGTACTGGGCACAGGCTAATACATGTAGCATTATAACCAATGTTAGCTTAATATCCCACATTGTAGGTTGACTCACAGGCCAAGTTACACACAGTTGATGCAAGATTAATTCTCGCTGAATATATTTAGCATTTGCCTATAATCTTTTTACAACTACACTCATTGCTTGCCAATGGTGTGATTAGTAATGATATCGTTGCAGTATTCCTGGCAGTCTCTATTGAGGACAACAGCAAATCTTGCCACGTCACACTGTATTGTAAGAGCTGGAGGAACAGTGTGTCCTTAGTGGGTGATAGGCTGACACAAACACAACTCATGCTAACTAGTGTGTGTCGTAGATGGCACACATGGTCCGTAATGTAACAGGAATGTGCAGGGACACATCTCATTTGTTTGTGTTTTGAAAGGAGGACAACACACTTGAATCACATACAAATTTACACTTGCAGTGTTGGCATGAAATGTCAGCTACCACTAATAGTAAGTTTACAATTGTGGTGTAAGTACACAGGTCAGCATCAATGCATATCGATCAACAGCCAGACTAATGTAATGATAAGTGGTGCTTAGTCCATTCAAGTGGCTCTGAGTATGAAGAATATGTGTGCCTAAGGACAGAGATCGCTAGAATGTGCCACAAAGATCACCTTGGAAAAGACACATGTGATGCCTCACACAAAACAGCTAGACAATACAACATGCAAACACCACTAACAGATTTGCATCTTACTTTTACAGATAATGCTGCTTCCACATCACAACAGGTGGATGACAGCAATCAGTTGGACGACATTGAAGACAACCCTCTCTCCATAGACAATGGCACACTTGAGGAGCCCATTGAAACTCTGCACTCACCTACACCACCTCCAGAGCCTGACAACCGTGGGCTTGCTGATCAAGTGGAAAACCCAGCCCCACCAGATCCTGCACCCACAAACATAAGCACAGAGTGGGAGGACACCCAGCGTGAATTTCAACAAACTGCTGTCTCTCTACAGCGTGACCTCCTCAATGAGGTACACGTTGGTGTGTTGAGCATGGGTGGCACACTGCAAGCAATCCTACAAAGCCTAAATCCAGAGTTGGTGAACATCAGCCCTGAGCAAGGCAGCTCAAACCAAACACCGGGGATTGCACAATCGCTGGCAAACATTTCGAACATTATGAGCCAGAGGCATGTGCAAATAACAACACAAAGTGCCACCAGGGATGTAGCCCAGCACCTCCAAAGTATTGATAACCAAATGAGAGAGATGCACCAACGTCAGGAACAATACATGTCAACACTCACAGCATTTCATGCAGAGTTGCTGACGGTGATTAAAAATCAGCAACTGATGCTGAATGCTCTAACGGTGAGATTTATGTCACCTGAACATGTGTTCCCACACACATCCACTGCCACAGCTGGTGGTAGCAGTGGGACAACATGGCCAGCACTAAACCCAGAAACCAACACACACACTGAAGACTCCGAGGATGAATTTGCAACACATGTACAGAGGAAGACATCCCAATAAATTACTGTAACTCACAGTTGTCGGATGACAACCACCAACCATTCACTGCTATGAGAACAATGTCCGCCACACAAGAGTCTCCAGATAAATATAAAAACTGTGTCATACAACATGTTTTTGTATTACAAAATCTGAATTAAGAAACATTGTGACTATAACAATGTATGAAAATAAAACCAACTTCAAAAATAAGATATCTTGTTCACAACACCCTCAAACATGTCAACTACTGTTGTTTCCACACTTGATTGTCAAGGACAATGGGCCCTTGTGTCCGGTTGGTACCACTCAACATTACCAGTGTGTTTAATGTATGATTGCTAATCCAGACACACGTAGAATAGTGCATAAGTACAAGCTCAAGGTTTGTAAGCATGAGTAATTAGATGGGAAAAGACATACTGTCACATGTAGCAATTATTGAATGTCACTCATCAATGTGCTGCACCGCATCACCACAGTCCCCTCCCTAACACAGAAACCCCACACATAGTCAAAGTACCATCTGCAATCCTGTGCTCTCCCCTGTGCTGGTGCTGAGCCCTCTGCCATGTTCCGGTGTATGCACCCTAGCAGCATGCCTGCGTCATGGTGGGTGAATATTTTGGGCATGAATGTACACCTCTACACACACAATTTATCCCTGAAGGCTTACATCTGAAATGACTGCATGCTGTACACTGCAGCAAAAATTCAACATCACAAAAACTTGGATTCTGTCAAAGCATGGTCATCAATGTGCCACTAACTGCCACACCTAGTGAGGCATAGCATGCGGATGCATTAGCAGGAATAGGAATCCTTGGAACGCTTGAATGCTGTCTCCTTACACTGTTTAGAGTTGTGAACACCAACAGTAACCCACATGGTACACAACTTTCACAAATACAGCTCATCTACAAAAGTATGGAGTGTAAACTGCAGGATTGGATGAGGTACGTATTTTGACCCTGGTCCCATGTGAACTTTGTGCTGCTTTCGACAGGGTGTCCAAACAGATCTCACTGCTAAGGTTCGAGTAGGCAGACAAAGTGGCCATTGCAATGGACTGGTTCACCTTTGGAGAGGAGCTTCCATGTTAAGAATCCCCCTATCATCTCCATGCCTCACACTAATGAAGAGGGTGTGCCACAGGGGTCAGCTATGACCCCAACACATCTTGATGCAGTCCTCCAACTGTCACCTGCGCTGTCCATATGGTGAGAGTTCACAGTAGTGGCACATGCCGATGATATGCACTTGCAAGTTACACTTTGCAATGACTGTGTGCAGGATGTACCCAATGTCGTGATTAAATCAGCAGATGTTGCAGGGTGGATGACTGCAAAGTGCCTCTAGCTCCATGCCAGCAAGTCAGAGGTGTTGCTGGTGATGAAAGATCATAAGCTGTGGAGTGAATGCTGGTGGCCTTCTAAATTTGTGTGTGCACTCACACATAAGCAGGTGCTGAAAGACATGTGTGTCGGTGGAGACTCGGCTGGCATCCTCCAGGCTTAGACTAACAAAGTGGCAGGAATGTGCCTTGGTATATTAAGGGGGTTCAGACTGCTGTTGGTAGTCATTGTTGTCAAGCCATACATCACTCAGGTTATTGTCCATGAATCTATTTTCCAACAAAACCTATTACTGCACCTTTCTGTAGCTGGGGACCAACAATTCTGAGATTGTGAGACTGGCCAGGGTCACAAACACAGCTGCCAGGACTCAAATAGATCCCCATAGAACCAGCTCCAATGTCAGCCCCAGTTCTTGCCATCATTGGCTTGCGTCAGCCAGAGTAGTGAGTACAAGGCTCTCAGATTTGCGTATAACATATTCAAATCATCCCCTCCTGGCATCTTGCCCCACATGCTGTCACAATACACCACCACTTGCAAAATCAGAGCAAAAGGTCAACAGCTAGTGGTTGTCGCATGGGTAAGGAGGGTGTGAGCTTTAGTGTGCAACTCCTTCACAATAGCAGCTCAAGTCTTGAACTTATTCACTACACACATTAACATCATGGAGTATACTCTGGGCTGTTGTGAGGTTTTCAAGATTCACCTCTTCACTTACATCCGGGACTCCTACTGTCACCGGCCACCTGTTGTGTTTCCTACAAGTGCGGGGAGGGACCTTTGCTGGGGAAGGTGTGTGCAACATGAGACGTCTACACAGTACAAAACTTAAGCAAGTCTCCACACAGTGGATGGTTGAATCTCTGTCAAAATGGGGCTGAGAAATGCTCTGCCAGTGTGTCACAAAAACACACTTCCTGGCTGCAAACTATGATTTCGAGACAGCACATCACCATTGATGACGTTGTGTCTAACAATATTGTTGTCCTGCCCCAACTAAATGGCCAGAAATTTTAACCACGTTACTTCATACAACATCCATAAGTCGTAAATACGTCTGTATACAGACAGTGTGTTGTACAGTCATATGAGCTAGCCACTTGTAACACAATGACCACTTGCACATGAACATGGTGTAGCTATTACAACACAGAGGGATCAGATGTGTGGTGAGTAAATTCCGTACATCTGTGTCAGATAAAAGCTGTATTTCACATACATATGTCAACATGGTACCCAGCAGAGACAGAATATTGCTAAATGTTCATGCAGAGGTTGGCAGAAAACTCATGCTTAGAATCCAAAACGTATGTATGTGTCAGACCAATATTGGCTACCAACAAAAGCAAAGCACAGGTGTTCCATGAACATGTACATCTAGTCAGACATGTAGCACAAACCGACCTGAATGTACTAATATGATGCACTCAAACAGGAACCGGTGGTCACAGTCCATGTGCCCAACAACTCACACATACCACATATGAAATGCGGAATGACATAGAATATAGTCCAATGTATGTTAAGAAAGGTTTATAAAATAAGAATGGTGATCAATATTTACATTACAGAACACACTAACTTATCTAAACAACTAATCTAAAAAGCAAAACCTATCTAAACTAACTAATCTTACACTAACGAACTTAACTCTATTAACCTAACCTAAACTATGGTCACGCAGACAAGTAGACATCATCCCCCCACCCCCCCTTAAGATATCAATGCACAATAGACATACACATACTTAAACTACACATTTACTAACTATAACACCATACTAAAACAAATATATATTTTTTTTTCAATTTTTTTTTTTTTTTTCCATAAACATTAACACACATAACATTACCCCCCACCCCTAAAAGTATTTAAAAAACCCCTATGATAAAAACCTTAAAACTACATCTACATCTAAAAACCTATCTCAACTAACTATGCCTACATATTCTACAATCACTAACAAAATGATACTTACAAAATAATAATATTAACAAACACAATAACTGTAAACCATATTTCAATTAGCCCCTAGATTTGGCTAATCAAATATTCCAGTCTCTGGTGGACCGTGTCCAATTTCTCCTCCAACTTCTCAATTTTCCTGTCCATGGAATCAAGTCTGGACATCAGGGTGTCCATTGCCTGGTCCGGTATGGCCTGTGGAGCAGACGATCCAGAGGCTGCTCCACTGGGGACAACAGCGGCTGATGAGGTCGATGGGGCCACGGGAGTGGGAGGATGCTGTTGTGGCTGCATGCCATCCCTTGAGGCGGGGTCGGTGGTCCACGTGTCGGTAGCCCGCTGCTTCTCATACTGGCGGGAGGTCCAGCGGAAGCCCTTTGCCACAGAGAGGATGTGTAGATATCGGGCCTTCCTTATGCGGAAAGCCCGCTCATCCTCTGCATTCATGTTATCTGTATGAAAAGGTGGACATGTGTCAGTTCACCAGAACATGCCGGACATTAAATCATAGGAAATGCATGCTGTCAGGTGTAATGTAAAACACATTTGGGCAAATCATCTTTTCCATTTGTTGCCCACACACACCAATACATAAGTACTGATTTAGCTCGGCACATACTGTGCAGTCAACTGAATGTCATGGTTGCATGGTAATCCTTGGCACACTTGACATAGTAACTAATTAATGATGAGCCATATGAATTTAAGAACCAGTCAACAGGCATCACGACATGTGATCATTTCCCCACAAAAATGACATCTGGCTCGCCTTGTATCAGGCATGGAGTCATGTGGACATGAATCTGCAATGGACGCTAGGTTCTGACAGTGTCACAGTTTGTCATGGAAGAAGAACTCCTTCCCTTGCATATTTACCACTAGCCCGTTCATTTCACACTCCAACAGAGGAATGCACTGAAGTGGCAATTGCATATTGGAACACAGAGATGTGCTTGCTGTCTACACACCAAGGAGACTCATAATTCATAACAATACTAAAATTGGATGGCATGCAGCATGCCATGTAGTACTAGCAGGGTGCAATTAACGTCAGCTTGGCGTTCAGAGCATACATGCTACAAGCACTTACATGTAGCCCATGGTTTTTGTGGGTATTGTCCAATCCCCAAAACACAGTAACAAATCTACCATATCTTGCAGCAACTCAGTCATCATGACAAAGGATCAAGGATGCGTCACAGCATCATGACATAAGTCTTATGTTGTCATGAATGTGAATATAACATTATCAGACAGGATGTGCCACACTTGTGTGTTGAAATACGTTCGTAGTGTCACCTACCCTGTGCACTAAAGCACGTCACAGCAATGTCAACATCATCCCTTATCTGTTCCATGGGAAAAAAGGGACAATCAAGTACTACAGTTCCAAGGGTCACATCAGAAGGACACATGACTAGCTGTTGAAGTGTGTGGACTGCAGAAATGCTCACCTGCAGTCCATGCATTAACTGCCAATGCAACCATGCTGGGCCGGGTCATCCTGGCCATCGGCCATCTCATTGATTGTGCCATACACATCCAATCATCTGTAGGACACACATTGTAAGTCCTGTACCAACATTAATTGTGAAAGTGGGTCTGTGATACGTCTAGACATGAGATGAGGATGTCAGCAAAATAATCAAATAGGAGGCAGATTCCTGTCCCACAAACAAATGGCTGTGGACTACAAATTTCTAAAAGCCACCCTAGGCTTGAAATATTCCGTGTGGAATTCCATGAGGACTAACCACGCATGGGCTCCCATCTGTTGTGTTACACGTAGGAAAAGTCAATGCATGGACACTACACCCGCTTTGGTACACATATATTGACATCATCCTGGAAAATGATTGGATTGAATAAGCCTTTTCACTACATTATGGAAGACATGCATACTTGACACATAGCTTTGCTCTTATTCTGTGCATATGGTACATAGTGTCATCTATACTCCGTTGTAGGAATATTGCATACCTATCCAAGGTGGGTGGGTCCACGAGCACAATGGAACCACATGAGAAATGTGATGACCGACAGATTGAATGCCAAATACATGACTCACAGACATATTGATGTGCAGCTTGCAAGGCATATCCACAGGAACTTTCCATACATTACAAATTGACCTTTTCATTGACCCAGCACAAGGCGAAACGCATTCAAATACACCATATGCTATACACAGTACGCAAACACCCCATCCAACTCGTGGACACAATCCATACATCTTCCACGGATGTTGCCTTCCTGGGGGAGACATGTCTGAAGGCCTCCTCCATGCCCGACGTTGCCATAGCCATTCTGGACGGCTACAAGAACACTGGCAGGGACCGCAACAATGGAGTAGGAGGTGGGCTTGGCATTGTCATGGTCAACCACAAAACCCTCTGGGCCTCACACATCAATGACCACACCCTCAGCACCGCCAAACTCATGCACTTGAAGAGCCACACATACCACAACCCCATTCTCAGAGGAACCCTCGTCTACAGAACCCCTGGACCCTGGCCTCAATTCTGTGACACCATTGCCAATTGGTTCTGCACGCATGACTACATCCTCCTGGTACACCTGAACCTCCACCTCAAGAACTACAAACACAACAACTCCTCCACCCTGGTAGTCAACCTCGGACTCAGTCAGCTCGTCAAAACGCACACCCACTCCGCCAGACGCACGCTTGGCCAAGATCCTCGGCTACCTCCCATGTCCCTTTCAGCCACACCACCAAACTGGACTGGCCATTGGTGCATCCACTACACCTTCAAGACAAATCACCACACCCCAACACATTCAACACATCACATGCAGCAGCCAGATCAAAGACAACAATGAACAGCTTGACAACACCCTTGCCCAGTGCCCACACGCCAACCCAAACTACACTGACTGCGCAACATGCAAATGCAGGCAATTGATCAATGACTGCCACAACACTGTCACCCCGATCACAGAACCCTCCAACAGACACATTGGTAAGAAGGCTGCCTGGTTCACTGTGGACATACGGCCCTCCATACACACATGCCAGAAAGTACATAAAACATTGCACCCCAAACAGACACCAGACAGTATTGTGGTAAATAAAATTCCTTTACCGGGACTGAATTTGATACAGAAACATTATAAAATAGCTCAGTAAATGAGAGGCAGAATCCGTGATATTAGAGTTTCGGAATGGGCTTTATTCCAATAATCGATTATAATCGGTTGCTCCAAGTTCCATCACCACGGGGGTTCAGGAAGTGAAGTACATACTTTATTGACAAGAAATGACTTTTATAGTACATACATGACAATGAAGTGAATGCAGTAGGCGTAACAATTGATAAGGAAAATGACGATTTGTTCTGCGTAACCAGAAATGGGTGTAATAAGGCGTAAAAAGGAACATAATTGGTTATGATGTCACCTATAGGCGGATCTATAAGATAATACTTGGCCTAGATGCGCGCGCAGCAGCATGACGTGTAATTGACGTGTAACTAGGGGGTGAAGGGGACTTGACATTTAGCTCTACATGTGGAGACAAAAAGTCTGGGGGGTCAAGTCAACCTAATCCCAAATCATATCTAACATCCTATGTTTAAAGAACTATGTTATCCAAGAAAGAAGGACTCTCGGACAGAATCTATTCTATACTGACTGTGCGTGCGTGTACAAGCGTCTAAGTGTCTACACTGAATGCGAGGGGGTAGGAATATTCCATGGTGACAGGGCTATGAATTACTTGCATAAGGGCAGAGAAGCCGGGCCTTTTGCTCGGTAACTGGAAGAATGTTTACTTAAACTACTAGGCAGGAATGCATCGGCTGAGGGGGAAGCAGATAATTCGAAGGTGAAATACAGTTCTTGGCAGAGAATAGGCTGATGTCAGGCTTCGTGAGCCGCGCAGAGAATGAGACAAAGTTCATGGTCACAGATGCAGGCTCAGACTGGAGCTTTCAGAGGCAGAAAGCAAGAGGAGTTTTGATGACAGAATCAGGGCCTACTTGCCTGGACTGTAAAATGGCATAAGTGAACCATATAAAGCTGGTGGCCTTTCATATTTAGGAATGGAATATCCGGCTTATTCATGGCGGATCTGACAGAGGACATGTTGACGTTGGACGCACATGTATTTGCGTCTTCATAACTGGAACTGGAGGGAACATACATGTACTTGTGATATGCATATAGAACTGTTGGGGTCCAAGATAGGGGACATAACTGACCAGAAAAATCCATATTTCCACATTCCCTCCTTGTCCCCTACTTGCCCTTCAAGAGATACCAATCTTCATTAATCCATTGATCTGTTCATATAGCATCATTTGTTCTTCTTTCTTCTTCCGTGACGAATGAAATCTTGGTGGTGGAATACACGATGTGGCACACAGACCACAGATCGCTGGTCCACATTGTAGACATAGACAGCAACTGAATAGTATGAGAAGGCCAATACCTAGGAAGGATAAAACTCTCCATCCCCAGGCTGACATCACATTCCAAAACCAACTGGACCAAGTCCAAGTGCCTGGGTTCTGGTGTATCTGGCTTACAATCTTATGAAGGCGAGTGATGGCTTTATATACAGATGGCGAATTTTCTGGTATGAATACGCAGCAGCTTGATCCGATGACCCTACAAGCTCCGCCCCTATCAGCCAGGATGACGTCAAGGACAAGACGATTTTGAAGCACAACAATCCGCATAGCAGACTGCTCTTCTGTTAAATTGCCTAAGGCGGAAATAGTCTCATTCACTACTGCTTCAAGGGTTCTAGTTAATCTACGTATCAGCTTACTATTAGTAACGGTACCTATGTAGGGAAAGATGCCTTTATTAAAATCTACATACTTGTCCCATGCCGTCTCAGTGTAATCGACAATGGGGAGATCTCTCCGCTCTCTGTTGTGTACTAAATGAATATTTCTGTAATAATCAGGAGGAGCTAGGAAAACAGGTGGCAAAAGGAATGCAATGTAGCAGGTACCATCCCAATCTAGAGGTAAACGCATATATGCAGTCTGACCACATACAAAGTAGGATGGCGAGAAGCTCTAAATAAAGATTTGCCTTGATCACTGAATTCTACTGTAGTGGTGCATTTACTATGGCCCATATGTATGGAACCAACTTTTCTTACACATAATTCACCCTTCGCTGGGAATACTGACATGGTGGGCAAGACTAGTTCAATTTCGGATACGACATTTAGAATCATGAGATTAGGTGTAAAATTACCTAATCCATATCCTTCATTTTCTAGATCAGTCCCTGTTCTTTTGGGGCGACCCTCCTTGTCGCGGTAACAGACCTTGAGTAAAACTAGGTTCAGGTTTCCCCATACCCAATGATCTTGGTAAACTGCTGTGTCTGAGTCTATGGAATTGATTAAACTAAACCATGCTCCACAGGAGCCATTGTGTGTAAATGGGTGTGGAAAGAATGGCAGGACTCCTTCATAATTCTGATAGGGAGGGAGCCGACCACACACCCAACAATTAGTAGCATTACTAGTCTGATGGGAATGATGTAACATACTAATGAAAGTGTTATTGCGCAGCGCAAGTCTATAAGACAATTCATGTGGAGGTAAGTCACTAAAAGAATGTTCAGCAGCAACATTATAAACATGTCTAGAAATAGGGTAATATATGTGCAACAACATACTTGTAACAATTATTAAAAGACTTAATAAAAACAGAATTAATAATGTCACTATGCAGTGGCTACGCAGTGATTTACAATACGCCTGTCGTTTCAACATTTTCCGGGTATTTTCTCTACTCAGGTCCAAGGGATACATGTCAGAGACAATTCAACCGCTTCACCTTGGAGAGGACTTAAACAATCAAATTGCTCGACTTGTTGGGCCTAAGCTTTAGTTTGTAAAGTTCGGTTTCAGTTTTTTCAACCAAAGGAAGTTTTGAATCAGTCTGTGAGGGAGTGCAGGGCACAATGTCTATATCCGAGGATAGTCCATGAAATTTCTTGATATGACTTGAATGAATCCAGCCCTTGCGGCCCTCGATCTTCACGGCTGTCCTTGTGGTCAGCAGGACCAACTTGGGTGCTTTCCACCTGGGCTCCAGCTGAGTCTTTCGGTCGAAATTCCTCACAAAGACCAGATCCCCCGGAACCACGTCATGGGGTTTCACCTCGGTGTTGTCGGGAAAGGCTGCAGCTACCTGTGAACGACAAGATTGTAGTGCAGACATCAAGGAAGCCAAGTAATCTGTCAGCATATTGCAGTCAATATCAGTTACTTTGCGTGGTACGGGCGTCCCCCACATATTTGGTGGTCTACCGAAGATCACCTCATACGGGGATAGCCCTGTTCGAGAGTGTGCTACCATTCTCATGTAAAAGAGTGCAACTGGTAACGCTACTATCCAGTCGACACCTTTCTCTCTGCATATTTTGGACAATCTGATTTTCAGTATCTGATTATGTCTTTCTACGAGACCTGCTGCCTCGGGGTGTCGGACACAGTGGAATTTCCACTGATAACCTAACAGAAGTGAAACGTGTTTCATTAATTCGGATGAGAACGGCTGGCCGTTATCTGAGTGAACAACACGTGGTAAACCGTATCGTGGGAAGAATTCTCGAACCAACTGTTTGGCAGTAGTCGGGGCAGTGTAATCTGAAACCGGGTACGCCTCTGTCCAACGGGACAGAGCGCAGACAACTACGAGAACATATTTGAATCCTCGACATCGTTCCATCTGGATATAGTCCATCTGGAGTACTTCAAAAGGATTATTAGGAGGATGAAATCCACCCTGTTCTACGGGAACGCTTTTTCCTGGGGTAAACTGGCAACAGATCATACAGGTACGGACCTTTTGTTTGGCTGCTGCTCGTAAATGTTTATTGAACCAAATGTGTTGAATGCTGTCTAGCATAGCTTTTTCTCCTAGATGTGCTGGACTATGTATAGTGTTAATTATAACTTGGACCATTGAATCAGGAAGGAACCACACAGACTTTTCCTTCATCATCCATCCTTGGTCCGTTTGGATCCCTCCTAATTCAGTCCATGTCTTTATTTCGTCTGGTGTAGCATGTGTCTGTATGTCAATCACGTCAAGAGTAGGATCTTTAACTGTCATACAATGTGTCGGTGTCGGGACTATTGTCTTTGTCATGTCGGGGGTTTGAGTTTGAGCAGTCTGTTTAGCTGTTCTGTCGGCTAGATCATTGCCTTGGGAAATGATATCAGTAATCTTTGTATGAGCCTTACATTTCATAATAGATATTGCAGTGGGTAGATGTATCGCATCTAATAAGGCATGAATGAGGGGTCCGTGCTGAATGTGGGCACCGTGGGAAGTTAAATAACCTCTCTCTCGCCACAGCACGCCGAAGTCATGTACAACTCCGAATGCATAACGTGAATCAGTGTATATGTTGACTTTTTTATCTGTGGCTTGAATACAGGCTTGTGTCAGAGCGATGAGCTCTGCGGCTTGAGCTGACAAAGTATTTATACGATTAGTTTCAATGACTTCAGTATCTGTGGTGACTGCGTAAGCAGCCACTAACTCTCCTGTACTTGTTCTCATACATGAACCATCTACATACAACGTCAGGTCTGGATCGGACAATGGAACATCTGTCAGGTCTTGTCTGGGTTTTGTCGTTATAGTAATAACTTCAATACAGTCATGAGCTAGTGGGTCTGTTCCGGTTACTGGCAAAAGTGTGGCAGGATTCAATGTGTTACAGCGTCTGATTTCTATATGTGGCTGAAACAGTGTAAGTTCGTACCCTGTAAGTCGCGCTATAGTCAAGTGTTGTGTTTGTGTTCTATTTACAAGAACCTCTACTGCGTGTGGTACTTGAACTGTCAATGGGTGTCCTAACACTATGGCATCACTTTGTCTGATTGCTAAAGCTGTCGCTGCTACTGATTTCAGGCATGCAGGCAAAGCCTGAGCTACGGGATCTAATGTACTAGAAAAATAAGCACATGGTTTGTGTGCTCCTGCTTGATCCTGTGTGAGTACTGACAAGGCAGTACCTTCGCGTTCTGTAACAAAGAGTGTAAACTGTTTTCTGTAACATGGTGTTGCTAAAACAGGTGCTTGGCATAAAGCTTTCTTTAGGCTTTCAAAAACTTGTGTATGTTCTTGAGTCCAAGGGAGAACAGTCGATGTGGCTGCCTCCTGTGTGGTTAACTGAATGAGTGGTTTTGCTAGAAATGCATACTGAGGGATCCACTGCCTACAATATGAAGTGAGGCCTATGAAAGCTCGTACCTCCTTTTGTGTCTTAGGTATAGGCATGTTAGCTATTAACTGAATGCGGTCGGGTGTAAGCTGCCTTCCCTCCTTGGACAGCGAGTGTCCAAGATAAACAACTCGCTGGACACAGAATTGCAGCTTAGAAGGGGACACCTTGTGCCCCTTTTCGGCTAGAAATTGTAAAACTGTCAGTGATGCTTTTTCACATTCCGGTTCGCTTCTTGCGGTGATCAGCAGATCATCGACGTATTGAAGCAGAACAGTGTTAACTGGCATGTGGATACTATCGAGTTCTCGTTTCAGTGCTTGGCTATAGATGCTTGGGCTTTCTGTAAATCCTTGAGGTGCGCGTGAGAATTTAAAGCTACGTCCATTTAAACTAAATCCGAACAAATATTGGCTTTCCGGATCTATTGGGACGCTGAAAAAGGCATTCTTGAGATCAATTACAGTAAAGAATGTTGCTTCGGAATCAATGGCTGTCAGTAATGACGAGATATCTGGGACCACAGGAAATTGGGGCACAATGCACTTGTTTAATTCGCGCAGATCAATAACCAATCGATATACTGGCGGGGCCTTTGGATCTGTTCGTTTAAGAATCGGAATTATCGGTGAATTACATACATTGGAGTCTGTTTTCACAACTACTCCTTGGGCAATGAGCTCGTCAATGATTTGTAGTAAAGCCACTACAGCATCTGGTGGTAACTTGTATTGTCGCATTCGTGGTAGCACCACTCCTGCCTTTAATGTGACTCTATATGGTGTAATATTCATGCAACCAACATCAGTAGGGCCTTGTGCCCAGAGACGGGTAGGTAAAATCTGCAGTCGGGGATCCATGTCTCTAGACACATAGTGACCTTTAAAATCACGTAAAAACAACCTTACACCTTCCGGAGAACAACATATTATGGCTCCTAGAGCTTTCAGGGTTTTAATTCCTAACAGATTTTCTGGACATGATTTAGTAAGCAATAAATCTGTAGTTCGGGTCAGAGGTCCTATCGTAAGTGGCAGTGGTTGTGACACTTCATTAACAATAGGTTTTCCTGAAAAACCAAGGGAAATATTCTGAGAGCCTGAGAGGGGTGCCCCTGGAACTTCACTACGTTTTATAGTTGTTCGACTTGCCCCTGTATCGAGTAAAAATTTCCTATCTTGGCCTAATAATTCACTATGTACATAAGGTCCTTCTTGATCTACAGGAATCTCGATAAGGGGTAAATCAATTTCCCTCTCTAGGCTAGTTCATGCGTAACGCTGATACTCAGGATATTCATACTGTGCGGTCTGATACATTTGTCGTGTTGTTGTCTGTGTGGCAGTAACAGGCAACGGTGGTGCAGCTGGCACAAACTGTATTGGCTGTTGTGCGGCTGGCATGGCCTGGGCATGCTGCATAGCTCCTTGTTCATTCTGATCTTGTCTGAGTGGCCGTGATCTTTCTTGTGTTTTACCTATGGCGATATTATGTTTTAAAACTGGACAATCGTGTACGTAATGACCTGGCTTTTTACAATAATTGCATGTCCCTTTTACAGGTCCTGCTGAATCGGAATGTGTCATACCCTTTTTATGTCCTTCCGCTGGAACTGTCTGGGAAACTAGCATTTTCATTTTCGTGTCTTTCATGCGTCTGTGTTCATGTTCTTGTTCCTCTCTAATTCTATTGTGATGGTACTGTAGCATTTGTAACATTTGTGATGGAGTGTTACCTTGCCAGGTACTCTCGAATTTTAATACTCTATTCTTTACTGGGGGCAGGGCATTTTCTACTAATTTTGTTACAAACAGATGCGGATATGATTCGCTACTGGCTTTTATGCCACTATTTATACCAAAACATTTTTCAAATCGGGCATAGTAATCACTAGTGTCTTCATCTTGCTTCTGTTTACAGGCTGAAATCGTTCCCCAATCTTCCTTTTTCGTAGTTAATAAACGTGGCAGTACCTGTACTAGTAAACCTGGTAATGCTTTGGTTTTATCCCCAAGTCCTGCTCCTGCAGTTCGGGCCTTTTCTTCCGCTTCTAACACTGACCATTCTATCTTTTGGTCACCTACTTCCCACTCTTTTTCCTTGAGTTTTTCATAAATGCCAGCAGGCATCAATACCTTTAATATTGTCATAATGTCGGGATAGGTATACTCTCCCATGAGTAACATGTCTTTAATTTCTCGGTGAAAACCCGCTGGATCTTTGTCATGACTGGGTACCACTTTCTTCATTTGTAACAATTCTATTTTTGATATGGGCGTATATACAAATACGCGCTTAAACTCGTTGTCCTCGCCTTTTATTGGGTGCACTTCTCGTAACGGATTCTGTCTATCCATGTGATACGTTGTTCTTTCCTTGATGGGCAATGAGACATGTTCTGAGCATACAAAAAGAATATACTGCTTTCTTGATTCTAGAATTTCTTTAATTAATTTAGTACCTGGACCTCTCCATTTATTCATAAGCAATTCAGTCAGTATGTCAGGTAAGGGACCAGGGTCCGAATGCTGACTCCGATATAGTATAATGAGTTGTTGAGTCATATAAATCCCAGCTAACCTCTGTTCATCTGGGGTGAGATTCAAAAATGTGCGTACTACTGTATCATCACTATATTTTCCGGGACTGTCCACCCAATGGACAGCTGCCCTGGCTAAATCTTGTTCATCCATGGAGTCGAGAAAATGATAACCCCTTCGTTCTCGGAGTAGTTTGTCGGCGGTTTGGAACGAATGCTCGTTAGACCTTATATTAATTATAGGTATTTGAAAATTCCTGTTATTATCTGGACATATCGGATGTATTGAGTCAGTATGACATCTAGTCTGATTCCTATTACAAGATCTTCCTCTACCTACATAGGCTATGGTGTCCGACTGTCCTGCGGGCAGTCCTGACCCTTCTTCCTCGCTTTGTTCGAACTCGTCTGCCTCTAATCTCTCTTTGTGTAGGCGTTCTATTTCTTTACGGATCTTTCGGCACATGGCTATTATACAATTTTGCTTGTCATGTCTCCCTTCTGATATATTCTGACTCCATCTGGTAAGAATTTGCATCGCTTCCGGGTCTACCCCCGGTCGGTCTACATTTCTGATCACACAGTTTATGAGGAAACGTAACAGTTCCCCCTGTATCTCTACTTTCTGGTACTCCATAGCTCTGTTAATACATTCTGGATCTCGTCCTGTTTGGACAAAATGATATATTTCGTCTAGATGCGCAGTCATTCCTGGTAACTTCGCTAGATACACTGCGGCTCGTCTGATACGCAATGAGGCCAGGGTCATTTCGTCCTCTATACCGGGCACCGGGTCATATCTACAATCTACGAGAAGTTCTTTAAGTGCACGAGCACTTACGAATTTGGGTGTACGTGTATGCGCTGACTCTTGAAAAGTAAGTTTATTTATTCTGGGTGGCGTAGAAAAGATATTGGTAGCACCTCCCGTGGCCCCATCTGGGGCGTCGGGTGTGAAAGGATTCGTTGAACGTGACACAGCAACTATAGGTGTGGACACAGCTATAGAAGTAGCTGTAGGAACGGATACAGAAACAGATGTGCTTGCCGGAACTTGTGACTCGATTTGTTGCTGTAGGGATACGGGTGCTGGATCTTGGCGTAGGACCTCCCTGATATGCGGTCTATGTGGAGCGGAATTAGCATACTCGGGAGCTGCGTCATCTAAATATGAGGAAAGAAAAACATCTTCTGCGGTTCTAGGATGCCCCTTAGGATGTACCTTGATTGGGAATAATGGGGGTGGCAAGTCTTTCGGTATCTCTGGAGTAGCCTTAGGTAATCCTTCGGCCAGAAGGGGATACATACCATTCATAAGGGCATTTCTTTGTCTGTCTACTTGTTCTGATTTCACTCGGATACCTTCCTCAATTAATAGATTTCCTTGAACTTTATTTGAACTTTCTTTATTCCTTTCTTCCTGTCTACGTGCTTTTTCTGTACGTCTATGAGATTCTTTACGCCATAACTCAACGGCGTCCTTCTGTGACTGTCTGACTTTCCTTTTCCATAACTCTTCCTCGACTTTCATGATGCACTCTGCATCCCAGGTCCCCGCTGCGGGCCACCTCTGACTTTCTGGTAATCCCTTGGTATAGTCTACCCATAAATCAAGAAATAATATAGCGTCTAAGCCATGTTTGTGATACATGAAGTGCCCTGGAGTATCCCTAGGAGGAATAGGGACGGCTTCTTCGAGAACCCCTTTTCTAGTCGTGATCTGTCTTAATTTCGAAAAGAGCGGCATATTGACAACTGATCTGACACTTAATCTTGAACACACTTAATACAAAAGCACAATAATGAACAACCATTCATACCACAATATGCAGGACGTTTAACACATTAAACATTAAACATTAAACATTTTTTTACCTTTAAAATAAACAACAATGATGATCGTCTGCATAACTAATCACCAAGCATAACTCTTGACACTAACTAGATACTTCGGAATACTTGATATACTGCTAAACAGTACAGATACACTGCTAAAACAGTGCAGACCGGATTTGTGTACCCAAACCCGTCTTGACCGGCACAACCTATGTGCACGTCAGAAATGCCTCCCCAGTAATGGTACTCACCAGGTAGCTTCGGAAACGGAAGGCCTCGGTAACTTGAACTTGAACCGGACTGGACTCGACTCGACTCGTCGGACACTGGGCTTGACTTCGAACTGGTGGGTCTCTGTATACCTCGGATCTTGCTCTCTCAGCTAGGCTCTGGTCGGGATACTTCGCACTTCTCACCGCCTCGTCTGGGTGTTGATCGCAGTCTCAGTCGCCCCCGCTTGACCGGAGGGAGATACAGGAAATCCTGCTGGTACGCGTTATTGTCCGTCCAGCTGTGGCAGGAGACCGGGCCTGCAACTCACCGCCGGCGCGTGAGATGAGAAAGTGTCCCTGTTCGGGCGCCATCATGTGGTAAATAAAATTCCTTTACCGGGACTGAATTTGATACAGAAACATTATAAAATAGCTCAGTAAATGAGAGGCAGAATCCGTTATATTAGAGTTTCGGAATGGGCTTTATTCCAATAATCGATTATAATCGGTTGCTCCAAGTTCCATCACCACGGGGGTTCAGGAAGTGAAGTACATACTTTATTGACAAGAAATGACTTTTATAGTACATACATGACAATGAAGTGAATGCAGTAGGCGTAACAATTGATAAGGAAAATGACGATTTGTTCTGCGTAACCAGAAATGGGTGTAATAAGGCGTAAAAAGGAACATAATTGGTTATGATGTCACCTATAGGCGGATCTATAAGATAATACTTGGCCTAGATGCGCGCGCAGCAGCATGACGTGTAATTGACGTGTAACTAGGGGGTGAAGGGGACTTGACATTTAGCTCTACATGTGGAGACAAAAAGTCTGGGGGGTCAAGTCAACCTAATCCCAAATCATATCTAACATCCTATGTTTAAAGAACTATGTTATCCAAGAAAGAAGGACTCTCGGACAGAATCTATTCTATACTGACTGTGCGTGCGTGTACAAGCGTCTAAGTGTCTACACTGAATGCGAGGGGGTAGGAATATTCCATGGTGACAGGGCTATGAATTACTTGCATAAGGGCAGAGAAGCCGGGCCTTTTGCTCGGTAACTGGAAGAATGTTTACTTAAACTACTAGGCAGGAATGCATCGGCTGAGGGGGAAGCAGATAATTCGAAGGTGAAATACAGTTCTTGGCAGAGAATAGGCTGATGTCAGGCTTCGTGAGCCGCGCAGAGAATGAGACAAAGTTCATGGTCACAGATGCAGGCTCAGACTGGAGCTTTCAGAGGCAGAAAGCAAGAGGAGTTTTGATGACAGAATCAGGGCCTACTTGCCTGGACTGTAAAATGGCATAAGTGAACCATATAAAGCTGGTGGCCTTTCATATTTAGGAATGGAATATCCGGCTTATTCATGGCGGATCTGACAGAGGACATGTTGACGTTGGACGCACATGTATTTGCGTCTTCATAACTGGAACTGGAGGGAACATACATGTACTTGTGATATGCATATAGAACTGTTGGGGTCCAAGATAGGGGACATAACTGACCAGAAAAATCCATATTTCCACAGTATGTGGGCCACAAGAACGGCATCCTCAGACACCATCACCTCATCTGAACTGCTACAAGGGCCACCACCAAGGACTGCATAGACAACAACGCCCCCAATAACAATGAGATATTCAACATCATTAAGGTACCCTCCAACCCTGGCTCCAACACCAATGACATCCCACAACTGCAAGACCTGTGGTACACCCTTGCCACACTCTTCCATTGCAATATTGCAGACATCCACAACAGCTACCACAACCCGTACACCTTGACAGGCACCAACACCTCAGACACCCCGGCCACCATCCACACTGACCCCCCTGCACACCTGGAGCAATGTGAAGGACAACATCAAAATGAGGTACACCATCCACTCCATCTCACCGTCTGACACATTTGCGCACCACATGTGCAGCAAAGCTAGCCCCACCATTGCAACCCATCTCCTCAAGGCCATCAACATCTCCTTAGAGAGTGCGAGCTTCCCAGCAAATTTTGATGCACGCCGAGATCAATGCCTCACTCCAGGAATCCAAGGTGGATGCAAGAGGCCTCAAGAACTTCCAGACAATTTCCCTGCTCCCATTCCTGCTAAAGGGCATGCACAAGATTGCAAACAAACAACTGACCGGCTACCTCGAGGAGTACACCATCCTGGACCTGTCACACTCCGACATCTGCAGGAATCCCAGTATTGACAATGGCCTCATTGCCAACACCAATGGCATCTGGACCCTGATGTACAATGATGAAAGTGCGCCACACATCCGCCATGAGCTCTCAGCCGCCTTCAACAATGTCTGTCAACGCACCCTACGCACATGCCTCAAACACGCAGGAATCCAAAGCAAGGCTCTGGAGTGGACTACCTCCTTCCTCTCTGGCAGCAGCCAGAGCCTCCGCCTACCCTCATTCTGCTCCCAAGCCTCAAAGATCATCAGCGGCAGAACACAAAGATCATCCCTCTGCACAACATTGTTCATCATCTCCATGGGCACGCTTGCACACGTTGCACAACTGCACCACCTCCACATCATCTCCTACGCTGACAACACACAGCTGATCCTTCCCCTCACCAAGGACAACCTCAACACCAAAACCAACATCCACAAAGGAATGACTGCCGTTGACGAGTGGATGACGAACAAATGACTGAAGCCAAACTCACCCAAGACGGGGGTCCTCTTCTTTGGATCCACCCCCTCAGCCAGGGACAACTCCTGGTGGACAACTACACTGAGAGCAGCACCGGCAGACACCAACCATGCAAGCAACCTGGGGGTCAACCTCGAATCAACACTCACCATGACCAGGCAGGTCAACGTCGTCTCATCCGCCAGCTACAACACCTTCCGCATGCTCAGCAAGATGTACAAGTGGATCCCCACTGCAACCAGTAGAAGCTTCACCCTTGGCCTCGTCTGCATCAGGCTGCACCATTGACATGCAGACAATGTGGGAGCCACTGCCAAACTCCGTAAACGTCCGCAACACATACAGAACGCTTCTGCACGCCTTGTGCACAACTCCTCTTGCCACAGCCACATCACACCCCATCTGGGATCCCTGTATTGGCTCACCGTCAACAAGAGGATCGCCTGCAAGCTTCTCACCCATGCACACAGAGCACTCCCCCACACCGGTCAAACATACCTCAACAGGATAATCACCGTCTACTACCAGAATTGCCAGTGCCCTTTCAGTGACCTTGCCCTTGCCACTGTCCCCCACATCCAAAGACCTACCAGCGGCAGGAGTTTGTACTGCC
Organism: Triturus cristatus; assembly: GCF_964204655.1. Lineage (NCBI taxonomy): Eukaryota > Metazoa > Chordata > Amphibia > Caudata > Salamandridae > Triturus > Triturus cristatus. The sequence continues at coordinate 127,982,531 of NC_140592.1, read as the reverse complement.
AACATGTCGCAAAGACCTGGAACACCCTCCTACAGCTGAGCCTGGTCCTCCTTGCCTTCATGAGGGCACTCAAGAACAGGCTGTTCGATCAATAGCAGCACACCTCCCCCCGCGCATTGAGACCCTCACGTGTGAGTAGAGCAATTTACAAAAGTAATGATTGATTGATTGATTGATTAATAAGTCTGACTGCCATTCCTATGGCTCATCCATATACAAATGTTTTGGGGCTAGGGATGTTGATGGTAATTGCACTGACAATGTTTCCATAGCATGATACATTGGCTAATTAATGCAAGGATGACATTAAACTGTCACTACAATATACTTGAACTTCTCCGAATTGTTCACGGACGTGAAGGTTCAAATGTCATTCAGATGCTGTTTCATTAACTTGGCTTTGGCTACTCCAGTCCCAGTGGCAATGGCCACTCCATTTTGCCTTGTGGATAGTGGCAAGGAGTGTCAGACAGTGTTGTGGCTTCTGATCTGTCCACACATGTCCACACGTAGTACAACGGTCACAACATGTTACATCATGTAGTTTGGAATTAGGATGCAAAAGATAAGTTCTGACTGCAGCAGGAAGTTGTGATTGTACCATAGTTGCACTCATACACAGTTTTGCTTCCATCCTCGCACTTGATACACAACAAATTATATGAACATGGATACTCACTGGTGGCATTTGGGTCTTCAAAGCTGTCGACCTCCCCCTGTGTATATGGCCGTGGGCCACCTACAAGAAGAGTAACAGAAGTACAAATTGGTATAGAATCACATCATATGTACATGTCAATTTAGACCAAAACATTATTTAGCGTGACACATGCATGGAAATAACAGGACGTGTCACTCCTTTTACATTGAGTGCAGCCATATTTTTCCTAACACACATGGACAGTGGAAACACTGGATTGCTTCCACATCAATGTTCACACATGTGTGCCATCCCTGTGATTTCGCACATGCATCTACAGATTCAACACACATGCCCTTATGCAGACACTGTTGCTGACTGCTGTACGGATTGCTGTTTCAAAAACGTGTTTATGCACACGCACATGTGTAAGCATTCATTAGCCACAGACACTGACAACGCTTCTTCGACTCTCAACATTCCCACAGCATGTTAAGCTCTATCATGTTCACTGATTGCACACTGATATGATCTTGCAGATGACTGTTGCATAGTGGCTCACACATGACTAGGGTTACATTTGGCTGCCTGCTTCACACTCCGTTCGGGATGCTGATTCACCTGAAGTGCATCCACCATGACGTATACAGCATTCAAGGTGTACATCCATGATACATTCAAGCGAACATGTAGTTTGATGCATGTACACACTGCAGATGCACAGTATCGGACCATCAGCCAAAGCCATCTTTACCCAGCAACAAGCCCAAACTCAATCATTGGACATGCCTCTACACAATCCATCAGCTCAAACTTGGATCACTTTGTATGGACTGTACCAGTGGCAAATCTACACGCTACGCAAATTACACAGCCAGCAACACCCATGGACAGTAATCCACACTACAATGCACCCTGGCGTACACCACCAAGTACACGCACACTACGTACACACAAAACTACACCAACTCTGGATCATGACATGCATCGCCATCAAAGTGTCCACCCTTTGAAGACTAGCCATGGAGATCTGTATCATCCGCAAAAAGACTAGCAACAGATGGAGCGTTACTCACAGGAATCATGGTAAACGCTACCTTTCCATCCCAAGTTAGCAGATGACTCACCAATCAATCATCCCATTTAATGATTAGTCTACAACAACTGTCTGGTGTGTGCACATGCCATTGCACTCAATAGGTACATCTACATCACAAAGTGAAGCACAAGCCGTAGCACGCTCAACATCAAACGACTAAGTGCACAGATCCAGGTCAGAACAAGGACAACATCCCTGTGGGAACCCCGTCCAAATACCTACATGCCCCTGAGGTGTGTACACAACCCACATCACATACATCATTGCCCAACATGCATTCGCATACATGTTCCACAGACTTGTGACATAGCTCAACTCACATCTTGACTACAGACGTGCCAACAGGTTAGCAAAATTCATTGACAAGCTTGTAGACATCACACAGTAGCAACTGGCCACAAGGCACAGCCACAAGGACGGTGGCAACATCAACACATCCACCATACCAAGACCACATACCCCAATGGCCTGACCGTTCTGACGTACACCTCCTGTCTACCATACAGCTGCATCCATATGAAACAATTAGCACCCCACACAGAAATTACAGGTTCTTGACAACTAACAACTATAATGAGCCACAAACCAAAATGCCAACAACACCTTGCACTACACAAGCTTGGTTCTCAATGGACCACACAGATGGTTATCGTAATGTCTAGATGATTTTGCTACAGTCTCCAACACAGACACACAGCAGCACAGGAAGTCAACACGGATCGCATACAGACCACATCATTAGTGAGACACATGCAGACACCATTTTGCAACGATGAAGGACGGGGACGCTAAGACACCATAAATCCCCTTGATAAGGATCCAAAGCAAGGACACCATCTCAACAATCCACACACACATCAAGATTTTACAAGGGCAAATGACTCACCCAATCAATCCTCAGCAACTCCAGAAATGCTACACTTAGAATGCACTTCACGAGTTACATTGGCAGAGCTAGCATTGTGCATGCGGACATGTCCCCCTCACAGGATCACTACAACAAGCGCTGCTCATATTTCCACACAGATGTCATGTGCCTCCAGGATCATTGACATTTTCAGACACAGGTCAATGTAAACATATATCTTCATGCAAAACCTGCTACCCCTCCATCTCATCTTTGACAACATTGAGCACCACAGACAGCGCATCTACCATGATACTCATCCTTTGATGATCACAAATGTACCCCTGTCACCAACCTCTCCTACCAATCTGGCACACATGTCACTCCAGCATTCAGCGTTTACAATGAAGCTGGGTGTGTAATAGTGAGCTTATGCACCTTAAGTGGACTAGCGCATGCTTACGACCCACATGCAATGAGCTGACAACAAACATCCTGCGCAGACCACACCGTGCACCTCTCCTTTTCAAATGTATGTAACAGATTCTGCAACTGCAGCTGGATTGCGACCCTCACATGTGAGTAGGCTAATCCTGATGATGATGCCTGCTTGATTCATCTATTGATGCCGCATGCTTACATACGCAACCAGAGTCATGTATATGGTGACATATGCACAGGGTATGGACTGAAATACAAGATAGTGCAGGAATGATGCAACCCCAGACCTTTGTCTGCACCACACTGTTTGAAATTCCTAGCAATGGAAAACAACATTGACATTTTAAATATTCCTTGTTCCAACAGTACTTCACTATATTCTACATCCTGGTGGTGCTGATTCATGCTTAACATTGACAATGAACTGCAAATCCAGCAAGAGTGTTTTACCATGCACTTGTGAATATGCAAAATTTGCACTACGTTTTTAAAAGGCTTGCTATGTTGCATGTTGTTAGATGTGGATGTTCACACACAACACCCATAGCCACTGATGCATGGCCAGACTTACAGAGTGGCAATTAACTGGGAAACCATCTGGATGGCACTCCACCCTAAGGCTGGCCTACTGTGTCTCGAAAAAGGGACTATTTAATCATTTCATTTGTCATTGCTCAATGCATGCTGCATTTGATTACACACATTGGAGGAGAGAATCATGACATTAGTGACCTTGGGGTGTGTTGGACCTGTCAGCCCTAGGGTGGTCCCCCCTTCTATTTGTGATCGTGCCTAATTGTTGTCCACCATAATTTTTGTGTTGGAGTAGGTCTCCGGGCGCCTTTTCATTGCCAATCAGTGTTAAGGTGCAGGTGCTCCCTTCTCCCAAGATGGCTGCCACAGACCCCTGCTACTGCAGAGTGATCTTTCATAGTAGCACCCTAGCTGCCAGGAGCTGGCTGGGACCCCACAACAATGTTGCGACACCAGCCCGCCTTTTGTCCCATGGGTAGAATGGGGAAGCTCCTGGAATGTGCTGGAACCTTCTAGGAGGGAGGTGGCGTTTTACTTTAGCCGCCTTGGCTAGAGGTCACCTGACCTAGGGCTACTTAAGTGAGGAAGGGTACTTTTTGTGGTGAGTTGGCCAGTGGGGTACAGCAGAGCTGGAGAATCCACGCAGGAGTGTAGGCGGTTGGGCCTAGCCAGGGACTTATGCCTCTGAGAGTGACAGGATTTAGGTGCTGCCTCTTAAGTGAGTGAGGGACCCTGTGAAACCCTCTGATCTTGCACAGCAGTAGTAGGACCAAAAGAACCTCTGCCCAGCCTGACTAGGAAGGACCTAGTCGTTAACTCCATCCCTACCCCCCTGTAACAGAACCCCCTTAAGGGCGCCAGAGCCATCTGCGCCAACAAGACTTCATCTAACACCTGAGAACAGTAACTGAATGCTGAGACTGCGTGTCCTGACTGACCCCCGAAACCCTATGCAAAGCAGATTGAAGAACCACCGGGGATCGACCAGGTACTAGCGCTGTGACCCCTGCGCTCCCTGACCTGGCCTGGGTCCCTCGGCAGCGTGCTCCGCTGAGCGCGGAGCTCCCCTCCTTAATTTCAGCCCCCTCCCTGTGGCGTGGAAGCAAGCGCGCTCATCGCAGCGGGCGGAAGGCCGGAAGTAGTGTCCTTCAGTGTCACGAGGCCCGTGGAGAAGCCCGTGGAACCGTTGCTGCCGTCGCAGCTGTGCAAGAAGGTGGGCCAGGCCGAGGACCATTGCCCACATCGCCAATGGAGCGGACGCCATCCAACGTCAAGAGCAAGGTAAGCCCGGATGCTGTGATTGACGCCGGTGCGCCCCCTGATGTTTGGGAGCCGCAACACACCCTGAGCCCGGGTTTCCTCTCCGTGGGAGTCCCCCTGGTCACCACGACTGAGAGACCCCGCCAAGGGATCCTTTCCTTGTGCCCCCCGTGACTGTACTGAAGCGTGGTGCCCTACAAACTGCACCGGAGCCCGAGAGACTTGCTCCGCAAGTCCGGTGCGCTCCCTGCTACTGGCTCCGTGTGTAGAGATTCACTGTTACTGCTTACGAGTAGCACTATGCTCTTCATGTTCCGTTCTGAAGTGCTGTATGTCATTGCTTACGAGTTGCACTCTGTTATTCATGTTCCGTTCTGAAGTATTCCTTGCTAATGATTCCGAATGGCGCTTGGTTTTAAATGCTCCAGTCTGAAGTATTCTTTGCAAATGATGATGATAGGGCTCTGTTTCAAATGCTCAGTTATGACAAATGCATGGCTATTGATTACGAGCAACGCTCTGTGTTAAATGCTCCGTTCCAAAGTGTTCCCTGTTGGCAACTACGAGCAGCGCTCTGGTCTAGATGCCCCGTTCTGAAGTAGTCATTGCCAGTTAATCACGAGTAGCACTCTGTGGAAATCGGCGCTGTTCTGAGGTATTCACCGCTCAGCGCGTAAAGCGCGGGAATCGCCACTGAGGTGCTACAGATAACCAAAGTAGCGGTGTGCCCACGAGTTCTGCCCTGGGTCCCTGCACGCCCTAGGAGTGGCGCTACAGTCCCCAAACCCTACCCTGAGAAGTGAGATACACTAGGGTGGCCTAGAGCCTTTAGAAACGTACTGGTGCATGAGGTGCTGGTGAATATGGGGCGGGTGAATCCACTGCTAATCTAAGTGAAGCTTGCATTGATATCTGAGGAACTGCATTTACATCTCATGAATTGCATTTATATCGCATGAACTTCATTTACATCTCATGAATTGCATTTATATCAAATGAACTGCATTTATCTCGAACTACTTGGATAAACTTGAATTATTTGCATGAACCTTTACAGTGTGGCGTACCTTATTGTGTGTGTTCCCCATTCCATGCGAGGTGCGTGTTGTATGGTTGCTTTACACACAGGCCTTTGGGTGCCCAGCCGCTCGTGTCACGTTACCGCCCTTAGGGACTGGAGACCCCGGTTTCCTACAGGGTGCATGAAGGTGTCCCTTCATGAACAGACACTACTGCCCCACGACGCAGGCAGCCATGTACATGTTAGCAAGTCTGCCTGCACCTGCACATGGTGGCAGTTTGTGTACCAGCACAGGGCTTGGCACCGTGATTACACATCATGGGGCTGATTTATGTTTGACTTGCGCCTCATTGACGCCACCGTTGCGTCACTTTTGTGACGCAGCAGCGGCGCAAATCCTGCGCCATGGTGTGGGGTATTTACAACGTGACGCATCTGGGAGATGCGTCACGTTGTAAAGCCCTGCGCCACATGTAGGCGTTCCAGGGCAGGTGTGGCCGTTCCGGCGCAGGAACGCCTCCTAAAAGTGGCTGAGTGAAATAGACAAGATTTCACTCAGTCACTTTTCCAGCCATGCTGCGTCACATCCCTGCGCCTGCTTGAAGCAGGCGTAAGGATTGATGCAGCATTTTAGGGATAGGGGCACCCAGAGCCTTGCTGGAGCTGCGTCGCGGTTGCACAGCAACTCCAGCAATGCACCATCCATACGACGGCAGATGCGTCACGCATCTGCCCATCCGAGTGCCACAGTGCGCCGCATCATGAATGCGGCGCATCAATGGTGGCGCACAAGTGGGCAGATGCGTGGCAACTCCTCTGGTGCATCTCTGCTGATTAGCAGAGATGCGCCAGACGTCATGAATCTGCCCCTTTGTATCCAAATCATCCTCCCCCTTGTTCACAGCATGACTATGAAAAATCAATTTATTTAACTGGTGCATGTGTCTGTGTGAATAGAGAAAATTTCAATGTCAACATCATATATATTTGGGCCGATTGATGTTTCCTGGCGCATCCCTGCAAATCAGCAAGGATGCGCCAGGAGAGATGGGTCACACAAGTTTACCCTTGCGCCACCCATGATGCGCAGCATTTTCAATGCAGCGCATCATGGCGCAGGAATAAACAGATGCGTGACGCATTCGATGGCTAGGGGGTTGCCGCAGTGCTTAAGTTGTGTTGCAAGCGCAACGCAACTCCAGCACTGTTCCAACCAGCCCAGCCCTAACATGGTCTGTCAAGCCTTACGCCTGCTTCAAGCAGGTGCAGGGTTTTGATGCCTCATTGTCGGAAAAGTGAGTCAGTCACATATTATAGATTTGACTTTTCCGAGGGTTATTTCCGCCGTTACACCCACCCTGCGCTACATTAAACATGACGCAGGTTTAATGTAGCGCAGAGCTTTACAGCGTGACACATCTCCATTGATGCGTCACGATGTGAATATGGCGCAAACTGGCGCAGGGTTTACACCACCGCTGCGTCACAAAAGTGACGCTACGGCGGCATCAAAGGGGCACAAGTCCCTCATACATCTGCCCCATGGTTTCCAACATATGTGTCTGTGGCCACAGAACAGTCTTTTGTATTGCATGCGCTCATATGTACATCCATACAGACCATTGCAACGCCAATTGATTGGTCATACGATTTGTGCAGAGGGAGATATGGCATAGATTAGCACCTCTGAAGAGAATATATGAGTGACAAGAAACATTGACTTACCAACTGGACCACCAACTTCCAGCCCAAGATGATCGAGCAGGTCAGCCTCCCTGCTGATGACGTCCTGCCAGCGGTGCTTTATCTGGTGGGTTGTCCGCTGGATCTGGAATAGACGCCCCAGATGTTGCTGCACAGTGGTCCACCGGCGCTTGCGCCCTGCTGTGTCATACCCCTGACTGACCCTGCCCCCCATGCTGATCATCCGGGGCAGGTAGTGGAATATTAGCCATATCATCCCGCCAAACTGTCGATCGGTCAAATTTCGAGACCTTCCCGACATGATTTAGGATGACGTAAAGGAAACTTAATAAATTTGACAAAGGAAACTTATTTAAGATTGACCTAATATGTACAATAAAATAACCCACCCCTATATAAAGCCTTAAAACTAACTACCCCAATCGACAAACACCCCACAATACTAATGTTACAGACACACACAAGACTCACAAATCACTAAAGACATAAAAACACACCGCAAAAGACACAGGGGACAGACAAAAGACACTTTGAAAGGCAAATCAGGACACCACAGACTCCAAACAACTCCACCAGCAAGCACACACCGAAAGCAAGTAAGGGAAAGTGAAAGTAACTGTGCACTTCCTGGTTTGGGAGGTTCTGGAATCATTGCATCATTTCCTGCTTCGATGCGACACGTTTTTACGTTTTGCGTCACGCTTCCGTTGATGCGTAGATTGTCACTTATTGCATTTAGGCTCAGGTATGCATGCGTGACGCTTATTTGTTTTGCGTGTTGCATCATGAATTAATAATTACGAAGCGTGACGTAAGTCACAGTACGTCGCGCATTATTGGGATGCTACTCGTTTGTATGCATTTGCGAGACTTTCCTGTAGAAGCGATACTTTACGTGTAAAAGCGTCACTTTTCATGTTGTAATTGCTGCAGGATGTAAAAATTATCCACGCTTTGCTACTTGCGACACTTTACATTGAGATGCAACACTCTTCTATTGTGTGAGTGACTCAATCATGACTTGCCACTGTATAGATGTGTATGTGTGAGGGCAGAACTACCAGGAACTGTAGCATCGTAGCAGCATTTGCATTTTGCACTCCTGAATGCGCAGGTGTGCCACGTATTCACAGAAATATGTTGCATATCCATGCTTCACCCTGCACTGGTGCAACAACTTGAGGCATGCAGTGGGCCAGGACCCTTGGAGCCTGGTGCATGGATGCGTACGTCACCAGATATTATCTGTGTGCATGCATTATCCCCTTGAAATTAGTGTTGTGAACTGCAGCACAGATATGGAGCGGGATAAGGCACGGCGTACATACAAAGTGGTAAAAGTACAATCCCATTACACCATATTTAGCGCACCGTTACATCACTTTTGTGATGCAGTGGCGGGGCGAAGACAGTGCCATGCTTTTGGCTATTTACAATGTGACACATCTAGTGAGATGTGTCACGTTGTTGAGCCCTGCGCAAGATGTTGGTGATCCTGGCAGGGGGGGGGGGGGGGGGTGGCCTTCCAGTGCAGGAACGCCTCAGACAAGTGGCTGAGTGACATGTACAATATTACACTCAGTCACTTTGACGTCCATGCAGCATCAAAAGCCTGCGCCTTCTTGAAGCATGTATAAGTATTAATGCAGCATGTTTGCGATAGGGCCAAGATCATACTTGCTGGACCTACGTTTCATTTGCAACGCTACTCCAGCAATGCACCGCATTTGCACAGGGGGATGCGTCACGCATCTGCACATCCATGCGCAACGGTGCACCACATTGTACATGCGGCACATCTGTGTTTGCGCACGGGTGGGCAGATGGCTCGATGCTTCTGGTGCATCCCTGTTGATTGACAGAGATGCACAGGAAGTCCGTAATCTTGCACGGAATGTCTCCTTTTTTGCAAATGATTACGCCACCTCCAGGGTGGTTTAGTATTCAGTTGCATCTCCATGCTTTCACTCATTTGGTCAATCTGGATATGTATCTTGTTCCATGTGTGTTGTGTGTCAACTACCACCGCAACGTACATGGCACTCATAATCTCCGCTAAGTGCTGTGTGTAAAGTGTTTGGGGCAGAATTACAAGCCCCTTGCGTCACTTTTGCACCGTCCTTGCATCACTTTTGTGACGCAGCGGCTGCGTAAAAGTTGCTGCCCATTAACAACGTGACGCATCTAGGGAGATGCGTCACGTTGTGAAGCCCTGCGCCACATTACACCTGCGTCAGGTTTAATGTGTACAGGGTGGGCGTTCTGTCGCAGGAAGCCCCGTATGAGTGACCCTGTGAAATCTACAAGATTTCAATGAGTCACTTTTACATCCATGCTGCGTCAACACCCTGCGCCTGCTTGAAGCAGGCGTTAGTATTGATGCAGCATGTTAGGCATATGGCGGCCCTGGGCATTGCTGGAGTTGCGTCGTGCTTGCGACACGACTCCAGCAATACGTGATTTTTCCGTCAACAGATGCGTCAGAATTTCTGACGCATCTGTCAATCCTTGCGCCATGGTTCGCCGTGCATCCATGGTGAGGCAAGGATTTGGCAAGTAGGTGCAGGGAAAGTGACGCATCTCTACAGATGCGTCACTTTCTTGTAAATCTGCCCCTATGTATTTGGAAGGAGATGTGAAGTCACACAGGGTGGGTTTCCCGCTCCCTGTACATGTGGATGGTCCCCATGCACCACCAGTCCGTCAGACAAAGTGATGTTCTGGTGGCACAGGGGGCTTGTCATTGTAACCCATGTTGTTGTTCGAGGGATGTTTCACATATGGTACATGTGTGTCACCTGTGTCGACATGTTGCCTTATTGCATGTTGACTTGTGTGGCTTCTTCTCACCAACGTTTCCTTCTGTAAGATGATATGTGTGTATATTCGGAGTGAATAAGGATTGATCTGTGAGTGGTACTTCCAACTTGCACAGCAGCTGAATGACATTACATCACACATTGTTGCCAGTGCCTGCATGTCATTGCTTGAGCTGTGACTCTGCTCAGACATGTATGTATTTTTCTTATCCACGGCGGAAATGCTGCATCACTTTTCACATGTCCATATGTGAGACATCAGCATCCCAAGGAGCTTTTGCACAAGTTTTTCCATGCGTGATATTTGTGGCCACTTTCAGCAGCTATGCTTGTCAGGACCACCACACACACATAGCTTACTCAGGGTGCAAGTGTGCATGATTCACTGCATGCCATCTATTCATGCAAAAGAAGGTTGCACACAACTATGAAACATGTTTTTGATAGGATGTTGCTTTCCTGTGCTATGGCAGTGCCACAGCTTGTCACAACCAAGGTCCTTCCACTGCCATGCAGCAGCAGTTTGATGTACATCTGCACATGTATATATCTATGAATTGAACTTGAACGTTAATGGACACATACTTGAGGATGCAACTTGAAATTGTGTAATGTTCTTTATTGTACATTTTACTGACTTCAATTTTCTACATCATGAGAAAAATTGAGTCACTATGTGTGATCGACGTCGTATCCCTGCTGCTGTGTGGTGGATGTCTTGCACTTGGGGTTGCACATGTTCATCATCATCCACCTGTCCAGGCTGCTGGTCCTCCTCCTCCCAGGGCACATTAGTTTTGACACATATGTTGTGGAGTATCGCACATGTAAGTATTATTTTGCAAACAGTTTCTGGTGAATATAGTAGCCTTCCACCTGATACGTCAAGGCAACGGAACCTTGACTTCAGGATTCCGAAGCTGCGTTCAATAATGTTCCTTGTCCGGCAATGGGCATGGTTGTATGCCTTCTGTTGGTCAGTGCTTGGATTTCCAAATGGTGTCATAACCCAACTCTGGACTCCATATCCTTGATCAGCTGTAATTGGGAGGTAATAGATACATGTTACTTTAGGCTGACATCAGTATACATGGCATGTGTCCTATGTCTACCTGCGCAAACTTTGAAACTACTCAAGTCCATGTTTATGGTGTTCCTGTGTGTGGTGGGTAGACGGTGTGTGGCCTTGACTGCTCTGATGTGTGCACGCTACGCGGGGGGATGGGCAGTTGCTTTTTGCAACTCATATCATGTAGCAGACAATTGTACAGGGCTCATGCAGAACATGGGTGATTGTTTGCCGGACACTGTGAAACAGGGGCAGAGGGCCCTGCCCTTCAAGGACTCTGGCAAATTGTGCTGTACCTTCATATTCCAACAGGCATCCTCCCAGGGGTACTCAAAACAGCATGCCGTGGTTGGATGGGGGGCTTGACAGGGCCAAACCTTGATGTCCCATATGCACGTGACATCGCAGTATCCATGTGTGAGGTATTAGTTCACTGTGGGACCAGGGGCGACTGTCTGTTTGGCAGACAAAGGGTATGACTGATATTGTGGATTGGTCTAAGGATGGCGTGCTCCTTCCCTTTGCTGACCTACCTGAGCAATGTGGCCCCTGAACAGGTCAGTTTATCAGATGGTGCACCAATACATGCTTACGGTGTGTAATTGCTATGTGCACGTGTATACACATTGTTGCACATTCTAATAGTATTACTTAGCTATTTACATGCATTTCGTACTGCACCTTTCAATGGTTAATTTGAGTTAGATGCCATGGGGCACATTCATGAGGTTTTGCCATAGGGAAGCGCAGCAGGCCTTCCTGCAGCGCTTCCCTACGGCAATTTAAAAGGGCAGGGATGCGCCGTATCTATAACATGAGGCGAATTCCTGTCCATTTTCACTGCGCAGGCGCACAATGGGCTGCCTGCGCCAACGCAGGCACCTCTGCACCATGGTGCTAGGGTGGCTGCGTTGCGGGGATGAATATTGTTGTACAGGAAGGGTAACCTTTCTGTTCAACAATAATCACATGAGGTTTTTTCACTTTCTATCTGTGCTGCAGAAGGCAGCACACATAGAAAAAGCACAAACGAGGAGAAATAAAGAAATTTCTCCCCGTGTTGTTTTTTTTTTAAACAAATTATTGATCTGTTTTTGCATATGCAGGACCATTGAAGTACAGTATGCATGAAACACAATACTTTTACATATGAACTAACGATATAGCATATATATCCGAGGCAACCTTACACGTCGTGCCACATAGTTGGCAATGCCGACCAAATAAAACATATGAGAGCTTGATAGTACCTCAGTCAAGCACATTACTTTGTATCCAACCATGCCCCTGCGCTACGTTCCCAATATTCAAGATTCGATATCTATGGGGGCTCTGCCTCCCAAACAACCCTCCAACTCCCTACCCACCCCAACCCTCCCAATTAACCCAACACTTGCCACGATTTTCAGTCTGAGGGTCACAGATCCTTGACCTCGGGAGGGGAATGGGAGTGGGCGGACCCAGACTTCAAGTGCGGAGTCGGGGAAGGATAGAGGCCGAATACATCGGCCAGAGTGGGGACTGTGATGGTTCCGGACAGGCATAACAGAGGGGGGGAAGGCTTGTATCATCACCCACCAGGATATGGCCTCAGTCAGACAGGAGATTACAACCCTCAGCCCCACTGGACTGGCTCCAGCTACTACCAGACTCAACCGTTGGCATACACCCTGTTTCACGCTGGGGTCCTCCGTGGACTGTGCCCCGCAGCCTCATCACATTCCTCCACCTCACCCTTAAATAGCTCAGTCAGATGTGCCCATTCTAGAGATATGGGACACTTTCGCAGCCCTCGACTCTCTTCACGGTGCAACGCTTCTCACTCCACCACTGACCCCCTCAATACCTCCTCCCCCCACACCTCCACCCGCGGCAGGGCTCAAGACTTCCACCGCTGGGTTTTCAGGCGCTTTGCCAGCATTAATGGCAGATTGGCAAAGCGACGCAACTGTTTTGCCTTCAGGGGGAGCGGCAGCAGTGACAATGGGCAAGCTTCTGCTGTGTCTCAGGAGGGGCGTTCAGTAATTATATTTAATACGTGCATTATCCTATCCCAGTATCAAGATATTTCTCCCCGTTGCGCCTCCCTTCTGCCTCCCCTGGGGAGGCGTAGGCTTTTGGCGCTGCCTCAGATTTCCGATTTCTCGAATATCAGAGGCAGTGTCAAAAGGGCATGGATGTTGCTGGTAACGTCCCCAGCAACACCCATTGGACGCCCCTTTTACGCGGAACACTGCGTTGAAGGGACTGATATTTATGATGCAACATTAAGCCGAAAAAAGTGGCTCAGTGCTGCCTGATTGATATCACGCTGGCTTCTGCGCCACGGAACGTCACAAAAAGTTGCGTTCCGATGGTGCTAGGGGCCTCATTAATGAGGCCCCATGTGTGCATATGTTGTCAGTGTGACTTGGTGATCAACAAAGTTTGATGTGTGATATTTCCATGCATTCCTATCAGGTGTTCCTTGGCCCTTTACATTATGCTGCTATTTGGGTCTGCAGGTTTGTCCAATATGTAGTGTGGTTATAGTGTATATGTGGCAATGCATTTCCACATTGATGCTTTGCATCATTTGGACCTACGGGCATGTCATGTGGATGTAATGTGGCATTGTAGAAGCAGCTGTTGCATAATATATTTTGATATACATTTATTGGTGCTTACCTACAAGAAGTCCGTTGCCATATTGCCCATTTTCAAAACGTTGATTGATTATGCTGTTTCTGAAAATGTAGGCGTCATGCACACTGCCAGGGTATTTCGCCAGGACATTGAGAAATTGTCCCCGATGGTCCACAATGGCCTGGACATTGATTGAGTGTGTGTGTTTTCGGTTGCGGTAAAGGTGTTCCGTAGCTGCAGGTGGTACGAGCTGTACATGCGTGCAGTCCATTGCTCCAAGCACATGAGGGAATCCAGCAATAGCATAGAATCCTTCTTTGATGTCCATCTGCAGCTGCTGTGTGTTTGGAAAATGTATATACTGTGGGGAGAGCTGGAGAATGGCATCCAGGACCGTAGGGAGGAAGCCGGAGTAAGATGACTGCGACACTCCAGCCACTTGTGCAGCTGTTGTTTGGAACGATCCAGAGGCCAACATGTGCAATACCGCCAGTAGCTTTGTCAGGGGTGGGATGTTGTTACCCCTTTCAGTTGGTGCCTGTAGCTGTGGTGAGATCTGCCGCAACAGATTTAGTATGGACGCTTTCCTGATCCGATACAGTTTGATGACTTGTTCGTCCCGGAGTCCAATGAGGGTGGTCCTTGGACGGAAGATGCGCTCCTTTCTCCTGCGCTGCCTTTGTGGTAATGGTGGAGGCTGCGGTAGTGGGATTGGTGGTGGTGGTCTTTGTGCAACTCCCAGCTGGAGGATTAGCAGGTCCATTTTGCTTGATATGCTTCCAAATTGCTATGTGGCACTTTAAATCAAGTTCTGGTGAACTTGCGTCGTTATTTGCGCGTGGGTTTATGGGGCGCAGGTTTTCTGACGCATTCACGCATTTGCGTGACGCATTACGTAGATGCGTCGACGCAGGGAAATGACATAAATATGCCTGCGTCAGTAATACGTTGCTTTTTGGTTGGGAACGCCTACCTTGCATATATTAAAAGTGACGCGACGCAGCCGTTTCTGACTCAAATTAATTCCGTCGCATCTTGGATTACGTGACGCATATACGTAGATGCGTCACAATATAAATTTTGCGTAAAAAAAAAACCGCCGCAGCGTCACATAAGTGACGCAACGGCGGTGTTAAAGTGGCGCAAGCCCAACATAAATCTGCCCCTAAGTGTACAATATCCTCCTTAACATATTAGCAGAGGCAATAAGCATTCACAATGGCTGGCCTTGACCAGGTAGGGGAGTTAAATAAAGTGTTGAAACGGCCCACTCAGTAACTCAGGGGCTTCAGCTTCGTCTTGAGCCCAAAAAGTTCTCCGAAGTAAACTTGGGGCTTTAGGAAGCTGGAGGATCCAATTCTCATCCATCGTGTGATCTTGTCACCAGCAAGGCCGGATCTGTAGGCATAGAAACATTTTTAACTGCCAAATTCACTGCTTGACTGAAAGCAGCCTGGCTAAGAGTTAACGCCCAGAATGTCTCGGTCTGCGATTTTCATGCCAGTATATATTCGTTTGCCAGACGTTTGCCTCCGTCAGATACTGCTTTCCACAAAACTTTGTTTAATGAATCTTCTTACACTTTTTTCATTTTGTGGCAAATGTTTAAATGCACACCCAGACTGGCCAAGTTCTGCCTCTGTAACGCGGCAGTAAAAACACACTCTGATAGGTGCTAATCACTGCACTTGCAAATGACTCTCTCTGCCCTCCCCCTTAGTGCTTATTATCCATACACTAAGTAGGGGGCAATATTTGCAGCCATGACTTGAACTAGAGGTTGTGGATATATTCCTTCTAAGGTCTTCCTTAATGAGCAGAAAGCGGATGACAAGCGTGTATTCTTTCTTGTTATTGAGCGATTGTGCATTGTGAATGAGCCTCTTGTGGCAAAGATTGCCCTCAAATATTTATACTCAATCACTGATTCCAGTACAGCACTATCCAAATGATGCATTGGCGCAAAAATTCTCCCTGTGCCGATTAGCATCATTTTCATTTTTTTTAGATTAAGTGTTAAGCCAAACGCTTCCACCAAAGGGTGTATAAGGTTGGAGTTACGGAGATATTTCATCAAACTCCTGAGTTTGACAATTCCACTTCAACCCCATTTCCCGTATAGGCAAAAAGTTGGTCCTAATGCCCCTCTCATTTTAAAATGTGATCTTCCACTTTTCAGTATTTGGGACAGCACTTAACATAGAAGAAGACACAGATGTAACTCCAGTGCTGTATTACACCCTGTATACACATATCAGCTCACTCAGTGGGTGGGTTTCTGCTTTTCTGAGTACATTACTATCTTGCATATTCTGTAAGTACACTTCCTCTTGCCCACCCACCAGCCCATTAATACATTTGCAAAGCCTGGGGTGAAGCAGGTGCCCATCAATCTTCCTGAGGTTTGCCAATAGTACTTACCTTTGAACATGACGATATTTTTATTTAGACAGTACTGGAACATGGTCAGGAGCACACCTGTGTCGTCATAAATAGATATTTGTCAGGTACAAACAAAGTTTTTACATTCTTTCAGCCCTTGTACTTTCAAGTATTTAAGGTCACCATGTTCAGGGTTACTATCAAATAGGACTGTTCCCAATGTGTGTTTCCTATTTGTTGCAGATCGTTTTTACTGTCTCTGCAAACTGAAGGAAAGTTCTCCACCAAGGGGAGCATAACGTGGTTCAGATATACCGTTGTGTTCTTAAACTATTATTAGAGTGCACCATGGGCCTCCTTGGTTGTCTCAGAGGATTTTGTGCACTTGTGTCCGAATGTAAAAATGGGACCGTGCAGGTGATATTTCTGAGAAAGGGGGATTCTTTACAATCAAAAAGAACTTTGCTTTGCCAGACCCATTGGAGCTCATGGTGTCGCCAGCTAGACCATTTGTATTGTCTACTGCAAAACTTTAATAACAGTTAGAATTCAACTTTTGCCCATGCACTTCTTTCTCGTAAACACCGACATTAATCAGAGCAACATTCCCCTTTGATCAGAGGGCTTTAGGGCAATACTTCCATAGTGCTATGATGTGTTAATTTCCTCCCTTTCACCGTTCACCGTTGGATCTCTTTTTGTCCTCACTCAGACCCATGTATAATTTTAATGGCTCTTCTGTGACCAAGCCACACAAGACATACAGGTTTTCTTAAGCCTAGAGGGTTTGTGTCTGGATTTATTTTTTTATCCATTGTGGCTTGCTTGGGTGGACCAAGGCTATAACCAAGCCTCCCGCTCATCCACAGTACCAATATCCTCCTTGTCAAAACTGGCTAATGTCAAGAAGCCCTCAATGTCACTGGGGCAGAGATCTGAAATGTGATCAGAGAGGCTGCGTTCCCCAGAAAAAAACTAATAGAAGATTACATTGAGACTCTTATTTCCACTAAACCAAACACACTATGAACAATGTGTTTATTCTTTTAACTTCCCGTCATTAACAAATGTGAGCAAAACGAGGGAATGGAAAGAGTTGCCTAGTGAAATTGTTGAAGATTTAAGCAACAAGACTTAGGACTGACTCTCAGCTTCCCCAATTGATCAAACTTGTGAAGCTAGGCAAATCACTATTCTTTCCTTATTTGGAGTGCTACACGAGAATAATTTTTCAGTATGTGTAGTGTGACACATTAGCTATTGTTTTTTAATTATCTTGCTGCATAAATGTTCTTGCTGTAACATTTCTAATGTGCTTAGTTGAATTCTCTTTTTAATTAGAGTAACAAAACATTAATTTTTTCTCATCACATGAATAGTAAATGTAATTAAGTCATCTTATTATTATACATGCATACACGTTATTGTAGATTATTCTCTGAATAATGTTGGCTAGTAAACATTTATTGTTTATGATTTCAGCAGGCTACTGCTGCTGTCAATGTGTTTGCATTGTGAAGTAGCTTTCAAGATTTAACAGTCAGGTCCTTAATTAGACTTGTCTGATATGTGCACGTATAGTATTTTTGTATCAAGTCACAACTTATGGCACCCCAGAAGAATATGCCAAATTTTGGTTAAGTTGTGATGACATTTTAATCATATATCCATTACCTCAGCATTTTTTGCAATTAACGGTTAGAAAAATGCTCATTCTTTAGCCCTCATTTGAGAAATGGTATTTTGAGCTTGTTTTTTGAAATGTTTGATTCTATACACTACTTGACTGTCTAATTGTGACAAAGGAGTTTGATATGTCTGCAGTTGCTCTAATTTGGCATTTGGAGAAGGGGAAGAATTAATACTATAAATGTACAGGCAACACAAAAGACTGTGGGGGTTGTACAAGATGTACTTGCACTCACAAGAATATGGAGGATTTACCCAGTTCATAATGGCTGCATGCAGGCTTGATGGAAAAAGCATCATGGACATTTTTGGTCCTGTCTGCAATAACTTCAGCACAGCTGCACCTCTGGTGGTGAAGTAAATATTGCTGCTGTTATTGTTGCAGCTTACTTTCTCACTCATACGTAACCAAGGGTCCAATGCAGAGTGCGGAGGAAAGAGTACTTCATCACAACAGCAACAAAGTACCCTTTGCGCTATACTGAAGTTCTCCCTCTCTCATTTAGGGTCGGGTGGTCCTTCAGTATGTCAGCAGCAGAGACTAATCAGTCTCTGCTAATGACATAGACCTCTTTTGACCCAACGGAGACAGGGTCGCCAGTGGGGCTAAATGGCAAGTTTTTACTTTCACTTGCCACCATCCAAAATGCGGCGGTAAGTGAAAGTAAAAACCAGGGGAGGGTTTTATTCCGCCTGCTGAATTTGCGGAATTTGGCAACTCTGTGTTACTCTTGTAACATGAAGTTCTGGCCAAATTCCGCCGGTTTCCACATGGTGGAGTTTTTTTTCGATGAGGCTCCAGACTTGCGAGCTGACAGGCACAAGCAAGATTTTGCATCCAATATCATGATTTGTTAACACTGGTGATTGTGGGTGGTCAGAGGGCTGCTTCTCATGTAGATGTGCTGCCTCTCAAGTAGATATACTACTCGAGCAGCAGCAACATTAACTCAACCGCCATGCATTCTTGCACACTGCATGGTGCCGTTCATGCAGATTTTTCATCACGGCTCACAAAACTGGTGCTAAATTGCAGTGTGATCAGGGCGACACACATATTTTCTGCCCAGTGGCGCAACTCTGTAGAATCTCGCTGAGTTTTTATGTAAGTCCGTGGAATTTTGTTATGTTATGTTAAAATTATTTGTAAAGCGCTCTTACACCAAGCGGTTTCATGGCGCTAGTGGAGGGGATACGGCAGAAGTATTGTGACAGGGGTTTACTCGTATGCCTGAGAGAATAAAAGGGTTTTAAGGAGAGTTCTAAATCGGGTATACGAGGTTACAGATCTGAGCTCGGTAGAAAGGGAATTCCAAGAGACTGGAAATTGGCATTAGACTTCAAAATTGCCCAAAGGGCTGATAGTGATCACAACCCCCTAATCCTCTCATTAGCTGCGGATGGTTTTCTCAGGCCAGAAACTCGGGGAAATGGTTTACCTGCCCCTAGCCTCACTCTGTCTAGCAACAGACGAAGACTAAGGTGGGATAGACTATTAGAGAAACCGAACCGTATAAGGGCTATATATGAGCAAGTGGCTGTAACTTTGGAAAGAATGGAGAGCCTTCTCCCTCAATTGCCCTCGTCGGAGGGCTGTTCCTCCTTTGAGGATATCCATCAGACTTTTTGTGCCAACCTAGCTGAGGTATTGAATCCTGTGGTTCGGGGCAGGAAAACGAGGAGTGAAAGAGCCTCTTGGTTCAATGCCAGCTGTAGGGTAGCAAAGAAAGATCTCCTCCAAGCACTTAAGAATAAGGAAACATCCTCTGTGATCAGGGAAAAGAGGGTGGCCTATAAGTCCAGTCTTGAAGCTGCGAAAATAGACTGGGATTGGGAGAACTGGTCAGAAATAACATCTGCTCTCAAAGTCAGAGATTCCAAAAAATTTTGGCACATAGTCAGACATGGTTCTGCTGAGCCTGTTAAGGCAATAGATGGTAATGTTACAGCTGAAGTCTGGGAAAAACACTTCTCGTCCCTCTATAGCAGTGTTGGGATAGACCAAATGGGAACTCCGCCTGAGAGCTTAGTGAACCCCACTGATAGTTGCATGGTGTTGGAAGACTTTAAGCTGGAGGAAGTGGAAAGGGCAATCACCTGCCTTTCTTTAGGAAAAGCGCCAGGCTTAGATAAGATTCCAGGTGACCTCCTAAGGCACGAAGTCAGAATTTGGGCATTCTACTTCCTGATACTGTTCAACGCAATTATTCATGGGATGGCACTTCCCCCAACTTGGCTGGGGGCGGAGATTGTGCCCATTTTTAAAAGCGGCTCACCTTTGCTCCCCGCCAATTATAGACCGATCAGTCTGATAGACGTTCCACAGAAACTCTTTGCGAGGCTTCTGCTGGATCGACTTTTGGACTGGATCGAGGAGAGGGATGTCCTGAGCCCTCTCCAGGCTGGGTTTCGCCAGAAGATCTCTACCTTGGACCAGGTCTTTAGGCTGTCCCTTATATATTGGAAAACAATACAGCTGGAGGGTGGCAGCCTCTATACTGTATTTGTAGATCTAAGGGCTGCGTTCGACCTTGTTCCGCGTGGTAAGCTCTGGGAAGTCTTGGCGAAAGTTGGGGTGCCAGCTGATCTCCTGAATATGATCATCCGCCTCCATACAAACACCTATGCCCGTGTGAGGTGCGGTGCGCAGGGCGTACTCTCAAACAAGTTTCCCGTTGAGAGAGGGGTAAGACAGGGGTGCGTACTTGCACCGACCCTGTTCTGCCTCTTTGTCAACGGGGTCATTGACCACCTTAATGGGGTCCCCAATTCGGATGTCCCGAAGTTGGCGGGAAGGAGGGTCCCAGCAATTATGTTCGCTGATGATACCCTCCTTCTCTCCAAGTCACCTATGGGAATCCAGCGTGTTCTGGATGGTTTTGGGGACTTCTGTAGAGAGCATGGATTGGAAATTAACACCACAAAGACCAAATTTATGGCCTTCAATCCGCCACCCAGGTTTCACCGCATTCCTCGCATTGGGGAAAATGTATTAGACCGAGTGAGCACATTTGAATACCTTGGTGTCACACTCAACGAGGAATTGGGGTGGGGTCAACACCAGGAGAAAACAAGGCTGAAGCTGGCGCAACATATTGGTGGAATACTAGCAATGGTGGGGAAGAATAGGTCAACCCTTAAACCCATAGGCCCTCCTCTTCATATTTATAGAGTCCAAGCAAGAGGAGCAGTTACCTATGGGAGTGAATTATGGGGTCATAAAATCCTGGACAGCCTGACAAAGGAGGAGAACAGATTCCTTAGGTGTCTAGCAGCTCTTCCTCCGAGCACACCGCTAGTGCCTCTACGACTTGACCTAGGCATTAGACCACTGGAGGAAGAGTTGGCACTTCGTCCTGTGATCTACTGGCGCAGATTATGGACAGTGCCTGAATTGATTCACTATAGGCAGGGTCTCCAGGAAGTTCTCAGCTTCCCAAATTCGGGGAACATTCCTTGGCTTAAATTCATAAGGAATAGTTTGATGAGCCTAGGACTAGATGCACTATGGAACGATCCTGGTAATGTTTGTCCCAAACTTTCTAAAAAGGCTCTAACCAAGGTGTATCATGATTCTAAGGCTCCTTCACTCCGACCCTCCAAATCCCTAGGGTCCCTAACAACCCAATTCCTTCTTATGAAGAGTACATACATCTTCGAATCGGCCTTGGATAATGTTTACCCCGTAATAATTAGGAAGCTCTACCTGCAATGGAGGCACGGGTCCTTGCCAATTCGTGCTTTCACTAGCTCCTGGTCCCAGTCGACACCCAGTATTTGCCCGGCATGCAGCGCAAGTGAGGAAACTGAGCTGCATTTTATATTTTTTTGCACAGGCTATACTGAGTTCCGAAGAAAGTGGATCATTCCCATCTGTAGGAACCTGGGCTTCGTAAGGTGCCATCAAGCCTTTAGAATTCTTAAGAGCGAAACAGCCGCGCACATTGTCTTCGCAGTGGCAAAATTCTTGGGGGCTTTCTGGCACAAACGGAAAAAATACCTAAAAATGTCGATCTGATTTATGCATGTAATTAGTATGTATTAGCTGTCTGGATGCATTATTTTTAAAGATTTTATTTATTGTTGCCAAATGTTTTATACTGATTTTATGTGCTTTTATGGATTTATTCCGAAATAAAGTTTTCTTGAATTGAATTGAATTCCAAAGTTGAGGGGCCAAAAGAGAAAATCTGAGACCACCGTGTTTTTTCCGCTTAAAGGGGGGGACAGCGAGCAGGTTCAGATGTGATAAGCGAAGTTCGCGTGATGGAGTGTAGCGGAGTATCATAGACGAGATAAAAGCCGGGCCTTGACCAGCCAGGGCTTTGAAAATTGTGCAACCCAATTTGAATTCGCAGCGGTTGGCCACCAGGAGCCAATGGAGGCTCTTCATCAGGGGGTGGACATGTTGATGTCTGGGTTGGTGAAAGATAAGCCTAGCTGCTTGGTTTTGAACCAATTGTAGGCGGCGAAGCTGATAGGCCGGGATGGCAACATAGAGTGAGTTGGTGTAGTCAATACGAGATATGACCAAGGCCAGGAGAACCAGGGTGAGGGCCTCAGTGGTTAGGAAGATGATACGACTGTGCCAATCTGAGCTTTCATGGACAGATCTTTGCTTATGATGACCCCCTAGGCTTTTCACCGATTCCGCCGGGTGAGGAGGGTTGTCTAAGAAAGGGGGACAGAAGTTAGGGTTCCAGGGATTGGAGATGCCGCCAGTCAGAACCAGCTCAGACTTGTCAGGGTTAAACACTAACTGAAGGTCGTCGGCGTAATTGAAAGTGGCTACCTCACAGTTGCGCAGGGAGCGTATCAGGGGGAACATGTATAGGTTAAAGAGAAGGGGGAAGAGAGAAGACCCCTGACGAACCTTGCATGTCAGCCTGACCTTCTCGGCTGAGAAGGTGGCAAGGCGGACTGCCTGGGAACGATTGTCCAGGAAGGAAGAGATCCATTTCAGGGCAATTCACTGGATGCCAGTGCTGCCGACACGGTCGATCAGGAGATCATGATCGACAGTGTCAAAAGCTGCCGAAAGATCCAGAAGGATGAGGGCCTGAGGGATGTTATGATCGGCCCCCTTCCTGAGTTCGTCCATGACTGCGAGGATGACCAGCTCCGTGGCGTGAGCTGGTCTAAAACCAGCCTGCTGAGGGTCAAGAAACAGCGAGCGTTCAATAAAGGAGCTGAGACATTTAGCTACATGAGCTTCTAGGATCTTACTGAGGTAGGGGAGTAAGGAGATGGGGCAAAAGTTACTGAGTATCAGGGGGTCAGCATTGGGCTTCTTAAGGATGGGGACAACTTCAGCAATTTTAAAGGAGTCGGGGACCATGCCTAGCCTCAGAGAGTTGTTGAAAAGCGCTAGTGGGGGTCAGGGCAGGTGGAGAAGGCTTCTTGTAGAATGTGTGGGGGACAGCAGTCTGTAGGGGAACCGGACCCAACTTTTTTTAACAGGTCAAGGAATTCCTCTTTAGACATCAGAGGTATTTGATTCAGCACCTGGGGGTTGTTGAACACGATCGGAGAACTGAAACTCCACAAGTTCCACCCACCCCTAGTAAAAACATTTCAATGAGAAAATTCACATGGAGATGGGCCATTGCTTTTTTTTATTTTCAAAAAAAAAATCCTGCTTAGAATTTTTCATTTAAAAAATAAAATAAGAAATTGAAATTGTGCTGTATGGGTCAGTCATGTTGACAAAGTCATAGAACATAGTTTCAGTGCATCAACACAAACCGCCTTAACTGAAGCTCTGCCAACATAAGAAACGGTCACTGGGGCAGCTGACATATTTAAATTTGGAGTGTGATTATTCACTCAGGGTGACGGAGTAAAATACTCCACCACCCTAAATCAGTCCCCCAGTCTTGAATGTAATCATGTTTACATTGCTATATTACTGCAGGCTGCCCAAAAGCAATAACAAACTGGTTGGTGCAAAGAGATGCCTGTTTGACATTGACTCTTTTCCTAAAGTTGATGGATGACTGGATTCTATTGATGTGAGAAATGTTGACTTATGCAATCAATGCACAACTGACATGTGATGTAGTCCTAGTAATCACATACTGACATGCCAGTTATCCACGGCCTGCACATCATGCTTATTTTATGGGAAACAACAGGTACCTGGATTAGTAACAACTTTACCAAACAAATATTAAACCAGTTGCAAATGTCATATTCTAAGCAGGTGACAGCACGTACACCATTGCTTAATTTGAGCCGGTGGTTTCCGGTGCTCAACACCTGCACTTAAATGTTGCCACGGGCAGTAGTGACAGTCCACCACATGGTGGCGCTGTCTGTCTAATTTAGAGATGAGCACAACAACAGTTGTTTATTAATTCAATATTCATTAAAAATGGCATTTACTTGCTACCTAAACCATTCTTATTCGTTTGGGATCCTGGAATAGTCTGAATCATCACACTTGTCACTGGCAGAAGCAATGTGTGTCCCAAGACGCAGCGGCCTCCCAACGAGGGCCCTGGTGCTTATGTTTTTTACAAATTAAGCACTGGACCCCCCAAGATTGTTAGTTAGTTAATAGAGCCAAAATGTTATCCTCATTCAGAAGATGATGTAAGGTGTAATGGTGCATACATCAAAAACCTGTAATCTTACTTGAACTGCATTTGATTTACTCAAAACAAGATTTCGCCATCTGCTCATCTCAGTCAGGGAAATCATGCCTGACCCTAAAAAGTAAGCTGATTCAATATATTGTGGCAGATCTTCTATGACACAGTAACGTAATGTAAAGCCCACATGTGAAAAAGGAGATGCCTGAAAGTAAGAATGTAGGTGATGCTGAGGCGGTCCAACTTCCTGAGAACATTTTCTTAGGTGCAGAAACGGCAGAGGTCGTGTTGAATCATTTGTTATATATCTGTGTTGCATATGTTTCCAATCTCTTCTTGTGGCCGAGTTACTAGTTATTTTAAACAACCATGGTAGTTGTTGCCATTGTCATCTTTTTTTCTTTGAGATTTGTTTTTTACATTTATCACCATTCCTATATGCAACACTAAAGGCAAGCCGGTTTCTTTCTTAGCCAGTTTTATTTACAGAGGAGTTTAAAATGTGCACATTTGTATTTATTAAGCATTTATTTAGTTGCCATGTATGACTGTCATGTAATAAGCTATTTGCATTTAAATCAATTTAATGTATAAGATGGCTAGGACACACCTTTATGACACACCGATATGGGACATAAAGCATTATTCAGATAGGTGAAAATAACAATTGTACTTAAAGAATGCCACGTGCTTCATCCTTTTAGAGAATGAGTCTATCTGACGATGGACTGCACCCTCTTTATGGAAGGATATGCTTATCAATCCCATCGTCTCGGGCATTGGGTCCCAGTTGAAACCTTTGTCTTGCTTTTGCGATTTGTTTCTAAAACCTCTTATCCAGAACACTCCGACATACCTGAAGGATACCAAGAGCCCTCTTAATCTGCTACATGATATCATTGTGGATGATGACTCAACCATTCTAGTGACCCTCGATATTGGGGAGTCTATATACGAGCATCCCACAAGATGATACGATTAAAGTGATCAGCAAAGCACTGGCGGACGCCAACTGGAGCTTCTGTACACCGAGACAATTAATCATCGAGTGTGCTAAACTAACGCTCAAGGAGAACTATTTCAAATTCGAAGGTGACTTATTTCTATAAACCACCGGTACATTAATGGGCAGCACCTTTGCCCCGAGTGTGGCAGGGCTGTATGATCATGATTTTGAGCAAAAATACATTCTAGATGAAAGTAACCCCTTTGGCACATGTATCTCTTTTTGGAAGAGATACATTGATGATGTCCTTGTCATATGGCAAGGACCAGTAGAAACACTTACTGATTTCCTGGAATGGATAAATAATTGTGACAATAACCCGAAATTTACTCATTTCTTTGATAGGAAAGAAATGGTTTTCCTGGACTTTATTATCACAAAAGAAATCGGAAAACTCGAGACAAGGACTTATCATATACTAACTGCGAAAAACAACCTCCTTGAATTTATCAGCTTTCATCCGTGGACTTTAAGAGAGAATCTGTCTTATGGGCAGTATCTCCACATCAGGAGAAATTGCAGTAAATTCGAGGACTACCGCATTCATGCAGCAGATCTATCAAACAAACTGAAAAACTGTGGCTACCTGGATAGAATCCTTAATAAATGCCAAAAACGAGCAGGAAATCAGCCTCGTGAGGAACTATTTGAGGATAATCCTAAACACAGAGATCAGATCCCCCTCACCTGTGTGACCACCTATAGTACAATGTCTAATGCTGTTACCAAATCGATCAAAATGCATTGGGAAATTTTACAGACCAACAACAGGAAATGGGACAAACCTCTCTTTTCTTTTTAGAGAGGAAGGAGTTTGAAGGACTCCCTGGTATCTACTCGCCCAAGAAAAACAGACTTTGACCCAAACCCCTCCTTTTTAAATGCCTTGGGCTTCCGAAGTGTGAGAGGCCATTTTCCCTACGGGAACTGCAGTGTCTGCCACTTGACATCCCCGGCACAGAGTCTTGACCTTGAACCTAATAAAACCTGGACTCTGAGATATCACACCAATTGTAATTCTATGAACGTGGTATACCTGATCACGTGTCCATGCGGCCTAAGATATCTGTGAATGACCAGCAGGAAGGTGAAGCAGCGCATCTGCAAACACAGAAGTAATATCTGCTGTAAAAAGAACACCACCAGAATGACGGAACACTTTCTGCAAAGTAATCACACTACCAATGACCTAAGATGGATTATAATTGAACAGATAAAATCCAGCACAAATACACCTAAGCTCCTTTTTGAAAAAGAGCAGCGCTGGATTTACATGCTTTCCACACACAAACATGGGTTAAATGACAACATTCCATGGAACTTAGTCATGAGAAAGTGAGACACTTCTTCATTGTAAGATCAGGAATTCATGAACATACCCCGTACCAGATAGAGGTACACCGATGATATGAGTTAGCACTCTATTAACTAGGACGCCTATTTCCCTCTGGTGGGTAGATATAATAGACACAGACAATTGATAGCACAATTATCCACTCTCTTGTGCTTTGCATCCGAGCACTAGCCTGCTCAAAATCGAGAGAACATATAAACAGATACACAATTAGTCAGCATGTAATGCAATAATATGGATTTTCTACCTCGTGGTTAACTTGTATCGGAATTGTCTATACAAGACTTAAAGATATGTAAGGATAATACATGCCCGACCAATGTGTTATTAAGCCAACAACGGTAGGATTAGTTCTATTGCTCTCCGTTATGATCATGCGACGAAATGGTGTCTTATCAATAAAGCTTTTAAAACATGCCATCATTTAAGAAAGTTAGCATTTCACTGTCTTTACACACATTCATCTAACCATGGCGGTCGCAGCCGCACGTAGGCGCGATGATGGGACAAGATTGTGTCTAATCAATAAAGCTTTTAAAACAGGCCACCATTTGAGAGAGTTAGCATTCCACTCTCCATATACACATTTAGCCAATCATGGCTGTCATAGCCGCACGTTGACGCGGACGTTCCGCGTCATCGCGCTCTGCGTGCTGACACAGTCGCCTGCCAAATCCACAATGGTGGTTAAATACGCCCGGTTAGAGGACTTCCGAATCCACGGGGTCCTGGATCGGGACTGTACCAGGTGCCGAGAGGGTGTTTGGTCTTGGTGTAGTGAGTATGACATATTCTAACACCAGTCATGAGGTAACTCTTTCGCCTGCTAACTTTAATCTGTTCT
The DNA here is from genome assembly GCF_964204655.1 of Triturus cristatus. Classification (NCBI taxonomy): domain Eukaryota; kingdom Metazoa; phylum Chordata; class Amphibia; order Caudata; family Salamandridae; genus Triturus; species Triturus cristatus. The sequence continues at coordinate 127,954,604 of NC_140592.1, read as the reverse complement.
AAACAAAGGAACTCCCGCAATCCTTTACTTAGTGTGTGACTACAGATTAACACCCCCGCTAGGATCCATTGGGTAGGAACTTTCTACAGTCCATGTAACCCTGATATTTGTCATCTCCCTCACATTTGAGTGTACATGAGCTCATTGATATCGTGATGCTCACTGATTAGTCATGTTCACATGCATCCCCTTGTCAACATTACTATTTAAAAATCGTCAGCCCGCAAGACACGGTGTGTTGATGGAATGTTATTGTAGTGCTAATATGCACTTAATGTGTTTTTAGTCTCACACAGTACTTTGAATTACTATAGTCTACGTGAGGTACTATCGGCTGAATTGTAGTGCTAAATCTATGCATTTCACGACAGGCAGTATAGGCAGGAGAGCCTGCTACAAACACTTTGAATGGCACGTATGGAAGCACGAGGTTTAAATCAAATCAAATCAAGCTTTATTCGACTATTTTTGAGATAATCATAAAAGCACAATAAAAACAATTAAAACATAACATATAAAAAGTACATTCACCGAGAAAACTGGGTGAGCAACAGCAAAGAATTAGCTAATTGTTGGAGTCTCAGAATTAAAACCACAGTTCACATAGACATAGTCTTTCTACAGGTGAAGACCGACTTTAAAAATGTGGATACAGATAAAATTATAAGTTCTTCCCCAAGCGAATGCATGACCAAAAATGCAGGGCGACATTGACGCAAGCCTAATGATCTAAGGACAGGGAGTATCCATCTCTTCCTCTGAACTTGATAGAATTTACAGAAAAATGAAACATGCATAGTGGTCTGAACTGATATCTCATCACATGGACATCTGTTTAGCTGTCTAGACCAATCATTTCTTGCTGGGAAGCTGAGTGATCTATGACTAATGCCCAACCTAAAACGGGTGAGCAAAAATCTATCATAGTCAGAGGTAACCAATTTTAAGTAGGGCTGCGTCTTGGGAGAGATCAGGATGTGTTGATGGGCAAGAACTGTAATTTTGGTAATCTCTAAATGAAATCTAAGATTTTCAAAAAAAATGGAGACAACTTTGTTTAAAAGCTTTCCTGTTTATGTTGAACAAGATGGATGGGTTATCAAAATTTTCCTGTTGGCCCATTTTGCACAAAAAATCACTAACATATTTCAGCCAGCCTATGCAGAGAGCCCCATCCAGCCCGCAGCAATCGCTGATCATTTGGCGATTCAAAATGGTCTGCTGTGAAATCCAGATACGGTGCCAGAGAAGAATTGGTTGAATAAAAATAACATCTGTTATATATGGTAGACCAAGTTCCGTATGACAGTTAAAAGTAGACACACTCTCCGGGACGGCGAATAAAAATCTAAGAAATCTGTTTTCCGCCGTCTGGAGAGCGGTCACATCAACATAACCCCAGATGCCCGCCCCATAGGTTGCAATGGCAACGCATTTGGATTTATAAATTTGAATTAATTCTGGGGGCGGGCCTTTACCCAGTTTCCTGCTAAAGTTAGTCAAGGCTACCAAGGCCGTTAAGAATAACAATTTCCTTGACTGAACGGCCTGGGACCATGTTCCAGTACGATCAAATAAGACCCCCAAATAGGAGAAGGTATTAGAGCATTCTAAACGGTTTTTCTCTAGGAAGAACAAGTGGGTATTCTTACTCCCTGCTCCTCATTTTAAAATAAAGGTTTTCGAGGTATTGACTGAAAAACCCAAGTTCGACATAAAATTAGCAAAACTACATATAACTTTCTGTAGGCTAATCGGGGTCCGGGCCATAAGGACAGCATCATCTGCATACATAAGCGCAGGGAGTGAGCGCTTCCCTACCAATGGAAGGTCCTGGCATTCATCAGTCAAAACCTTTCCTAAGTTGTTAATATACAATGTAAATAAGAAAGGTGCCAGGACACAACCTTGTCTCACTCCTCTTCCAATGGTAAAGGGATCAGTGTACTCACCCCCTGTCCCATAGCGAACCCTGGCCCTAGACTAATATAAAATTGTCTCATAAAGGAGATAAGCCTGGAGTCCACTCCGATACTTTCCAAGATCAGCCAGAGTTTATCATGGATGACGCAGTCAAAAGCCGCGGGTAAATCCACAAACGCCAAATGAAAGTTGCCCCTTTAGCCTTGGTATATTTGCCGATTATAAGATCCAAATTTAAACATTGATCAACAGTTCCAAGGACTTTACGAATGCCATATTGGATGTCGCTAATTAATTGATGGTCATCTGCCCAGTCCTGTAGCCGTGCTAAAAGAACTCTCACAATTATTTTAACTGTTGAGTCCAATAATGATATTGGCCTGTAACAAGCCGGGTTATGCCTATCCCCTTTTTTTTAAATAGGGACCAAAATTGATTCGCTCCAAGTTGAGAGAAAACCAAAAGAACTACATGCATTAATTACCTGAGTTAAAATGGGTCCTCAGAACTCAATGTTATACTTAAAAAGGTCCACAGGTATGCCGTCTGGCCCAGGTGCCTTCCCCCCCTTACTCGATGTTATAGCCTCCATGATTTCACTCAATTCAAATTGGAGGTGCAAATGGGAATTTATAAGTTGGGGTTCTTCCCTGTCCCCTACCTGATCATAACTGATTGAATCAGAGTGAGATTTATCATATAACTTGGAGAAATGCTCAACCCAATCATCCCTCGTTATTGCGATTTCAATAGTTGCCCTCTCTGAATCTACTAGGAAGGGAGCATTGACCGCATTCCAAAAAGCTGAGGAGTCTCTCTGTTCTGAAGCTTCATGCAAGGCATTCCAAGCTTCCTCCTTTAAGAGTTTTTTTATTGATGCAAGTGTACGGCGGTATTCCCTTCTAGCTTGTTTTATCTCTTGCTGGTTTTTGACAGTTCTATGGAGGGCGAGTTTCTTCCAACGCAGGGCATAGCCATTTTGTCTGGCCGGGGTAATGTCTGCCACAGGAAGAATGGTAGTTACAGACCTGCTGACCACCTTATGGTTGACCTTAATATGTATGCTCTGTGGAAAATGGCCGCTAAGAGAGATATCATGGGTATGAAACTCCATTAGTCTGGAAGCATGTCTTGCTGGTATTAAAATAAAATCTATTAGAGAATACGAACCTCGACCGCTAAAGGTCGGATTAAAAGGGATCGACGGACTACATAGATTATTTGCAAATCCCAGATCTTCTGTAAAAATTATTTCATTTATCATATCTCCCTGAGTGGAATGGTTAAAATGGGAATACTTGGTACTTTGTCCTGCTCAAAACCACAAACCCTGTTATCCTCCTGGTGACATAATGTTATGTTAAAATCTCACCCCCAAATAATGAACAAGTCCTTTGAGGTAGCTGACTGTAACCTATTAATATGCAAATGTATAACACTCAACAAACCAGATAGGTCTTCACGTGGCACATTATTATAAAGATTGACTATTACAATGCCTGTTAATTTATCCACGTTGGCCACCAGAATTTGGACATAGCGATTAATCACCAAAGTTGCAGTTATCCTGAAGTTAAAATGATTTGAAACATAAGTACACAACCCTCCCATGGCTCTTCCATGGGTTGATGCAACCGCAGGTGTATGAAATGTTTTAAAGCCATTAATGTGGATGGGGTCGATCAACCAGGTCTCTTGTAAGCAAAAAACTTCAAAGCCCAAAACAAATTCTGACCACAAAGGGTTCACAATCTTCACCTTTAAGCCAACAATATTCCAAAACATAATCTGACAACCAATATCCCTTTTGAGTCCATTAGCAACATGGGTACAATTACCAGGGGGAGAAACAGTAGGGACCACGGGAGGGATAGTTGAACTAGTGGCTGTAAGGTGAACAGGGGGAGTAGCTGGAGGCAGAGTGTTACACCTAATCTTGGGTCCTGCCATCACTAATAGTTATTGTACCCCTGATAACCAAGTGGTCTGGAGTCTAGAGCTAATGGGATGTTGACAGAGGATTTAACCCAGCCCTTCTCCCTAGTTCCTGATACGGAGGTACCCGTATTTATAAAGGTTCCCCTATTTGCCACATCCTCTCCTCGGGGGGTAATAGAGAGTCAATCCACCTGATCTAAACGGGAAAAAAGGTCAAAGCGGTTGTGGACTGGGACATTGTACAAAGAAGAAGGATTCAGATGGTGTCCCCTATTAAAAGGATTTAAATGATTGGGGCGAGGCAGTTGGTAGAAAAACCCCAGAGGGATCACATTAATCTCACGATGTGAAATGAAGTGGGTACCTGCCTCGTCAGTATGTGATGTACCAAGTGTGGAGATATAATGGCCAGAATCACACAATCCCCTGGTAATGACTTCTGGCCTTTCCCTAGCCAACTAACACGTCTGACCATTTTGAAATTTGAAAAGAGACTCTCTAATGACCTGATTTTAGAACCCAACCAAGACAGTGATTTATCCCTGAGTTCCTCCCAAGATTCTACTGCCCCAGCCAATAAAAGAGGAACATTAGGTAAAATGACCGTGTATGGGGTCACAGCTGGGGGTAGATTCAACACTTCCGTGCACGAGTCAACTACATGATTATAGCTCCGGGCACATATGGAGGGAGTAGAGAATTGAGAAGCTCCCTGAAGCGTAGGAACTTGATAGCCTAGCTTAGGGTCATTGCTTCTAACCTTTGGTAGGGGTAAGGGGGCCTTAGTTACACTATTAAAGGTACTCTTAGAAAGTTCCCCAGCTAAAGCCACCGGAGGAAAGGATGGGACAGGACATAGATCTAAACGAGCCCTGCTCTCATTTCGCCCCAATACAGATGCTGGAGATGGTCGCCCCAGTCGCCAGAATCAATATGCTTACTCATACAGTTAGCTAAATTAGTTACTTCAAGGTCAGAGGGATGTTGGGTATCATAGTGTTTCATTAAGATCTCTTCAATAGCGCCCACTCTACTGGATATTTAGTCAAACTTTCTCTCAAATAGAGATCTAGTGACTCAAGCTTAATATTTAATAGCACCAAGTTGCTGGAGGGATTAAGTCTAGGGCCTGTGGTCGTGTTACCTTTGTGTCCTTGCTTTGTAGCCGGCAGCGGCTTGCCCTTAGTTGCCGTTTTTCTGTCCGTTAAACAAGGGGTTGGGCTATTCTCGTTTACTGCTGTCTCTGGGGGCATAGGAGGAATATTGATCATATTTCTTAAACATTTAGTTGGGGGCTGGGAGTTGCTATCTATATCGCTGACAGAAATATGGTCAGAGAGGTTCAGGACACAACCATTGGTAATTGCGCTGCTTCTTGAAGTACTAATGCTGGCCGTAGTAAGGGCGGGAGTGCCTGATTCCTCGTTACCTATAGGGGGACCTAAGACCAAACCGGATCTTTCTGTATTTATAGCCTCCTCCACCGAAGTAATCTGCTGGTCTATTGCCCCCATAGCCCCAGTAAGGTAAGTTAAGAGGGAGTGGTTCCCCCGTACTTAAGATTTTTTTTAGGACCGCACATAGATTTCCTTTTCCCCATCTCGAGGCAACGCCACAGGACAAAAGCAATACAAACAATAACAAAAAGGGAAAAACAAGAAGATGGAAAACGACAGAACTGAGCAGTTTTACGAGCTCACCGAGTTTGTGTGCAAAAGCTCCTTTGTAACATAATCAGGGGAGTCCATAGGGAAAGAGTCCTCACGCCTTCCGTAGTGCAGCAAAGTAACGTGGCCCAGCCCATCCTCTGTCGGCCTATGACGGGCTAAGACGGGCCCGTCTTTTGCCTGGTCTTCGCCCGGGCCGAGCCCGGACGCGTCCCGCGCTGCGGGACCTGCTCTGGAGATTTGTAGGAGTCCAGCCCACCTCCAGGGACTCCCGCTAAAGTGCTGAGTGCTCGGTCACTGATCAGGGCTCAGGTTGATTTCCTTGCGTTGCAGAGAGGTTTCCCGCACTGCGGGATCTGCTCTGGAGATTTGTAGGAGTCCGGCCCACCTCCAGGGACTCCCGCTAAACTGCTGAGTGCTCGGTCACCCGTCAGGGCTCAAGTCGATTTCCTCGCGCTGCAGGGAGGTTTCTCGCTCTGCGGGACCTGCTGTGGAGATTTGTAGGAGTCCAGCCCACCTCCAGGGACTCCCGCTAAAGTGCTGAGTGCTCGGTCACCCGTCAGGGCTCAGGTCGATTTCCTCGCACTGCAGAGAGGTTTCCCGCTCTGCGGGACCTGCTTTGGAGATTTGTAGGAGTCCAGCCCACCTCCAGGGACTCCCGCTAAAGTGTTGAGTGCTCGGTCACCAGTCAGGGCTCAGGTCGATTTCCTCGATTTCCTCGCATTGCAGAGAGGTTTCCCGCACTGCTGGATCTGCTCTGGAGATTTGTAGGAGTCCAGCCCACCTCCAGGGACTCCCGCTAAAGTGCAGAGTGCTCGGTCACCCGTCAGGGCTCAGGTCGATTTCCTCAATTTCCTCACGTTGCAAAGAGGTTTGAATCATACAGTCTTTTACTGAGTTCTAATGTGAACCTACGATGTGACATAGATGTTTTCGCAATGTGCTTTCTTTTTCAGAATCCATTTTTGTTTTCTTTCAGACTCCGCTGAATGTCTAAAACCGTAAGTCTACGGTAATAATTGTCACAGGAGAGGGTGCACCTTAGCGTGTGCATACCCCCGTGACATTCCTGGTCCTGACGAAAGCCTTGCTAATTTGCATATTGAAGCTGAAACATGAAGACCGGCCACAACCACATATTCACTCAAGGATGTCATTGGTCAATTTAACCAGTTAAACATCCACTTTTGCCTTTTTTTAATCTTGCCTTACTTCTCCAATATTAAAAATTGGTCAGGATAAGTAAAGGCAATTTTTATATTCACAGTGTTATTGTTCACTCACTTTCACATTCCAAAAACCTGCTCCGCTGTAATCAGGCGTGGTAGGACACCAGAGAGGCATTTGTCCCCTCGGGTGGGAACCCTATGATGAAGCATGTCACCAACTAGGTTGGTGAGTGAGGGTTCTTTTAAAACACATATGTGACTCCTGTTGCCTCCTTCAAGTCAATTATTCGGAATCACTCTTTCATTGTTTATTTGTAAGTTACGTTGAGCCATCATCTCCTTCACGGGGAGTAAGACGCCCATATGGTAGCAATCTCCTACTGTCACAAGACAGACATCAGTCCAGTTGGTGAAAAAAGAAGAGGGGGTTGCCGTGAAGCAGTCCCATCAACATCATCGCAGGGCGTTTCTCTAGTGCTCCCAATCCACAGCACCTAGAATCTTATAGCTGCTGCCAACAGAGGTCCGGGGTGGGGAATAGCCACCGTGGCCAAAATAGCTTTGCCAAAAATGCTTCATGAATGGGTTCCAGTCCTATAAGGCAAAGGTCTTCCTGATTTGTGCCATCCAGCCATCTAGCGCCCCATTGGAGCAGGGCTGCCTAGCAAGATATTTCGATGTTGGAAGCACTTAGTACTCTCTCGCCTGGAAAACACTGGAGGATTTCAAGGGATACTCCGTGGTTGCCGCCATCCCAAATCAGTTCCCTAAACAGGGCATCCAATTGCTTGGACCCAGAGACTGGTACCACAAGATTACTGAAATAATAGAGTAAATGCTGTAGCATCACAATCTTGAAAATTGCTACACTACCCGTAATGGGCAATTTAACGGTTCTCCAGAAAGGAAAGCTTGATTTAAGGAAGTAGAGGGCCCATCCTAGTTTGATCTCCCGCAGGTCTTCCAGAATTTGGTATTTCTGAATAAAAATATACCTGAAAAATGGAGAGGACCAGGTCAGTCCCATCAGGACTTCAGGTGGCAGCTGAAGTCCATGCACCACCGGGAACATGCAGGTCTTAACCCGATTGGCCCAGAGGCCCAGAGGGTGCCAAACTCTTCAAAAAGCTGCATTGCATAAGTGGCATTGGTGGAGTCATCTGCCAAATAAAGTAAAAGGTAATTGACATTGAGTGATACTCTGTGTCCACAGCCATCCACCACTTCGCCTCTGCCCTCCAGAGTCGTCCACCACTTTGCCTCTGCCCTCCAGTAGAAGCAGCTCTGCCAGTGGTTCAATGACTGAGGCGAACAGGAGGGGAGAAAATGTGCATCCCTGACGTACCCCTGTATATATTATAATGTTTTGATATTGTTGGGCCTGTTTTTACACTCACCATCAGATTGGAGTACAGGTACCATACCCACTTAACCGAGGCTTCCCCAAGTCCCATTTGGAGCATTACCTTTTCTAAGAAATCGCCTAAAGTTAAGAGAGGTATTGCGAGCTGGGATAAAACCATTTTGGCCTTTGTGTATATGCTCCATCCTGTGTTGCAGCAATCAAAGGGTCAATACCTTGCTAAGAATTTTGAAATTCATGTTTAGTATGGACAGAAGGCATAACTCCACCATGGAGGCCACAGAACCTTTAGTTTTAGGAAACGGGACCACAACCACATATCTTGTCGATGCCAGCAGAATTCCTAAGCTCAAGAACCCGTTACCAGTTTCGGGACCAACCGTCCCACACATGTGGAGTAAAACCTTACCGGGCATCCATCCGGGCCCAGGATTTTCCAGTGGCCATATCTTTAATGGTAAGTTTTATCTCTTGCGTTGTTATCGGACACCCTGCCAGAGTCCAGAGTGGGAGTTGCTTACCTTCGCTCCATCGGGTTGGGTTCTGGCCATCGGTAAAGCTCCACGTATAGCCTCAGGAGAATGGAGCTTCATGCCATCTCCCTACAGGAGTTGAGTAAACAGGTGTTCCTCAGGGTTAAGGTCTATTAAGCCAAGCTAAGAGTATACCGGGCTGACTCTCCTCTTCATGAGCCTGATCAACATAATTTTTGTAGTCATGGCACTCTAGGCATTCCTGGCCAAATGTATACTGTTCCTTCACTTCAAGAAGCCTGGGGAGCACTCCTGGTTCATTCCCCAGCTGTGAGAAACCAGGGCTTTTTGCAGCATCGCCCTATTTTTTGCCCCCATTTTGACTACTAGATGCTGGTTTTCTGACTCTGACTGTACCCTGGGTTCTGCTAACCAGAGCCAGGGCCTGTTCTCTGTGTAAAAGGTACATGGTAATTAGGTATAAATACAATTGGTACTGACAACCTATCTGTAAGTCTAGTGTATGGTAGGGCATGTGGGTTTAGAGGCCCAGTAGATTTAAGGCACTTAACTGTGCACTGCGGTGGTGCCAGCTGTCATTTTAAAAGCCTTACAGGCTGCTTTTGAAACAAAGCTATGTCCAGATTTGATTTTGGAACGAAAGGTACTTCAAAAGTCTTAGAATAGTTTCAACAACTTGCCAAGGTTAGATTTATTATAACTATCACAGAAAATAAGTTATAGAACCTGCTTTTCTGATGTGACTGAATCCAGCTCTAGAGCAGTCTCTCCTAATTGGCCAACCTTTGACAGGCAGAGCCAAACTGCTCTGATGAGGTGTGAAGCGACCCGAAAGCAAAAAAAGAAACAGCTGGTTGAATGAGATCTGAAAGATGCAGAGCAAAAGGCAGGAAGGGGGCTGGGTAGCCAAATTGGTCTTTCACAAGGGAAATGGCATTTAGGACAGGACCCAGGCCCACCTCTAATTCCTGCACCCCCAGCCAGATATGAGCCCCTGTGATTGAATTAGCAGAGGGGCTGGAAGGGGAATGTTAGGTACAGTTAGCCACAACTGTGTGTTGGGTGAGCCAGACACAGATAATTTCTCCAAAGCATTATGTCAGTCAATCAAATACAAACTGTCAATTCCTCATTGTTGCCCAGTACTGTGATTTGTAAGTGTGTATCCCTAATGAGTGTCTTCAAAAAACAGCATTTCTGACCTTTCGACAGAGGGTAGGAAAGTAGCTTGCAAGCAAAATACAAGTCTTTAAGCAGATACTGAAATGTTGGTGAATAAGATAATTGCCAGAGACGTCTGACAACCCAGATAGCTAGTCGTATAGAGTAGGCCTGGGCGTGAAATACTGCTCCGCTTGCACAGATTTTTCTACTCCATGCTCCAGAAAATTTCTCAATGCCGGCGGTCGCGGACGGTCACTACTGCTCACATTGAGAAACCTTCGGTTCGCTTTGAGGAAGCTGCATCTCGACTAGAAAATCTACTGAAGCAGCAGAAAGAAGCAGCACCCTCTTGCGCTGCACATGGTGCCATTTGCACTGATTTTCCAGTGTGGGGGCAAACACCTGGCTCTAAAAATCAGCGTGAACAGCTCAACCTTATGTACTTTGTCGCTTGCGGAACTCCGCGTAGCACAGCAGAGTTTTGTGGTCTGCCTAGGCCTAGTATAGAGTAAAGATGCTCACCTCTTGAACTTTTAAGGTGTGACCACTAACCCCAGGTGGAGCTGGCTTAGTGCCACTACGCGTAGTTCCACGGAGTTGGAAAGAAACTCCGTGGAACTCCACTGTGCTCCACTTGGCTCCCCCACTACATTGTACATCTTGCACGTGTGCACACGCACACGCAAGATGTACAATGTAGGGGGTTCCATCGATGAGGACGGCGAGGATGAGGAAGGAGATTGAGACCATAGCAAGGAGGAGTCAGCCACAGCAGGCATGTGCCTTTTTTAATTATAATTACATTAGGGAGGGTGGAGGAGCCGGCTAACTCTGCTCTGACTCGGAGTTTTGCCTTAACTCTGCATTCTCAACATAGCACGGAATAGGCAAAACTCTGTAAACTCCGCTGGTGGAGTGGAGTAACCGCCCATGCTTAGTGACCACCCAATTTACTAAGTTTCACTTTAGGTACATGAAACTGAAGTTTGGTGCCTTATCTTAAAATACTTTTAAGGACTTATTTTTGCAAAGTTTAAAATCTTGAGGTGGGGACCCTGTGGGAAGATAAAATAATAAATAAAAGAAAACCACTAACCTTGTGCTTGCTGTATCGCCGAATTGGTGATAGGGCGAACGCAAGGTAAGTGGTTTTCTTTATTTTAATTTCCCTTGTCGTCGTTTGTCGACTTCACCCCCCATTTCCCACCCCCTTCATTCTTACCTGCACCAGCCGTGACTCAAATCTATTTTAGATTGTACTATGACATTAACAGATTAAGTCCTCTGATGAAAGAACAAGAAAGGGAACACTTATTGTAATACCTTCAGGTGATAAAATTAAGCTTTCGAAGTAGAAGCCTGCTGAGTTTCTATTCTGTACAACAGGTTTGGATGTCAGACTCAGAGAACAGAACCACAAATTGGAATCAAATGTATCATTCAGATTAGGAATCAGCAGAATCTACATTTTGTGGGGTTGAGTTTGAAAAAACATTATTTGCATCTAAATACAGATGGATTTGAATGCGAGAAATAGGCCTGCTGGAGTATCGGACATATAGCTCTGTAAACTGATTTTTTAAAATACTTTATTTAAGTTTTGGGTTAAACTTGAACAAACAGTGTAGTGCCATTGCATAGTATCTGATACATCTTGGCATTCAACATATGTTGAGAAAGTCAGCATACAGGATCAGCAGTAGCACAATGTTATAACACTATGGGGCCGATTCCGATTTCGGTCGGAAGGGCTCCGACCGACGGTCAGAGCCCTTCCGACCGAATCGGATCGTGTCCGCCGGATTCCTTTCCAACCGAGCCATTCTGATAGGCTCGGTCGGAAAAGAATCCGACTCGGATTTCCGAATTGTGGACAAAAGGCTCGGAGAGCCCGTCTGCCATCTGGAAATCCCTCAGTACTCCCCTGGCCGCCTCTTTGCGACCGAGGTAGTACGATGGCAGTTTTTCACTGCCTTTTCATGCCGGTTTTTCCGGCACAAAAAGGCAGTCGGAAACTGTCTTTGAGGGCCCCCAGTAGGGTCCTCATGGGTGCGAGGCTGCTGTATGGTGGCCTGGGGGCACCTATGGTGCCCCTCTGTGGATCCCTGTACCCGGTGGCAGGCACAGGGTGCAGGGATGAACTGCACCCCTGCTTCCCACAATGCAAGCATGCATTCCGCTCGGAATGCATGCTTGCATTGTGAAGTATACGAGTGCGACCGAACCCTGTTCGGTCGCATCGTACTAGCAGGGCCGTAACCAACGACAACAAGTCGGTCGGGTAATGCTCCTGACCAATGTCGAACGGACCTGAGTCCGTCCGGCATCGGAATCAGCCCCTTTGTGTATGATTTGGTGTATCATTGTTCCAATGCAAGTCGCGATAGACCATAACCATAACATCAAGTTTAAAATCAGCATGGAAGAAAACTGGTATTAGACAGAAAGTTCAGAATCTTGTTTATATAAAACAGGAAGATCAGTGATATTGAGCATACTATGAACCCAATTTTGGTCAATTGACCTTATGCAGTGTCCTGATTCTTGATATCCTGTACTGAATTTTAATTGCCATTGCATAACAATCAGAAGCTTCATTACAGTACACCACATCATGAATCCAATTATTCATCCTAGGCAAGGGACCCTGCATCAAAGCCATAGTAACTAAACGCTTGACAGTAGTAAGAGTAGCAGTAGTAGTAGAAAAAAAACAGTTGACCTTCTTGGAATCTCAGCAACATAAACCATTAGGAACATTAGGGTCAACACCAAAGTATATCCTGTAATTTCTTCTACTACTTTAGTAAACTTACCCAGTAGAGAAATATTTCTGGACAACTCCAGGCAAGATGCAGGATATCATGGGCATCTTAATTACATCTCTGGTACTCAGGGCTCACACCAGGGGTCAAATTTACTCCTGGATACTGGGATATAGTATATTCTGCTAATAAATTTAAATTGCAGTAGTGTGTGATTATAATTTATAGAGATCATTGTTGTCTGAGCACGACAGTATTTCCATATCTTGTCCTCCAATAATACATTTAAGTCTTTTCCCCACAGCTTTCTGACCAAATGTGCAGAGTGTCCCATCTTAATTATACATAACTTATACACAGCATAGTCAGGGGGTTATATTCATGCGGTTTATGAGGGAAGGTGGTAAATTCTGCCTTGGTCGACAGACAAAGTTGGGAGTATGTGAAGAAGTCAACCGGGCTAGTTACAGCTTTGACCTTATATTTTGCTAACAATGTAAATATATTATTATCTAATAATTGGCCAAGGTTCTTGATTCTCCTCCTGTCAGTAAAGCCCAACCCTTCGGAGGGAGAAGGGGATTTTGAATTTAAGACATGGCTTGGGAGCACAACTCATCCCCTTCTTTTGAGCTAGTGCTCTCTAAGCTCACAGTGTACAATGTAAATTATACATCTCCAGGGTAGGGTTAGGCAGTTTAGTGCATAGTATTGAAAGGGCCATTTGAGGTAGTTCTGGAACTATTCTAGAGTCACACTCCGATGGGTCGTTTGAGCAGCATGAAAGTGTGAAGGGGAGAAAATATTTTATGCACAGTCAATTTAGAAGCACCACTTCCTGATATATAATAACTAAAGGACAATTAAGGAAGATTAGTTACATTTATTACAAAGACATAAATAATTGAACATAAGCACACCTCAAAAGGGTGGTACCGAAATACAAAGGAAACCCAATCTACACACCTAATTCCGACGGTGCAACATGAACAGAACTACCAGCTTGAGAAGTATACAGACAATCAAAAAGCAAGAGTCCAAATTTCCTTGCATCGAAGGCTGATGAACACAGGACATTTAAATCTATCCCTACTTTAATGCTATAGTGACATCCCTACGTTAATGAGTAAGCATTTTGAACTAAGAAGTCTCTCCACTGTTGAGAAGCATACAACTACTATCAGAAGAGGAAGAGCTCACTCTGAGATGCTCTCTCTCCACAGGCAAGAAAGAAGTGGAAACTATCCCTAATTCCAACAATTCAATCCGTAATATATATCACGTAGATACGTTTCGGCTGCTTCTCGAGCCATGTTAGAAAGGGCTACAGCGATTGGATGTTTTGAAATATTGAGGCATTCAATACACTCAGAATATTTAGAAAAAAATAGAGGAACTTAGGAAGTACAACAATTGTAATAATGGCAATACTGCCAGTGGCATTCGAATCCACTTTTAAGTTTGTAATTTAAGTTTGTCAATAACTGAAATGTAATTATCCCATGTCTGTCTATCTCTGCCATGCCATGGCTAATGTTTATCACCAGATATTTAATTGAGGTGTCATTCCACCTAAGTGTGTAGCCTAGGCTTGGTTTAGTTGTTTTTAGATTCAGTGAAAAATCCCTGATTTATCCCAATTGATTGAGAAGCCTTAGTAGCATTCAAATTGCATTATTTCCTTGACAATTTGATGTCTGGGTTTTTGAAAAAGAGCAGTATATCATATGTGTATAGTGAGATAACCATCCTTCTTCATAGGAATGAGATTCCTCTACGTGAGTGATGCTGATGAATTTTACAGGCTGAAGGCTCTAGCGCCAAGGCAAACAAAAAGAGGGAGAGGCGACATCCTTGATGTGAATCCTCACCTGTTCAAAAGCTTGCAGCTAAAGTGTTATTGTTACACACTCTGCCCATGGGTTCTGTGAATAATAAATGTGTCATTTTAATTGGGATAGCCAAGACAGATAATGGGCTAAAATATCTGTACCACACTTGTAAAATATGGCAGTCGTTCTAACTGATCCATGGCTTTTGCCACAAGAAACTCTCAATCGCTTTGATGATTTCATTATTGCTCAATGGAGCGACTGGTGGCATTCTCAAATAATCCAGCAATATAGCTCCCCTATTCAGGAGCCAGGACTTGTCTTCTGCATTCGACAATATTGAAGATTGTGTTATATGTAGACCTGGATCCAGCTATTGTTATTTTCTTAGTGAACTACTTAGAGATATGAAGGTGGTCATTCTGTTTACCATGAATGGGTCTTGTACAAGCCCTTTACTTTTGAGGAGTGGTATTAGGCAGGGGTGTATAATGGCCCCTTTTTTTTGCATTGTACGTGAATGATTTAGGGGCTAGGTTACTTGATAAAAAGGTGGATTACCACCAAATAGGTTCTTGCCAGAATCCTGCATTGCTACATGCAGATGATACTGTTTTATTGGCTAGACTGCACTGGGTCTCCTGACCTCGCTAGATGGATATGTGAGTTATATGAATCATATAGATATGACAACCAATTATGGCTAGGTAATGGTGCTGGGACCACGAAATACCAAGTCAAGATTTTCCAATGTACAGGGCCATTGTCTGTCCAGGGTGCAGATGTACACCTATCTAGGGGTGGTTTTTGATGACTGGAAAACACGGACCCCACTACTTAAAGCTAAGAGACTAGCTCTCTCAAAATCTTTAGCTGCACTCTTCTCTTTCTCTACTGGTTTTGGCAATAAACCACTGAATAACCTGATCAAAATTTACCAGTACAAATCTGTCCCAGTAGCTACTTATGGTAGAGATGTATGGGGGTATGTTAATCTGAGTGAACTCTGAGGGGTATATTCACAAGAACGTGTGATAACCACCGCAAGAGTAGCGTAACACAACTTTCAATATCGCAGCCCATCGCTGGAAAATAACCCCGTGACAACATGGGATACACAACAAGGCGGTACTCACCCTATTACTTCTCTATACACATTCTGATCCCGCGTTATTCTATCACTTCATCCTATACTTACTGTTTACCTAATTCGTCCAACCTTTCTTCCCTTTTCTTCCCTTCCCTTCCCACCCCTTATTTCTCCCTCCTACCCAGGCTAACTTCCCAGGCATCCTTACCCTCGTCTTGTCCTGAAGAGATCCCACCATCTGTTTGGGGATCGAAACGTCGTCGACCTACGTCTCTAAACTCAAAACTTTATTGTACATTTGTTTTCTGAGTATGAGATGTTGATTTGACTTTTCGTATTTGCATTGTTTACTTAAAAGTCACTTTTTAAGTAACCAGCCTGGGTTAAGGAAATCGGCTGATTTCCTTTTAAACCTTCTCACGGCTAGCTCACTCATTTTTGTTCTTTATTATAGTTCTTAAAATCAACATAAAAACCTTCTTTCATTACATGCATTGTTCATTTTTTTGAATTCCTATTCTTATTGTAGTAATTGTGATATTTTTCTTGACTTATCTTGAATGGGACCACTGTTCCTTGTAAATACACAACAAGGCGGTGGCATGTGATAGTCTGCCGACACCAAGGACAATGTCTGCGATAAAACCACCTCGATTAAGATAAAAACACAAACAACAACACCAAAAAACCTGCGATGGGCCAAAGCGCGATGAGGAAATCAGTGATAAGCAATGCCAGGCCTGAATGCCGTCGGAGACAAAGTAGACAATGGACGAGGTCAAGAGGCGATGGAATGACATCAAGCAGATGACCAAGGAGAAACTCTCAGCCAACCAGAAGGCAGCAATGCAGATTGGAGGTGGGGGCCAGCGCCACAGCTCGAGCTGGATGACATGGAGGAGCTGGTGTCAGCAGTTATCAGTGTGGAGACTGTGGCCGGAGTCGGGGGACCGGACACTGCTCGACAGGACACAACACAACCCCAACAGGGTGAGTGACCACCAGGTACTGCGGGGACGGGTGGAGATCTATTCACTGTCACAATGTACAATGCCATGCTGTCTGAATGACAACCTGTACCATGCGTCTACACACATGTGGACATATAGTAATACACCATCTCCCCTTCACATCGCAGGGGCACCATCAACACCTCCTGCAGAGCAGTCCCAGCCACTCTTCATGGATGACGAGGAGGACAACACCAGCATGACCTCATTGACCTCATCCGCCACTCACCTCCAGGTTCAGGGCAGGGTAGCTACATCGATGAGACTCCACCCACCACTCAAACCACACAGCAGGAGGCACCCACAGCCCTGGCACCCTCCCAAGACCTCCAGGAACAACACATGCCCTTCCAACGCCGTCTGCTGGAGTGCCAGATGGAGATGGCTGAGCAGGTGCGGGTGTGTTTCGGCATCATGGCTGCCAAACTGGACACCATCCTTGGGTGTCTATGTCTGCCCAATGGTCTCCAACGAGCCCTGACTGACATCGCTGGAGTCATGATGCACAGAGTAGGACAACTTTCCGCTCAGAGTGGCTCCAGCGATACCAGCCATGAGCCGGCACACATACGGCATAGAAATGTAGCTGGGATCTATCATGCCCTAAGACCTCCACCATGGCATTGCCGCCACAAGGCGTGGCGCCAATGAATGCTGCTGCCCCCACACCATCCACATCCCCACCCCCTGGTGTGTCAGTGCCTCCCAGCGCGGCAGCCAGATCCACTCAGGCCCCGGATGTGTCAGTGGCACACAGTGCAGCAGCCGGATCCACTCAGGCCCCTGATGTGTCAGTGGCGGCAGCCGGTTATGCAACACCCACAGGTGGGGCAGGGCACACACCCAGGGACTAGGACGTGGATGAGACTGTGGGCAGAAGGACCAGGCACTAGCATTCATTCCCGCCACCAGGCCTGTGTTTGCTTGGTCCCGCACATGGCTTCATGACCTTCCACTGACCCACGATACACTCCGATGCACTCACCTTGGACAGCAATATTGACTACCACTTCCGGATTGGGGGCCAATGACACGGCGACCAGGCTGCGGACTGTACCCTTCCCTTCAGTAGAATTTGTCATCCCCGGATGGACTCTGGCTGGCCCTCCACGGGCCCATATTGTGCAGTGTGCTGGGCATTGCCCTGAACTGCTCCGGCTGCATTACTGCACTGGATGTGCAATAAACATCCATCGAGGCACTGCTGTGTCATGTCCATCAGTCATGTATGCATGTGTGGATGAATGTAGGGACAGTGATTTCCCTTGCGTCAATGATGGTCATCCTGTGGGATGCCAGTCAGAGGGTGCTACATTGCATTTTGTGTACCGGTTCGCGTGGACACTACAAATGGGACACACGCATCACTCACTTCCTTGTCCGGATATGGACTGAACCATGCCCAGAGCCCACGTGTCATTGTGGCAAGCCCTGCGCTGGTCAGGCATACGGCAGGTCAGACCACTCCGATGACGCTCCGAGCGGGGACCCTAATTGCTACCCGTTGCAGGTGAACACGCTTGTGGTGTGCAGGTCACTGGTCTAGTTGTCTGCATGTCACAGCCACTCACTGAGGGCAGGTTTGCATGCACACCACACCCATCCGGCACAGGCGTCACAGGCCATGTGACTCTGCCAACATAAGGGGCGAGGGGCTTGCACTTCACCTACAGGCTGGCACTGAGCATTAAAGTGGACCCCACAGAAATCTCTTCAGAACACTTCTGTACTTGTGGAGAATCAGAAGAAGAAGGACTTCCCTGTTGTCTGAAGAACCTGAAGGAAGACAGGACCTGCTTGCCTTGAACCCAGAACCCCATAAGCCACTCCATGGATCAATTGACTAACCTTCTGTGCAACAGGAACACAACAAGCTGCAAGAGGTTTCTCTCCCTGCAACTGCCCAGCTGACCAGTCCAGTTCTAACTGGACCTGCCCTGGACCCTGCTGCTGGCCTGTGTTGCAGTGAGTTCTGGCCCTAAGGTGGTCACCCCCCCCACCCCAGGTCCCTTGGCTGATGTTAGAGAGTACTCCTCATCAGCTTCATCAGCTTATGCAAAGAAAACTGCACATGACCTTATAGTGGACTTTAAGTTTAGCTGAATCAAGAACGGCTTACTGATGCTAGCCTCTCTTAAGGTCTTTTTAACCACTGCAAAGGGTTTTCTCAGGAAGAATGGATAACTTGTCACCTAGATTTTTCAGAGTGCCCTGCCCCTGCACATTATTAATATTTGGTCACTATCACAGTAATTTATTAGTTAGGCAATGATGGGATGTGGTGGAGCACCCACTGGTGATGTAGGGCTTAAAGACCTATGAGCATGCTTAACAATAAAGTACTGTGAGACAGCATCTTTCCTAAAATATCTGCACACAGCTTCTGAACAGCTTCAGCCTTCTTAAACAAGTTAGACACCAATTGATACGCACACTGTTGCGACGTCAGAGCTCCTAGAGGTCCCTATATCTGGTGCTCAAGAATATGACTGATTTTGTAAGTTGTAAATCTTGCGGTTGGATGACTGGGACTTTCAGGTCGTTAGTCGTTTTGCTACATCCAGTCTGGCCACCCGCTGGTCCATTCTTTCCTTCATGTGATCCAAGCGCTAATTCATAGAGTCAATTGTGGAATTAATAGATTTGCAGTTACACTAACAGACTGACAGATAAGTGTAGATGTGTTAAGAGGTAGGTCAGTGTTTCTCAGTTCAAGCACACATATTGTTGCTAATTACAGCTATTTATTGTTGGGAACTATGCTTTTCACGTGCACTCAGGGGCTGCGGTGCTATTGTACCTAGGAGCTATGGTACTGCAGTACCCAGAAACCCACAAGACACCTTCTGAAGCCTGTGGATGTAGGCAAGGGGAACCACTTTTCAGGGTCTAATTTTTCTGGAGCTCTCCAGCATCTTGCTGCTAGGAGTTGCTTAGCTTCTTCCATGGATCTTAACTAAGAGGGTGATTACTTGCCTGAAAAGTTGATGATGGGCTTTATAGGGGCTCCACAGACAGTGGGGTCCTGTTTATTTGTCCCTTTCTTCCCTTTCCAATATTGAGTTTCTTTCTTTAGTTTCTTTTATGTTTCCCAATCCATCATGGTGATTGTCACATGGGTGGTCATCATTTCCTATTCCGGTTTCTTTCATATATACGTGATCCAGTCTGGTTGGAGGGTACGTCTCAGTTGAGCTGTATTCCTTCTGCAGTTTTTCACTCTTGCCACCTGATATTTCCTGATTCTAGTGTTTGGAGAAGTCTCTTCTGGTGGCTATCCTACACTCTAGAGTTCTCTATTAGCCTTTTGAAGTTCTTCATTGTGAGAGGAGGGTTTTAATGCCTACAGCTTTTTTCACCATAGACTGTGGCAGATTTTCGTGGACAACCATTTATCACACGTGCCACTAGTGTGATTACATTGTGAATTTAAGAAGTAGTCACCTGTTCTTCGGACAGTTTATGTTCTAGCACCAAAAGTTAATTCAGCATCCAGCTTGAAACATTTATTGGGAAAGAATGCAACATGAGACATGTGCATACATTGAGCGATGCCTTCTTTGCTACAAATTAAGGCATTTTAATAGGCCTGGGCAAAAATTTCGTTCCGTTCGCGGAAATTGCGATAATTTGACATTTTTGCGTTCCGCGGAGAGCGCGAAAATGTCAAAAATTCCGGTTTCCGCAGCTTGGCGATAATTTGTTTCTTGCTCGCGCTGTAAAATGATACATTCTCGCGCGCGCGCGATCGCCTTACCTGAATCCCTGCGTTCGCCGACAAGTTTTCTTGATCCGGTCGCGTTCTCCATGAGATGTTGTATTGTTTTTAGCCATTTGCGCTGTCTCGCGACAGTTCGCGCCCGCAGTGACGTCATGCGTCGCGCGATCACGTCTTTCTTCTCGCGATCATGCACCGCGAGAACAACTCAAAACAAGATGGCCGCGCCCGCAAGCAGCCACATGGGTAAGTTGGCGACCCGCAACCATGCAGAAAATCGCGCGAACATGCCGGAAAAAAACTTCCGCATCTTCGCGATATTTCTGCTTGTTTGCGATAATTTTAAACATTCTCGCGATAATTTGCGAAGGTTAATTCCGCAAATTCCGCCCACCCCTACATTTTAACCATACTCCCTTCAGAGTCCAGTGTATTCAATCTTTCCCCCCGCTGGGCAGGTATATGATTTCAATACCAGGAGCTGCCTCACTCATGTCTGCATACATCCAGGCTTAAATTGCCAGTATCTCAATTGCAACCAGCCATTGCCATTTCCAAATCTAAGATGGCTGGCGAACACACCCCTGATCAAAAAGGAAGATCATCGTGGAGCTATTCTGAAGTCATCTGATGGCTTCAGCTGAGGTATTCCAGTAATTATTTGGGGAAGTTATCCCAAACCATCCTGACGTATGCCTATAGGGCAAAATCTAAATGAGATGACTAGTGTAATCACAAAAACTAATCTAGGGTGGTGTTCTGATAACTTCCACTGGCAGGGAGTGCTGACCTTTTACAACTCCATGAATACTAATTGACAACTTTAGGATGAATGAGAATTACTCCAGGATGATCTCTAGACAATTTAAGGATGACTGTGGATTACTCTAGGAAGATTCTACAACAATTTCAGGATGACTATCGATTATTCCTCGATGATCCTGTTACCACTTCAGGATGGAAGTTGATTACTTTGGAATTGATGGAGCAAGGACTCGTAGAAAAGAGACTTGCTCGGAGGCGATCCACTACTTTAACTTACTAACAAGTTATTAAATCCGTTTTTTGTAAAACTAATGCGCACCACACAAACACGCAGGTTAGTGAAGCTTGCCTATGTGTTTACTAACGCTAATAACATGAACGAAGGACTAAAATTGTTTTAAACGGGAAAACTTTACTGCGCATGTGTCAACTGCATCTAAGCAGTATGATGAGCTAATGCTTGGAGGGAAATTCTTGCGCATGAGCAGAAGGCACTAAAATGGAGTCTTAAAGACTCACGTGCATGGCACCTGCTTAGCTGAAGAGAAAACAAGCTATTTTACTAATGCTAATGCGGAGAAAGTATTAATAAGTAAAGGGGAATAGAATAGAGATGGGTGGTATACAGTGAAACCATTTATTTGTGAAAGTAACATTTGTCTTTTCTGACTTCATCACTAGTGCGCATTTGGGCCTCTCCTGTATAACTAAAGTAAGCTAAGCCATGTGATGACTGCGCATGACTACTGAATGTGAACCCAAAAGGATGACACAGTTTGAATAAAAGTCAAGGACGCAAAGTGTCCCAGCCTAAGAACGGACGGTGAAAAGTTCAACTGAATGGACCTACATGTTAGATTTTTTAACAAATGTTGCAGATGAAATGTGAATGCGGGTGGGAAATAAAAGTTATGAATAAAAATTAAGGGGATGGGTTTGCGGACAATAGTCTAACTGAATAAAGTGACATGTAAGCATGGTGTGATGATCTTCCCCCTTGCCTGACCAATTAGATTTCATATTGTTTACGATACTGAAACTTTAGTGGGTGGTACATGAAGATCGAAAGGTATCATTGAGAAAGCTTTAGTTAGTCAGATGAAGATTTGCTGAATGCTGCAGAGCTGGGGATGCTGTCGGTGTAGTGAATGATGCTGATGCTGGGAAAGATGCTGATGAAGACTCGAATGCAGAGCCTGAAGCAGAACTTTCTATCCTAATTCAATTGGGTTAGATTGCTGCAGATCGGCGCATATAAATTCTCCCTACTTCCACGGACAGAGTAAATCTACAGTCGCACGCACATACACTCATCATACGCTAGGGCCCATCACACTAACATTCATTACTATTACTCTATTCACACTGTATATATGAGCGAAACCTATACCAATCTGCATCCAGTGCGAGGTCAATATGACCATAGAGATATGTCCTTAGTCATGATTTTAAACACAGGGAATACATTCAGAACTCAATAAATGTCAAAGAAATAACCACCCGACACTGAAATTCAAACAAAAATCATCTTTTATCTAAATTAGTTCGAATGAAAGTCAATCAATAGCAAGATCATTATTCTCATAGTTACCTATTCTAGCTAAATGGGTCAGGACAGGTCTCTCAGTAAAGTCTCCCGAGTCGCCGTCCTCTCGATCAGCATCGATCCTCACGAGCATAGGTTCAGGAAGAAGTGGCCTTAGACCCTCTCTAGTCTAGCATTATTTATAACAAAACTAACAAAATAAAAGTAACAAACTAACTCTAAACGTCCGTTGAGCCGCTGAGCAGAGCGAGCAGGAAAGGATGTTGTCTGGCAACATTTAGAAAACCTCCGCTCAGAAAAATCACAAAAATAAAAACACGGAAGAAGGAAACTAAAGTTAGGAAACGATACATTCATGAATGCTCTTCCTTGGTACCATAGTGAAGCCACCGCAAGTTATCACAGTTCATTGTGGCTTTATTCTTTTCCAAGGGCAATTGGAACAAGCCCGGAGCTGCTGTCCTCACGGAAACTTTTAATTCAGACAGAGGCTGTGGTCAGGTGACTTCCAACCATGTTCAGCAAGGCCTCTCGTCACATTTCAATCACTCGAGTGCAGGCTACAAATAGCGGCCATCTTGGTTTTCTCACCAATTTAGTTCACGTATTAATAAAGCAACATATATGCATTCCCACGTGTAATTTCTCTCATTAGTAATGTTGATTAGTCAAGACTTTTAACAAAGTTAGTGATTAATGGTTATAAATCAGTAATTTTAATCATGACATATAAACAAAACTGGAGCTTAAAACTCAATACATTTTCAATAGAAAACTCTGCTCCAGCAATCCCCCCTTTGGTGATATATTATCACCACAAAACCCAACCTAAAAAAAAAAAAAATTGTCCCAATTTTTAGGAGAAATTGAAAATGTCTTTTATGACACAACATTAAACACCAGATTCTCTCTCATCATCCCTCTTCGACTCTAAGTAAACACTATCCCTTAATTCCTCTAATTCTATTTCTTGTGGGTCTCTTTTTGACCTCTTTTGTTTCTTTTCAGTATTTCCTCTAATTATTCTCTTTTTCCCTCCCCTGTTTTTACAACACAAACACCCCAATCTTAGTATCAATAAAGCAATAATTACACATGTCAAAGGAAATAATATTTTCCCAATAATGGTACTACCTATCTTAGCAATAAAACTCTTAACAGCAACTATCTTATTAGCTATTTTAGTCCAGATACTTTCAGCTTCCAGTGGTACTAATTCTTCATGCAAATCAGTAATATTTTTGATATAGACCTTTAGATCTTTGCTTTCATCAGGAATGTAAGTGCAACAATGTTGAACTTTCAGCATTCCACAGACTCCACCCTCCTTGGCCAATAGAATATCAAGGGCAAGTCGATTTTGCATAGACATGGCACGTACGGCAATCATCTCCGTATTTACCAAAAGAAACCCTCCAGCGGTACTTGTCGATAAGCGATCCACCACTGTTGACAGTTTCCGAATTCCATATGCATTTAAAGAAATTCCCACTGCTGGAATTAAAGCTCCAAAAATATCACCTACAATTTCTGACCAAGTTTCTCTCTTAAAACGTGTTAGTAAATTAATGTGTTCTACATCTTCTATCCTATCTATATGAAAAATCTTTGGAAAGACCAGGCCCACATAACACGTGCCATACCAATGGTCAGGCAACCTGTAATAAACCTTGTTCCCACAAACATAATACACTCCCGGGAAAACTGGATCTTCTCCTCCCCTGAAACCCCATCCTGTTGCAATGAAGTATGTATCATGACACTCACTAGTCCCAACAAAATACCTATCATATTGGGATTTCGTTCTGGTAATGCATAGTTTACCCTTCTGTGGTGCATCTAAAGCCAAAGTTGGACTAGCCCCATTTCTCAATTCCTTTCCCATCTCAAAATCCCATATTGTCTCACTCACTTTATATTTCCCTGCCTTTTCATGCATGCTCATTCTCCTTTCCTCTACCATTTCTAGGAAAGCCTTTTCTTCTTCTTTCAAACTGCAAGTTAAATTGTTTCTAAAAATGTAATCTAATGTTAATTCTTCTGTCTCAATACAAAATCTCACCAAAAATGTTAGCTCCTTTAGCTGGATTCAGCTTTTTGTTCATAGGCAATTGCCCAAAAATGTTATCTTTGTTAGACATCTCATAATCTATTTTCCTTAACAAATAAAAAACACTACTTAACACACTACATGAAATCCCATACGTAGCTGGTAAATGGTGATAAGGAACACCTTCTGAAACGGATGCAGGTAATTGCATACAGACGTAGCAATCGCTAACTTCCATTGTCTTTACGTATTCGTACAACAACTTTGAAAAAACATTGCTAGAAAAATCATTAATTGACCTATCTTTATGTATGTAAATGTTACTAATTCTAGTTGGAACTACTTTCTGTGAACTCTTCTCTACATTGGTCACATTCTCAGTATGTATTCCAAGAGTATCTATTGTAACTCTAAAAGTAACTAGTAAAGCAAGTACACCCCATAATAGCATTAATAATCCAGTACAGCAGCAGCACATTCTACACCATCTTTTCAAGAAGGCACATCTACTTTGATTATTCTCTGTGTTAGCCATTTTACTACTTTGGCAGTGTCTTTTGACTTAGCCTCTTCTACTCCACTACTGAATTTTTAGAACACTAGATTATTTCAAACAGCTAATTTCAGACTTTCTTCTTTTCACTTTTCTCCAAGTGACTCCTTTAGTTCACTCAATTTGGATTTTCATCACTTTTCACTTCTTCTTCAGCAACATCGAATTGTATCAGATCTTCAACAACATCCTGAGCATCCGACTCTTCTCCAATGTCAGTCAAGATAACTTTCAGGATTCCAACAGTTTTCTCCTCAACCACTTCTCGTACGGTCCCCTCTGGATTTCCTTGACTTTCTGCCTCTTCACATTCAGACAGTGCCACGTACGTCCATTCCGGTGACCTATACTTCTGGTTAGGTTTTCTGATTCTCTTGATCTCTTCCGGTTCTTTTGTGACCTTTTGTTTATCACTCTTTGCTTGATTCTGACTAGACACCTCGTTCACCTGTTCAGCTTTCGATGAATTTGCTCGTTTCAGTCTGTACCTCAGTCTCTTTATTCTGTTAGGCCAAAGATCTCCTCTTACGACCTTTTTCGGTCTTGTTTCTGTATTATTTCTTTCTCCAATCCAATTTCTCTTTCTCAGAACTCGACCCTCTGATTTTCCATTCTCACTTTCATCCGATTCTGTTTCAAATGCCTCTTGTTCTTCAGCAGTTTTCTTTCGCTCCACAATCTTTTTCACCACTATTTGAGACTTCCCTACTTCTGTCCCTCCTCGGGTCTCCGACACGCAATCTTCTTGCTGTCTACTTGTCCCTTCACCTAACTTGTCAAGAATGTTCCCTACACCTCCTCGGGGGTCTTCCGCAATCTGTCCCTCTCTAACTTCTTCTGACCCTGCTTCTTCAGGTGTAATCTCAAGTGGATTTTCAACCTCCTCATCTGATTCAGGTGTAGTCTCTGTGGAATTGCTCCTTTCTCTTCTTTCTTCTCCACTGCTTGTTGGAACTTCAGGCACTCTTACAGAATCCGATCTCTCCTCTGAGACTCTCAATGTTTCTCTTGAAGCCTCTCTTGGAAAGAAAAAAGAATCACCTGACTCTCTTTCTCCTTCCCCCCTTTCAGGATTCGTTTTTCTTCTCACTGGTTCAGTTTCTGCATCATCACTGGAATCTGACTCTTCAAAATACTCTTTACCAGTCCCATCCTTTGGATTTGGAACTCTCAGAGTATGACTTGCATGCACCCAATTTTTCACACCAGCACACTTTACTGCAGTTGTTGTAGTCAGAATAACTTGTCTTGGCCTTCCCCACCTTGGAACCAAGCAATTTCTTCTTCTGTGTACTTTAATCCTCACCCAGTCCCCTGGACTCAGATCATGAGCTTGCTTCTTTTCAAGTGTAGTAGCGTCTTCTCCAACCTGGTGAAACACAGAATGAACTGCGTCAGCCAGGCCTTTACAGTAATCCAAAATCATGTCATCAGTTATTGTCATCAACTTGTTGACAGGCACAAATGCATGTCTCATCGCACGTCCCATTAATATTTCATGTGGACTCAACCCTGTGGTTCTATCTGGAGTAGACCTAATAGTCATTAGCACTAGAGGCAAGACATCAGGCCATTTCATTCCAGTGGCTAAACACATCTTACCAATTCGGTTTTTGATTGTGCCATTCATCTGCTCAACAACACCAGAAGCCTCTGGTCTGTATGCACAATGTAACTTCTGCTGTATGCTCACAAATTAAACCCATGAGCTCATTGTAGAAGTGTCCACCTCTGTCTGACTCAATTGTCACTGGAAACCCGTATCTAGGAATCAACTCTCTTAACAGTAACTTTGCCACTGTTATTCCATCATTTCTCCTAGTCGGATAGGCCTCCACCCATCTTGAGAAAAAACAGACTACCACTAGAACATACCTCAATTTGTTCACTTGGGGCATTTCAATGAAATCTATTTGCATTCTGGTAAAAGGACCTCCTTCTCTGCCTATTGTTCCTAGACTCACCACTGTCTTTTTCCCAGTATTGAACTGCTGACAAATCAAACATCTCTGACAGATGCTCTCTGCAATCAGCCTGAACTTTGCATTGTACCAGGTTTGTTTGAAGGACCTAATCATCGCATCCCTCCCCAGATGTCCCTGGCCATGATACATTCTTGCCATTGTCGATAGCATGGAATTGGGCATGACTGGTCTTCCATCTCTATAGATCCAAACATGATCTGTCTCTCTAGGGGCACAACCAGCCTTAATCCAATCTCTCATTTCTACATCTCCTGCCTCATCCTGCAACTGTTTCACTTCATCCCACGTTTCTAGGACATTAGTAAACATCACAGAACAAAAAGACATCTCCTTTTCTCGTCCCCTGTTAATCGAATTATTGTTCTTTGCACAATACTTTGCTATGTCATTTGCAAAACGATTACCAAGAGTAACAAAATCATCTCCTTGTCCATGAGCAGCACATTTCACAACTGCTAATTCTTTAGGCAGCTGTATCGCCTCAAGCAACTTCCCAATCACTTCAGCATTCTTTATTGGAGCCCCACTCGACGTCAAGAAACCTCTCTGTAGCCAAAGTTGGCCAAAATCATGAACGACTCCAAATCCATACTGACTATCAGTCATCACAGTCACTCTCAGATTCTTCCCAATTTTACAAGCTTTCGTCAATGCCACCAATTCAGCCACTTGAGCAGATCTTACTCCTCTCAAAGACGAAGCTTCCATAACTTCTGAAACCTTGCACACCGCATATGCTGCACTCAGCACACCATCATCAGTCCTTAGACATGATCCATCCACAAACAGCACATGATCACTCTCAGGCAGTGGCAAATCTCTTATGTCTGGTCTGGGTTTTGTGCAGTAGTCAAGCACATCCAAACAATCATGATCAACATCATCTCCCACATTCACATTTTCAGCATCTGGTAATAACGTTGCTGGATTCACATTCACACATCTCTCAAGGGTCACATTCGATGCTCCCAGAATGATTTTCTCATATTTAGTCAGCCGACTATGTGACATATATTGAGTCCTGCTTCTTGACAAAAGAATTGCCACATCATGAGGTACGAATACCCCTACAGGATATCCCATTATTATACCCTCACTCTGTTCCAAACTTCTGCATGTAGCAGCTACTGCTTTCAGGCAACCTGGCAAACCCACAGCTACGGGGTCAAGTGTCGATGAGAAGTACGCAATTGGCCTTCTCAGTTGTCCATGCTTCTGAATTAACACTGAAAGTGCACATCCATTTCTCTCACTGCAATACAATTCAAACTCTTTCTCATAGTCTGGCATTCCCAAAGCAGGGGCTTCACACATTCTGCTCTTCAACTCCTCAAATGCTGCCATTTGTTCTGCATCCAATTCCAATGGGTCTCTCACCTCACTTTTAGTCAATTTAATCAGTGGCTTTGCTATCAGGGAGAAATTACTTATCCACTGACGACAATAACCCACCATCCCCAGAAACATCCTCACTTCTCTCTGGGTCATCGGGGCTCTCATTCCTCTGATAATTTTAATCCTGTCATCGGTCACCTTTCTCAGACCCTTTTCAATATTGTGTCCAAGATAATGCACCTCTTTCTTGCAAAATTGCAATTTGGCTGGAGATACCTTTAACCCTCCATCTACCAGATGATTCAGTAAAGCTATGGTATCTACTTCACAAGCTTCACATGTCTTCGATGCCATAAGTAGGTCATCGATGTACTGCACTAGTACTGAGCTTTCAGGCATGATCAAACTCTCCAATGATTTCTTCAGTAACTGATTGAATATCGAAGGACTCTCTGTATACCCCTGTGGGATACGACACCATGCTAAAATACGCTGTCCAAACCGAAATGCAAAAATCGGCTGGCTGTCATGATGCAATGGAATTGAAAAGAAAGCATGACACAAATCAATCACCGTGTACCACTCAGCATCATGAGGAATCTGATACAAAATCACTGACGGATTTGGCACAATGGGACAACATGCCACCACAATTTTGTTAACTTTTCTCAAATCCTGTACAATCCTGAACTTTCCATTAGGTTTCTTTAACCCCATTGTCGGTGAATTACACGGGCTACTCAGTAACTCTCTCAAAACACCCTGTTGAATCATCTTGTCAATTATAGGGGTTATTCCCTCAATTATCTCTGGTGTCAATCTGTACTGAGGAATATTAGGATAAACAATCCCCTCTTTCACTGAAATCTTCACTGGATCTACATTATTCATCAATCCCACATCTTCTTCAGTAAAATCCCAAACCGCTGTTTTCACTGTGTGTCTCAACTCCTGAGGCAAATCATCTGGATTAAACACAGCATATGTACCAACAATCTCACTCTCTCTATTATCTAGAGTCATCCTGTACAAAACATCCTCATCCGGTGTTTCAAAAGCTATTCCATCCGGAGTACAAAAAATTGTGCAGTTCATCTTACACAATAGGTCCCTACCTAACAAGTTCACTGGACTAGTGTCACAGACTACAAACCTGTGCATGTCTGAGAATTTCCCTATTCTTACCCTTACTGGTTCGGTAAAACGAGTCTTAATCTGTGTATTGGCTACACCAACCACTTGGATTGCTTCGTCCGAGAGAGGAAGATTTCTTATATCTGCTGACCTGACAGTTGATCTCGTCGCTCCTGTGTCTACCAAAAAAGTAACACTCTCCCCATTTATTTTCCCATCTACAAATGGTCCTGCCTGGTCTATTTCTAGAGTTGCACCAAGTATGCACTCTTCCTCCTCTCTTCGGCACCGTCAATAGTCCCCTTCAGACTCCCTCTCCTCATTTTTTAACCAGTACTGCTGTACCGGGTTTGAACGTCTCGGTTAGTTTACCTGCTCATCATTGTAGAATCCTGAGTCCTGGTTATACTTTTGGGACCCTCTATTCTGCGGCAAGGGCGGTTTTGGCTCTTGACTCTGCTGTCTGACAACCTTCTGCTGTTGCTGCTGATGATTACACCCCTCGTTCTGCACCTGTTGATTCAAGGGTTTATTCTCATTACTCACTAATGGTGGATTGGTACACTCGGATCTCCAATGCCCCAATTGTCCACAGTAGTGACAAGGGAACTTTTTCTTTGCTTCTTCTAGATTCCCCTTCCCCTTTCCTGCATATCTGGGCCTATTTCCTGGATTATTTGCCTGTTCCACCAACTGTGCTTCTTGTCTTTCTGCAACTTTCACCTGTGCCCACATTGCTTTTTCTTTCAGCTTTCTCTGTTTTGCTTCAATCTCATCACTGAAGTACTTTGCATGTCTCAAGATTTCATCAATCTTTTTACTCTGCCAATCAACTGTATGCTCACGAATTCTTTCACTGATATCAGGTCTCAAGCC
Source organism: Triturus cristatus (assembly GCF_964204655.1). Lineage (NCBI taxonomy): Eukaryota > Metazoa > Chordata > Amphibia > Caudata > Salamandridae > Triturus > Triturus cristatus. The sequence goes on along the minus strand of NC_140592.1, from coordinate 127,924,227 downwards.
ATATACAAATCTGTATACAAAATGACTCAAATCCTTATCACCCAGGTGTTCATCTCCACTGAACTGTTTAAAAGCCAATATCAGCCTTTCGTAAAAAGCATGAACTGATTCTGTCGCTTCCTGATGTGTTCGATCTATCTTAACCCAGTCTGTCTCTTTCGGGGGTACTTTATTTTTCAGGAACACAATAACCTGATCATATTTCTTCATCACCTCTGGATCTGGTGCTCCTGTTTTCGGATCTCTTGGATACTCCTTTGCAGGCCAATCTACAACTATTTTACACTCTGCCCACAAGTCTGCCGGAACAATTATATCAAACAAACTATTCAGGTCAATCCACAGCACTTTTGACAATTTCACAAACCTGTCTACCTGCCTATACCACTCGACGGGCTTTTCTCTCAGTCGAGGGAAATCATTCGTAAATGACAAAATATCCTGTCTAGTCCATGGGACATGTACATATCCTCCTCCAGGAATCTCTCTCATAGGATAAGCATCCACTGTTTTTTCTTTTTCTCTCATGGGAAAAGCTGAGTAAGTCCTGTCCACTGAATCTTCCCTTTTCTTATACCACCTATCCTTCCACTTTTCCACATCACCCCATTTTCGCAATAAGGCAATCATTTCCTTAATCTGTCCTGTTCTGCCAGCACCATTTAAATTCTCAATATCCTTATCGGTGAAATCCACCCTGTAAGGCTTCTGTAAAGCTTTCACCTTATCCATGTCAACTCCTTGTTCACTCACTATTGCTCTTAACCTGTCATGTGTACTCTTAGCCCTCCAGGTGATACTCTTGCACATGAATAACAACTCTCCATCATGATGATTTTTCAGTATATCTGTAGGAATTGTTCCTGCAATAAGCTCCTCCAGTTCTATGCGCAACCTGGCTACATCAATTGCCTGTGAATCTTTATCCTTCTTTTGAAGAACTTTCAACCAATCATTCAAATCCTCAGCTGTTATTTCTGTAGACTTTTTCACTGCACCCACTTGTTCTGCCATCCTCTGTGGTTCCAAAATCTTTCCTCCCAAACAACCAGTATTCAATCCTGAATTAGGCTGCACATCTGATCCTCCACTACATGTGTCATGTCTCGACTGTACCAACCAAACCATTTCCAACATAGGGAACTGTCAAACCATTTTCACCCATTCTTTGCTTATCAAAAATAGGCACAACCGGACCTATGGTTACAGGCACTGTAACAGCTTCCAGATTTTTCGTCAGCTCTCTAATTTTCTCAGTCAGCTCAGATGTTGTTCTGGCTAATTCTCTTGTTTTCTCGTCACTGACTCGATTCTCTCTCTCCCGCTCTCTCTCTCTTTCCCTTTCCATGAAAGAGCTACCACTTTTCAGATCAGGTGTCATAACCTCAGTTTTCACAATTCGCAAAGTATCTCTTATTGGAGTAGCAACTGGCGTGCTCTCTTCTGGTTCTGGTCTATATGGAGGTGGTCTCTTGTAAATCATGTCATCTAAGACCTCATCCTCATAATCATTAGCCCCATACCTTCTCACTTCTGCATCAGGCACCCTTTCCGTACCCTTCCTCTCTTCCTTCTCGTCAACTGTCCTCATAGGATATAATCCCTCTGACATACTAGCATCTCGCCCTCTCCTCATTCGATCATGATGAGTTTCACGATCATATTTCCTCCCGAACATATACCTATAATTGCCTCCACTCCTCTGCTTTTCTCGCTCATGCACCTCATCTTCCCATTCCACCAACGCCTCGAACTGTGTCGGCCTTGGTCTAGGCTCTAGACACATCATTTTTTCCCGTAAATTTCTCAACACGGCCAGATTAAATGAACCATGTTCCGGGAACGCTAAAACACCTTCTTCCTTAGTATACTTAGCCCAGTTATCTAACCATATACAGGTATGATACCCATATTTCGCAACCATGAAGGATGCAGGAGTTCTCGTCGGAGGTAGCAATTCACCTTCTCTAGTTATTATGTTTTTATCCTTGTTGAACCACCTTTTAATTTTACTGAACAAGGATTTCTTCTTCTTTTCCTCCGGTTGGTAATACATTTTAACGTTTACCACTATTCTCTAGTCCCTTCCGCAACAGTACGATCTTTTGTCCAATAACAGCGCGACTCACACCAACGCACCAATTCTGGAGCGTCTACTTCACCCTGTACTCCTTCCAATCCCTGCGCGGCTCACACTAACGCACCAATCCCAGCGCGAGCACTGTTCTGATCCACTACCCAATCACAGCGCGGTCTGTCTCTGACGTCAGTAGTCGCTGCAGTCGCTTCTGCTCTGTCTCCTGTCACTCATCTACCCCTCCTTTACAAAGCCTTCTCAGTAGACTTCGTTTCAGATTCTACAAAATCTATTAGTTACAACATATAAACATCTCCATTGTCTGCTTCGCTAACCACAGAATAGTAAAGAAATACTTTCTCACAAGAATCCCGCTTCTCTCTAGAACAGCACTTACCTCTGCTCTACCACGGAATTAATACTTTCGTTGACACAGTAGCACATCCCTCTACTCTGCCCTTCTAGCATGCATTCATTAACTGTTTCCTCTAGGACTGCTCCAAAGAGTCTTACAATCAACTAAATGCTCATACATTCACGCACTTTCACACCAGAAAAATATAGCACACCCACACAGAATCCTGCCTTTCCCGAGAACAGCGAACAGTCTGTCCCACTACAGAATTATAACACACGTTAACCAAGCAGCGCTTACCTCTGCCCAGTCCTTCAGACAAGCTCAGAGAATACCTATTACTTCTCCAGCGATAAGCTTTAACGGCGAACCTTACGGATCCCTGAGACTTAAGACCAGAATTTCACAGATAACCTTCGCTACCATACGCACTCCTTTTATACTGAAAATATGTCTTTAGTAGTAACACACGACGATGTCACTGATTCCGAACCCAGACAATGTGACGCGCAACTTCAATTGTCACACGTTTTTCCCCACATACGTACAGGGCCAACAATCCCGTTTTTCCCGAGAGCAGCACTCACTTCCCTCTGCCCTACTACGGAACCGTCACCAGCTCCCCACGTTCCAGAAGCCCTACACACTACATAAAACTCAACACGACGACTTCAACATATAGTATTAGTACATATACCAACATCAATCAATAAATCAATGAATCAAAAGCCTATGTACAAGCAATCTATCAGATCAAGACAATAATCTCTAACCATCATACTGCTACCAATAAACTGCTGCAGATCGGCGCATATAAATTCTCCCTACTTCCACGGACAGAGTAAATCTACAGTCGCACGCACATACACTCATCATACGCTAGGGCCCATCACACTAACATTCATTACTATTACTCTATCCACACTGTATATATGAGCGAAACCTATACCAATCTGCATCCAGTGCGAGGTCAATGTGACCATAGAGATATGTCCTGAGTCATGATTTTAAACACAGGGAATACATTCAGAACTCAATAAATGACAAAGAAATAACCACCCGACACTGAAATTCAAACAAAAATCATCTAATTATTCTCTTTTTCCCTCCCCTGTTTTTACAACACAAACACCCCAATCTTAGTATCAATAAAGCAATAATTACACATGTCAAAGGAAATAATATTTTCCCAATAATGGTACTACCTATCTTAGCAATAAAAATCTTAACAGCAACTATCTTATTAGCTATTTTAGTCCAGATACTTTCAGCTTCCAGTGGTACTAATTCTTCATGCAAATCAGTAATATTTTTGATATAGACCTCTCGTCACATTTCAATCACTCGAGTGCAGGCTGCAAATAGCGGCCATCTTGGTTTAGGCCAAAACGGACAATCTTAATTAAAAGAAACACAAAACAACGTTACCACATCATAATGATTATACAGTGTTAATTCCCACTAATACCCCTATGTGTATGTAATTACCTAGCCACCTGCGACACAAGGAAACATTAGAGCACGTTATTTTAAAGCACAAACACAAAACAAATAGCACGTTTTTTACACTTATTTAATTAATTTGCTCACCAATTTAGTTCACGTATTAATAAAGCAACATATATGCATTCCCACGTGTAATTTCTCTCATTAGTAATGTTGATTAGTCAAGACTTTTAACAAAGTTAGTGATTAATGGTTATAAATCAGTAATTTTAATCATAACATATAAACAAAACTGGAGCTTAAAACTCAATAAATTTTCAATAGAAAACTCTGCTCCAGCAAGATCAGCATATTGTGGAAGAATCTTGAGGAGGAAGAGAGTGTCAGAGAGGGGTGCAGCGCATCCGTCGGTTTTTAGAGAGGTCAACTATCCTGGTCTGAATCCTGTCCTGAAGTCTTTGTCTCCTGAAATATCCCGGGAGACCCTTACCAGCCCTTTGGCCAGGGGTTTGGTCTTCATACCATTCTTGGTAAATATAATTTCGTTTATTTGCAGATGTTCTTTTCTCTCTGTCCTCTCCCTTTCTGAGCATAAGTCATTGGAGGAGTTTGAAGTATGTGTTTGATGATTAATTAATTGAATTTTTTCTCCTATGAGTGATGGTGTCTGTACTATGTTTTTGAAGTGCTTCTCATGCATTTAATTTAGATAAAGAATTTTCCTGAGTCTGTGGTTATTTACTTCAAAGTATAAAATGGTTAGAGTTATGATCATTATCACCATCAATTAATTCAACTAATGGTCCATCGACCAGAGGAAAGAACTTTTTGATCAGTAAAAGGTTAGTTAAGAATGAGGAATAACTAATCCTGATATAGTAAACGCTCATATAAACTTTGACTCCAGCAGTTTACTCAATTGTGTGTGTTTATGGGCCCAGGTGAGTATATGGTAGTAGAGTATCTGTTGTTGGTATGCCGCTGGATCAGAATGACCCCTTGACAATTTCAAGATGAGTTTGGAGTACTCTAGGATGATTTAATGACAACTCAAAAATAAGCATGGATTACTCAGGATTATTTTAGTACATCTACAGAATGAGTGTGGATTACTAAACGATGACTACATAAGGACTTTTATATGATTGTGAAATCCTCTTGGATGATTTTAGGCCAAATTGCAGGCCAAGTGTAGGTTACTCCCAGATGATTTAATGAATAATTTAGAATGCCTGTGGATCACTAATAAATCATTAAGTGTTGGATTACACCTTGAAAATTACATGAAACAAGCACATTAGTCGACTGCCAGTATTCCCTTGCAGGGTCCCACTAGTAGTTTACAAATATGGATTTGATGGTAGGGAAACATTTAGAGGACCACCTCTGCAATGTACCCTCCTGTCAAAAACAGGCCACTTGGATGTAATATGCCTTTTTTTACACAATACTATGAATTATTTGCAATATCATGAAGTCTAAAGTAAGGCCCAGATTTGCACAACTGTCACTGAATGCTGTACAGTACCCACATTTGCTGCATTCCATAACAGGGAGAGAGCAGGAAAGTGCTCTATCTACCCCTCTCCCTTGCACCACTGCACCATTAGGCAGCTGAGCACCATTCACACACATTTGCACTATAGTGCAAAGGTGTCTGCGAGAGTCTAGCTTACATTTTGTATTGGAAGGGTCCCTTTCTAGTACAAAAAATACTATGCCTAGACAAACTTGAAAACTTTTCCCATTTCAGATGAGTGTTGTACCAAATACATCTTTGCTTTGGTTTGAAAATCTTGCAAAGAATTTTGCATCAGAACTGCATTATAAAACATAAGCAAACCAAACACAAAACTTCCATATATCTGGTCCTAATATTGAGATCAATATTCTCCTGCTTTGGAAAGATTACTTTTTAAACTCTGCGGTGAGATGCGGGCACCTGTATAAAATAAATCTGAGAAACATTCTTTTTGGCTAGGTTTGTGCTGTAGAAAGACAACAAACACCTAGTGGTCTGCAACAATGTTATATTTTACATTCAGATAAGCTTAGCAACTTGTGCAACTACTCCTATACTCCTGACTCACTGGGACTTGCCTTACTTTGAGGTACAGAGCATTATCTGAAGCTGTTGTACATGGTGACCAGTGACAAAAGACTGAACAAAGCAGTGGTTAAAGGAAAAAGGATCAAAAGGGATATGTCAACATGCAATTGATTTTATTGATCTAAAGCATACATTTGGCCCCAAAGGGGCCAGGATACCAAACAAGAGAACAAAAAGAAAGTCCAGGACGCTGTACAAGAGGGGTAAAATGCCAGAAAGCTACATAAAGAACAAAGAGGCTTAACAAAAACCAGCAACTTCATTGTTTGTTTCTAGATTCAGAGTTGTATTTAGTCCTCGTCTAGCATTGCAAATCTTTATAGCCAGCTTCCTTCTCATACTTCTGTTATAAGTGATGGCCAGCCATTGCCCCTGCACACAGACTTCATAATCTCTGGAAACAAAAATTAACATACATCAGTATCATGTTACCACCCTATTTTAGGTATTTAATAGTGCTGGGCTGCCTTTAAAATGTTCCAATCTCATTAGTGTGCCCAATGAGATGTGGGTATGGTTACAAGGGTTCATAAGTATAACATTAAGGACACCAGGTCAAAGAGGCACAGGTGAGATCACACATTAATGAAAAAGAGAGCAGAAGGTGAAGAAAGAAATAATTCCTTTATGAACTTGTGAGGCAGCAAGTTGTGGAGTCATGAAATCTGTTGGAGTTTCAAAAAGAGGACAGAAAAGGTCCATCTACAACAAAGGTCTTAACTTTCGTGCAATAAGCCCCCCTGATGTAAAATGTTTTGAAGTTGGGCCCCTTCCAAAACTTCATACAAGACTTGGAGCAGTAGGAGTGGGAATGGCTAAGAGCAGCAGCACTTTTCTGTAGCTCAAAATCTGTAATAAATTTGAGAATTATAAAAGAGCAAACGTGACTAACTGACAACGGAAACTGAACACAAAACACCACCACATATAACTCCTGGTCCTTATTAGAGCTGCCCCTGTTGCACTAATGATAGTTTCAGCCCCAAGTAGCAAAAAGAACAATTAATGGACAAAATGCAGAACAATGTCATTCATTCACCCCAGTACAGAGATCTGGGCCTAAATCCATCGTTTTTTTGCTCACCGTGGTATTTCAGCTTGGACCCAGCCATACGCAAATCTGTCTTGGCCCTGCGCCGGATGTGTGATGTAACAACGGGTACCATTACATCGCGGTTTTAACAACGCAAGACGTTACATCGACTTGCGTTGGAGGGCGCTGGACATAGGAATAGTGTGAATTACTATTCCAACTCCAGTCTACGTACAGTAGGGAAGGTGTTGGAAAGTAATTCACACTATTCCTTATCCTACAGCGTCCTCCAGTGCAAGTCGGTGTAACGACTTGCGTTGTTAAAACCACGATGTAACCATACCGCGTTGTAATGGTTGCGTGGTAAAGGATGTTTCCCCCCTGCGCCCAATGGGAACAGTCCAGCCCGAACTGCCAGGCCAGGACCTCCCTGGACTGGAAACAAGCATCCTAGGACTGGTTTTGGGTTTTCACCCCTCTTCAGCCAGGGTAGCTTGATTCCAGCAGGCTGTCTTCTCTGCCTCTTTCACCCTTTTGAAATGCTGGGGTACTTGAAAGAAAGTTTGGACCAATGTAAAGACATTGAAACAAACATATGTTCCCTAGTCATGTTCACCAGATGCTGTCATCTTCCTCTGCAAACAGAAAGTAAGCAATACCAGCTTTCATTTACAAAACCATTGTGGAGGCAGCCATGTTGAGCCTGAACTCTACTTGCAATATTCATATTTGGAAAACAGTCTAAGAAGCTACCAAACTGATCAGAAATCCAGAAAGGAGCTTACAATCAAGTGCTAGGAACAGGACAACTCATGTAATATTTGGGAGAGTTAATCAGGTCTAAAAAAAATCTGGGGACACAGTGTTTTATAAGTGGAGTTTGTCATCACCCATTCAGCCAGTTTGAGCCCCTCACCTGGACCTACAGATTGAGGGGCAGATTTCCAAAGAAACTAACGCAGCTTGGTGCTGCAAGTCATTTGCTTGTGCCGCATTAGTTTCGAAGCACAGGGATGCATCGTATTTACAACAATATGTTGCATCTATGTGCTTCCCCCCGCACTAGCGCACAAACAGCTGTCATGCACCGGTGCAGGCACCCTTGCACCATGGTGCAAGGATGCCTGCGTCGTGGGGAGTTTGTTTTTGTGCAGGAAGGGGCACAATCAATTGTGGTGATTTTCTCTTCCAATGTGTGCTGTAGAATGCAGCCCACATTGAAAGAGGACAAAAACAAGGAGAAATGAAAACATTTCTCCTTGTTACACCTCACTACGCCGCTGATGCATTTCCAGATTTACCATTCCTCCTAAATCTGGAAATGCATCAGTGGACATGGGAGTTGCATGAGAGCACCCACAGCAACACTCATGTCACGCCCCTAACACTCAGTGTTGCTTGAAAAAGGGCGATATTTACGAGCACACGTAGGGTGGCTTTACGTGTGCTTGTAAATATAGCTCAGCAGATTGTGCAGCCGGTGCGTCACCCAACATGACACGTCAGCGGAGCAAGAAGCTTGTAAATCTGCCCCTTAGAATTTAGATCCCAACTCAAGGTTTTGCACCAGATTTGTATGCCATTTGTGTCGCAAACTCAGCTCAAACTGTTCATAAATTACAAACCCCCACTTGCTGTGTTTTGTAGACAGCTGTTAGGTATGCATGATGGAGTGTTTGTAAAATAATATGATACAGGACCACATATGCAAACATATTTTAACAGTATGGGCCAGATTACGATCTTGTTAGGAAGGCCTCCAGATGGGTACCGGAACATGGGAATCCGATTTGGAGTATATGTTTCCGTCCGAGTCGTCATCCGCTCCGAACGACCAAGTATGATGCGAAGGTCTCGTCCACGTCTACCGAATCGCTTCCATAACCCAATCCAGTCCGACTGACTCATTCGCAGACAAATCGTACCGCGCAATGGAGCCGGATTCTGACCGAGTGAGTACGATGCTCGATTTAGACAGCTGTATTGCCTCAGTCTCGGTGAGATAAAACGGCTGTTGGAATCGAACTTTGGGGGGCCGTAACTGGCCCCCCTTCACCTGGAGCCCTCTGAATCAGTTGCAGGGGGGGGTGCATGGGTCCCCCTGTTCCAAGCATGCACAGTATTGTGGGCAAAATGGGGTGCCAGACACAGGATGTATGCTTTTCCCACCCACCCTTTTTTTGCTATGGGAGCCTGTGTACGCGTCCGTACACAAGCTCTCATGGAGTTCCATGGGAGTCCGCGCGAACCAAGTCCGTCAGCATAGGCCTGGATCGTACTCGTTTGATCGGACTCGCACAGAGGGAATTGCTGGGAAAGCCCTCCGGATCCCAGTCGTATGGAGGGCTTTCCTAGTCAAATGGTAATCGGGCCCTATGTATATAATCGTAGATCGACTGAACGTTAATTTGAACATTTGTAATATCTTACCAAATAAAAAGAATGCATCAACCTTCTTCCCCATCAAAGACAGCTATTCCAGCACGAGCCTTCGTTATCGCAGATGCAAGTTTCTTCTGTGAAAAAAGTATTTAGCTGAGACCATTCAAGAGAAAATCTGTACTGTCCTAAGCTGCCTTGTCTTCCGCCAAGACTTTGTTTAATTCTCTCTTTGGCACTAGAACATTTCTGAATCGTGACGGATCATTTCAGTCCTTCAACAACTGCTGCATATCAGTCAGCAAAATAACACAACTATTAACTATTTGCCATCATGTTAGGTTACTGTGAAATGCTGGCCTGGTATATGACGTACACATATGTAAGTGGACACTTTGCACCAGTCCAGACAACCCTCATGGTGATTTGGGAGGTCTTAGACTACCTTAGAAAGCTCTCTAAGTGGTAGCTGTGGAGTGCAGCCTTCAAGCTTAGTCCAGAAGGAGTGTAAAGCAACTTGTTTTAACAGAATGTAATCTTGTTGGTATAGATTAAGTAAAAAAGAACCACAAAATGTATTTATAAATATTTTTATTATATAATACTCTGTAAAACATACAGATATCTCCTACCTGTAGATATGCACAATGCACACAATACTTTGCATAGAAATCAGGTAAATAGCACTGAATACACAGTGGACCCTAGGGGGAGACTAAACCATAAACTAAGAAAGTGGTATAAGAACCACAACTCATGTCAAGACAATTCCCAGAGGATGTAGATGTGCCTGGGACCCAAGGAACCACCCAAGGTGAGTGACTAGGTACCCCACAGAGATCCTGTGCAGTGTGGGAACACGACCACGTTCTCCGTACAAATCAAGGTGTGTGTTGAGGTTGCAATTTTAAATATTAAGGACCCTTTTCCAGTGGACCTTGAATAAACCCTGTGGAAGACAGAAGGTTGCAGAGCCACCCAACCCGTGTATACCGTAGTAGGAAAAGATAAAATGTATAAAGCGCACTTATACTCGAGGGTGTCAAAGTAGGATGAGAAAAGCCATGGGTCCGATTCACAAAAGTAATCTGAGACAAAATTCTAACTTTAAGACTTTCGGTATTCACAAAAGGTATGTAGGAGTAGTAAAGTTGGATTCATAACTTTACTACTCCCAAATTGAGACAAAATCCTAACTTTATGACTTTTGGTATCCACAAAAGGCATTCAGGAGTAGTTAAGTTAGGAATCCTAACTTTACTACTCCTAAATGACTTTTGTGAATACTGAAAGTCATAAAGTTAGGATTTTGTCTCAGTTTAGGAGTAGTAAAGTTAAAAGAAACAAATATGACCCTCAACAAGACCCAAAGGCCGGAGTCACTGGAGTCGCAAGAGGACCTCAAGCAGCTCACCAAAATATGGAGGCCATGGTGCAATCGATGCGAGGCGATGTGGACAAAGATTTTGTTCACTGGAGGAGCTTGAGGTTGGGGCTTCTTGGATCCCGAAGATCTTGGTGGAAGAGAGCCAACAAACCTTTTCAACGAAAAGTCAATGCTGTGCACAGGGGTTCGGTTCCTGCAGCTCCTACTAGGGGGATACTGGCCTCAATCTTGGTGAGAGGGCAGCGCAGGCCTCAAGAGATGTGGAGAACCACCACCTGTGTTGCTGGGGCTTTTAAAGTCTGTTGGAGCTCGGGATCAGCAGAATGGTCAGCTTAGTTGTTGTGCCTGCAGATGCAGGGAAGTGACTCCTTCACTCCAAGGGAGATTCCTTTAGGTGTCTTGGATGCTCACAGGCTTTGGAAGGTTCCTGTATGGTGCACAGGCACAGATTATGCAGCAGACTGGAAGGGAGACAATATCAAGCTCAAACGAAGTCCAGCGAAGTCTAGAGTACCCAGACGGGGGCTCACAGTTCGATGCCCGGCACCGGCGGCAGATTAGCCCAGCACCATGTGACTCTGGGCAATAGCTTGCTTAATCTTCCCGACGGCCCCCAGCACCTAGAGACCCTTAAGGGTGATTGTTCACGCTTTACAAATGTGGATTATTACGGAAGAAGTTGAAGTGGTATCTGAATAGAATCGTGTCCCACGACGAATCTAGAGACCTACTTCCAGGTAAGCCCTTAAGTATCCTAAGGAAAGGGTAGGGTCGATTCAGGGGACCCTCCCAGGGGAGGGTTTGGACAGGGAAGGATTCTTAAATGTCCTTTGTCCAGTTTTGCGGTAGCCAACACCTCCCAGAGCTGGTTTGAAGTGGACTATGCAGGGAGGCACCAAATGCGTCCCTCATGCAGACTAAGTGGCTCTGACAAGCGCACCCACCCAGCTCCAATAAACTGAATCCTGTCTGGGAGGTCGTCACACCTCCCTGTGACAGGATACCTATTGTTCTGCCTTCCCCTGCTTGAGCTTGGCTCAGCAGCATGAGTGCAGAATCATGTCTCCCTAGTCGGCAGCAGCCATTTTGTGTTGTCCGGGTCTAGAAGACTGGAACTGGGAGCACTGAGAGCCTAACGGAGGCCCGTTACACTGCTTAGAATCACACCGATTCCAACACGTTTGATACCATACATGATAGGATTAGTTTCAGCCAATTTCAAGATTGTCATCGTGTAATTACGCAGTGCCCATCTATATGGTATATGGCTGTCTCACTTACAACACAGGAGAATGGACTCCGTAGGCTGTAGGGGTGTCCTGCTCATGCAGGGGCACTCTTACACTTAGAACCAAGCACCATGCCTTCAGGATTGCAAAGGCCTGCTAGAAGGGTGACTTATAGGTTTTAAGTGCAGTGGCCCTAGATATAGGAAACCTATATCTTTCATAAGTGGTGCTAGCACCACCCTACACAGACTGCAATAGCAGGCCTGAAGTTGCATTTTGAATGGTCTCCCATGGGCCGCATGATGCATGCTTCTGCCCATGGGGGACCTCCGAGGTACCTAAGCCCTGGGTACCTTAGTACCATATACTAGGGACTGATAAGAGTACCCTAGTATCCAATTTGGGATGTACCTAAGTACTGACCATGGTAATTTAGGGGGGGGAAGCAGAGAGACCTGGGTCCTGATTAGCAGGATCCCGGTGAGACTAGTCAGAAACTGCATAGCTCCAGGCAAAAAGTGGGGGTAGTCGTGAAGGCAGATCCTACTTTCCTACAGTTACATACTAAATATATATATATAATAGAAGTTGTGGTTTTTGGATGTTGATTTGGCATCTGTATATGCCTAACAATCTAAGATTTGCTGGATTAGCTCCATAAATATAAAGCAGCCATATTTAAAACAAATTGCATGGAGAAAGATTTGAAAATCTCCTCGTGCAGAAAATCTAGAAGGTGTGTCCTACATAAACTTTATTTCTTCAGAAAGGGGTACAAATTACAACACAATTAGTATGCCAAAAGAGTCAAAGGAAAGCAAGAACCTTTTGTACCATGGATAGACTGCATATTTTTGAGGCTGATGTTAAGTTCCTTGAACTTGTCAATCAGACAGCGCAGCTTTCAAATGCTGTATAGCCAACTCAATGTTGCAAGTGCGTTGCAACTGTGCTATAATTAAATAAATAGAGTTCTTAAAGGTAGCAGATTATAAATCCAATAAACACATGACACAAGCATACGTTTTGGCAATGCATGTTTTTCGGTGGAAAAAAAGGATTGTTAACCCCTTCAGTGCCCATGACGAGCTGGACTCGTCATGGGCTGCGGTGGCGCTGTGCCCATGACGAGTCCAGCTCGTCATGAACTCCGCCCGCTAATGCAAGGCGCGGCACTGGGCGGGGAAAGGGGCGGGCATGCAAGGGGTTAATGGGAATTTGTTGCAGTTTATGTGGTAAGGTAGAATATCAATCACATAACTTTTACTTGTTTGTTTTCAGCATGGAAAGCGTTCACTTCTTCTTGTGACCTTGCACATGCCTCATTCAGACAGGAACCAGGGTCAACTTTTATTTTGGTTAATAATTGCCAATGGGTTATGGGCCATTTCCTTAGAGAAAAAGCACATCATAATTATGCCATACAAATGGAAATGCAATTTCCTATGTACCTTAAAAAAATAATAAAACATTACCCCAGTGTGAAATGATGGACATTCCTCAGTTACCAATTAAAGGATTCTTCATTGTCCTGAGGGGAAAAAAACATCAAAAACGTAAAAATAAAAATACGACCATTAGGTCATCATTTACACTACAGTTCAAACAGTTTGCCATTTTTTTATTCACATTTTAAAAGGTAGGTATATGTGCCTTATTTTTAAAGAAATGAATGCACCCTATTAATTCTATGTTCTAATAAGGATCAAGGCTGTTTGCAGTGATAACAGGCAAAAGTTATGTAGTTATTAAAAAAAGGTTTTGGCAGCAAAAGGCATGTTATGGTCACCAAGGGAAAAAGGCTAACATGCAGGCTTAAAATATGCATTGTATATAATGGCAGCACTCTTTTAGCTCTGCTTACATCATGGTCACCACTCTCATTGCTTGAAAATGGGTCATTGTGGCAATGGGTATGGTTCACATCCACATCTGTGACTGTTGCTGCAGATGCAAATGCATGGTATGCCAGGCTGTGTCACGGCGAGCTGTGAGCCAAAAAAACTTGTGGTTTCCAAAAATTCGGTAACCCGTGTACCATCATTTTGTGATCTCGTTTGCAGGGTCTAGAAGGTGTTCCATTGCTCAAAACAGCCATTTCTTGTGTAGGAAATAGTTTTTTGGGTATTAGCTGGTGAGGTGGTGAAGGGAGGGCATGTTTTTGTCTTTGATCCTTGAATTCAAGCGGGTGCTCCAAGACAGTTTCATTTTCATGATTTACTGCTTCATATTTTTTCTGCTGAAGGACACTACAGATCCCTGCTAAAAGGGCCATGTTTTCAAGTTTGTGCAAGTTAATCTGTGAGCTTGCATCACCAGGTTTAGAAACTGTCCTTTCGGCATGAGCTTCATTAGCAACTCTTATATTGTCCCGCCCACTCTGCTTAGCTTTATTTTTTTCCTTGCATCTTTTCGCTGAATTCTCTTCCTCTTGGAGTTCAGGTAACACCCTCTTAAGTCTTCCAGCGCTTCCCCGATTGACACAGTCCATTAACAATCCCAATATAAAGGTTTTTACTTATTTTAATTACCAGATGATTGGAAAAGAACCATAGCTTTGAGATGTCTCTCTTCGTTGATTGGCCACCAGTTCCATCTATATTTTCGACCAGCCATTTAACAAAGAACTTCACCAGGTTTGTCCAAAAGCAGAAATTCTCCATCTTTTCTAAAAAAAACTGAATGATCGGAAGCGAAAATTAGGATGCTGAATGAAGCCATGATTATATCCTGCTAGATACAAAAATCACGAATTAGTGTGTGACTGGTTTAAGTTTTAGAGGCATGATACAGAGCATATCACAAATGATTCACAGATTATTTCATTGGAGAAAAGCATCATAAAAAGTACACTTACCTGGTGCTGTTTATATCTAACATGCACATATTTTGGAATACAAAGAAGTGTTTAGGCCTCCCCTGTAGGGCATTGAGGGAACTGCATAAATACCCAGTATGTGGTTACTAGACTAAAGTCACTCCTGATTCCAATTAATATAATGTAATAATAGGCAGATCCCTAAGGAGATGCAATAATCTGCCTCATTGCCGTCACAGTACTCTGCAGAACACACTTAAGACGGCGTTGCTTCGGAGCACATTATAGCAGTACCATTGCCCATCTCATCCATTCTATCACATGCTTCTAAGAAAGTGACCACTGTGAGCCTCAAAGGACTACAGGAAAAGACTTCTGAGACTGGTTTCTTGGAAGAAACTTAGGTAGTAAAGTTAGGAGTCAACTTTACTACTACTAAACTGAGAAAAATCCTAACTTTAAGACTTTCGGTATTCACAGAAGGCATTTAGGAGTCCTAAAGTTAGGAGTCAGAACTTTACTACACCTAAAATGAGAAAAATCCTAACTTTAAGACTTTCGGTATTCAAAGAAGGCATTTAGGAGTCCTAAAGTCTGGACTCCTAACTTCTGTGAATATCGAAATGAATAAGTGCCTTCTGTGAGTACCAAAATGAGTAAGTGCCTTCTGTGAATACCAAAATGGTAGTAAATTTAGTATTTTGTCTTAAGTTAGTTCTGTGAATCGGGCCCTATGATTTTGTCCAAACCGGTCCCAAATGCATACCCTTACCTTAGATGCTGGAATCAGTGCAGTTTACCTGCTTGCAGATGTGCACAAAGTTTGGCAGTATGCAAAAAGAGAGCTAGGCTGAGCTGTGGTGCCCGTTTTACCAGTGCACACTCATGGTATTCCGTTGGTTCTGAAGTTCAATTATGTCACTTTCGGCGCTCCAGGATTTGCGTAGGCTTTTGCGAGTCCACCTGATTTATTCAGGTATACCTGTTAAAGGCGAGTTCAAGCAGAGAGGGAATTTGGAAAAGTTAAACACTTAGGTCATTTCTAATTGTGTATGTATACAGAGGCTATAATTGGCGTCGCAGCAAGAAAGAGCTGCTCTCTTACTTAAGAACCTGTGATCGAGTCCTATGGCTGCACTAGCTGGCAACTGTAAATTGTTTATCTCTAAACCAGACATGACAGTTTAATGTTTTTTTATGCCGGCATGTGTGGCCCTTTATTTTTTCTTCACAGGTAGAATGACAGCGAGATTGGCGTTCGGCCTCAATATATCTTGTCCGGTTATTGCATGGTTTAAGGGTTTCAATCCCCCCTCTAATCACTAAAAAATACAGCGATTGCAAGCTATGGTTTGTCGCCGCAGTATTCAGGTCACATACAGGCACATGCATCAAAGCTTTTTACGATCGCAAACAGAGCGATTCGCAAAAATCGGCCGTTTGCGATCGCAAAAATAGCTTTTGCGATGCATGAAACAACTTGCCACTCGCAATTTAAGAAATCGCAAATTTTTGTGATTTCTTAAATTGCGATTGCATTTAAGGAATAGCAAATTGCGATTCCTTAACTGCAATGCAAGATGCCTTTAAAAATAGCGATTTCGCTATTTGGGCCCGCTATTTACCGTGGAATCATACCACATGGTAAATTGCGGAAACTTTGAAAAATGCACTAAAGTGTATTTTTCAAAGTCGTAGGTTACACACACACATGTCCTTTGGAAATGTGTGTGCGCAACATTTGTGCACAGATCGATTTCAGGGGTGCAACGGGGTGTCGTCTTGACACCCTTGCACCCTTGAAATTGCATTCTCAATTTGCGATTCTCTAATTGAGAATCGCAAATTGAGAATGTCTTAACATTGATTCCTATGGGCCACTTGGCTCATAGGAATGAATGGAGAGGTATTCCTTAATTGCGACTCGCAATTTGTGAGTCGCAATAAAGGAATGTTTAGAAATCGCTATTTTTCAAGCGATTTCTTCATGCATAGGCTTTCCCTAAAAATCGCAATTAAGGAATCGCAACAGCCAATATTGATGCATGTGCCAGATAGAGTTCACTTTGATAGGAGAACCAGCCGTCATGAAATTTCATTTGCAAAATTGGCCCTGATATATATTTCTATCCCAATAGATCACACATTGAAAGGTGAGGTAGCCGTTTCTTTTCTCTCCGGCATTGGAACCAGACAATCGGTGCTGTGGACATTTCCATCTCCCCTATGTGTAAAGTGCAGGCTCCTACAGATTAGCCATTAATGCAACCAAAATAAAGATTATACAGGCATACAGGGGCACACACAGTGTTGGCTAGTTTGAACAAATTCAATCATATATATGATGGCTCCACCAGTGTGTGCCGGTTTTTCTCGTCATGCGCCATGGATAGAAGAGAAAGCAGCAACCTTTGATGCAAAACAGAGAGAGGGGTACATATGGTGGCTGAATTTCAAAATGTGAGCCCAGATTTCCTGGAATCAATACCTGCTTCCCTACTTGTCCAAACTGTGTGATCCTAGGCAAACGCTTTATTTTCACAGAGCCTCATTTTTCTTTATCATCACATATGAGTGCACATTTAAATACTTGAGTTCAAGATGTGCACTGTACAAGTATTGCTTATGTTGGATTTAATCTTCTACAATATAGGCTCCATTTAGGATTTACATGACTACAGACTTGTCTCTTAGTTTACTAATGGCATTGTCTATGGGGGCAGGGTGGACAGATGTTATTAATGTTTCTAAGTTCATGAGGAAAAACTTTGACTTTTAATAAATGTCTGTCAATGCAGTAATATAATCTGATGTACTAAGGTGAAATGCTTCTGCTTGTTAAAGAAATACACTTCTAGGAATTTTTAAGGATTGTATCATATTTTTAAGTTATGGTTGTTGCACAATATAAATCACAAATGTTTTCATGCATTGGTTCATACATGATGTCTTGGGTTGGCACTGGCTCGGCTTTCCCTACTAATTTGTTGGCATGCCCACCTCTATTTGTGCCTCTGGCTTGGTACATGGGGCTGTCAGTCACTTGACAAAATGACTTGTAAAAGAAGAGGACAGGGTGGTGTTTGGGGTGTGGATGCTTGTTTTACAGTTTTGAAAAAAAGAAAGTGGCAAAAATAAATAAATGTGTTAAAAAATTACCTGTTACTTATACTTAGTTCTCTGAAGCACATCGTATGCTCAGTCTTGTATAATATAAAACGTATATATGATTTTGCATTTATTTACAATTATTTGTGCAATAATCCAGCAATTTGAAATTTTCCAGAAAACTCAGACCAAAGCATTGGACATGCTCTTGAAGTAACCAGTAACTGATGTTAAAATGACCAGAAGAAAAACATCTTATTGAAACCACAATGGTACCTTTTGATGTAAACAGATACTCATTTTCAAATCTTCCTAAAGTCATCAGGAACAATCTCATGTTGTAAAGTTATCGGATAGTCATTTTCAAGTCATCCTTAAATCATCAATAATAATGACACCGTCTGGAGTCAGAAGATACTCATTTTCAAGTCCTCCTCAAATTATCATACTGAGTTTTTATGCTTTGCTGATGACTTCAAGAGCATGATGATGTCTGATAATGTGAAAATGACTTCTAACGTAGTTGGATGATCTTTGGATGACTCTAGGAGGGCTTCTAAAGGGTTGTACGATGGTACAACGCAGGCAATAACTTTGCATGCCTCTGCCACGCATGTTTTAGTGCGCATGTTTTTACCGCGAATATGCATTTAAAACGCACAACAATACTAAGCATGGTTTTTAGATTTAAAAACAATGTATTTGGGGGGGAGACCTCCCACCCCCCCCTAACTTACCTTAAATGCGTGGTATTGGCATGCATTGTAAATGCATATTCGCGGTAAAAATATATGTGTTAAAAAATGCATGGTAAAGGCACAACGAGGTAAAAACCTCGTTGTAAAGTTTGTATCCCCTTCTAAAGTAATCCTGTTTGACCTGGGAGATCAGTGCCAGCATCGTGTGGGCTTTATGTGCATCTCCAGCTGGGCCCCGGGAGCATACGTTGGCTCAGCAAAACATATCTATTGGCTCCCCGCCCTCCATGGTCTCAGTATTTTTGCCGACACCCACAGTGCACAGTTGGGGCCACCCATACCAGCAATCCGGAAGCTGTGGCAGACCTCTGCTGCCACAAGGGCTCGCCAGGCAGTCCGGATGGCTACTATCGGCAGCAAGTAAGTGTATGGCGGGCCCGCTACTTGTGTGGAATAGATGCCCACTTCAAAAGCAGCTAATCTTGTTAGGAATAGATGGGGAAAAGGAGCTATGGCTCAGGCAGCTATCTTCGCTGGTGGCTTGACATGCCCTCTCTGCATACTGAAACTAATTTGTGTATCTTCTCCCTAAGTTTAAAATTGTTAGCATAAGAGCTAGTGAATTCAGGTGAACCCAGACCCCCACCAGCCTGTGACCTAAAGGCTTTAAACAGTGTGGATATGGTTATATTTTACAGAAAAAGAGTTACCCACTTAGGAGCCATATCTTGAACAGCACAGGGCATCCTGTAGTTGACAATCTAACAGTCAATGGTGTTGAATGAGACAGAAAGATATAAAAGAATCTTTGTGCTGTTGCCACCCCATCCTCTGCCATGCCGATATCATCCGGGACTGCTGCAGGGATCACTTTAGGATGCACTTACATATCATAATCTGGCAGAGTATGTTGTCTAAGTTCTATTAATTGATCCATTGAAAGGAGTGTAGGCGAAGTGGTTTCTTTGTAGGGAAAAATATTTTCACTGTGGATAAAAAAACATAAGCTTGGACTAATTCACTTTTATCCAGGATTTACACTTACATACAAAGCAAGAAATTACATATGTGTAAGAGAATATGAATTTGAGTACTCTTGTGAAGCAAGATTGTTGCAGCTTTCTAGGAGTACACCTGCAATTATTCTTAAATAATTAGAAACATGCTTATATCTACTCCAAATGTAGATGTAAACTAAAAGGTCTACATTTATAAATATTTTACCAATGAGGTCATGCTGTGCATGTTCATTTAGGTCTCATCCTCAAAAAAACATATGGTTGAAGGTTATTTATTTATTGGTCAACCAACTGCTAAATAAATAGACAATTAATGCTTCAAAACAGTACTTTTTATTGTTGCTTTACCCCCATTTATGGGCAGTCAATGACACTGCTCCGTTTTGGTACAATCTGTAGTTCTCCAGACGCTGTTTTTGTGCTGCGCCAGCGGATAAGGGGTCTTTGTGTTTCTTTATTGTGTCTTAGGCACCTATATTCACTTTAAAGAGCTTAGGAGAGATTTACTCTAATTTTACGCTCTGTTTGCATCACAAAAATGACATAAATTGGGGCAAAATCCTTCTTTTGTCGATTTACGTTCCAGCGCTAAAAAAGTGAGTGGGGGTGAGGCAGGGGTGCGTTTTGGCACCCCTGCTATTTATTATCTATATTAATGGTCTTGCCAAAGCCCTGAGACAAGTGACAAGAGATGTACCAATTATCCAGGGGAATCAACTACCAGTTTTATTATACGCAGATGATGCGGTCATTATGGGCCGCACCCCTAATGCTCTTCGTTCGCTCATTAGAGCATTCGTCCAGCATATGGAGGCACTCGATCTGCGTGTGAATTTTAAAAAATCTTTTATCATGTCTAGCGGACCCGGGAAAAGGAAGCTCAATACGATAAATGTAGGCTCGGACAAATTAGAATCCGTAACCTCCTTCCCATACCTAGGAATGGTTTTCGCTGCGAACGGCTCATGGAGTGGGCATGCTGCCCACGCCTTGGGCAAGTTCTCGAAAGCCACCAATTCTATATTGAGCCTCCAACGCCCGAAGAAAATAGGTGCCACTAGGGCTATTTTAAAATTTTTTAAATTACAGTGCATTCCTGTGGCAACATATGGGGCTGAGGTCTGGGGTTCAGGGAGAAATTCAGGGATTCAACGGGAGGAAAATCGTTTCTGTAGAAAAATATTGGGTGCTCCCTTTACAGCCTCTGAATTCATTTGCCACAAAGAACTAAATCTCCCCTTTGTATGCGATTTTATCAGAGCCAGACCAGCCCTATTTTGGATTAGGATTTGGACAAATAACTTTGCGACCTTAACCAAAAGTATTATACTGGACTGCCTAAAATGTGATCACTATATGTCCATACCCTGGTTAGCTGAGGTCTCTAAAACCTTATGTGCAGTGGATAAAGGCAATCTTTTCTCAGAACCCACAGAAATTGAGATGAATGATAAAGTCATAGTCAAACAAGCACTTTATGCACTTTTTAACTCAGAAAGACTGGGGAAGGAACTATCTAAATCTTCTGTTGCTACATACATGGGGTATGACTTGTGTAGACACCCACTACCATCTTATTTAACTCTCCCCATGTCCAATTGGGAACGATCGCTGCTCTTTCGTTTAAGGGCAGGTTCTGTAAAAACTTTGTTGGCTTTCCCTTTGGGGTATCATCACACAGTAGAATAAAATCCTTGCCCATGTGATGGAATTAGCAAACAGAATGACATCCATTTCTTATTCTTCTGTAAATTTTATCAAAAATATATTAACTGGTTTTTAACTCCCTATTTTAGGAAATTAAGACCTCTTACACTGGGGGAATCATGCTCACTTTTATTTTCCCTGGATACTGATGAATTAATTTTTCGCACCAGCACTTTTCTGAGATTAATTGTACACGCACGTAAAACGATGGAAAATCCCTGAGAATTATTTATGTTAGTTGTATATTTGTAAATGAATTACTGTGATTGTGGTGTTTTTATGGATCATATTATTGTACAAATGTGTTGTTTTTCTTTGTTGTACTTTTATGGATTTTACGAAATTCGAATAAAGGTCTTTTGAATTGAATTGAATAGTGCTGGAGATATTGTGAAAGTAATGCAAAGCAGTGCAACCACTATGGGTTTCGGACACTAAACTCAATTTACTAAATAAAGTAGACCGGTTTTGCGTAAGAAAACTGCACCCTTTTGAAGTAGGTGCAAGGAAGAGAAATGCTTTTATTTCTCCTTCCTTTTCTGACTTTGTAAGTGTGCTGCAATTTACATCACACATACAAAGAGGGAAAAGGGTTAAAGTCAGATTAAGCATTGTAGTTTGACCTGAAAAGGTACCCTTCAACTACAAAACCTATGCTAGACTCAAGGAGACACCCTTGAACCATGGCGCAAAGGTGTCTCAGTTGCACACGACAGCTGATTTCAGTGCCGGTGCTAGGGAAAGGGAAGGAGAGTGCCCTATTTCAGTAAATTTGGTGCTCTACTTTTCAAGCAGCACAATTTTTTGTGGCTGCTACACTGCAAGAAAATGTGGTAAATCTTCCCCTTAGAGTTATTGCATGTTTTGCTGACAGCCGAGCTCGGAAACACAAGGAGGCAGTTACTGCCCTGTGTTTCCAAGCTCTGGTGTCAGCAAAACGTGCATTAACTGAGATTCTTCAAGTTAATGTATGCACTGAAGACACCAAAACGAAATCCATGGACCCTTTGCTCACAGGTCCATTACAAACAATGGCATCAAGAATCTCCTCAAGGTGTCAAATGTATTGCCTTTTGATTGCATTTCTTAGACAGCAAGCCTTACAAAGATTTCAAATTGTTTGCCTTTGCAGCCCATACCACACGATGCCACGAGGCCGATGCCGTCCTAGTGAGCGGAGTTGCCTGCAATCCTGGGCGCCTGCTGTACCCCGGCCCGCTGGACCCCAAACCCTTCAGGCCCGCCCTGCGCAGCCAGGCCACACTGATCACCTGCCGACACCGGGGTGTGTCAAGGAGGGCCCACCACTTGCCTGCGCAAGCTCCAAGCCCGAGGCCCGCGACCTTGGCAGCCTCCTCAGACCATCACAGCCTCCACGACACAGGCCCGCTTTACTCCTTTCTCATTGACGTACTCTACTGCCACCTCCAGCCTACACCAAGGTCAAGTAGGTCACACATTTGGAACTGAGTCTTGATTACACCATGGCAGTGAACATTATATAAGGCAGAAATCATGTCACTACACTCCCTTCGATGTGGTGCCACCAAGTCTGTACAACCACACGTGTCTGTGGGCCTACGCGGACTACTGCCTGCAGCCTACGCTGCGCACGAGTAGGTCACATAATTGGAACCGAACATCGATTATTCAAAGGCAGAATACACATCATCACACGCAAGGAGAGACGTAAAAGGATGACGCGTTGCAATCCGGAGGGAACAGGATCATCGTTACGGAGGTGATCGAACACTACCAACAACTGCCCTGGTGTCACTAACTCTGTGCATCGCGAGCCAACAACAGGTGGGTGTGGGCCACTACTGACCGCTGCCTCCTGCCTAAACTGCGGTCCAGTAGGTCACTGAGTCTTGATTTAGCAATGGCGGAGTTCATATCAGTGTACCGGCATCATCGCAGACTGCATCTTCTCTCAGCACCGGTGCCACTAAGTCTGTTACCCGACATTCATGGACACTCTCTGGTCGTACATTGGTGGCGTCTGAGTCTATGGACCAGGGGCTAGTTTTCATCCTCATGTACTGAATTGGTGGTGAAAATGAGGCTGTTGCTTTCCACTCCTCCATTTGCTGCTGCCGGATAACATCAGACCTTCCGCATCATGGAGGACACCTTCCTCTGTCCCCCCCAAGCCTCCGCCACATTCACATTGGACATCGATGAGGACCCGCTCACTGCGCGTGAACCTACCTCAGTGCACCGCAAGTCACCGTACCGTGGCAGGGTGACTGTGCCGGCCGCTGTGCATCTGAGGCCACTAACTCTGTGCTGGTCAGGTCCCCTTCTTCTGAGGTATTGGATGGCCTCTGAGGCGATGGCCTTAGGGTCATCACCACCATGTGTCTGTGGCCCTGCGCTGTCCGCTGCCTCCAGCCTCAACTGCGGTCCACCAGGGCTCACACATCAAATCGAGTCCTGACCGGCCCGGATATTGCATCACTGCAGGAGGCAAACGCCACCACCGCCAGGACCATCTCCAACCACAATCTGCCAGAGTCAAAACTGTGGTCCTGACGCACTTACGGAGTTGCTCACACCTATCGTGGATTCCATCATCAGTCAGATACCCTGCTCGGCACTCCAGGTGCCACTGACTCATTGCACCGCAAGCCATCATAAGTTACTGATTGAGTTTTGTGTTGTTGAGCGGTTGTGCAGCAATGTCACCTCAAGCATTGTGGGAGACCTGGGATGTTGATGAGTAAGATGATGCAGGTCTAACACACCCACTGCATCTGCATCAGGAATGTCTCAAAGGGACACAATCCGAGACTTTTCTTCACATGGGCGCGCTCAGCTGTAGTGCCCCTACCTCAGTGCACTGCAACTCATGGTCACACTGTTTGCATGTTGTGTGTCCTCTGGACTTTCTCCAGCTCCCTCCATGTTGCTCAGCAGTTGACTCTGTTATGCAGGTGTTTTAAGTTTCAGTTGCACTGGTGACCACTCCGTGCGGGCTGGCTTACACTCACCCCACACACACATCCAGCACAGGTGTCACTGTACTTGTGGCCCTGCCAATAAAGGGGCCAGGCGCACGTGCCCATAGCCAGTACAACATGATGTCTACGTGTGTCCCTGTGGTCTTGTTGTATGCATGAGGGCCCTGGGCCCTACGACATTACATTGTGCTGTGTACATCGGATGCAGACATGTCACTGCAGGCAGCGGGTTGGAGCTTGGACATGTAGCTTTGTCGTCACCCACTCAATTCGTAAGTGGAGTGGCCAGGGCCGTCGTAAGCAGAGCCAACGTGGGTGCACAACTGCTATTTGCGCGCCTCTGGGCGTGGTTCTGTACTGTGAATGTGCATGTGCATGTGTCTCTATGGCAGTGTGGGTCTCCTTTGTGGGGTGTAGGTGGTCCCTGAAGGGTGGTAGGCACCAACGTATGTAACCTAGTTGGCCTTCCATGGGTTGGGACCCCACCCACAACCTGTTGGGCCACCTCCTTTTGGTGTGCTGACACATGGCATTGGGGTGCCATGTGTGGGTGGGTGAAGGGTCGTGAGCCAGCTGTGTTTGCGGGTGCTTCCTGCTGTGTGGTCTGGTGCAGGCTCTGTGTTCTCCTCAGAGTAGCTTGGCTGCCCCGGTCCTGTTGGTGGGTTGCGTGGGATATCCATTGGCTGTTGTAGGGCGTCGGTGTCGACGGTGTGGTGGTCCTCTCCGGCATCATAAATGTGTTAGCTTCTGTGCTCTGCTGGAGGTGTTGTGTGCCCCTCTGCAATGTGATGGGGAGATGCATGTTGACATTGTGTTGACATGTATGTTGGTGCATTGTTCTGGTTTACATGCAGTCTATATGGCAATGTACATTGTGACTGTTTGGGAGGTGCTGGACAGTGTATATTTGGACTACATGACGGATGTGAGATCGTACGCATACATTTGCATTTCACGGTTTCCAGATGTAGTAGGATGGTTCTGTACGTGTGCGGAACCAGTTGTGTCCTCTGTTCTGCAGTGTTGGCTTTGCGCATTGTACCACATTGTCGTCAATGTGGGTGTGCTGTTCTTGCTATGTGTGTGTGCTGCAGTGAGCCAAGGGGATCAGGGACATGATCCTGGGTAATTGTGGGTGTGCAGTGTGCTACACCTCGTTGTGCATGTGTGCCATTGTGCACATCTCCCCCCGGCCCCCCAGTCCCTGTTCGTTACTCTCCCTGTTGATGTTGTGTCAGGTCCTCTCGAGCTGTGTCCGTACTCCCTACTCCTTGCACCGTCTCCACACTGATGACTGTGGCCTCGGTTTCCTCCAGCTCCTCCTGTGGCACTGGACTGCCACCTCCTGTCGACATTGCTGCCTTCCTGTTGGCAGCGGGTTTGTGCCTGGTTTAGGTTGTATTTTTGTATTTTTTGTATTTGTATTGGCATTTATAAGGTGCATAAATCACCCGTAGGTTTCAAAGCGCCCGCAGAAACTCCAATGATGAACAAGTAGTCAGACACAATTAGAATAACCAGGTTTTCAGAAGTTTGCGGAACTTCAAATGGTTAGGTTCAATCCTCATAGGGAGAGGGAGAGAGTTCCAGATCAGCGGGGCTATTTTAGAAAAGGATCTGTCTCCGTTTCTAACCGTCCGAACTTTGGGGACGGAGAGAAGGTGCTTGTAGGATGATCTGAGCGTTCTAGTCGAATGATAGGCTATGAGCTTGTTGGCGAGATATAGAGGGCCTTTGCCGTTTAAGGTTTTGTGAACCAGGCAAAACAGTTTAAATTCGATGCGCTTTTTTATAGGAAGCCAATGTAGCGCCCTCAAGCTGGGGGCCGAGGAAGTGCGAGAGGGGAGATCGAGGACCATCCTAGCTGCGGTGTTTTGCAGGACCTGGAGCTTGTTCAAAAGATTTTCATTAATGGATGCAAAGAGCGCATTCCCATAGTCCAGGCGGCTAATAATTAGTCCCTTGACCAGAGGCAGACAGGAGGGAAGGGGAATCCATAGAAAATTTTCTTCAGGTTGCGCATAAGCCCGAAACTGGAGCGCACAATGCTATTGATATGGTCAGACATAGAGAGTTTGCTGTCCAACACTATCCCTAGATTTCGGGCTGATGTTTTGGGAGGGGGGCACGGGCCTAAAGTTGGAGGCCACCAATCGTCGCCCCAAAATTTGTGAGCATTTCCGAAAAGTAGTATCTCTGTTTTATCTGCATTAAGTAACAGATAATTATTTGACATCCACTCTTTTACCGTGATCATACATTGTTGGAATCTGAGTTTGACATTGGTGGGATCAGTTCCTAGAGTGATGAGAATTTGTGTGTCGTCGGCATAGGACACGGTTTCAAAACCATGTGCTTTGATTAATCTAGCCAGTGGAGACACATAAAGAATAAAAAGCGTGGGACTTAATATGGAGCCTTGTGGCACGCCCTGGTCTACTTCCTGATCCGAAGAGGAGAATTTGTCAACTTGAACTTTAGAGCTACGTCCACTCAGAAAACTTTTGATCCACATTAAAGCTGAGCCTTCGACACCCACCTCCACAAGGCGTTTTAGAAGAATACTATGTGAGATGGTGTCGAAGGCAGCAGACAAATCTAGTAAAACTAGGATGGAGGGCTGTTTTACGTCGAGTGCGAGTCTTATATTATCCACCATTTCAATTAGAGCAGTTTCAGTGCTGTGAAATGCTCTGAATCCAGACTGAGAAGGATCCAACAATTTATTGGCTTCTAAGTGTTTGGTGAGTTGGGAATTGACCAGAGATTCCAGGACCTTTCCAAACAGAGGAAGGAGAGAGATGGGGCGGTAGTTTAAAGGCAGAGTTGGGTCAGCAGATGTTTTTTTCAGAATGGGTCTGATGACAGCTTTCTTCCAGTGAGAGGGCACAGTTGATTGGGAGAGTGTGAGATTAAGGGTTCTGGTCAAGTAAGGAATGAGGATGGGGGCAATTTTGGAGATAATTGGAGATGATGCCGGATCAGTGGGGGAGCCAGAAGTAATTCTAGACAGTGTAGATGATACATCGAGTTCCGTAAATGAATGGAAGTCCTTCAAAATGGTAAACGGAGTGGGAAGAGTTAAGCTTATTGGCTGCTTACAAGGTAGGTCAGTGGTGATGGGGTTGACAAAAGTTTTATAAATATCATTTACTTTGTTATAAAAGAATGAAGAGAGAGTATTGACCCATTCATAGGAAGCTACTGTGGCAGGTAGACAGGACGCAGGACTGGAGAATTCTTTGACTATTTTATAGAGTTCTCTGTGGGAGTTGGCAGCCCGATCTATCCTGATACCCAGATAGACTTTTTTTGCAGAGGCAATGTCCCTCATGTATTGGTGATGGGATTTTTTATATTGAATTCTGTCGTAGGGGTTTTTAGAATGCCTCCATTTACGTTCAAGTGCCCTAACGGCAGATTTCATTATTTTGAGTTCAGGGGTGAACCAAGGGGATAGTTTAGTTGGACATCTGCTGGGTTTACTAGGGGCAATGATATCTAGGGCTGCGGTTTCGAGGGCTACGGGGTAGCATGGGGTTTTGGAGTACGCTCCCACTCTCGTGTGCTGGGAGGGTGGCGCTGCTGAAAATGGTGGCGCTGCCACGGCTTCTTTACTATTTTCGCACCCTTCCTATATGGATTCCGGCGTCGTTTTTCGCGAGGCTGCGGGTATTATCCACGGGCTTCATTTGGGGCTCGGGAAGGCGTCGAGTGGCGCTGACCACCATGCGGCGGCCAAGGGCAGAGGGGGGCTTGGCGGCACCGGATTTTGAGTGGTACTACTTGGCGGCCCAGCTCCAATGGCTTACACAGGCGGTGGCCAGGGAGTACAGGGGCCCGGAGGGCCCTCAGGGCAGACTAATACCGCGACATGTGCTGGTTTTTATAGTCCTCCACCAGAGATTAGACATCGCCCAGCTCACCTTGGAGGAACGTACCCTCCGGTTATACTGGAACAGATGCCAGAGGAGGGCCGCCATAGTCCACCCCTATGCCCCGGAGATCCCCCTGGGGATGTGTACGGCGTTCCCGCATGGGGGAGATTGGTCGGGGTTAGCGGTCTGGGAGGAACTGGGGGTACAGATGGTGGGGGACTTATTTAGAGAGGGAGTACTGTTGCCTTTCCAGGACTTGCAGGACTCTTATGGGCTCCCGCGGGGAGACTTCCTGCTTCATGCGGCCCTGGTGGCGAGCCTCCAGAGGCATTGGAACATGGGGCTTTCGGAACCGCCGACTGCTGCGGGGTGCCAATATGTAGTGATGGCGGCGGGGACGACTAAGGCCATCACTTGCCTCTATCGCCGGCTGTCGATGGAGGGACTCCTCCCCCTGGGCGCTCTGAGGGAAAAGTGGGAAGCGGACCTTGGAAAAGAGATCCCCGAGTCCACGTGGTCCACGCTGGTGCGGAGGGCCTGGAGGGGAACGAGGAATGCCCGGTTTCAGTTAGTCCAGTTTTTTACGTTACACAGGGCATACCTGACGCCGGCCAAGATACTGCAATATTTTGGGGGAGCGCACTCTCAATGTCCGCGGTGCGGGGTAGATGGCGCGGACTTTCGGCACATGTTTTGGTCCTGTTCGCAGTTGGGCGACTACTGGGAAGCAGTGGTGGATTGTTTGAACCAGGTAACTGATCGCTCCATTGCCCCGGATATGGGGACCTGTTTGTTGCTCTGGTTCCCCCACACTCGCCGCACGAAGGTTACTAGCAAATTTTATGATCTGGGGTTGATAATGGCCAAGAGGGAACTGACTCTACATTGGAAATCCCGGGGGGGACCTAACTTCCTGCGCTGGAGATCGGCGTTGGGGCGTTGGGCGGGGGCTGAGGGCACGCTCCGGGTGCAACTGGCCCTCCGGAGAGATGACGAAAAGGCGCTGGCGACGGCCCGGGCATGGGAAGCGTTGGTGGTAGAACTTCAGGGGTTGATGTCCGAGGCTGGGGCAGAGGAGAGCGGGTCTGACGGGCAGGAGGTAGTGGGGAGTAGAAGAGGCGAGGCGGTGGGCTCTGGTCACCTGCACCTTTGGCTGGGCAAGCTGGCAGGTTCTGTTTGTTTAGGGAGAGGCTGGGCTCTTGTATCTTATTGTCTAGGGAGGGGGGGCACGTCGAAAGAGGGAAAGGGGTAGGGGATGGGGGCACACTGACAGGGGGTGGGGGAGGGAGGGTAGGGGGCCGGGTGGGAAGGTTGAACCGTCTTCAGGAGAGTCGGGGTTGCTGCTACATGTGTGGTACTTCCTGGACGGGTGGGGATGGTGAGATGATTGTTGCCTTGTTGAGTTGGAAAACAATAAAAAATGTTTCAACAAAAAAAAAATCTAGGGCTGCGGTAATAGCTTGATCAAGATAGATCGCAGCTTGGTTAGGATTGGTTAGAAGTACGATGGGTGTAGGGGAAAAATGCGTGGAAAAGGCTTCCGGACTAATCTTATTCCAAGGTCTACTTGAGCTGACTCTTTTCTTAGGGGGGGGAGGGATTGAGTTAAGGTGGATATGGAATTTGATGGTGTAATGATCGGACCAAAGGAAGAGTAAAAGTTGATCCAGTTTTAATATATTGGATTTGGTAAATAAAAGATCCAGGGTGTGACCGGCAGTATGGGTGGGGCCGGTCACCAGTTGGTTTAAGCCTAATGTGTTCATACTTGTGATGAGTTTGTTTGTGTGGGGGTCCTGTAGAGATTCGGCGTGATAATTAAAATCTCCTAGGAGAAAACAATTGTCAGAGGAGAGAGCAAGGGAGGCAATAGTTTCAGTGAGTTTATTTACAAAGCTCGTTTTGGTTCCAGGCGGCCTATAGAGGAGGGCACCTTTCCAAGACTCTTTACTCCCCAAGGTAATTGTGAAGGTACAAATTTCGCCCCAATCAGCAAGATGAGAATCAGTGAGGTGAAGTTTGATGTTAGACCTGTAGGCGATAGCAATTCCTCCACCTTTTTTTTTCGTCCTGTCCAGCCTCGAGATTTTATATTCATGGGCAAGGGCTACTGCAATGTCATGTAATGCAGAGTCTAAAAGCCAGGTTTCAGTAATGAAACACAAGTCTGGCTTATCTTCGTCAAGAAGCGCCCAGATTTCTAATTGATGTTTAGGGAGGGATCGAGCATTACAGTACAGGCAAGTTAGAAACTTGGGTTCAGGGAGTAATTTGGGGGTAAAGCATGTGCTCACTTTTTGTAGGTGTCGTCAGAGGAGGAGGGACTGGTTGGAGAGGGAGTTACAAAGGGAGGAGGAAAAATTATCAGATAAGCTGAAGGTTGGGCGATCAATATTCAATGCATGGAGCTCAGAACTTGAGTATTGGAGAAGTGCCATGGAGAAGAAGTTACAGAAGGAACAAATGAAAAATCAAGCAGCAATCCCGGCGCCTGGCGACAGTCAGGCGCGGACGGGCGCAGACGGGCTTGCCTTTGTCATGTCATGCCTGTGCCTCTTGGCCTCCTCAATTGGCCTCCTCGGCACTCCGACTGCATTCCAGGTGGTCTGCTTGTGGGACAGTTGCTGGTAGTGTTCTGTCACCTCCGTGACGCTGGTCTGCTTTTCCTGCGGACTGCACCCCGTCTTCCTCTCCCTCTTCTCCTTGGCCTTCCCCGACCCCGTTGTTCCTTGCTGGTGGTCTGTGAGGGTTGTGAGGCTTGCTTTGGCCTCTGCACTGGGTCAGGGTGCATCCATGTTGCTATGTGCTCTGGCTTGTTTCTCATGTGTTGTTTCTGTGGTTTTTATGGTGCATTTTCCCGCCAGACGCGTGGGATTTGCAGGCCTGTGGCTGGTCTTCGCTACTTTTTGTACCGCGATTGGACTCATCGCATGATTTTTTGCATTCCCGATTCGCATTTTTGAGGCGTGGCGTTTATTTTTGCGCGGCCATTTGCTGCCTTATCTGGTGTCTATCGCATGCTACCGCCGTGTTGTGAATACTTGGTTGGCACGGCGTAATTTTCCCGCGATGGGCTGCGATGTTGAGAGTTCCATTAGGCTACTCTTGCGGTAGGAATGCTGCTGACAGTAAAAACCTCATCTCCTAAGTCTTCTTCTGACACATTTTTTAATTACTTTCCACTTCTTCTTCCTCCTCTGTTCTTTGTTTGCTGGACTGCTTGGAAGGAATATTTAAATTAAACAGTACAAACATCTATAACATTTTACCACATTAAAGCTCACTCAACATATTTTACCAATAATTTCTCGAAAACTACTGAACAGATTTGTGCTATGTTCATGCCAAATTTGGTGTAATTCCTTTCAGTCTTTTGTAGTATTAGAGAGCAAAGATTTCTATGGCAGCTGAAATAGGAAGGGTACCTTTTCGGAGCCCCCCCTCTCTTCCACTAACCCTCGACGGATGGACGTGAAACGTGCCAAAAAAAAAGAAAAATATCTTATTATTTAAATACGAATGTCGAATCCTGGAGAAAAAAAACACCCTTTGCTTCATTACAAAACACATATGTCCGAGGAAAAGAGAGACTGGTGAAGCTGTTATGTGCAAGGTGAAAGTAACAATGGGCCCAGATTGGAATTAGAATGTGCATGTTTTGTAGAGCTGTTAGGAGTATAATGTGGAATAAATAAATAAACAACAGTAATGCTGTGCAGCGTGGTTTAGTTCTGCCATTATGATGATTAAACATGTATCTCACAGGGACTTGTAAAATATTGATCGTATTTCATAGGCACACAGGAAATATTTTCTACATTTCTCAGAGCCCTAGAAAATATTTACCGCATTGCAAAGGTTTTTGTATATGTTGTCACAAATTCTGAACTAAAATGTGTTGTTTATTTCAGCCATACTTTTTCTCCATTAGTGACGCCTTTCCTTGTGCATCTCCATGGTTTCATGCTTCCTACGCTCACCCCTCCCATGAATAATGAATGTTACCTATTAGCCACATTGTCAACATATTTTATTTATGATTGTTTTTATATACATCTACATACATTGCATCCTATTCTATTGTTTTATTGGCTTTGTTGGTATGTGCCTAGCATTTTAATTTGATTAACCCAAGTAAAGACAACATAGGATATATTAATACCTGAAGTCACAGATAAAGAACCAAATGTAAACAACCTCCGGACAGTCTCCATTTACGAAATAGCTATATCAATGTTGGTAGAACCCCCACCCATTAATCAAAATACAAGCCTACTCGCCACATCCCACGTATACACAGAACAATATCAGGAGGACGGGCTTTCTCTTACATCACTCCTAAAGCATGGAACAGCCTCCTACTTCATCTCATCTTGAATTCTGCAACAAGCTGAAGAATTGGCTTTTAAATTACCTAGTAGTAAACATAAACAGCTATGAGTCTCGCATGATTGAAAACCTTGACACAGTCGTAAGGGAATGCTAGAAATGGAAATGCTGTGAGTTCATGTGTACATGTGTGCGTGTACGCATGCGTGTAAGATTCCCATCATCCACCCGAAGTGGTTTGCTTCATCATCTGGGAATTGGGGACTAATTTAGAGAACGATCTTCTACTTGACAAGTCGTAGATCTTGGTCTCTTTTATGTCCCAGACTGGTAAGTGGTAGTTTTGTTAGATGATGATTGGGTGTGATGGTCGCAGTGCTGGTGAAAGGTCTCACCTCACCTGGCTACTGCTCAGGTTTAAGGAGGCCCCGCTCTATCCGTCGGCCTCCCCTACGAGCTCAGTCCTGACAAGAGGTACCGACGGATAGAGCGGGGCCTCCTTAAACCTGAGCAGTAGCCAGGTGAGGTGAGGCGCACACCCATCATACATGGGGTTAGTGAATGTAAACTACCTCCTACGGAGTTTCTTGGCCCTCCATTAGGGTCCAGGTTGTATACACTATTTCACTACTAATTTGCACAGTTTTTCGCAGTAGCTTTTAGGTCCTGACGAAAGCTTGGATGATTTTCATCCGTTAGCAGAAACATGTAGACCGTTTTTCAACACAGTTATTATATTTTGAAACTGTTAGAGCACTGTTTTTAGACTTTGTCAACAAGGTAGCTACTCAATAAAGTTTATTTAGTGCCTTGCTAGACATATTTTAAACAGCACTTATACACCATCACCTTTCACCAGCACTGCGACCATCACACCCAATCATCATCTAACAAAACTACCACTTACCAGTCTGGGACATAAAAGAGACCAAGATCTACGACTTGTCAAGTAGAAGATGGTTCTCTAAATTAGTCCCCAATTCCCAGATGATGAAGCAAACCACTTCGGGTGGATGATGGGAATCTTACACGCATGCGTACACGCACACATGTACACATGAACTCACAGCATTTCCATTTCTAGCATTCCCTTACGACTGTGTCAAGGTTTTCAATCATGCGAGACTCATAGCTGTTTATGTTTACTACTTCGTGGATTTGGGGATTACAACTATTTGAGTCTTTAAACTTTATCCCTTGGACCCCCACTCTTCTTTGAGATATTATTAATATAGTTTTAAATTACCTAACCTGCTATAGGCAGGGATAGCCACACACGCCTGTTCATCACCAGGATACCTTTGCGGGAAATAGTGCAATTTACAAATACACATAGCATAACATATCCTCCACACTCCAATTGATTGTCACTGCCAGAGTAATTGCTTGGTGAAAGGTTCATGTAAAATCAAAAGGAGTGGAAGAGTTGCGCTGAGACAGAGGGTGGGGAGGGCAACACCAAAATTGTTTTGAGACCCTCAACAGTGCTGTTCCGCCAAAGTCATTTCTCCCGTTGGCATACTCAGCTACTAATCATTAAATCATTGGGTCTTTTCCTCCACCAGGAGAGATTGCCTCTTGAATCAGGAGACCATATGAGATCCACCATGTGAGGAAAAAAAGTTATAAAATTCCTCCTACCTTTAGAAAGGACGTATTTTATTAAGAAGATCAAAGGTAGTGGTAGGAATAAAAAATGCAGGATGTGAAAAAAGAGGTATTAGGTGTCTCTCACACCTATCTCTGGAAGAATCAGGTCAACGTGTTTCAGCCAACTTTGCTCCCGATGGGTCGATGACTTTCGTCAGGACCAAAAGGTTGCTTTATGGGATCCCTTCATGAAGTCAAACTAAATCAAATCAAATGGGACACTTTCCCTCCAACGTTTGAAGTGTTTTTCTTCTTTTTTTGGTTATAAAGGACTCGTCCAGTCCTAGAAGGCAGCAAAAACACATGGAATCGAGTACTGATGTTGTCCTATATTTCTAATAATGGATGCACCCAATGATTTCTATCAATGTGTGTATTTACTCCATTAAATGGGACATCTTCAACCCTTTTGGGGTTGTTCGTCTATGTGAGCAAATTAAATAATTCCTCATGTAGTCCATAGTGGGATGTATCTTGAGTTGGTGGGGGGATCTATTATCAAAGCCTCCGCTATGCAAATTTTAGACAATTTATGCTGTGTAGATCTCACTGTATTTCAAAATGATAAGGAGTTTGAGTGTAGGTAGATGTAAACATAGAGGTTGCTTTGAAAATGAATGGTAAGGGAAAAGGAATCTGCGACCGCAATGTTACGTGAGTTGCATATATGGCTGTTGCTTTGGCCTTCTTAAGACTCTCAGGAACTTCTTTCCACTCCTTCCGCAGGCATTAAGAGAAACTGTTACTTGTGCGTTGATTCTATCTCGATTGGACTACGCCAATGCTCTCTATGCTGGTGTCCCTGGCTACCTGCTTAAGAAACTACAGGTGGTCCAGAATATGGCGGCTAGACTGCTTTTGGGCATTCCGACAAGGAAGAGTGTTGCTTCCCAATTGCGCACTCTCCATTGGCTGCCTGTGGTGGATAGGGTCAAATTTAAACTTCTGGTCTTGGCCCATCGTGCCCTCCATGGTTATGGTCCCCTCTATCTTCAGAGGCGTTTTTCCTTTTACGTTCCCTCGCGGGCCCTTCGCTCTTCGTCCCTTTGTTTTGCCCACATCCCGCATTTCAAGTTCCAGAGGCTGGGGGCTGTTCCCTTGTGGCTAAGTCAAGCGTGGCTTGGAATGCCCTCCCATTCGATCTTCGTTACACTCAAGACCCAGTGGTGTTTAAAATGAAAATTAAAATGCATTTCTTTGTATGATGGTTTCTCCCTACACCCTTCGGGTATCGTGCCGGGACACTCACGAGTATCCGTGCGCGCTACTAATGGATATAACATAACATATATATATATATATTTATATCTTTCCAAAACGGGATCCCACTCGTGCTCTCAAGAACTTCTGACACAGTAAACCAGGCCTTAGTTCATATCCAAGTGGGGGTTTATTCGTTTCATAAACCCACCGTGACGCGTTTCGCCACCGTAGTGGCTTGTTCACACAGTGATTTTCAATAAAGTATGCCAATACATATACTTCCGTGTTCGTAATTCATAAACATAGAAAGAGGACTTCACAGTTTGCACAGCAAGTTGCCGCATTTTGTGCGCCATCTTATAGCGTCTCATCACATCGTAACATTGCATTGCTGTTCTTATACATTGTAAATGTATACACGTACATATCTATCAATTCAAAATTTAATTCATTGATATGTATAGGAGCTACCCTGTGCAAACTAGCATGTTAGCGTTATGCGTCCCTGTGGAATTTTGCTCGTACTTCCCTGATTAGTGGGTAGAACTATCCTACTACAGTGCATTTTATCGTGTAGGTGCTGAGTGTACAATCTATCTCAGAGTGGCACTACATTTAAGAATATAAAATGTATCCATGCAAAGGCAAAGTTGCCGCCTTTCGTGCGCCATCTTGTAGCGTCTCATCTCAACGTACCATAGCCCTACTGTTCTTATACATTGTAGG
Organism: Triturus cristatus; assembly: GCF_964204655.1. Lineage (NCBI taxonomy): Eukaryota > Metazoa > Chordata > Amphibia > Caudata > Salamandridae > Triturus > Triturus cristatus. The sequence goes on along the minus strand of NC_140592.1, from coordinate 127,888,112 downwards.
TGTATATATTCATCAGTCCAACATTCATTCATTAATTGGTATGCTCGTAATCCCCTGATTAGTGGGTGATAATCGTATTATAGTGCATCCTGTCGTGTAGGTGCCAGACTGACTGTGCAGTCTATCTCATATTGACAATCAAAGTGAATAAAAAAATATACATACAAAGGCAAGTTATTGTATGACACCCTGGCTAGTGGGTATACCGCTGTCCTTCATGCGAGATGGCTATTGCTTTGATGGCCATTCAATCCTTAAACCTATTTTGACCATGTTTATAGGCAAAATATAATAAACCAAGGATGTAGACCCCTATTCGTAGGAAAAAGAGCCCATGGTCAGTGAGGTATTCCATGGGATTGTGGTACGATCCAGTCCTCTTGCAGTTTTTAAACGGGAAGTAAAATTATACATAGACCGGCATCTATATCAACACCCCCTATCCCTTAGAATACCCCGTGCTGTCCCCAACTATACATTCAAAATGCTTATTGTCAAAAGTGTATATTAAAATCTTATCTCAATGTTGTGACAGAAGGATGATCTGAAGAAAGGGTAGGGATCTCGTTGACACCATAGATGACAATTCCCTTCCTTTCCTCCTGTGAAAAGTAGAAACGACAGGTGTCAAATTTATGATGTATTATCAGTTAAAAAACCCTTTACCAGCTCACCTTGTAAGATAAAAAGATAAAACATAGCAGATATAATGTTTAAACACATATAGTACTTTGCAACATAGTGATAAAACGACACATGTAGTAGCCATTTCATCATTCCAGAGTGTCAGACAGATAGTCTTACAAGGCCCTTATTCCTCTTGTAGATGTATGGCCATTTCTTCATCCAGGTTATGGCCTTCGGGAAATAGGGTGCACATACCAATAATGTGTCTTGATTCCCGTTGCCTTAGTCTTAGGACACGGTTCCCGCCTCTTACTTTTGGTAAAAACCTGCTCGATTGCATAATATTTTAACTTTTTATAATCTGAAAAGTGGTGGCTGGCAAAATGGCGGGCTATAGGATATTGCCTATCGTTGTTAGTGATAGCCCGCATATGTTCAAGCACACGTTTTTTTACCATATGTGTTGTACTGCCCACGTACCGTAGTTTACACGGGCATTCCAGCACATATATGACAGAAGTGCTGGCACATGTAAGAAATTGAGAAATGGTGATCATGGTGTTTGTACTAGTGTTCCAGAATTCTTTAACCATTTTGCTGTTGCTGCACGCCTTACAGTGGCCACATGGATAGAAGCCCTTTATATCAAGACCCCTCCCTTCCGCATTAGTTCTCAAATCGCTATGTACCAAAGAGTCTCTGAGGCTGCGACCCTTTCTATATGTTATACTGGGTCTTTCTGATAACGCCTTGCCAACTATGGGGTTATTTCTTAAGATGTTCCAATGACGATTGATCACTTTACGATTCTGGGTAGAGTTGCCGTTGTATGTCATAATCATGCGTGTGTTGACCTCATCTTTTTCCTTTTCGAGTGCTTCTTTCTCAATTTGAGCTAGAGTACTCGATCTCTCAACCTCAGTTACCCTAGTGACTGCTCTTTTGAGAACCCATGTTGGATAGCCTCTAGCTTTAAATCTCTCTATCATGGTTTGTTGCTCACCCAGGAAATCAGCGGGCGAGCTACAATTTCTTTTAGCTCTGAGCAGCTCCCCGTATGGAATACTCCACTTGAGATTATCGGGATGGCTGCTCAGAGCATGCAGAAGAGTGTTTCCCGCCGTGCATTTACGGTAGAGGGTTGTGTGGATGGTGTTATTTCTCACTACTACTTGTGTGTCCAGGTACTCAACTTTTTCTTTACTTAAGGTACACGTGAGGGTAAGATTTCTATCATTGTTATTGAGTTCTTCTATGAACTGCAATGCGTCTCCTTCTGTGCCCTGCCACACCACAAAAATGTCATCGATGAACCTGAGCCACATTTTTACACTTGTGAGGGCTTTCTCGAGATTCTTGTTGTTATGGATCTCCTCCTCTCAAGCCCCCATAAACAGGTTGGCAAAGCTCGGGGCAAAGCATGTGCCCATCGCGGTACCATGTCTTTGTCTGTAGATTGACCCATTGAACAAAAAGTAATTGTTCATGAGACAGTATCTCATCATTTCCAGGATCATATTGGTATGTTCTAAAAAACCAATATTTCTGCGTTTCAAAAAATGGGCACAGGCCTGTACCCCCTGATCATGGTTAATTACTGTATAAAGAGAATTAACATCCAAGGTTATAAGGATATAATCCTCCTTCCACACCAAATTGGCTATTTTGTTTAGGAAATCTTTGGTGTCCCGTACATATGAAGGAAGGGTACATACAAATTCCCTCAGAAAATGGTCCACATATCTTGAGATGTTTTCCAGCACGCTACCCCTTGAGGAAATGATGGGTCTACCTGGGGGGTTTTCTTTGTTTTTGTGTATCTTGGGAAGCAGGTACATCACTGGTAGAATGGGATAGTCTTTCTTTAAAAAACAAAATTCCTCCCATTCTAACAATCCCATATCTCTCCACTCATTCAGTAGTTCCCAGATCTTACAGATACTGTTGTTATATTCTGCCCTTGTGGAGATTGTGTATGTATTACTGTCGCTGAGTTGTCGCTGTGCTTCACTTACATACATTTCCCTAGGTAGAATGACAATATTACCGCCTTTGTCGGCTGGTCTAACCACAAGACTTTCATCAGTTGCCAGCTCATTTATGGTGTTTTTTTGTATGGCTGTAAGATTATGTTTAAACTTTTTCATCTTTTTGGGCCAATTATTCTGTCTAAACTTCAACATTTCATTGCTGACAAGTTCCTGGAAAGTGTCGATATTATCGTGACTCAATTTGGGTACAAAAGTTGACCTTGGTCTGAAAAGGCTACATGCAGATTTATCATACTTGATCTCCAACTCATCTAAAACATGAAGAGATTCTGGGCTCATCTGTGTTTCATCCTGATTGTTTTGGAGTTCATGTAGGGCGATCATGGTATCAATTTCCCCTATTGTTAAATCATCTCCTTGTGTACTTCTAGTTGTCTGTTGTTCCCTACTCTTTACTGGTTTCATTTTATGCCACTTCTTTAATATTAGTTTTCTGCAAAATTTGAATATATCAATTTTGCTGTTGACATAGTTCATATATATATATATATATATCTATAGATATATAGATATATATATATATCAACTCCGCTTTTCCCTAGTGCATCATCGCACCGAAACAGGAACACGAACACTTAAATCTGCTGTTGCCAGAATTTTATTTCATGTGTACAAACGGTGCTGCCTCAGACGCGTTTCGGACACTGGGCTGTGTCCTTCTTCACTTAACAAACGGGGAGGCTTAAACAATATTTAAAGGCACAGTGTTGGCACAAATACGTGACGTGCATTGTCATGTTCACAAACATAGAAACAGTACTTGTTATGCATTATATATATATATATTATTTTTTTCTACAGATCACTGAAAAGCTAGCTAAGTTCATTCACAGCGAGAAAACAGACTGTTGAAGTACTGTGGCTATATTTATTATAATAACAAGTCACACCTAGGCTCCCATTGTGTGTGGCTGTCTAGGTGGAATACACAAAGCTAAATGGCCAACTACACCCAGACATGTGATCAGATACAGGCTGCAGGCACCAAATGGCTAAGGCAAGAAAATTCCCACTTTCTAAAAGTGCCATTTTAGGAATTGTAATTTTAAATCTGACATAACTATAAGTTAGAATTTTAAATTAGGATTCTAGAGACACCAAACTTGATCCAGTTATATCTTCCCATTTGGAAATTATGTTAATAAAATGTAATAAGTTAATCTGGGTGTTAGCCTTTGGGAATTTAGGCCTTGTAGTAGTGACAAACAAAAGAGTTTTACACTACCAGGACATGTAAAACGTAAACGTACATGTCTAACTTGTTATATACACTGCATCCTGACCCTGGGCCATCCAGTGCTTACCTTATGGGTGACTTTTATAAATTAGAAAGGAAGGTTTGAGCCTGGCATAAGGGTTACCTTGCCAGGTTGACATGGCAGTTTAAACTGCACACAGAGACTGCTATGGCAGGCCTGAGACATGTGTAAAAGGCTACTTGAGTGTGTGGCACAATCAGTGCTGCAGGCCCACTTTTAGCATTTAGTTTACAGACCCGGACATCTGTAGTGCATAGAACTAGTGACTCGTAAGTAAATTAAGAATGCCAGTTGTGGATAGGCCAATGGTACCACATTTCAGCAAAGAGAACAAGCATTCTAGCACCAATTAGCAAAGATAAAGTGTGCAGATTTCTAAGGTATGAAGGCCCAAAGTTACGGGAAACCACACCATGGATGCCAGGTCTAGTAATGCACCATCTGCACATAATTATTTCACTCTGAATTGAAAACACCAAGTGGATATTAGGTGAAAGTGGGTGGTCACCATTACCTTACATGAGATTGACAAGTAATGTTCAAGCAAGAGCAGCTGCAGTTGAGGATGAGAAACAGAAGCCTTGAATAGATGTGATTGGGCAGCTGAACCACAGTCCATCGTGTAGTCAGACTGATCGGTACAGAATGTGCTTTTAGAGTCACAAAATGCACTCAAAGCAGCTCACGCTGAGATTTTCACTTTCTGAATGTCAAGCAACATTTCCATTAAAATAAAACAGACACCTGTGGGCACAGAAATGCATTTTCTAGAGGCAAATTACCACTTGCTTGTCTTTTAGGTGTCTAATTGTGTGTCCAGCCCATTCTTGTAAAGACCAGGATTTCTGATGTTCTGAGCACACTGGGTATAGGTTGTAATGGTAAAACACCTGCTTCTTCGAGTTAAAAATGAACAATTGGCAATATATAGTCAGGTTCTCCAAACGCACTCCCACGCCATCCTGCAGTGATGATTTTCCTAAAACACTAGCATGATTGACTGTCTTTAACATTCCTTTAGCATTTTTCCTCAGCATGGCCCTGTTCTATCAGATTCCTAAGCAATTTCCTTCAAACGCCCTGTCTCTCCAGTAACCGTAGCCCAACATAGCGTTCTATTCCCACAAATACTTTTAGTTGTATTCTTGTGACTTAACTATTCTCCCACTTTCCCGCAGCACCTGTTCATGAGACGTCATGTGGTTCAACTTAGTGAGTAAAAGACATAACCTAAGTTGTACTGCTTAAAATCAAGAAGGGAACAGCAGAGCTCTTACTCAGATGTTAAAGCAGAACCAGCATTTCACCATCTGAAGAGATTATTTAAAACGATGGCAGGTAGAGAGCTATGAAAAACAATTTACCTTCACAACCAGAGCAATACAGGCGCTTCAGAAAAAATTAAAGCAGCTCTCATTACCTGTACCACAGCTCTGATTAAAAAAAAAAAAAACATTTACAAACATACTCACTATTATCACAAATCAGGAACAACTTTCAGGAAGGCTCTCTTCAAATCCATCAAACATAGACTCAACACTTCAGTACTGCTCACAACTCCCACTACAAGAGGAGGACTTCTACAGGCCACGGATAATTTATAGACAAGACTGACGAAAATCTGTCAGTAAATTAACAGCACCTCACTATTTATTGCACCCAGGAAGATAGTATCCTATGACCTTACAACAGAGGACCTGGCAAGCATATTCAAGTCACTGAAGGTCAGAGCTTGCAAATATAATATTGTTCCATCAACAATAGTACACGAAAAAAAGGAGGGACACTCATTCCAAAACAGAATGTTGCCAATACATGTTCATACAAGGTTCCACCCAAGACACACTCAAGATGGGACAGATCCTGTACTCATCAAACTAAAATCTAACGTAGATATCAATAGCCTCACCAGCTTACACTAAGACATGCATCTACCGTCTATTTTCAGATATCTCCATTGGCACATTCTGCATCCTCTGCAACACCTGCTGCACCATCTACGAGGTTCAGGATGATATGACGCTCCACATTTGGCATCCACAATCAGCAAATAAAGATAACTGCATAATATACAGCATCACCATCAATAACCTTGAGACCAGGGAGTTCAGGAATGAATAACTGCCCCCCTCTCCTCTGTCTCACACTCCAGAGGCATTGTCAGAAAAGCTATTTTGCATTACCTTATGAACTTTAAAATACAACTGAAAACCCTATGGCCATAGATCCTCCACCTCCTTCAGTCTTTTCTGTATGGATAACTCTGACCCAGTGATTTATGTCTCTGCACATGCAGGCACTTAGTAGTAAATGCAGAATGGGACAAGTGGGAGTTGTTGGAAAATTTGAAATAATTATAACAAAATGGGTGGAGTTAAGGGAAATTGAAGGTTGGGACATACTGATACAAAACACACACCCACAAAAGAGTAAGACAATTTAAATTCATGAAATATACATTTAAACCTACTACAGTTGTGCTACTTAAAAAATAGCCCCTACTGTACTCCGGCCCAGCCTTGGAGTAAGGGACGCACAACACAGGGTCAACCACTGGTATTGAACACATTTCCATAGAAATCAATGGACGTAGGCAATACCAGTAACACACAGGGAAACATATCAAATAAATTGATTTTTTTTTGTTAAACTTCATGCAAAATATCTTTATTACATACTTTTAAATAAAAAATACATTGTTATGTTTTATATCTACAATAACATTTGAATAAAATACATTATAAACAATCATTTTTTTCTTTTATTTAACGGTTTCATAACTTGTCAATGAGACAATACAAACATTTAATTGTATATATTAAAACTACAACACATTTCTTAAAAACCTTAATTGATCATAAATACCTTTCTTCACACCTATATACATATCCCTCTATAATACACTGATCATAAGTACAAAAATATTCTAAAAATCACAAATATGAATTTGCCAATAGTAAAAAAATATCCTTATTATTTGTGCAAAATACTTTTGTTTCGGTGCAAAAATATGATTATAGCTCAACTTCAACTTCTTTTATAGGGGAAAAAAACGCGAATCCACCAACAGGGATTTACCAATAATATAACAATAATGTTATTATTTGTGCAAAATACAGTTGTTTAGGTATAAATACAATTATAGCAGGCTTCAACTTCTTTTAAAGAAGCTAAATATAAAAGGAGACAGAGTACGGATCATACTTAAAAAATATTCTAATAACCACTAACAAACATTTGCCTATGGTATAGCAATATCAATAATTATTTGTGCAAAAGACAGTTATTTTTATGCAAAATATCGTTTTAGCAGAGGGTAGCGGGCCTATCATATAACAATATTGTCATTATTTGTGCAAAATGTGGTGATTTGTGTGTACAATAAAATATTAGCAGTATGTCGCAAGACCACTTAAAATTATATAGTGGATACCTTAAATACCCATCAGGTTCATGCTTCATATCTTATGGTATGCTATTAGATTAATAGGTAGAAACTATTTCATAGGACTCACAATTAATGGATCATAGATCGATCCCTCCATATTTCATAAAACAAATCTAATACTATGGGCTACCCAAATCAGCTAGCCTTTTAGCAACTGCAGACAAACATTTGCCAATTGTGAAACACAAACTCATAATATTGCACCTTAATATTATTGTCAGTGACTGCCTAATACGATGGACCTGTATATTTCTAAAAGCGGTGAGTAGTAGACTTCTTCTTATGGCAATGCATGTGCAAATGACAATTATATGCGGAAAAAGACAATAGAGAACCTACCTAAAGAACTCAGACCTATCGGATGTCAGAAATGCGGCCTTGTCATGTATTTGATCTTATATATCATGGACCATCGGCACACACTTACAAATAGGGCCATTATTCAACATTACTGATTCAGTCGGATAAAGGACTGTTGATAGAGGTTCAGACCTAAGTGGGTTAGAGGCAGCAACCTAATAAGTTAAATAATTGGGTAGCAGGGACATCAGATTTCAGGTCCTTCATAGGGAATTTTACCCCTTCTTAAAGTTTTCTTATTTATCCTATCTAATTTCCATTTCACCTTTCTTATGCTTGGCTTAGCTGCAGATTCCTCAACACTAGGTGCTGGTTTTTCCTTCTTAGGTTTTTTAAAAATTGGGAAGACTTTACTACTTTTCCCTAAATCAGGGACGTGACTAGGAATTTCCTCCCCATTGATAATAGCCTCTGAGACTGTAAGAACTTCTTCTTTAAAGAGGACTTCTAAATGGGATAAATCTACTGACAGGTCACGTCTGTTGGCCTTCCTTTGGGGTTTAAGCCTGGACCAGACCACTTTAACACTTACCTCAGTAAAGGTAGGTACAGCGCTTTTGACGCTGATCGAATTACCATCGCTAACTAATTTTAAGGGGAATTCTTTAAGGATATCTAGGAAGGTATCTGAATTATCAGTAGACTTTTCCAATGAAGACAATAAAGAAGTCAAAATATGCTCAAATCTTTGCAATGACTTAGAAAAACATACATAGTTCGATGAAATATTAATAGGTGGATTTAACGAAAAGTCTGGGGCACCGAAATATTTGATAACACATAATTTGTAAAACTAGGAGTACTAGAAAACATTTCCATTGACATTTTCTGAAACCTAGGTGTTTCAGGTGTCAATTCCATGCCTCTATTCAACACTCCAAAATCTAGTTTAAAGGGTGAAATATCCATTGGCTATAGTCCAGAACAAATGAAGACTGTGAGTCCTGTGAGGCTAATTGACTATACCAAACATTACAAACCAGTGAACAGTCTCTTGAAGGGCTTATTTTTACTTCACTAGAATGGTTCGCTTGATCTTTTTGTTCTTGTTGTTGGCTCTAAATATGGGGCCCATTCAAGTCTGTAGTTTGTGGTGTTCTGCTACGAGGAATTCTCCAAAGTGACCCAAAATCTCTGCCATGCTATGCGGAGTTCTGCAAGCAGCGGAGTGCTTTAGGTAGTGCTGGGTGTTTGTCCAGCATGAAAGGCACCATGCGCAGAGCAAGAAGGCGCTGCTCCTTTCTGTCACTCGAGTAGAATGTCTATTCAAGGGCAGCTTTCTCAACGCAAACGGATGGTTTCTCAAAGCTAGTGGTCATGACCTTCTGTGACTGCCCACGTTGATAAATCTTGCTGGGAGGTGGTCCAGCATTGGATTTTCTCACACTCGCCAACTTAATGTTGGCAAGCACGAACAAGGAATTATTTTCGGTACTCCACGTGCTCAGCGGAGCGCGGAAAACTCTGTGAACGGATTTCACCTCCCAGGTCTACTCCATAGATGCAGCTGAATGAGTGTTATCAGCTTTCAACATTACATTCATTGTTGTCTGTGCCACTGAGCTGGAAGGGGAGTTCTCTTCAGATAATTTGTGAAAATACACAGGTATTCTTCCGCTTCCTTTGAGAAGTACCAAATGAGCCGCTCTATTTCTCAGTGGTTTAGATTTTGTTTTGGTAGAGATTATTCTTCTCAAATTGAGTTTTCTCGCTGTCATAATTCCACTTGAAGGCCCTTATAGTGATAGTGCAATAGAATGGAAAAAGTCTAAAGGATTGGTCCAATGAAGGTCATAGTGGGAGGGAGCACCTCAAACCTGAAAGTCACACCCAATCCTACACCCGCCATTTCTGCAGGAGACCTTACTGCTGAAGCCATTAATGCTCCAGCAACCCCAGATCTCAATAACCAACTTGACACACTCCTCCATCACCTTCGAGCCACTCTGAAAAATATTCCTGCAAAGCAATAAAGGAACCGGATATAAAGGCTTCTTGATGGCCCGTGTCACCCAAAGGATCGTCAGAAAGGGAAGAGAGCATCTGAAGTATAAGCACTGCCTCACCTTCCCTAATAGTTTTTCACTACCTAGTACGACAGGTGGGGGGCACAAGCACGCTAGCAGACCCACTCCAAGTCTGCAGAAAATTGTAGACATCTGCAGCACACAATTGACATGGAGTAATCAGCACCTGGGCTGGTGCAATGCTTAGATCTGGAAAATTTAGCTGTATGCCATATAGGCTCTGGAAACTCTAGTTACGTGATCACACTAGGATAGCTAAGTGGGAAGCAATATGGTGAGCGAGCAGTAATGGTTTTCTAAAATGCCTTTTGGCCTCCACTCCTTGGAGAGCAAAGGTGGTTGGTGAGTTTAGGTGGCTCTGACTGGCTGGAGGAGGGGGGCAGGAATAACAGCAGACCACAGTAGCAGAGAACAACGATATGTGCACAAGCCGCACCGGCCTAATACCGGCTGTCACATGACACGCAGTGCAGCAGCCTACTGCTTGCTGCCATGCTCCATGCTCCTACATTTTACCACCACCCCCCTGTATAGCTTCCTCCTCACAGTACACAGTACACTAACACAAAGTGAACACTTCTTGAGCACTTGACCATCTCACCTTCTCATCTGCCTTATCTCGCCCTTATAGCAGGGCTACCACATCATTCCCATACCCGCGCTGTCCTTCTTTTTTGTCACTTCAGCCCTGGAATGCCACAGGAGCGCTGAGGGCCAACGAGTTGCCAATGGCTCCAGTGGGCTGCTCAAAATGCCTGTGGATTGATCTGCTCCATTTATACGCCAGGTGGTAACAGCAGCCGAGGCGGCATAGGCAGCAGGGGCAGAGCGAAACAGTGTGGACCGCAACCGTTAGTCGCGATAGCCACGCCTCCCCTCACAATATACATGTCAACATTAGCATCAGCAATGCTCCTGCAGGATTGCAAGAGAGTCTAAGCAAGAGCTGTAGGCAACTTAATTTAAATAAAGCAAAACTAAAATAATACTTAACTTGCATAAATGATTGTGATACATTCATCACAATTGTGAATGCAAAGCGTGGGGCAGGACAATGAACACTAATTTAACTATGTTAAACCTTGCTGTAGTAGTCTAGGTAAATAGGAGATAGGGAAATGTGCTCCTTGTAATGGGGACAGATGCAGAATCCAATAAGTAATGTACTATATATTGAGTCAAAACATACAACCTCCAATTTCACCTCAACAGGTTCCACAGATCAACGTTCCATCTGTCCATAATACCTAGCGCTTTCCAACTGGAGAGGTATGCAGGGAAATTACGAGTGGCAGAAGATTGTACGCTATGCAATGTGTTCTGTAATTGACTTAAAGGTTTGCTATAATATATGCATACATAAGGATAAATATAGCTAATTATAAAAGTGTTTTAATGTTTTTTCTTATTATTACAAAGATAAATAATATATTTTTTTATATTTTAAAATCCAGCTCCCTAAAATTCTTTGTTACTTTCAATAGGAATATCTCCATGGTGGCAGAGGTCTCCACAAACAGATGAAATTACCAACAGTAACCTTTTGGTTGCTAATTTAGTTGTAGGAGTCTCCAAACCCTCACTTCAGAAGATGGCGACTCATTCATCTACATGGAAATCTAAACAAGGAAGTAGTGAAATCAATCCATGAGAAGATTTACAGCTAGGTGTAGGTCTACTCTTGAGTTAATCTACATATCCAAACATGTCTATGTCCCATGTTTATGAATTGCTGCCCTTTGCTATCTTTCCTTCTCTGCCACTTACCTTTCTCCTTTTTCCCTGTAACCCAAAATAAACTGTTTAACACTCCTTTGCTTTTATAGCTAGACTTGCAATATATATATATCTGTAAATCAACAAACATACTTATATACTTTCAATCTATTTTAGAATAAATATTCTTATTATGAAATCCATCTTCTTGTATGCATTTCATTGGCTCTGGGCATCTGTTATTTTGACATTTACAGATTGCTGATGGGCCTAGCAATGCATGTTCTCCTTAAACAACAGACGTTTTCCTTTAGCATTCCATGACTGTCACTCTAATCTCTGTGTTGACCCTCAGTGCAGCTGCAAAGAGAACAAATTTGAAAGCATAAATTAAGGCTATGTTTGTCCTTCCTGCTTCTGAGTATTGTCATTCTAGATTGCATGTTTAATTGACAGTCTCATGTTTAATTGACAGTATTTGCTGACATATAAAATTCAATGTGACATTTAAATTGAAACTTTTTATTGATAAATGATCGCAAAACCAAATACTCTTTGTTTATGTTCTCTGAGATAAGCCAAGCAGTGGTGAAGTTACATTCTATTTAACAAAGACCCTTGTGCAGTTATGAGACATGAAAAATAATCCGCTAAGCACATCTGCAGTGCATTTTGTTCACATGCATGTTTCCATCTTGAATCATACTCACTTCACACCTTATGAGAACCTGACCTTGTTGCTATTTCAAATACATTGTCTCACAGAGCCAAGGATGGGATTTAGGACCTGTTTGAGTCATGCTAAGCCGAGCTTATCTGCTGAAACATCATTTATAGCATGTCTTCTCATTCAGGGGGTCTGGGAGACTCAGTGAAACCCTTCCCTGCAGAAGGCAGGGATAATTGTTGGTGGAAAGATTTTCTTTGAGGCAAACATGCTGAGCTCATAGAACCAGGATAGAGCAGGAAGTATGGGAGAGAGCTGCATTGCTGAGACAATGAATTGCCATTTTGGATTTTTGATGTGTGAAACTGTGCAGTCATTTTGATGCCACAAACAATGTACTCATTATAGAAAGAGCATCCCTTTACAGAGACACTGAAACTGGCAATTACATGCAGGTTGCCTAGGTTTCACCACCAATAGCTGACTGGTTGAACATTTAAAATACTGCACTTCATGGATTGAATATTCCTAAACTGAAGAATACCTACCAGAAACTAGATAGATTTGTCTCCTGCTCCACTTAAACTGCTGCGTTCAACACTTTGCTCAAGAACTAGTAGCACCAGTATCCTGCTGGCTCACGGGCTTACAGATGTTCTAGATCCTGCCTGTGAGCCTGGCATCCCCTGGTGTACTTTAATACAGAGGCTAAAGGGTTAAAATGCACTGAAACGGAGACAGTTTAATTCTCTGTGGTTGAAAGGGAAGCACCAATTATTATTTGTTTGGATTTTAATTTTTATTCTTCAATTCGAATGGACACTTTCAATTCCCACCAAAGAGGTTGACTGGGTCATACAAGATTATCTAGGCAATATTTGCTCAATGTGCTAAAGAGGGTCAAATAAATCTACCAACTTCCAAGAGCAGGAGTAATGCAAATGTCATGGACTTTGACTGGTTTGAAATTGTAAGGGAGAAGAGTGTTCCCTATAACTACCATTTTATCCACTTTGTATGAGGCAAATCTTTAGAAACCAGCAACAGTGTGCAATAATCAACCAGATTCATGGAGACGATATCTTGTTAGGAATACAGCCTAATCTGATGATGCAGTAGTTCTCAGCCTTTGCCCCCCATGAATCACTCCAGCATTTGAGGAGGCTGCTTGCTGAAGAATTTAGGCCATTGTCAGGTTATCAACTACATGTAAATAAATGATAGATTCTCCTTGCAGGTGGCTTCAATATGGCAATACACATTAAGTCCACTCTAAAAAACCTATTGTTATCACTCTTGCATCAGAGCCCGTCTACATATTTGCTTACGTAGGTTGCCCTGATTTTTGCGTAATTGAAGCAACCCATTTTTTATTTATTTGGTGTTTTATATAGCGCGAACATGACCCTCAGTAGGGTATCAGAGCGCTTCACATTTACATATCAAGAAACAGTTATGTTACCAGGTCATCAGTCGTTGTACATTGATTTTGAGAAAAACATTAAAGCTTAATATACATATATACAAGACCACAAAGAGGTTAATGTTCGATGCGAGGTAGCATGTGTATGATCATGGAGGATCAATGAAAACGGAGAGTCTGCCTAGATTATGGGAGATATTTACTCATATAGAAAGATTTGGCTTCATTATTTAAAGTAGAGTTGGACAAAATTCTTCTAATGTTACGGGGGAGAGCGTTCCAAATTCTAGGGGTTGCACAAGAGAAAGCTCGGTCATAAGTTCTTTTCTTACGGAAATGGGCCGGTTACAGTAATAGTTCTCAATTACTCCGGGAGACACGGCATCCTCCTGATACTGTGATTTTCTGGGCTAGGTACACTGGTGTATTGTAGTGTATCGCTTTGTGAGTGATACGTGCCATTTTTAGAGGTATTCTTGCTTTGTAAGGCAGCCAGTTAGGCGCTTTCAGATGGGGGTGATGTGATCAAAGTTTCTGGAGCCAGTTATAAGTCTTGTGCCGCATTGAGACAGGCTTTCAGAGGGGCTGTTGAGATCTTGGGAAGACCAGCTAGAGTTGTGCAACCGTACTCAATCCTTGATATGACTAGTGCCTGGACTGCTGTTTTAAGTTCTGACTTATTTAAGAAAGGTTTCAGTTTTCTGAGGTAGCTTAAATAGAACCTGGCTTTTTTTGCCTTCGTGTTAATATGTGATAGCATGTTCAGGTTTTTGTCTAGTACAATTCCAAGGGATTTGGTAGAATCACCAATCTTCAGAGTACAGTTTAGTGCTGTGATCAGATTGGTCCACTCTAGGATGTTCGTAGCACTTTTCTGGGGGGAAATCAGCAGGAATTCGGTTTTATGTGGGTTAAGCTTCAGGTGATTACTGGTTAGCCAATGGACGGTTCTCTTTAGTGCCTGGTTCATGATACCTATCTCTTCTGACGATGTGATCTTGATGTAAAGCTGTGTGTCATCTGCGTACATGTGGAACGAGATGTTTGCTTGTTGTAAGGTTTCTGTGAGTGGCTCTGCGTACAGATTGAATAATGCCAGGGATAGTTTGAGCCCTGAGGAACTCTGATCTCATTCTTACTGGATGAAGCTGATAATGTTTGGTTGACTATGAATTTTTGCGATCTGTTCTCTAAGAAGGAGCTAAACCATTTTAGGACTGTACCCTCTAATCCCATCCTATTTTTCATGTTATCTAGTATTTTAGTATGGTTTACCGTGTTGAATGCAGAAGAGAGGTCGAGCAGGATTAGTAGACTGGTTTTGTTGCGGTCGAGGGCAAGTAGAGTGTCATCCACGAAGTGCAGAATTGCTGTTTCAGTTCTATGGTTTGGTCTAAATCCTGATTGAAAGTCATTCAACTGTTTGAATTCAGAGATATGTTGGCTCAATTGTTGTTGTACACATTTTTCCAGGACTTTGGCTAGCATGGGAATGTTTGTTACTGGTCTGAAATTGTTACGGTCAGAGGGGTTCTCTGTTGTTTTTTTTTACGGTTGGAGTGACTTGCCCTGTTTTTAGGCAGTCCGGTATCAAGCCTTGTACCAGTGACGCGTTAATGATCTTTGTCCATGAGGGGATGAGCAGATGGTTTATTGTAGACCAACACTTTGCTGGTAGAGGATCGTTGTAATGATTGTTTGGTTTAAATGTCGAGATGATCTTTGCAATGTCTAGATCACTGATAGGCTTGAATTCTGACCATCCAGCATTATTTTTAGGCGTTTCCAGATCTGGTTGTGATTGATGCTCATCTGGGGTGCTCTTAGTGATCCAAAGGCATTCAGCTCCTTTTTTGAGCTCCACTTCCATTGATTTGGCTTTGGCTTTAAAGAAGGAGGTGAAATTGTCACTGCTTATATTCGATTTTATAGCAGTTGGTGCAAATTTGGCCGTTTGACTGGATTGATCTTTTAGCAGATAGAATAGTTTCCTCGGTCTGTTTTTTGCATTATCCAGTTCTTACTTGAAGATGTCTTTTTTTGAGTTTAGAATACTTTTATGTAGGCTTTTCTGGCCTGTCTTGGTTGGATTAGATGGGGTGAGGAAGGGTGTTGTCGCCATTTCCGCTCTGTGAGTCTGAGTGAACGTCTTTCTTCATTGAGGGCACTGTTAAACCAAGGGTTTTTATCTTTGTCAGGGATCCTTTTGAATTTTAACGGGGCTATGTCTTCAATAATACTCAACATTGTATTGTTGTAATACTCTGTTAGGTCACTGACATCGACCATATTATTATGAGGTTGCAATTCTGTCTCACAGCGTGCTGCGACGTTATCCATTATTGAGCCATCTAGTGTCATAAATCAATTTTCTGAGTTTTATTGGTTGTGAAGAGGTTTTTGTTTATATGAAGGGTATTTGGAAGGTAATGATGTGGTGATCAGACCAATCGCAGGGGATGATTTCAATTTTATTGATAGCTTATCCTTTAGCTATGATCCAGTCTAAGGCAGAGCCTTTGGAGTGGGTTGGTATACGACATTCTTGGACCAGCGATTGATCTTTTAGGAAGGCTTTGAGTAGATTGATCTGATTGTCTTTATGATTCTCCCAAAGAAGATTGAAGTCTCCTAAGAAAATATAATTGGTATGAGGATTCCACTTCAACTGATCTACTTTAAGGCCCTATCCTATAAAAGCTATTTGGACTTTGAAACAGAATTGCTCTTGAGGATATGAATTTAGAATTTCCCGTTCTCCTTGGGTTATTTTTTATATATAAGGAAATATCTACTGCCATTACATTTGCTCATGTGATTAGATTTTGCTTAAAATAGCTGGATGCATTTAACTTGAAGAATGATTTTCTTTATTCAAATACGTCAATCATTATGTGTAACCTGTTGGCTGCTAAGACTTTTCCCAATCCACTCCTTTCCAAAAAAAGGTATCCAGGCTAAAATTGTGTCCTTCCCATATATTGAAGAGTTTAACTATACATATGGTTTATGAATTCCCCAGGAGAGACTTGAGAAGAATGGAAAAATGTTGCACAGTTTTGATTGTAAAAATGGCATAAAGGTGCTGTTCAAGAAAGTGGATGATTTTAGGTTCTAAAACCAGCATGAACAAAAGGATTACTGTGCTACAATCCCCATCCTACCAGCTTTCAGTAAAGGTAAAGTGGTAGTCCATTTTTCTGATTACTTATTGTTTCAACCTACTTCCTGTTCATGGTGGAAACAAATGTGAAGCCTCTGGGTAAGTTAGGGAGCTATACATTTCTGACAAGCAGACAATATTCTAAATTCAGCAAGGAGTATATTGTGTAGCTCACTCATGGATTCCCAAACATTTCTCATTGTAAGTTACTATTAAAAAAAAAAGTAGTATGTCCATCATTACATATGGTCAACCACTTTTTCTCCAATACCCCTTCACAGAAATTAATTGAGGTAGAGACTTTAAATAAAATCTAATAGGAAATAATTTTAAATTAGATTGAATTATTTAAAATAGTAAACAATATACATAAATATAAAATAAATGTAAATTAATGTTAAATGTAAACAGCCTAGTTTAGGCCCTAAACAGCCAGGGCAAGGTGCAATGTAGTTAAAAAGTATTAAAGCGTTTACTCTTACCTGATTCTAGAATTCCATTGGAGTACTCTCCGTTCACTAGATCATTTACTGCTTCGTGGAAATTATACGCTGACTGGGACATACTCCTGGAGTCACCTTTGAGATATTTGTTTTTTCTTAATATTACTGTTCAGGAATACTGACCAAAATATTTATTCTACTCGTGAAGAATACCTCTTGTATCGCATGCTATTAAGCAGAGTACATACTCTTTATGTCCTGAGGAAGTCGTACGGGCCACTTGCCCTAAGACGAAACACGTGTTGGCTGCAAACATCTTTGGTCTGTTTGTAAAATACGACTTACCATGTAAAACCCATGAGGGGAGATCCTGACAACCGAGAAAGAATAATATTCCTTAATATATGGATTGGACTCTGTTCTTGCATAACTGTTATTCTTCTATTGGACACTAATTTTTTCTTGCTCGGGAACAACTCATTGTTTTTGTATTTAAAAAGTAGGACCTGTCATTTCGAGTTTGATATGACCTGGTAGTGAAAAACAATTAAATTTGTTTTTCCCTACTGCAAGGCCTGTTTCTCCCATATGATAACACTGGAGTTACCTGATTACATTTAATAAACTGTCTCTTCCAAATGGGAACAGGCCCCCAGTTCATGTTTGGTGACTTTGGAATTGTAATAAAAAATATTGTGGTGAAGTCATAATTTGAATTACAATTTTGAAAATGCCCCTTTTAGAAAGTTGCCATTTTACTGCTTCAGACATTCAGGGCCATATGTAGATAATTTATATTTACCGATTCATAAATACCGAATTTTACCGATTCGGTATTTATGAATCGGTAAATAGAATGTAGGTAACCATTCGGTAATTATTACCGAATCAGTAATATGCGGTATTTATGAATCGGTAATTACCGATTCGGTAATAATGCATCCCTTCCCATTCATTCCTATGGGCCTTGAGGCCCATAGGAATGAATGGGAAGCCATTCACTATTACCGATTCGGTAAATACCTAATCGGTAATAGGGGGAGCATATTCATGGGTGGCAGGGTGTCACATTGACACCCTGTTGCACCCCTGAATCGTGCATGTGTGCACATGTCGCGCACATACTGCCACATGACACTTTCCAAAAAGCACAAAATTGCTTTTTCAAAGGTATTCGTCATTTACCATCAACTTGTAGTTGGTGGTAAATAACGAATCCAGAAACAGAAATGCACTCACTTGAGTGCCCCTACATAGCATTTCAGGATTCGGTAATTTACCGAATCGGTATTTTACCGATTTCTTAAAATTCCGATTCGGTAAATTACGGAATCCTGAAATCCTGCCACCTACATCTCAATTGGCTAAATACCGGTAGGTAACGGGATATTTACTGAATTTCGGCCGTTACCGACCGGTATGTAGCTACCTACATATGGCCCTCAGTGTTTACAGACTATCTGCTTCTCTTGGGCACATGACTGGGTGTAGCATCCAATACAATAGAAAGCTAAGGTGTGTCTGGATGGGCCATCACTTGCAGGATGGGAGGGCAGAGCTGGGCACAGCTCTACTCACACGTGCTGTGTCCTGCCTCCACACACAAGACTGTATAGCCCTTGTAGTTAAGTTGGAGCCAGGACTGAGAATGCAGGAACACATGAAGTTGTGCTAACTTGGTCCCTCATGGGCAGTGTGTGGTTGATCTTTACTTCCAGGTTCTTCACCACTTGCTTAGGGTAGAGGGCCGGGCCATGATCAGGGGGGGCACCAATCTGCCGACCATAGCTTTTGGGTTTTTTACAATGAGAGCTATCTCAGTTTTTTCACTGTTAAGTTGGAGGCAATTGCTGACCAGCCAGTTGGGAATTTCAGACACACAGTAAACAAATTGAGCTTTCAGTTTGTCGAGGTCAGGCCCAAAGGAAATAAGGAGTTGGGTGTCGTCTGCCTTTCAGGAAAGTGTTTGGCACTTTATATAACTCAGAGGAGTTGCTTGCTTGCACTATGGTGTATGTTAGGTGCACTCTTCGTGTAGCTTTAATCAAATTATGATAGCTCCTTAGCATTGCCCGGTATGCTATTTTGTCCTCGGAGGATTTTTGTAGAATGCCATCAGGTATTTATCTTTGGATTGTTCTTGCCGTAGAGTGCCTGTGTACCAGGAAGTGTGGTTTTTGTGAACAGCAGATGCATATTTTTGGAGAGGGGCTAAATACTCAAAGGTATTTTATTAGCTAGTCATTGTAGACAACCAGGCAGTATTCATGTCTAAATTAGGTGATAGCGTGGGGGCCTTAAAGTAGCGAGGGAGTCCATCTTCCAGGAGCTGCGGGATTTAAAGTCCTCTTTCTTGGGATTACTAAAGGCATTCTTGCAGGTCAGACCAGGTGATGGGCAACAGAGGATTGCATGCTATTTCCACTAAGTTAGAAAAAAATTAAATGAAGAGTGTGTTCAGCTAATATTTGTGTCATGCTGGGGTCATCATTGTCCTCCCTGTGATATTTAAAATCACACAGCAGTACAAATGTGTCAGAGGCCAGGATATGAGGTGCAACATAGTAGATTAGAGCCTAGGTAAAATCTTTCCTAGTGGGCGATAAATTAAGACACCTCTCCAGACCGCAGTTGCAGAGATTGTGATTTTGAAACTACTCAATCCATGCTGCAAGAAGGGTGTCAACTACTTCGACTTTTATGAAGTCATGAAGGGCAATAGCAACACCCCCTCCCGGGCACAGTTCTCTGTCTAGTTTAACCAGTTACTAGTATTCAGGCATGGCTCGATAAATGCAGGAAAGTGTTGTGCTGCAGAGCCACATCTCGGTAAAGAAGCAGGGCTTGGGGGGAGGGTGTAGATAAGCTTTCATATTTCTATGGAGAGCTTTGTCATGGACCTAACGTGGCAATAGAGGGTGTCCATTTTCACTGTGTTACCATTATGTAAAGAGGAGGAAGTATGGCTCTTTAAGGGAGGCAATGTAGGAGAGGCAGAAGGTGGAGACATTGAGGTTAGCGTATTACCGATCTGCGATATTGTCAGGGAGTCTAAGCAGGAGAATCTACATTATGTACACTCTGCCGGCCCCTCCTGAGCTGGTAAGGTCCAAGTGCAGCATATCACCTGCTTATTGGCTTTTGTGAGAGCCGTAAGAATTTGTTTTAGCTCTGTGGGGGAGTAATTCTGAGTTTGATTTCCAGCCATGGTTACCAAAAGGCTGAGGGCGGGGGAAATGCGAAATGGTGCAGCGGCCATGGCATCTGGCGATGTTCAGGCTTGGTAGGGAAATAAACAGGAAGGCTCTCTTTACAACAAATGGCTGCAGCTGCGATGGCCTGGAGAGCGGAGAGTGTGAAGAGAAATTAAAAAGGTTTAATACAAGTGGTGCAAATGACACATCAGGTATTGAGCACTTTGTTGATTAAACGCAAAACTGAGCAGCATATAGTGCAGTAAAACAAGACAAAACAAAAGGCATATACCTGACCTTAGCAGCGGTTCAAAGAGAAACCTCTAGAAGCTTCTCCCACTTTAAAGGAGGCACCTGGTATACATTTTGGGCCACATATGCCAACTACTCTTCAGTAAACTTCTAGAACTGTGGAGACCCTGCCAGGAAGAAGTACTGGTGTGCTGCTGAAAAGGAATTCCTCTCTGCTGGACTACTGCTCTGCTGGACTGCTGCCTTGCTGGACTGCTGTCTTGCTGGATTGCTGTCCTGCTGCCCTGTTGCCCTCCAGCCTGAGTTAGAGGTATTTGGACCTGCACCTGAACCCAGGACTCCCAGAGTGACTGCAAGAACTAGTCTGCTGGCCAGCTGTTTAGAGCTACAAGAACAGGCTCCCTACCACCTGAACCAGCACCCATATCCAGCTGGAACAAGCACCTGACCCCAAGTGGTGACCCTCATGTCCTGGACCCTAGATGTGGCATAAGAGAGGCTGTGTTGAAGTTTTTGGGGATCTTCGTGACTGTGAACTGGTCAGTTTGCACCAAAGCCTTGTCACTCACACAGTCCGCCTATGCAAAGTTCTGTCAGCTCGGCCCTTTGTGTTATAGCATCGACTGCTCGCAGGGAGCATCATCGCAAAGCACCAGTCCAAACGTTTGCAATGACAACAGAATTTTCTTGCTACAGGGAGCTCGTCCATGATGCCAGGCCTGCTCTTCGCACTATATCGACAACTTTTGCAGCCCACTCCACCGCAAACAGGAATATTTGAACTCGACTAAGAAGTTAACTTTTCAGTGTGACTAACCTGGTCCCTGTATTCGACTTGCACTCGACCGTAGTCGGCAGGAACATGTGACTTTCTCCAGGTATAACACAAACAGATAGCCACGAGTGGCGCGTTGGGCTTTATGGTGCTAGCTTGACTTAAATCGGGTTCTACTGATTGGATTCTAGTTGTTGTGGTCTTGATCTATTTATTTAATTGTCCTTTATGTTTCTAACTTGGTATGGGATTTTTCTTGTTTTCTGACTTTATTACTGTTTGAAGTGAGCACAAAAATACTTTACACATTGCCTCTAAGTTAATTCTGACTACTCAGTGCAAAACTACCATAGAGTTGTGCACATGTTAAGTTGGGGTTTGCTTGTGCCTCACCCTGACAAGGATTGTGGTTGCTGATTAAGTAGGGTTTCATATCCTCAACCATCAACCTAATTTCTTACAGTGAGTACCGGCCCAGCACTTTTTTGCAGTTCCATTTCAAGCATTGTCAAACACTGAATAAATAGATAAATAAATAAATTATTACCAATACATGTGTTGCTGACATCTAACGTGCTGTAAGCCTCTGCTGACAATTGGTTGGTGACATCTCCATGTTTCCCTTCCATTAACTGACAGCTCTACATTTGCAGATGGAGGCTTCTCACAGTTGTCACTCTTGTACATGGTTTCAGTGCTTAGTTCGTAATAGAATGAGTGTCAGTGTCCAGTGCTCTGCACAGAGACCCGGTGCTTTTAAATGTCATGCACGGAATACAATTGCTGCATAGTCTTGAACTGACCTCATCGCTCTTCCATTTAAAATCTGACATTGCCTACCCATTATCTTTCTCTTGCGTGTTCTTGCTTTATCCGTTTATGACAGTTGTTCCATCTTTCTCTTTCGCCATCTTTCTACTTTGTGCATTTTTTGCTTTCTTTCTCTCTGGAAAAGTCTGAAGAGGAAAAATTAATTCCGGTCCCGAAAAATGAGTGCCTGTGGACCCACCCGGCAACCACCTGCTTAAATTAAGCAATGGCTGGGCTTTACTTCTGCCCTGTATAGTTACTAAACTACAACTGAGATTGGAAAACTTTCTAAACCCACTTTGCAGAGATTCTAACAATCAATGTAATAAATAGAGTCTTTAATCTTCAGTAGGGACTTCCTTCAAGAAGGTTTGCATTTTTTCCTATTTCCTTTTTCCAATATTTATTTTCATTGATGACAGATATTCAACGAAGACTGATCCTGTTGTGATAGTCCTGTTGTGTATTTCAGCTGATGGAAAAACGTTTGCACCCATTAACTTTGTAATTTCATTAGGATATCAATGTTTATCCTTTATATTTTTCAGCAGGGTGCCCAATTCACATAAAGATATATTGTGTGTGTGTGTGTGTGTGAGTAAGTATAGCTTGTACACGGAAAGGGTCTGTTTTACTAGCATAAGACCAAGTTTGGAATTTTTAAATGTTCTGATACTCATAAAGGATTTACTCATATCAAGATTTGATTTTTATGTGAGTAAGTCTTCTACTGTGGGCATGGATTGAGCATTTAAGGGTCAAAATGGTATGTGAATTGTGTCCATCCAAAGTGTAACAGATTTGTGAGTAATCACACGCTCCTCTCCAACCCATTTCCGGCATTGAAAAGCTCAGAAAATTAATCAAGGGTCAAGGGAAGGAATAAATCAATTTCCTTGGTGAGATGGGAGAGGAACACCTTAGAAATTGGTATAAGTGTACAGAAAGGGTTTCTTTATAAGCAAACTTTTTTCCCCAGTGGTCAAAAAAGTACCCTTACATAAATTTGATAGCAGTTTCCTATGCCAATTGCTCATTCTGTTCAACTGACCATGCAAAAATTCCTCTGCATAGGTGCAATTGCAAAGCTCAAATATTTTCCAGGAGAATGCATGGAAATCTCTGAAAGTTGCAGGTTCCTAAGCATAAGCTGGGGAACTATTGGAATTACTTAACAAAAAAGATTTCTGTAAGTATATAAAAGGCTCAGACTAAGAAAGGATTAATGTGAGTGGATAACTGTCTGAGGTATGTCCTTTATCTAAGACAAAAGCCCTCACCCACCGACTCAGTGGCATGCTTCCTCATAGGGTTCCTTTGCAAGCCTGAAGGCATAGGGTACAACCTTGGTGAAGAATTGGAGTTCATAAGGTGGTATATGAGAGGGCACTATGGAATCAGGGTTGAGTGGGTGTAGTGTAGATGTAAAACAAGGGACTAGCTAATGCCTGATGAGTGGGTACAGAGATAGGTAGTTCTGTTAAAAATACCTAATGGGAGGACTGATACACTTTATTGTTGTCCCCTAAAAGGTAAATTTAAAAACTGGGAAATCATTCACTCTATAATGTTTCAGCCCTTAATTGTTTTAAAGAGGTGCAGATGAACTTTTTTCAGGACCTAAATAGAAAACTGAGCTCTTTACCAGTATGACGTGTCTTGGTAAGAAGTAAAAATCAGTGAAAAGTGTACTTAAGCAACTTAAATTGGTTGCTGGTGCTTGCAGATCCCAGACCTGCACTCACTTTGTGTGAGAAAGCTAAAGAATAGACAGAAAACATTAACATTAATCACCTTGAGTTCAATTAACTACTTCTCATATCATTGTAGTGTCTCTCATCAAGGTGAGATGCTCCTATTATCTGAAAGGTTTCATAAAGCTCAAACATGACCCGTAAGGGTATCAGAGCGCTGTACTACAGAAAGAGGATAAGATTGGTCAGTAAAAAGCAAACATACTAAACATTTGTAGTTAAACCAGCATAGTTACAGAAAGAGCAAACCAAACGTGTGGTACATGTAACATGAACAAAAATTGCATCAAAAATTGCCTCAATAAATGAGATACCCCTGTTGTCTGTAAGACATAATAGTTAGTTATCTTGTATTTAGGTTGATTGATGCAGCTGGTTATTTAGGAGTAGCCCTTTGACTTGTTTTTTGAATGAAGAGGTATGTGTTTCACTTCCTTTTACATACAGCATTGCGTGGTAATCCTTTGAGTGTCTGTGCACACCCATGCTTATATATGTGCCATTATTCTGATACAATAGTGGCATACCTGCAAAGGACCTTACTCAGAATGTATTTTGTTAATACATCTGCCTGTGGGATAGTGAAGAGAAGGACACTGTGGGATATGTGTACCAACAGGATTAAAATCAAAATCAACGAAGGGACTCGCCATTGTCGGGGCTAATCATCATAACTATCTGGATGTTAATCCAAAAAAAGGTGAGATGCATTGTTACCGCCAATAGAGAACAAACCACCCAGGTATTCTACTGGGAATATGCAACAATTCGGAACGCTTAAATAATGGCATGTGGTGAGGGCTCAAATTCACCATCACATAAATATGTCTAGCTAGACTCTAGGATTCCATTTAGACACATATCTCTTCATCAAAAAAGTAGAGCTATCCACACATTTGCACTCACAATGTTATTGTCACGTCTCTTCCTCCTGCATCACCGGTTCCTGCATCAATACATGCTGTACTTGATTCAGCATCAATATATCGGAGAGATGCCGACTCCAGGAATGGAGGAAAGGCCTAGAAATTACTATAACAGACCAGAAGAAGAACATGGATTCTCAAAAATGTACTGTTCTGTGGGTGGCCGATAACTCATTCCAACAAGAGTACCTCAATTCAGTGTTGTATCCCTATATAATGCGGGAAAAGCCTGCATCTAACCCAGGGCCTATCATTGTCTATGTTGTTGATCATAAGTGAAGTGTATAAAGCCAGGAACTAATCCATATTAATGGCTTATAGGCAACTGGGACTAACTCTAGCAAGCTGGTGAACATGCAGTGATCTCAGGAGATGTAGTATGCTATGGATGGCATGGATATCCCGTTCTAAATGGAGTATTTTACTGACAATGTGACACCCTGCAAATAAAGTGTGAATGTACTTCAATGTAGTTTGGGGCCACTCATGCTACGTATTTGGTCATATGTGTAATTTGCATGAAGTCAGGACCTAACCCTTATTTAAAGCATGTGGCCACCAGTCAGGGCTATGACCTACGCCCTGATGATGAGTTTGGTGGTCTAACCGCTGGTGCTGCTGCGGCAGTCGGGAGAACGCAATCAAGTCAGCCACATCTCGACCGCCATATTATGACACTAGCGCTGGACTGGCAGTGTGTCAGCGGCAGTGGCAAACAGTGGCATGGCGGCAAAATGCTTCAGCTCATAAACAGAGCCTGAAGCACATTCCACCGCTGTGCAGCTCCACTTGCATATTGGGTGCACTGTTACCATGCGCCATGCTGTGCAGAGCACACAGTGCGCGCACAATAGGGCTAGCATAGGGGGGCACAACATGTGCCCCCTGCTACAATTTGCAATCTGCTAAAATGCCCTGGTGTATCTTCCCTGCCTTTCCGGTTACCTTTTCGCGGCAGGATTCCTGCCATGAAAAGACCGGTGGAAAGGGTGGTCATAAGGCCCACGCCGGTCCCAATGCCTGCACTACTTCCATAGCCCGCCACTTTCCGCTCTGCTGCTGCTGTGGAATCTGAGATCCCGGTCTTGTGGCATTCCAAGCACACTGCTCGTAATCGGGCGGTCAGACCCTCGAGGAGATGGCTGTTGGACTGCCAATGACAGTACGGCAGCCCCATGACCACCATACTCACAATCAGGGCCCTAGTCCTCAAAGCCAGGGACATCCAGGGGATCTCATAATTTAAACATCTCAAAAAGTATGTAATTTAAAAATCCACCTTTGTTCTTCAGAAGTAGGGTATCATGGATTGGTGGCTGCAGAAAATGGGCTTCTATTGGGATCTCCAAAGTGAGTAAACATCTGGGTGTAAATGTACCTCTTTTATTGAAAATCACACCTGGGAAGTCCATTTATCAGAAGCTACACAATACGTTTGAATAGGAAGATTTCTACAAGCATTGACTTCTGTTTGGGTTTATTTTAATGAGTCTTCCCCCAAATGGTTAATGTTCTGCTCTTTAGTAATGGGAGTGAAGCAAATGATTCCCTTCTTAAAGTTCAGGGCTGGTTTAAGATGGTGTCCAGGTTACTGTAGTCAGAGTCAGATGGGAAAGGAGCATTATATAACGGTGAGTGAATAAAGGAAACATATGCCAGGAAAAGCGTTGAAGTCTAAAACTGAATCAATGCAAATGACCCCACACACTGAAGGAAACTCCCTGTGCATCCTGGAAATTTGTTTTTTTGTTTTTCAGAACCAGAAAACTGCTTTTGGGTTTGTTTCTTAAAAAGAAAATGTGTGTAAAGCAAAATCAAGTCAAGTCAAGTCAAAGTATGCTTTATTCGAATATCATTCATAAAAGCAAAAAAAAAAAAAAAAACATTTGCATAGACAATTACATACATAGTTAAAAAAGTATTAAACTGTGATCAAAGGATCAGATACGAAGCATACACATGAAATTGTTATCATAAGCATAACCCCGCGGCATGTTGAACTTTGGCGGTAAATAAAAAGTTTTTAAACCTCAACTAAATGATAAAGTAGGGATATTTAAAAACCAATTAAATATAGCAGAGAAAATGACATAAAACTTAGGAGAGAATAATCAAAAGACTAGCAGTCTCTCCTGAATCGTGAGAATAGTCAAACGACTAGCAGTCTCTGTCTGATTGACCACGCCCAGCCTAGATATTTTGCAGTGGCTACAGATATCCATGGCAAAGTATTAGTTCGTATAATACGCAGGGCCACGGTACCACTGGTTGTACCTACATTTTTACACATCGGGGTCAACCAGTTACGCCTAGGGACTGCGTAAAGCTTGCAAACAAATAAAAAATGACCAATGGTTTCTTTACCTAAGCCACATACAGGACATCCATCGCCAGAACCCCCTTCCCACTTAGATGTCAAAAATTTAAGGGGAAGTGCACCTACTCTAAGTTGAAAAAGAAGCTTTCTTTCTAAGGGCCTTGTTATAATATCCCAGTATGGTTCCAGACAAGGATACATCTTTGCCTCTATAAAATCTGAAGTCATAGAACCAGCACTCATACTATTCCAGTTCCGTCGAGCAACCAGCTCCCAATAGATGTTCTTTAGAATACTTTTGGATGGAAAGCTGGCTCTCGCAGGATCATCCCAGAGTGAGCGCAAGCCAAGCTCATACAGGGATGTCCTAAGTGCCTTTAACCATTCTATTTTGTGATGAACATCAGACCTTATGATGTCTAAGAAACCATCTACATAATGGGAAAGAACAGGAGTCGTCCATAACCTGCGCCAATACAAAATCGGGCGCAGTTGTACCATGTCTGAAATTGCTTTTCTGCCCAAATCATATTTGAGGGGCACCAATGGAGTACTTTTAGGGAGTCCTGTTATTGCCCTAAGAAATTTGTTTTCTGAAGATTGGAGTGCAACAACCTTCTCAAAGCCCCAGAGCTCAGCACCATATAAAGCGGAGCCTAGAGCTTTTGCTTCATAAACCTGTAGAGCAGGTTTTACAGGTTTGGTCAATGATTTTCTGTGCTCTGAGGAAATGGTACCTGCCAATTGCCTATGTCTGAGTGTAGCAATGTCAACATGATGTCGCCAATTCATCTCGCTAGAAATGTGCATACCCAGGTATGTAAAAGTATTCACTACTTCTAGCGGGCGATCATTTAGGATAATTTTTTATTTGAAGCTACGATGAGGGTTAAATATCATAAGCTTTGTTTTGGTAGTGTTAATTTCTAATCCATACTCCCCACAGAATTGGTCAAAAATAGATAAGGCACGCTGCAGACCACTCGGGGTTTTAGATAGGATGAGCGTGTCATCAGCAAACATTAAAATAGGAATTTTTATCCCAGCTAAAAAGGGAGCGTCCACTTGTGCAGAGGTCATACGGACTACCACATCATTGATGTATAAGGTGAAAAGGACGGGAGCCATCGAACATCCCTGCCGGACTCCCCTTTCAACAGGGAAGTCCGTGGTTACCGAACCAAGTCCTCCCCACTGAATTCTGGCATAGTTAGATTCATGTAGCCTCATTATTAAAGACAGTAGATCGCTAGGGAGACCCTGCTTGTTTAGAACCGTCCAGAGATTAGAGCGAGGGACAAGGTCGAAAGCGGCCCGTAGATCGACAAAGGCTGCATACAAGCTGCCTTTACCCAGCACCACCGTCTTCCATTGTAGCAGGGTAAAACGGAATACCTGGTCGACCGTGCTTGTGGACCGTCGAAAGCCAGCCTGGAATGGTGAGAGGGCATTTATCTCATCCGCCCATTCCAGGAGCCTATTGACGATCACGCGTCCCACAACCTTTTGGACGGTATCAATAAGGCTTATTGGCCTGTAATTTCCTGGAAGGGATCGGTCACCCTTCTTAAAAATAGGAATGATAACTGCACCCTGCCAGGATTTTGGTACCGCAGCACTCAAGGCTATAGCATTAATAAGAAGGTGAATATACTGGCACCAGCGATCCTTGTCGTTTACAAATAAATCAGCTGGCACACCATCAAGACCAGGAGCACGACCACAGGCAAAATCAAAACCACATGGTGCCTGCTCAGCTTAATTCTCTGCCTCCTATGCATTCACCACACATGGATGCACAGAAGACTCATAGAATATCCTGCGGTCCTTATCCATTGGAGCAGATGCCACGTTCTCCACTGACAACGTGAGCCAAGGTCCATAGTCTAAACAGTGAGACACTGCATGAGCTGGGATGGCTAAAGCAGGCAAGAAATGTAGCACTAGATAAATAAATGGTTGCTGGCTGCAAACTAGGAGAATGGCTAGACGCATATTCTGGAAAGGAAGCAACCTTTAAAGGAGAATTTGGGGCATATCAGCAACACCCGGCGATAAATATCGCTCAGCGCTCTTTGCGTGAGGATAATTATCGCCGGGTAACGTGGATTTTTATCGCCGAGATAGCGTGCTATTAGCAACGGAAAATGTATTGTATAAGCTGTGTTAGATGACGATTTAATCACTTTTTAACAATTTTAACCTTGTAAATAATGTGTTTATTTTTATTCGGAAATGGACTGCTTTTATGATATTTTCATATCGAATAAAGCTTATACTACTACTACTACTAGCAACGGTTATCTCCTCAGCGATAAAAATCCTCACGCTAACTACCTAACGTGAGATTATCGCTGGAAATCCTGCGCTAATCTCACGTAGTGTGGCGTTAGCTTGCTGATAGGGACTCACAAAATTAGCCATGATATCCACCTTCTATAGGATATCATGGCTAAGTCAGTCCTGAAGCAGGTATAAGGAATGTAGCAATAACAGGGGTTATCGCTACTTTTCCTGACGCTATGCTTCATAGCGTGGGGCTTGATGATAGGAGAAATGTCGCTTAGCGACATTTCTCCTGTCTTGTTAGGTCAGGAACGCCCACTTTGCATCTCATTAGAGATGCAAAGCTGGGCGTTAGGTATCCCCACGCTAAAGCAAGGTTTCACGCGTTAGCGTGGCCTTGCTAATTAGGCGATAAAATTATCACCGCTTTTCGGCCGAAAACGGCCGCAAAAGCGGCAATAATTTTTTATCGCCAGCTTGTAAATATGCCACTTATCTGATGCTGTTCACCTTTAAAAATATCAGGTAGTACTAAAACACTGGGATAGGAATTTATCAGTACCTAGCTGTGGAATTAAGCTTTCAGAGAATGCTGCATTTGCATTCATGTGATAGAAATCGGCTGCTGGAAATCATCCCTTTACAGAACAATTAAAAGTTTTGGCTTTTTGACCCTGAATATTCAACAACCAGTTTGTGCAATCTCTGGTGGAAAATCTTCTTTATCTTACATTGTGTATATATGTCACTTTAAACATTGATTTACAATCTGGAAGAATGACTTCATACCCTTGCATGCAGATAGAAAGTCATGTGGCAAAATCAGTCCATAATGTCTCCATTAATTGACTGCTTCATTTAATAATAGTCTTCAGAAATGGCCAGCAATTGTGTTATTCTACAAAAGGAGGAACCTGCCAAGAGAGACAGATGGATACATTAAGAAACATTTTGTTGGTAGTGGAGACTTTGGATCGATTCGCAAAGATTTATTTATGAGTCCTAATACAGTGTTGAATGTGAGATACAACATAATATAAAGGTATGGTTTGCACAGCATTTTCCACTAGTAAAAAATAAGAATGAAGTAAAATCGGCTTCATCATACCGTCAAAAATATTGCAAGAAATAAAAACAAAGGATGATTTCAGATATTTGTGACATCAACAACTTTAGTTTTCAGTTATCTGAAACGCAGCAGTAATGTCGATATATAGGTCGGCATTTAGAGTTTGATTGATGGGATACTCTGTCAATACATGTATCGCCCACCGTATTACAAGTGTCATAGGCGAGGGGCTATAATGAATGGGTTCAAAAATCCCAAACGGGACATCAATGATACCGATTTGTAAAGAATTAAGGCAAAAAGCATCAAGAAAAACTTAAAGTGTCAATCAGAAGTTAATGTTCACAGTTGACTAGGACCTAGAAGTGAATTCAGGTTGACGGCAATGGATCGCAGGTCGGTACCCCAAGCACGTTTGTCTTGTTCAAAGACTTTACCTTCCGACAGAGGACCTGATTATGAGTTTGGACCGCCAAACTCATGGTGGCGTAGCGGGAACCATCGCACTAACGATCCAACCACTGTATAATGAGTGCAGCATTTCCACGGCCACAGGACCGCCACAATCCCTCGGGTGGCGCAGTGGTCTTGGGCAGCAATATGCTGGCGGTGGCAGTTCCGCTGCAGCACCGCTAAGCATATTATGACTTTGTAGACCGCCACACTTTTTGACAGCAGTGAGCTTACTATGAAAAGTGTGGTGGTCAGAAAAGCAAGGGGGCCATGTATGGCACCCTGGTGCCCTTGTGCATGGGTCTGCGTGTTGTGCCCCCCCGTCTGTATGCACCCCTGTTCCTGCATGACATGGACTGCACTGTCCATGCCGTGCAAGAACAGGCTTTTGCGCTCCCTCGGCCCTGAAGTTCTAAGGCTCACAAATGAGTCTAAGAACTGCATCACAGCAGGACCGCCAAAGCACCGCCTGCCAGACCACAAGGAAGCTTGCAATGTGGCGGGCGGTCGGCAGTCGAGTTTGGTAGTCTTGGAGCTGGTGTGGCAGCCTGCTCCAAGACTGCAACACTCTTGAAGTCTGATAGCCATTGGATGAGGTCTCACTGAATATTGGTTTTGGAAGGGAACGTTCTGAGAGGGAATTTTAAAAAAAATTGGAAAATTCAAAATTTGTGGCCACGGAAGTTCTCTTATCGGTCAGATACTTTTCATGCCTTTGCCCAGTCAATACTTCTACCTTTGGACTGAATCTTATTTCAGGAGCTAAAAAATCCTTCAGCAAGGCAAGCCTGGAGCTGCATCTAATGAACTCCTCTTAAAATCGGACATTGTTTCCACAAGGTCCAACTGAAGCTCTAGAGTTCTCGAAAGTAAAACGTTTTTCCAAGTCTCAACTTTTCAGATTTTGTGGAGCAGCTCTTTCTGGTTACTTCCAAGGCTCCCAATACCTTGGAGGCTGAACTTAGGGGCCAGGACTCACTCCAGCAAAGGCCACCTAGCGGGTTCAGTCCAGCTCCAGCTGTAACTGGTCAGCTGTCACCTCAGTAAAATGGATGTTTGCATCTTGTTTTCCTTTAACCACAAAGGAGGTTAACCAACTAACCCTTGCACTTGGAGTGGATTTCATAGACTTGGGTACAAGTGGGAACAGGTTCAGCCCTTCAAGTCTCTACACAAGTCTCAAACATGTTCTTCTGTTCATCTCAGGTCCACAGAGTGCTCTGATAAGCTGGGGCAAGGTGCCACTTTTGCAGGATTCACTAGCCAGTAGGTGGTGGTGACTTCTGGACACTCCTTGACGATGATTAAAAAGTTCCCAAGTGCAGACCTTTCTTGCCACTTTTGCAGAGTATCATCTTTCCTTACGGCAAAAAACCTTACTGTGGACTATGCTAAGTTAAATCCAAGATGGCACACTCTTTTCTTTCTTGGAGATGGCTGGTGTGCCAGCCAGGGATGTGGTTGGGAAAATGAACAGTCTCGCTTCCGTAACGACAACAAACTGATGCTCGGACCAGCCACCCTCAGAAGTTGGCTACAGATATCCCAGGGAACAAAGGCTTCTCTTCCCCACAACCCCCTTAAAGCTGAACTATGAATGGCTAGGCTTTATGCTATTCCCTGTCAAGTTAGGAAAGTTTCTTGACCCTCCCCTGCTGTCCTTTCTGAGATGAAAAGAGTTACATAGCTCAAATGCAGGTGTCACTTCCAAGAGGTTTAAGCCATTGTTTCTACTTTGGTCACAGATTTCACACCTTCTTAAGTGGAAGAACTGAGAGGGGCCGGTAGCTTGCAGGCTAATGCTAATTTAGCCTTCTGGGTGCTCAGGCAGACAAACTGTAACTTTTTAAATGTTACTTTTCCTAAATATTTCTTAAAAATACCGCTCCAACAGGGCATTGGGTTTTTAATAAACATTAAAAATAGTGGTAGAATTATCAGGTAGCTTGTCCTATACCAAAGATAGCAGAGTTATTATTTTATTCTAAACTTTAGATTTTCTCATAGGAAAGGTACAATCCTTCACAGGGAAAATAATTGTGGATGCTAGTCACTGTAGGTATATGCCAACACTAAATTCTTGCATGTACCATTGTTAAATACTAGGCACCCTACCATGTGGGCTACAAGGCCTACAAATGGGTGACTTATTTGATATTTAAAACTAGGTGTTATTTTGAGGGGTTTATCTGCACTAGTCAGACCACACATGCAATCCTGAAACCATGTTTTTCTTATCACCCTAGGGAAAAGCAGAGGTGCTGCAGTCTATAGGTGAAATTTAACCACCCATGCTATCAGTGTGTTTTCCGGCACCATATACTATGGCCTTACTTATTTACTTTCTATTCCAACTACCCCTCCTATGGTACAGGTCATCAACCAGGACTCTTCTGCCACCTCAGTGCTGGGCTTTCCTTTCAATCTGAGCCAGGTGCAACCCATCTCCTTACAGTCAGCCTCGAGGCCAAGACACTAGGTGTTTCTTGATACTGCTAGGTGCGGTATTTATCAGGGGAAGGATTAACTCCCCATTCTGAGTTGTGTACCTCAAATTGGGTATAAAATATTAACACTGCAAGTTTCCTCTTTTTGAATTGTGAAGGTCTAAAAGGTAATGTCAGAAATTCGTCTATTCATTTGGGAGGGGGTGTTCCTGATTAACTTCATTAACAAAATAGAATAAAACACAGCTCCAGGATACATTCTACCCAACCTCCCATACCTTTGCAATAAGCAGCAGGCAATCACCATAGAAGTGCATGTTAATATTCATACAGTAGCAGCCATTTAAATAAAAGAACAAAACACAATAACATTCCTGAAAATGTGGAAACCTAGTGAAATTTGTAGCTGCAAAAAGGCACCTAGAATCTCAAAGTACAAAAGGGGAAGAAGAGATCTTCATTATTAAACATTTTAGGTAAAAAAGCGTCTAGAATAAATGCACTATTGAATGTCTATCGCAATGGAGCGGAGGTCAGATATAGCACGAGGGGTTTTCCTGGTCAAAACATGTATTTGGGACTAAGGGCCTTATCTACAGATTTGGAGACAGTATACACCATTTAAAAGTATTGGATATCCCTTTCACCGTATTACAAGTGTGACAGGGTATAATACACTTGTAATATGGCAGACAGAGCATATGCCACATTTGCAATGGGATATTTCGTCTGTCAAACTCTAGACTCTCTTAGACCACTTTTTTAGTCTCTGAAAGACAGTCAAAATCTTCCAGCATGTTAAGGTCAAAGGGGGAGGCCAGCAAGGGTTACTAGAAATTGGATAGATCATTCTCAGGCTATAACCAAACAGCGGGTGCTTTGTTGGTCAGACAGATTTGAACTTCTCCCCAGTCCAAGGTTTTATCTTTGGACTTAGTCACTTTTTTTAAGTTAAAAGGCTGGAAGCTGTATCTAGGCAGGACTCCACTAAGCCAGATATCTTTATTGCAAGGTTCTGTGGGCGGCAATGTTTGAAGTGTGATAAAAAGTTCCATGCAGAACAGACCTGGTTTTCTTACCCATCTTGGTTGCGAACTTCTGTGTCAAGCCTCAGTACCTTGTCCCACTCCTCTGGAGATAGAACGAATAATGAAGGTCTTTATGTAGGGATTGGTATGTTGTACTTTATGTTTCAGGGTGGCGGATGGCATTACCTGTGCCATACTGTTGAACTACCATCTGCCAAATTTAGAGATGACAGCTGACCCAGCCGTCATCCCTGTACATTCAAAGGAACTGCTGTCCCAGAGTTTCCTTTGAATGTACAAAGCGTCTGATAGGCAGCCGCATGCGTTTTAATTGCCATATGCCAAACATTTCTATTTTTTGGGGGTTTTTGTAACAAATTCTCAAAGTGGGAGTTTGTTTATAAAAAATTAAAAAGAAAGGACCTCCGCACCTTGAGATTTTCCTCCTAGAGTGTGGGGGTGTCATTATTTTTTCCTTTCCCTCATCACCAGGTTTTTTCTGGCGGTGGCAAACAAAAAAATAAAGACAAGGAACAATTCACCCTAAATAGGGTTGGCGTTTTAATGTCTTAGAGTTCTTTAGTGAGTACTCTTCTTCCAGGAGGATTCAGGAGGGTCCCCTTCACCAAGTGGAGTCTTCCCTGGTCCAGGAATGTTTTGTGGAGGTGCTGGTGAGGAACCCCATATATACTGTGCACTAGCCAGTGACTAGAAAGTTACACAGGAACCCTGTTTGAATACAGCAAAAATCTGCTGCTACCAGGTAAGCTTTTCTTGACCACTCCCTAGTCAGATGAGCTCTCCTCCTATCTGAAAGGGTCAGAACTGGTTCTCTTCCCACTGTGACTGGAGAATGTTTGTCGAGGAGAGAGCTGAAAGGAATGAGTGAAGCCCTCTCTGACATCTCCAAGCCAAAAGAGCTAGTGATAAGGCTGCCCTTTGTACTGTCAACTGTTCCTGTTCATTCTCATGTAGTTAAGCCCCGATAATTGGTCAGTAGCTAACACCAGCTTGACCTTCCTGAGGCAGGCCGTTGTCAGGGTCATTAACTCTCCCAGCCAAGGATGCATATATTAACTCTGGAGTTAATATTAACTCTGGAGTTATAGTGCACAGCAGAACTTGTTTTAATCAAATTCATGTCCAGGCAGACTAAACATATAGCTTTATTTCGTGTTATAATAAATCTGATTCCACCATTGAATCAGATTTTGAAAATTAAAACACAATAACTCTGAAGAATTATATCAATATTTTCCTGAGTAAAGATATATTTTACTTTTGCTTTGCCTTGTTTTTTGGAATCTGTACAGTGAGTTTAATTTTTGCATTCAATCATGTGAAGGCACTCTTTTTAAATATAGAGTATGTCACTGTTTTATATTCAGTACATTTTGGGCTTCCAAGGTACACTGTATGTGTGGTATGCTAATCTATAGAAATAGGTGTTTCACAATGGCGAAAAGGCAGGTTTGCTTTCCAGGTATTACTGCAGTGCCTTTAAAAACCAGCCTTGCCAGAGCACAGTGGGGCTCCTTCCTGCCACATATTTTTGTCATATGTGGGTAGTGTAAATACACACAGCAGTCTGTAAATGGCATTTAACTTCCCTGACAATGGTGCATTTTCTGTGCCATCCTGCATGTCCTTATAACATGTTAAATAGATCACTTGGATGATACCAATATTACCAATAACATTTTAGGGCCAGAGCATACCCACAGAGGCTACAAACAGCATTGTGACAGTGAACAAAGTAGTCATATTACTATAAATAGGATCCAGAAAAAGGTGAAGAATCTGGGGTGACTGCACAGGAAAGACAAAGTTGCTGTAGTTGAAATATTTACCCTTGACATATTCAGCCAGGTTTTGCCTGGCTATATTTTTTGGAGAATAAAAGCAGCATTTTTAAGCAAGGAGACTTAGGTTTCTAGGTTTATACAGATAGCATGTAGTTTATTATAGTTTTATCTCCCATCACTTCATCTTTCAATGTGAAATATGCAAATGGTGGACATTTCTGGGAATAAATACTACAACAACAGTTCCAAATTGTTATTTTCCATTATACAATATTTGGCAGTAATACCACTGAACTACAATTACCTATGCTACCAGTATTACAAGGGGTCAGTGAATATAAGACCACATTATGTTTACTTAGATTCTTTCTTTTTTTGGGGGGGGGTTTCTTTGCAGAAAGGTTTACCCTTTTGTTTTTGCAGAAGTTTTGGGGACGTTTACTTAAAGTGCCCTGGGGGTGTGTTAGACCTGCCAGCCCTAGGGTGGTCTCCCCATCTATTTTTGATCGTGCCTCATTTTTTCCACCCTCATTTTTATGTTGGACTAGGTCTCCGGGCGCCTTTTCATTGCCAATCAGTGTTAAGGTGCAGGTGCTCCCTTCTCCCAAGATGGCTGCCACAGGCCCCTGCTACTGCAGAGTGGTCTTATTAGTAGCACCCTAGCTGCCAGGAGCTGGCTGGGACCCCACAACAATGTTGCAACACCAGCCCGCCTTTTTTGTCCCATAGGTAGAATGGGGAAGCTCCTGGAATGTGCTGGAACCTTCTAGAAGGGAGGTGTGGTTTTTACTTTTGCCGCCTTGGCTAGAGGTCACCTGACCGAGGGCTACTTAAGTGAGGGAGGGAACTTTTTCCAGTTAGTTGGCCAGTTGGCATGAAGCAGAGCTGGAGAATCCATGCCGGAGTTTTAGGCAGTAGGGCCTAGCCAGGGACTTATGCCTCTGAGAGTGACAGGGCTTAGGTGCTGCCTCTTAAGTGAGTGAGGGATCCTGTGAAACCCACTGATCTTGCCCAGTAGTAGGAGGACCCAGGGAACCTCTGCCCAGCCTGACTAGGAAGGACCTAGTCGCCAACTCATCCCCTACCCCCCAAGGAACAGAACCCCAAGGGCGCCAGTATCATCTGCGCCGCAAAGACTGAATACTGAAACTGCAGAAGCGGAATCCTGAAACTTCATGCCAAAGCTGAATAGTGCAACTTCATGAAACGACTGATTGCCTGACTGCTGGGGATCGACCAGGTACTGGCGCTGTGTCTCCTGCGCTGCCAGACCTGACCTGGGACCCCCTGTATGAATCTGCCGTCAAGCGCGGAGCTGGCCGAGCTCCCGCTTAATTTGTGACCCTCCTGGTGCGAGGACCCGCAACGTGATCCCCGCCGCGGCCCGTAGGCCACAGGGACGTGTCAGTGCCAAGTCGGGGCCTGCGGAGAAGCCCGGGGCCCCGCCGCTGCCGTCGCAGCGTGAGAAGGAAGAGCGAGTGTCCGGGAGCGTCCCGCGCCGTTGCGCACATCCGACGAAGGGCCCGGAGCGGAGCCGAGCGACGAGACAAAGGTAACCCCCGGGGGCTGGGAGGTAGCGCGGCCGTGTGGCGGCCTGAGACTCGTCCCCCCCTGCTCCCCGGGAGTCTTGGGAAAGCCCGGTGCGCCCCCTGCCGAGTGGGAGCGACACCGCATGCAGAGACTGTGACTTTCCCCCCTCCGTGGGATTTCCCTCCGTATTTGTGAGTCTCCCCTCCGTGAGATTTCCCTCCGTATTTGTGAGTCTCCCCTCCGTGGGATTTCCCTCCGTATTGTTGAGTCTCCCCTCCGTGGGATTACCCTCTCCTGGGGACTGCCGTTCGCAGGACTCACCAGCGCTCAATGCGTTCTATGTCTAAGTAGCGCTGATCATTCCTTTGTATTCAACAGTGCTCAATGCGTTCTATGTTGGAGTAGCGCTGCTCATTCAATTGTATTTACCAATGCTCAATGCGTTCTATGTCTAAGTAGCGCCGATCATTCCTTTGTATTCAACAGTGCTCAATGCGTTCTATGTTGGAGTAGCGCTGATCATTCAATTGTATTTACCAGTGCTCAATGCGTTCTATGTCTAAGTAGCGCTGATCCTTCCTTTGTATTCGCCAGTGCTCAATGCGTTCTATGTTGCAGTAACGCTGATCTGTCATTTGTATGCACCCGTACTCAATGCGTTCTATGTCTAAGGAGCGCTGACCCCACGTGTTGCATCCCCAAGTGCTCAGAGCGTGCTAAGTCCAAATAGCGTGTAACCTCAGGTTGTGGTCTCAAGCGCTCCATTCTCCAGTTGAGGTCCCAAGTGCAAGACGCTCCGTGTATGAGCGGCGCCTCATATCTAAAGGGTGTCCAGAAGGGCAGTACGCTCCGTGTGCTAATAACGCTTTATCCTCAGGGTAGGCTTGGAAGTGCTCATGGTATTAGGCAAACATTATTCAACCTCAAGTTATGCTCATGTGCCTTTGTTTCTTCGTAGACACCAGTAGCGCCACGTGTGCAGGCCCCGGCCCGCAGCACTAGGGAAGTTCATACTGCAGGGATTGCTGAAGTAACCGTAATGAGATGCTGTAATGCAAATGTTAAAGTGTACAGGTAATGAGATGCTGTAATGCAAATGTTAATGTGTACAAGTTAAGATACATTGCCCTCCAAGATTACCGTGTGTGCTCCTTTGATTAGATAAATCTGATTAATTTGCATTCACCTTACCGTGTGGCGTCCCTTATTGTGTGCGTTTACTGCTTCAGAGGATGTGTGTGTTGTATGGTCGCTTAACACATAGGCCTTTGGGTGCCCAGCAGCTTGTGTCACGTTACCCCATTAGGGCCTGGAGACCCCAGGTCTTACATTGTTGGCGAGCGGTGGGATATTAGGACCTGTGACCATACAGCACCCTTCCGTGAAGCGGAGGGCGCCACAATTAAACGCTTGTTGTTTCAAAGCTCTGCAACTATTATTTGCTGTATTCATTGATTCCACTGTCCAGGCTGAGAGTGTAAAAGAATCCTGGTTAGCTGGTAACTGTCATCCATATCCTAGGAATTTCTTCCTTAGTATCTAGGTCCCCAACTGTCACAATGGAATTCCGGTTAGCTGACCTCGAGGGGTACACTGTAAAGCAACTGAGATAGTTCGGGCAGGGGATGGGGGTGCCTGGGGTGTGGAAGGCCAAAGGACCGGAACTCCGTACCGCCATTAGGGCATGGGTAGAGGCCCACCCAGAAGGGAGAGAGGATGAGGGACAGGAGGCGCCAGATGCACCTCAGGAGGAGAGCGCCCAAGAAGTACTAGACATACTTAATGTGGATATGTCTGAAAATGTGCCCCCAGGGAGACGTTCTGGGGCCAGTAGTAGGACAGGATCTAGGAGGAGCGCGTCTCCAGAGGAGTACGAGGATAGGAGGGAAGAGAGGCAATTAAAGTGGGAGCTAGCGAAATTGGAACATGAGAGAGAGAGAGAGAGAAAGAGAAAACAAGAGATGGGCAATGGAGGAAAAGAAACTGGCGCACGAGCTTCAGCTGAAAGAGTTGGAGTTACGCGCCCTCCAATTAAATGCGTCCAATAAGGACAATGGTGGCAGCATACCTAAAGAGTCTCACGAGTCAAAATTTTACCTACCCAAGGAAGTCATTGCCAACTACACAGTGGGGGACGACATTGCTAAATGGTTAGAGGCATACGAGGTAGCCTTGACTGCCCATGGGGTACCCGAGAGTAATTGGGGAGGTGGCCTATATCGGTATATACCTCCCAATGTCAGGGACACCCTGTTATATCTGGCCAAGGCGAATCAGGTCAGGTATGCCCCCATGAAAGAGGCCTTACTGAAGAAATGTGGTCTTAACCCCGAGAGGTACAGGCAGAAGTTCTGTGGCAGCCATAAGCTGTCCACAGAGACGTGGGTGGATTTTTTTGACTATGCCCGCAAGGCACTAGATGGTTGGGTGCGTGGCAGCGAGGTGCAGGACTATCAGGGGGTGTACAATCTTTTTTTACGGGAGCACCTCTTGGATAAGTGCTTTCCGGAGCTGCGCCAACATCTGGTGGACCGCAAGTTGATGGATCCCCGTGAGCTTGCGGAGGAGGCAGATATTTGGGTGAGCACCCTGGTGTCTCACAAGGGCCCCGGGGGAGATGGCTTGAAAGGCGGACAGGGTTTCCCCCAGAAGAAAGAGGGGGGAGATAAAAAAGTGGAGTTCTCTAAAGCCCCCCAAAATAAGTTTGGGAAGGGAGTAGGAACCCCACCCCCGTCCAATTCCACAAGACCCACTTACCCTGACAGGAGTCAGCAGCCAAGGATTGTGCGGTGCTACGAATGTGGGGAGATTGGACACTACAAGGGAGATCCCAAGTGTCGCAAGCGACCCCCAGCCCCAATGGGTGGGAAAAGTCCCGGGGTGAGTAGTATAGCACTGGGGGTGGAGCTGCCCTTAGACAGGGAAGGGGAGTGGACAGGCCTGACCCTGGTTTCACTCGGGGATAGAGAGGTGGTCCCCGTAGTGTCCCTGCCCCCGAACACTGCTAAATATCAGCAGAGGGTGAGAGTTAACTGGGAGGAGGTGGAGGCTCTGAGGGACACAGGTGCCAGCATGACCACTGTAGTGAGGCGGCTGGTGTCCCCAGACCAAGTAGTCCCCGAGGAGTTCCATCCGGCCGTATTGGCTGACGGCAGTGTGAGTCACTACCCAGTGGCTCGTGTTCCATTTGAGTGGGGAGGAGTTAAAGGCCTACTAAGAGTTGCGGTGAGCCCTGCCTTGCCTGTGGGGTGCTTGCTAGGGAACGACCTGGAGCACACCAAGTGGAAAGATGTCGAGTTTCGAGCTCACACCGAGATGCTGGGATTGCCAGGGTGGACTTGCATAGTCACGCGGTCCATGGCTGCCCAGCATGGAACTCACCCTGGGTTGGAGCCTGGAATCATGGCCCAACCCAACGCCAGAAGAGGAAAGAAGAAGGTGGTAGAGGACACGCCCCGTGAGATGGATGGGGAGGCCACAGAGGTGCCCCCGGAGTCTGTGATGCTGTAATGCAAATGTTAAAGTGTACAGGTAATGAGATGCTGTAATGCAAATGTTAATGTGTACAAGTTAAGATACATTGCCCTCCAAGATTACCGTGTGTGCTCCTTTGATTAGATAAATCTGATTAATTTGCATTCACCTTACCGTGTGGCGTCCCTTATTGTGTGCGTTTACTGCTTCAGAGGATGTGTGTGTTGTATGGTCGCTTAACACATAGGCCTTTGGGTGCCCAGCAGCTTGTGTCACGTTACCCCATTAGGGCCTGGAGACCCCAGGTCTTACATTGTTGGCGAGCGGTGGGATATTAGGACCTGTGACCATACAGCACCCTTCCGTGAAGCGGAGGGCGCCACAATTAAACGCTTGTTGTTTCAAAGCTCTGCAACTATTATTTGCTGTATTCATTGATTCCACTGTCCAGGCTGAGAGTGTAAAAGAATCCTGGTTAGCTGGTAACTGTCATCCATATCCTAGGAATTTCTTCCTTAGTATCTAGGTCCCCAACTGTCACAATGGAATTCCGGTTAGCTGACCTCGAGGGGTACACTGTAAAGCAACTGAGATAGTTCGGGCAGGGGATGGGGGTGCCTGGGGTGTGGAAGGCCAAAGGACCGGAACTCCTTACCGCCATTAGGGCATGGGTAGAGGCCCACCCAGAAGGGAGAGAGGATGAGGGTCAGGAGGCGCCAGATGCACCTCAGGAGGAGAGCGCCCAAGAAGTACTAGACATACTTAATGTGGATATGTCTGAAAATGTGCCCCCAGGGAGATGTTCTGGGGCCAGTAGTAGGACAGGATCTAGGAGGAGCGCGTCTCCAGAGGAGTACGAGGATAGGAGGGAAGAGAGGCAATTAAAGTGGGAGCTAGCGAAATTGGAACATGAGAGAGAGAGAGAAAGAGAAAACAAGAGATGGGCAATGGAGGAAAAGAAACTGGCGCACGAGCTTCAGCTGAAAGAGTTGGAGTTACGCGCCCTCCAATTAAATGCGTCCAATAAGGACAATGGTGGCAGCATACCTAAAGAGTCTCACGAGTCAAAATTTTACCTACCCAAGGAAGTCATTGCCAACTACACAGTGGGGGACGACATTGCTAAATGGTTAGAGGCATACGAGGTAGCCTTGACTGCCCATGGGGTACCCGAGAGTAATTGGGGAGGTGGCCTATATCGGTATATACCTCCCAATGTCAGGGACACCCTGTTATATCTGGCCAAGGCGGATCAGGTCAGGTATGCCCCCATGAAAGAGGCCTTACTGAAGAAATGTGGTCTTAACCCCGAGAGGTACAGGCAGAAGTTCTGTGGCAGCCATAAGCTGTCCACAGAGACGTGGGTGGATTTTTTTGACTATGCCCGCAAGGCACTAGATGGTTGGGTGCGTGGCAGCGAGGTGCAGGACTATCAGGGGGTGTACAATCTTTTTTTACGGGAGCACCTCTTGGATAAGTGCTTTCCGGAGCTGCGCCAACATCTGGTGGACCGCAAGTTGATGGATCCCCGTGAGCTTGCGGAGGAGGCAGATATTTGGGTGAGCACCCTGGTGTCTCACAAGGGCCCCGGGGGAGATGGCTTGAAAGGCGGACAGGGTTTCCCCCAGAAGAAAGAGGGGGGAGATAAAAAAGTGGAGTTCTCTAAAGCCCCCCAAAATAAGTTTGGGTAGGGAGTAGGAACCCCACCCCCGTCCAATTCCACAAGACCCACTTACCCTGACAGGAGTCAGCAGCCAAGGATTGTGTGGTGCTACGAATGTGGGGAGATTGGACACTACAAGGGAGATCTCAAGTGTCGCAAGCGACCCCCAGCCCCAATGGGTGGGAAAAGTCCCGGGGTGAGTAGTATAGCACTGGGGGTGGAGCTGCCCTTAGACAGGGAAGGGGAGTGGACAGGCCTGACCCTGGTTTCACTCGGGGATAGAGAGGTGGTCCCCGTAGTGTCCCTGCCCCCGAACACTGCTAAATATCAGCAGAGGGTGAGAGTTAACGGGGAGGAGGTGGAGGCTCTGAGGGACACAGGTGCCAGCATGACCACTGTAGTGAGGCGGCTGGTGTCCCCAGACCAAGTAGTCCCCGAGGAGTTCCATCCGGCCGTATTGGCTGACGGCAGTGTGAGTCACTACCCAGTGGCTCGTGTTCCATTTGAGTGGGGAGGAGTTAAAGGCCTACTAAGAGTTGCGGTGAGCCCTGCCTTGCCTGTGGGGTGCTTGCTAGGGAACGACCTGGAGCACACCAAGTGGAAAGATGTCGAGTTTCGAGCTCACACCGAGATGCTGGGATTGCCAGGGTGGACTTGCATAGTCACGCGGTCCATGGCTGCCCAGCATGGAACTCACCCTGGGTTGGAGCCTGGAATCATGGCCCAACCCAACGCCAGAAGAGGAAAGAAGAAGGTGGTAGAGGACACGCCCCGTGAGATGGATGGGGAGGCCACAGAGGTGCCCCCGGAGTCCGTGATGCTGTAATGCAAATGTTAAAGTGTACAGGTAATGAGATACTGTAATGCAAATGTTAATGTGTACAAGTTAAGATACATTGCCCTCCAAGATTACCGTGTGTGCTCCTTTGATTAGATAAATCTGATTAATTTGCATTCACCTTACCGTGTGGCGTCCCTTATTGTGTGCGTTTACTGCTTCAGAGGATGTGTGTGTTGTATGGTCGCTTAACACATAGGCCTTTGGGTGCCCAGCAGCTTGTGTCACGTTACCCCATTAGGGCCTGGAGACCCCAGGTCTTACATTGTTGGCGAGCGGTGGGATATTAGGACCTGTGACCATACAGCACCCTTCCGTGAAGCGGAGGGCGCCACAATTAAACGCCTGTTGTTTCAAAGCTCTGCAACTATTATTTGCTGTATTCATTGATTCCACTGTCCAGGCTGAGAGTGTAAAAGAATCCTGGTTAGCTGGTAACTGTCATCCATATCCTAGGAATTTCTTCCTTAGTATCTAGGTCCCCAACTGTCACAATGGAATTCCGGTTAGCTGACCTCGAGGGGTACACTGTAAAGCAACTGAGATAGTTCGGGCAGGGGATGGGGGTGCCTGGGGTGTGGAAGGCCAAAGGACCGGAACTCCGTACCGCCATTAGGGCATGGGTAGAGGCCCACCCAGAAGGGAGAGAGGATGAGGGACAGGAGGCGCCAGATGCACCTCAGGAGGAGAGCGCCCAAGAAGTACTAGACATACTTAATGTGGATATGTCTGAAAATGTGCCCCCAGGGAGACGTTCTGGGGCCAGTAGTAGGACAGGATCTAGGAGGAGCGCGT
Organism: Triturus cristatus; assembly: GCF_964204655.1. NCBI lineage: Eukaryota > Metazoa > Chordata > Amphibia > Caudata > Salamandridae > Triturus > Triturus cristatus. Next base: position 127,843,512 of record NC_140592.1, on the reverse strand, counting down.
CTCCAGAGGAGTACGAGGATAGGAGGGAAGAGAGGCAATTAAAGTGGGAGCTAGCGAAATTGGAACATGAGAGAGAGAGAGAAAGAGAAAACAAGAGATGGGCAATGGAGGAAAAGAAACTGGCGCACGAGCTTCAGCTGAAAGAGTTGGAGTTACGCGCCCTCCAATTAAATGCGTCCAATAAGGACAATGGTGGCAGCATACCTAAAGAGTCTCATGAGTCAAAATTTTACCTACCCAAGGAAGTCATTGCCAACTACACAGTGGGGGACGACATTGCTAAATGGTTAGAGGCATACGAGGTAGCCTTGACTGCCCATGGGGTACCCGAGAGTAATTGGGGAGGTGGCCTATATCGGTATATACCTCCCAATGTCAGGGACACCCTGTTATATCTGGCCAAGGCGGATCAGGTCAGGTATGCCCCCATGAAAGAGGCCTTACTGAAGAAATGTGGTCTTAACCCCGAGAGGTACAGGCAGAAGTTCTGTGGCAGCCATAAGCTGTCCACAGAGACGTGGGTGGATTTTTTTGACTATGCCCGCAAGGCACTAGATGGTTGGGTGCGTGGCAGCGAGGTGCAGGACTATCAGGGGGTGTACAATCTTTTTTTACGGGAGCACCTCTTGGATAAGTGCTTTCCGGAGCTGCGCCAACATCTGGTGGACCGCAAGTTGATGGATCCCCGTGAGCTTGCGGAGGAGGCAGATATTTGGGTGAGCACCCTGGTGTCTCACAAGGGCCCCGGGGGAGATGGCTTGAAAGGCGGACAGGGTTTCCCCCAGAAGAAAGAGGGGGGAGATAAAAAAGTGGAGTTCTCTAAAGCCCCCCAAAATAAGTTTGGGAAGGGAGTAGGAACCCCACCCCCGTCCAATTCCACAAGACCCACTTACCCTGACAGGAGTCAGCAGCCAAGGATTGTGCGGTGCTACGAATGTGGGGAGATTGGACACTACAAGGGAGATCCCAAGTGTCGCAAGCGACCCCCAGCCCCAATGGGTGGGAAAAGTCCCGGGGTGAGTAGTATAGCACTGGGGGTGGAGCTGCCCTTAGACAGGGAAGGGGAGTGGACAGGCCTGACCCTGGTTTCACTCGGGGATAGAGAGGTGGTCCCCGTAGTGTCCCTGCCCCCGAACACTGCTAAATATCAGCAGAGGGTGAGAGTTAACGGGGAGGAGGTGGAGGCTCTGAGGGACACAGGTGCCAGCATGACCACTGTAGTGAGGCGGCTGGTGTCCCCAGACCAAGTAGTCCCCGAGGAGTTCCATCCGGCCGTATTGGCTGACGGCAGTGTGAGTCACTACCCAGTGGCTCGTGTTCCATTTGAGTGGGGAGGAGTTAAAGGCCTACTAAGAGTTGCGGTGAGCCCTGCCTTGCCTGTGGGGTGCTTGCTAGGGAACGACCTGGAGCACACCAAGTGGAAAGATGTCGAGTTTCGAGCTCACACCGAGATGCTGGGATTGCCAGGGTGGACTTGCATAGTCACGCGGTCCATGGCTGCCCAGCATGGAACTCACCCTGGGTTGGAGCCTGGAATCATGGCCCAACCCAACGCCAGAAGAGGAAAGAAGAAGGTGGTAGAGGACACGCCCCGTGAGATGGATGGGGAGGCCACAGAGGTGCCCCCGGAGTCCGCGGAGGTGGATGTCGTTCCCGTGGAGGACTTGCCGACCCTTGCTGACTGGCATGTGGAAGGAGGGCCTACCCGGGAGGAATTTTGTCAGGCACAAAGGGCGTGCCCCACGCTTGAAGGCATGCGGCGACAGGCCGAAGCCCAAGTGGCCAGTCAGGAGATGGGAGGATATCATGTGTATTGGGAGGATGGTCTCCTATACAGTGAGCCCAGGGTGCCGGTACATGGATCTTCGAGGGCCATAGTGGTCCCCCAATGTTACCGGGCCTTCCTGCTGAAGTTAGCGCACGAGATTCCCTTAGCCGGACACCTGGGCCAGGACAAAACCTTTGCACGGTTGGCTCCTCATTTTTATTGGCCCAGGATGAGGATTGCCTCAGACACCTTTTGCAAGACCTGTAAGTCTTGTCAGGCAAGTGGCAACACTGGGACTAAATTGAAGGTCCCTTTGGAACCGCTCCCCGTGGTCGGGACCCCTTTTGAGAGGGTCGGTATCGATATTGTTGGGCCCTTGGACCCTCCGACCTCAGCGGGACACCGGTTCATTCTGGTTTTGGTGGACCACGCCACTAGGTACCCAGAGGATATTCCTCTGAGGACCATCACTGCACCGGTGGCGGCGCAGGCACTATTGGGGATTTTTACCCGAGTGGGATTCCCCAAGGTCGTGGTGTCGGACAGGGGCACGAATTTCATGTCGGCCTACATGCAGGCCATGTGGAAGGAGTGTGGGGTGACCTACCGTTTCTCCACTCCTTACCACCCCCAGACTAACGGACTTGTAGAGCGCTTCAATAAGACATTGAAGGGTATGATCCGAAGCATGCCAGAAGGCTTGAGGCGTAAATGGGACGTCCTCCTCCCCTGCTTGTTATTCTCCTACCGGGAGGTACCGCAGAAGGGAGTCGGGTTCAGCCCGTTTGAGTTGCTCTATGGCCATCCCGTTAGGGGGCCCCTCAGCTTGGTTAAGGAGGGGTGGGAGAAGACTTCGCAGAAGCTTCCCCGTGACATTGTCAGCTACATGCTGGCGTTCCGCAGCCAGATGGCCAAGCTGTGGAAGGCGGCCTCAGAGAACCTAGAGGCTAGCTAGACCATGATGAAGGAGTGGTATGACTGCAACGCTCGGACGGTCGAGTTGGACGTTGGACAGAAGGTGTGGGTCATGGAACCTGGGGAGCTTTGTGCCCTCCAGGACCGGTGGACTGGCCCATATGACATTGTGGAGCAACGAGGCCAGACCACCTACGTAGTGGATTTGAAGACCCCCCGACAGCCCCTCAGGGTGTTCCACGTCAACCGCCTGAAGCCGCACCATGAGCGATCAGAGCTTGCTCTCCTTATGGTGACGGATTGGAGCGAAGAGGAAGAGAGTGAAGCTCTTCCTGACCTTCTAGCGGTACAAGAGAAGGATGGTTCGGTGGAAGGTGTAGTCCTCTCCCCATCCTTGACCCCAGAGCAACAGAGGGACTGTCGCCATGTCCTGGGACGGTTCGCCTCGTTGTTCTCCCTCACGCCTGGAATCACTCATCTGTGTACCCATGATGTGGACACAGGGGACAGCTCCCCGGTGAAGAACAAGTCTTACCGGCTCTCTGACCGAGTGAAAGATAGCATCCAGCTTGAGGTGGCAAAGATGCTGGAGCTGGGGGTGATAGAACATTCCAGCAGCCCGTGGGCTAGTCCAGTGGTGTTGGTGCCGAAAGCGGCCCCACCGGGTACGACGCCAGAGCTTCGGTTCTGTGTGGACTACCGGGGGTTGAACTCTGTCACGAAGACAGATGCTCACCCCATCCCACATGCAGACGAGCTGGTGGACCGGCTGGGAGCAGCCCGGTACCTCAGCACCATTGACCTGACATCCGGATATTGGCAGATTGCCATGGCCGAAGGAGCAAGGGAGAAGACAGCGTTCTCCACCCCGAGGGCCACTACCAGTTCCGAGTGATGCCCTTTGGGCTCAAAAATGCTCCGGCCACATTCCAGCGGTTAGTGAATCAGGTACTATCTGGTCTGGAGTCCTTCTCAGCGGCCTACCTGGATGACATAGCTGTCTTCAGTAGCACCTGGGAGGACCATCTGCAACACCTCCAGGAGGTACTGCAGGCGCTGCAATGCGCTGGTCTTACCATTAAAGCCAGCAAGTGCCAGATTGGACAGGGATCTGTCGTGTACCTGGGACACCTGGTGGGCGGAGGTAAGGTGCAACCCCTCCAGGCCAAAATAGAGACCATTTTGGCTTGGGAGCCCCCCAAGACCCAAACAGAGGTCCGAGCTTTCCTCGGCCTCACTGGGTATTACCGTCGGTTCGTCAAGGGATATGGTACCATCGTAACCCCCTTGAAGGAATTGACCTCGAAGAAGCAACCTCGCAAGGTCATATGGACAGCTGCTTGCCAAGAAGCCTTTGACACGCTGAAACATGCGATGTGTACCGCTCCAGTACTAGCAAAACCGGATTTCAGCAAGGAATTCATTGTGCAGACAGACGCCTCAGAGCACGGCATAGGTGCGGTGCTCTCGCAACTCAACACTGAGGGTCAGGTTCAACCAGTGGCCTTCATATCCAGGAGACTCCTCCCTCGGGAACGGCGATGGAGCACCATTGAGAGAGAAGCCTTCGCGGTGGTCTGGGCTCTGAAGAAGTTGAGGCCATATCTCTTTGGAACTCACTTCCTCATTCAGACCGACCACCGCCCCCTTCGCTGGCTCATGCAGATGAGAGGCGAAAACCCCAAGTTGTTGAGGTGGTCCATTTCCCTACAGGGGATGGATTTTCGGGTGGAACATCGGCCCGGAGTTGACCACGCCAATGCTGACGGTCTCTCCAGGTTTTTCCGCCTTAGCGATGAGAACTCCCTAGAGGTTGGGTAGCTCTCCCCTCTTTCAGCTGGGGGGGACGCGTGTTAGACCTGTCAGCCCTAGGGTGGTCTCCCCATCTATTTTTGATTGTGCCTCATTTTTTCCACCCTCATTTTTATGTTGGACTAGGTGTCCGGGCGCCTTTTCATTGCCAATCAGTGTTAAGGTGCAGGTGCTCCCTTCTCCCAAGATGGCTTCCACAGGCCCCTGCTACTGCAGAGTGGTCTTATTAGTAGCACCCTAGCTGCCAGGAGCTGGCTGGGACCCCACAACAATGTTGCGACACCAGCCCGCCTTTTTTGTCCCATAGGTAGAATGGGGAAGCTCCTGGAATGTGCTGGAACCTTCTAGAAGGGAGATGTGGTTTTTACTTTTGCCGCCTTGGCTAGAGGTCACCTGACCTAGGGCTACTTAAGTGAGGGAGGGAACTTTTTCCAGTTAGTTGGCCAGTTGGGGTGAAGCAGAGCTGGAGAATCCATGCCGGAGTTTTAGGCAGTAGGGCCTAGCCAGGGACTTATGCCTCTGAGAGTGACAGGGCTTAGGTTCTGCCTCTTAAGTGAGTGAGGGATCCTGTGAAACCCACTGATCTTGCCCAGTAGTAGGAGGACCCAGGGAACCTCTGCCCAGCCTGACTAGGAAGGACCTAGTCGCCAACTCATCCCCTACCCCCCAAGGAACAGAACCCCAAGGGTGCCAGTATCATCTGCGCCGCAAAGACTGAATACTGAAACTGCAGAAGCGGAATCCTGAAACTTCATGCCAAAGCTGAATAGTGCAACTTCATGAAACGACTGATTGCCTGACTGCTGGGGATCGACCAGGTACTGGCGCTGTGTCTCCTGCGCTGCCAGACCTGACCTGGGACCCCCTGCACGAATCTGCCGTCAAGCGTGGAGCTGGCCGAGCTCCCGCTTAATTTGTGACCCCCCTGGTGCGAGGACCCACAACGCGATCACCGCCATGGCCCGTAGGCCTCAGGGACGTGTCAGTGCCAAGTCGGGGCCTGCGGAGAAGCCCGGGGCCCCGCCGCTGCCGTCGCAGCGTGAGAAGGAAGAGCGAGTGTCCGGGAGCGTCCCGCGCCGTTGCGCGCATCCGACGAAGGGCCCGGAGCGGAGCCGAGCGACGAGACAAAGGTAACCCCCGGGGGCTGGGAGGTAGCGCGGCCGTGTGGCGGCCTGAGACTCGTACCCCCCTGCTCCCCGGGAGTCTTGGGAAAGCCCGGTGCTCCCCCTGCCGAGTGGGAGCGACACCGCATGCAGAGACTGTGACTTTCCCCCCTCCGTGGGATTTCCCTCTGTATTTGTGAGTCTCCCCTCCGTGGGATTTCCCTCTGTATTTGTGAGTCTCCCCTCCGTGGGATTTCCCTCCGTATTGTTGAGTCTCCCCTCCGTGGGATTACCCTCTCCTGGGGACTGCCGTTCGCAGGACTCACCAGCGCTCAATGCGTTCTATGTCTAAGTAGTGCTGATCATTCCTTTGTATTCAACAGTGCTCAATGCGTTCTATGTTGGAGTAGCGCTGCTCATTCAATTGTATTTACCAATGCTCAATGCGTTCTATGTCTAAGTAGCGCCGATCATTCCTTTGTATTCAACAGTGCTCAATTCGTTCTATGTTGGAGTAGCGCTGATCATTCAATTGTATTTACCAGTGCTCAATGCGTTCTATGTTTAAGTAGCGCTGATCATTCCTTTGTATTCGCCAGTGCTCAATGCGTTCTATGTTGCAGTAACGCTGATATGTCATTTGTATGCACCCGTACTCAATGCGTTCTATGTCTAAGGAGCGCTGACCCCACGTGTTGCATCCCCAAGTGCTCAGAGCTTGCTAAGTCCAAATAGCGTGTAACCTCAGGTTGTGGTCTCAAGCACTCCATTCTCCAGTTGAGGTCCCAAGTGCAAGGCGCTCCGTGTATGAGCGCCTCATATCTAAAGGGTGTCCAGAAGGGCAGTACGCTCCGTGTGCCAATAACGCTTTATCCTCAGGGTAGGCTTGGAAGTGCTCATGGTATTAGGCAAACATTATTCAACCTCCAGTTATGCTCATGTGCCTTTGTTTCTTCGTAGACACCAGTAGCGCCACGTGTGCAGGCCCCGGCCCGCAGCACTAGGGAAGTTCATACTGCAGGGATTGCTGAGGTAACCGTAATGAGATGCTGTAATGCAAATGTTAAAGTGTACAGGTAATGAGATGCTGTAATGCAAATGTTAATGTGTACAAGTTAAGATACATTTCCCTCCAAGATTACCGTGTGTGCTCCTTTGATTAGATAAATCTGATTAATTTGCATTCACCTTACTGTGTGGCGTCCCTTATTGTGTGCGTTTACTGCTTCAGAGGATGTGTGTGTTGTATGGCCCCTTAGGGCCTGGAGACCCCAGGTCTTACAGGGTGCAACAGGAATGTGTCTCTGCTTTCTGCACCCCTAAGGTACTTTGCTATTATAGAAGGGTCTCAGGTGCTGATGTGGTCCCTTTTGTAATAAAGGCAGCACTCATATAGCACCTGCTCTCTCTTGAGTGGTATTCCTTCTTTTGCTTTGCACTAGGTTTCCCAGGTCCATGTGTAACTAGCTGCTCCAGAACAGGTTTTCTCTTTGAATATGGGGACTTGTAATCTTCTTTATCCTATTATAAAACTAGGCTAAAAGTCCCAGAATAAAATGAAAAGAACCAGGACTGCAGCAGCTCATCTTGAGGAAACTAGGAAGCTATAATTGTCAAAGTAGTTCAGTTATACATCTTATCAAGAGTTAGCACTTCTCTCAGGGCATGTCTATCACCCCTGGGAGACTTAAGGTGAATTTTGGTAGGATACATTTTGTGGGAGGGTTCTGCACTAATTGAGCAACCCTCAAACAATAAACATATATGTTGGTGGTTCCCCTACTATCCTGGGGCACCATAAGGAGAACATATCTAAATGTTAGGCTCTGGCAGGGGCCCATGGGCCAATCCCCTTCTGTGTAGGATGCTTATTCCATTAGCAGATTCCTGCAGGCCTGGACTTGTGTTTTCCAAAAACAAGGATTCGCGCTGCCTGTATTTTGTCTTTGTTTTTTGCAGGATGTCAATGCCTACATATTGTTGGGTGCTGCAGAGGGAGCCCCTAGACCCCCACAGCTCATGCAAGCTCCCCAAGTGCGTCCACACTTATAGTGTGCCACATAGGAACTGGTTCCATCTGTGTTCTCCACCCCCTGGTGTCAGCGCAGGTGGGAGAAGTATTCAGTGTGCTTCCTGCCCTTGCTGCCATGGACTGTAAGCGCAGTGTAAGGTACAACTACTAACACAGACATGGGCACAGAGGACTGTTGGAGCACCCTTTATACTTCCTTTCTGTCCCAGAGGGTTGGGGATCCCCTGGGCATATATGATGGCGTGTGGCTTCAAGGGATGGGGAGCTTCTTGGGGAGCTGGCCCCATACACATCTTCTCCCAATTATAAAATAAATCAAAATGAGGATGCACTTATCCCAGGAATCTGACCAACTCGGAGGTTGTTTTAGAAATCCCAGCACCGTTTAATCTGCTTGGTTTTCCACCTAGTCCCCTCCACGGGATTGAACTTCAGAGGCCTGCTCCTCTGGTACTGTATGGCCAATGTTTAGGTCTCACTTTGCTACTGAAGACCAGTATTAGTCACTAGAGCTTTTTTATCAGGACTCCTGGCTTTTAAACTGTACTTTTGTTAGGCAGCTGTGTTTTACTGCTCCCTTGCCAAACCTTTCCTCTGCTTTGGCTCTTGATTCTCCTTCTCCTGCTAGGGAGGCAACTTCCACAACCTACAAGCATAACACTCTCTGTTCTGCGCTCTCCTGGTCCCACCACCTCGTGGCTACCTGAAAAGCACCTGTGTATCAGCAGAGTCAAGGACAACTCCACAGATACCCAGGAGAACCCTCCAGACTCCCCCAGCAGCAGGTCGCTTTCTTCATTTGTTCACCGGAGGTGGATAAGAGAGCCAGCACCACTGGTCCTAGACAAACTGATCCTGGTCCTGGGTGCTAGCTGGAATCAAAATCTGTCCGTTCATCTTTTCAATAGAGTCAGGTTGCTTCTTTTTTCAGCTAGGCATTCTTCCACCATTGTTCCATCCATGTCTAGTGCCCTCTCCAATTTTTGTCTTTTTTGCAGGGGTTTGTAAGTGGGGGTGGAAAATTCTAGAGGCCAGGCCTGGGAGCTTCAGCTCTGCCCCAACTCACACAGCTGAGTGATCTCTTCCCACCAAAACCTCTGTTTGGCTCTAGACGTCTGTCCTTCCTCCTGTGTTTCATCGGGCTTGGGCTTGTCCAGGTCAGGTGCAGTGTGAAGAGTTAATTCTCAGCTCCGGATTTCATCTCCACCCCTTCCTTCCCCAGGAACTAGGCCAAGCATTGTTAATAGCATTATTATGTGAGGAGAGACCTTAGATCCATCCTCCTGCTGGCCAGCACAATAATTAACATGAACCAGTAAAAGGGACAAATGTCAGAATAGTTTCTGAGGCAGGGAAATATGATAATTCTTAAGGTGCCACAGGGAGTACAGTAATCATAAAACTTTCAGCAGATCTGCACCCAGTGTACATTTTTACCCCAAATTGATACCTGGCCAGAATCCCTATTACTACAAATAGAGAAACCGCAGTGGCGCAGATTTCACCCGTAACTTACAATGCAGTGAGCACCCCGCCTATTTAGCAAGCACTACAGCCCTACACTCGTAATACCCACTCACATTATAAGTTCCACACCAGTTAAGCACCAATACCTTAAGTGTTCCTTCTGTGACAGGCTAGCTGTAAGCAGATGCCAGGCTGAGTTAGATGGTAGTCTCCCACTCTGAGAATTCAGATGTGTGCACACATGTGTTCTCACGTTTCTGGCTGTAACCAGTCCAGATCCTTTTACCCTAGCTGTGCAGCAGCCTCATCCTAAAAGGTGGATACTAGTGATTAGCACTCTCATTTCAACAGAATGTTAGGTAAGTTTCAGTTTGAAAGATTCACTAAAAGTAAAAGTCCAAAACCGGGTAGTCCAAAAGCAAACAATCAAGGATGATTAAATGTGCAGAACTCACTTTGCAAGACCGATTAAGTGGGGTTTAAATTTGACAATTACTTTAGTATTGTCCCAAATATTTTCAAAAAGGTATTTATTTTTGTGGAATCAAAAACACATGCTTATATGAGTCAGTGCTGCTTTGACAGTGCCATCAATGTTCAGTTGCTCTTAGTTTTGCTGTACATTAAAAAGCACTGGTGCTCATACTCTACTGTTAAGACAGAATTCTGTTGCTTTTATTTTAATGTTTAACATTTTAGACATGCAGAAATATTTAATCCATCATTGTCTGTGCACACTGTCGTACTTTTGATGAGCATGAGGTTTGGGATGCCATATGGTTGTTCACTATTTAAATATTTAGCCATTTGCCAGACTTTTATGAGACATACACCTTCCAATATTGATATAGCTGGGAGATACAGATAGTGCCATGTTCATTCCTAACATTTGAAATCTCACATCTGGGACAATGATTAGCATCCTTTTTCACTACGCTTCCCTTTGCATCTCTGAAGAGATGCAAAGTGGGTGTTCCAGAGCAAAATAATAGGAGAAATGTCGCTAAGTGACATTACTCCTATTATCAAACTTCACGCTAACCCTGTTAGAGATAAAAGAAAGCAGCGATAACCACGGTTAACGCTGCTTTTTTACGTCTGCTTATTTTCGACTTAGCATTTAATCCAATGGGAGGTTGATTACATGGTGAAGTCCACCATGGGCTATCAACAAGGATATCCCTATCCTTGTAGTTTTATCGCTGCATTACCAGCGTTAACCTCCCAAAATGCCGCTATCACTGGATTTTTTATCGCCTAGGCGGTTAGCGTTGTTAATAACGCGATAACCAGGCGATATTATCCAGCGATAGCAGGCGCTAAAAAAATTAACGCTAAGCGCCCTTAGCGTTAATTTTCCCTGTTCCTTGGTAATATGCCCCTATAGACCCCCATTTCTAACAACTCTTATCACTGAATACTCATTTTTAACTAATCTCTTGAAATATAGCTTCCCTAAGCCTCATCATAAACCAATGGTGCAAGATTAGGCCCGAGCGTCAGTTTCATAAGGCAAGCAAATCGTGCATATATCACAGTAATTGAACTACTAGCATTTTGTACACAGTCCTGTTTTTCCTACATCACCTATTTAGCTCTGTTACAGGAGACTTGGTTGGCGCACAAATATATTGCAGAAACAGTCAAACTTAATGTATGTAACGTGAGTCCCAGTGCACTGCACATGCAACGCTCTTCACATGGTTTACGGAAGACGGTTCAATCCACACATCATTTTCTATCGCTGAAAAGTCTTGTTTATCGGACGTCATTTATTGAACTTCATTTATCAAATAATACATGAATAGATGGTAACTTTCATGTGGCAACCAGATTTCCCAAAGCATGCGCAATACCCAAGTAATTAATTTTGGGGAAAATAACAGAAATTTGGGCCATCCAGCTGCAGATCTGTGTTTCTGTTTTTACAATGCTGTATTTATAACATATATAATGACAGGCACAGTTACACAACAGTCTCAGCACCCAATTGACAGCATTTACAGAGTTTATGCAATGTCTCAATCCACTGCAGTGCAAAGGATGGCATTATTGGCCAGTCCGTTGGTGGCAAACATTGCGGATGGTAGGAAAGCAGGAAACATCAACAATAAGAACATTAGCAGCTGCAATAACAAGAGAGTCCAGCCTGTGCAGTAGGGCACTGTTATATATCCAGCCGGAAGGGGGAGCAAGGGGGCGATGCACATAATCCCTGAACATCCCAGTCCCAGGGGCCTCGTCTTCCAGGACAGGCAGGGAGAAAGGTTGCGATCACCACGATTCCCCTTCCATGTTCGCTCCAGCACACAACAATCCCCAACATTTACTTTCTCTACCCTCTCCCCTCCTCATCAGGGGTCCCCGGCAGTTCTCCAGTAGTAGCCCTAGGGGTACATCATGCCCAGTCTCCTGGACGACATCATCAACATCTGCTGTTCCGTTGTCTCTCCATTTGTTTTTCTTGTTTTCACTCAGTGTGTTTGGTGGGCTAGCACCTTATTTGACAAACTCAAATCAATCACTCAACCTTCTCAATCAATATCTGTTTTCAGTCAGCTCAACAGCTGTCAGTTATTCCTTTTGTTAGACTTGGGGGTCTCTAGTTGGCACAGGTATGCACTTGTGACAAATAGGGACCCTCGCCTCTAGTCAGGGTAAGGGGTAACACTCCTAAAATAACCCCTGCTCACCCCTTTGGTAGCTTGGCACAAGCAGACAGGCCTATCTCAGAGGCAGTGTGTAAAGCATTTGTGAACACATACAGTAATCAAGTGACAACACTACAGATGGACACCACACAGGTTTTATATAAAAAATAAGTATTCTTTATATAGAATTACCACAAGACCATTAAACGACAAAAAATACGCAATACTGTTACTTTAGATGGTGGAATTTTGCTTAGTTCTCTTAAGTTCTGAAATGTGGCACTTTAAGTCAATGTACCTTTTAGATGCGACGCGCAGGGCAACGAACGTGTTGCAACGATGTTGATGCGATGAAGATTTTGGTGCAAAGAAATAAAGACATGAAGATCTTCCAGATGCGATACGCTTCTCCAATGTTGCGAGAAGACTCGAGTCGATGCTTCAGCTGTAGCGGTGACACTCATTTACGCGATGCGATGACAACAGCTCCGACGGCGGCACGCTTCTCCGTGGATGAGAGGCACTTTTCTTGATGCGGGGCAATGCGACAACTACGATGGCCGCGATGGCGACACGCTTCTTCCTCGATACGAGACTCTTCTCTTGATGCAGTGCAATGCGTCAGCTACGATGGCTGAGATGCGATACACTTCCTGGTTGATGCGAGACGCTTCCACTCGATGCAATACTGCAGCGGCGACACACTTTACGAGATGCGACGACAACAGCTCCGACGGCGGCACATTTCTCCTTCTTGAGTCGTGCTCCCAGCTCCTTGCGACACACAGTCCCTCAGAAGGCCCAACAACAGCAGCAGGCACTGCCAAAGAACTCTAGGGAGCTGGGGGGTGAAGTCTGTTGTTCCTGAGACTTCAGCAGGAGGTAAGCTCTTTTCCAAGCCCTTGGAGATCCTTCACAAGTTGAGCAAAAGTACACATAAAGTTCCTTTCTCCTCTCTTTGGCAGTAGGCAACCCCTGCAGGCCAATCCCCCAGTTTCAGGGATAGTCTCTCCTCAGTTTCTTCTTGATTCCTCTCCTCAGCAGAGTTTCTTCTTGTTTCCCAAAGTGATCTTAATTCTTGGGATCAGGGTCCCAATACTTATACCCCAAAATCCTTTCTCCTCTGAGGGCAGAAGGGACTTTGCCTTGTTCAAACCGGTTCTGGTCAGTCCTGGAGCACTTTGTTTACCTGACTCCTTCTTTCCTTTCAGAGTGCAGGGCAGAGACATCAGACGCACCACAGGAGATGGAGCCAGCATTGTGGAGGGAAGGCACAGCCCTATTCAGGTCCCAGGTGCAACTCCTCCCACCCATCTAGATGCAGATCTCTCTATTCACCACTGGGACACCTCGTCCTGTCTCCTGGAATTCCCCAGCCCTGTCACTCAAACTCCAGACAGGGAATACACAGCCTAGCAGAGGCAGGTTTGAATTGTTAGACAAGAAAATGCCTACTTTCTAAAAGTGGCATTTTCAAACACAGAATGTTAAAACCAACTTCACTAAAAGATGTATTTTATCATCCTGAGTTCAGGCATACTAAATTCGAATTTCTACCATGTTCCCTGAGTCAGTTAAGATTATAAAATGTAATAACCAAACTGCCCATTCTGGCCTATGGAGAACAGGTAGCCTTGCAATAGTGAAAAACGAAAATGGCTGTAATTCACTATTAAAACATGCCCCACACACCAGGGCATGTCCTACCTTATCCTTACAATGCACCCTGCCCTTGGGCCTACCATAGGGGTGTCTGATATGAAGAAAAGGGAAGGTTTAGGGACTTGCAAGTGGGTGCACTTGCCCAGTCAGCATGACAGTACCAGACTGCACGCAGGCTTTGCAATGGCAGACCTTAGACACATTTTTACAGGCTGATTCTGTGGGTGTCACAACCAGTGCTGCAAGCCCACCAGCAGCATTTGGATTTACAAGCCCTGGGCACTCCTGGTGCACTGTAGTAGGGTCTGACAGGTAAAGCAAACCAACCAATCATGGAGTCACAAATCATACATTAATTTACAATAGGGAGAGCATATGCACTTTAGCACTGATCAGCAGTGGTAAAGTGCCCAGAGTCATAAAACAGCCAACAACAGGTCAGAAAAAATATAGGAGGAAGGCAAAAAGTTCAGGGATGACCCTGCAAAGAGGGCCAAGTTCAACACCTTGTTTATCTTTTCTTTCTATTTACTAGTTCTCTATAAATAGATCTAATTATTATTAATAGAGATTTGCTGTGATCACTGCTATCTTTGTCTTTTGTTCTTGTATCTTTATTATCAAACTTTCACCACACGCAGCAACCCACCTTGTTGCACTGCGTGGAAGGGAAAGAGCAGAAATGTGCCATATTTAACATCATAGAGTGCATTCCTGTCCTTTCCTTGGGTGCCTGCGTTGTAAGCAGTATTGTTTTTGTGCCTGAAGGGGCACCTTCCTGCATGAAAGCAATCTTGAGAGGCATTTCCTCTTTCTACTTGTGCTGCGGGATGCAGCACATTTAAAAAGAGACAAAAATGAGGAGAAATAAAGGTATTTTTTCCTCGGTAGACCTCCTCTGAGGAAGTGTAACATTCCCAGGTCTAAGCAGTGTTGTTTTTGCACAGGCAGGGACACCTTCCTGTATGAAAACAATCCTGAAAGGCATTTCCTCTTTCTACATATGCTACAGAATGCATCACATATAGAAACAGACAAAAATTAGGAGAAATATAGGTATGTCTCCTCGCTAGACCTCCCCTTGGGAAGTGTAGCATTTTTACGCATTCCCAGGTCTACCACTAATGGTAAGTCTGGGAGTGTGCCAGAACCCATGTGTGGATGCATGGGAACAGACATGGAATGCCTTCCTGGGTGTGGCAGAGTAGCGCAAAGCAGAAATGTGCACTGCCTTGCTTTACTGCAGATCTTTCAAGCCATGCAGGGCAACACAAGTTGTCCTTGCAAGGCTTGATAAATCTGACTTATTTGCCACATCACCCTTGCAACCCCTTGCTTGGGAAAAGGCTACACAATGCAATGGTAAATATGCCCCTTGGTTCCTTACTCTTTCATTTGTTTTACAAAATGCATTTTTCTGTATCTTTGTTACTTCATTTTTTTTCCCTTTGAGATTTATCTCTTTTGCTATTTTCTGTTACATTTCTGACATCCATTAATTTGCCTGGTTATTCTTCCCTTTCCTCTTGGCTTCTAAACGTCTACATGAAAAATAAATATATTTTATAATGAAGAATGTTGCTGTCGAGCACTATTACTCGACGGTCAGGTTCTGCCAAGTGCGAGAACTTCACAATGCAAATAGGTCCTGGGACAGAAGAAACAGGGACAAACAGGCACAAATTCAAAGAAAGGTGCATTAATGGGCGTTAGACACCCATATTTGTGTGGGTAACGTTGCTTCCAGCACCTCCTACCTTTATCTGCTACTGTGTCTGTATGCTTCTCCTTCCTGTCTTTGAAACTATAAATCAGGGCTTCTTTTCCACCTTCACCTCTCCTATCTTTTTAATGGGGAAATCCTCATACATGTAAATTCACCATATAGTAGTTAATGTGGGAGGGACCGTGGTTGGCTGGAAAATAGAGACTACGTACTATTGAAAGGAAAGGCTTAGGGTAGAGAATGGAAAGGTTTAGGGAGGGTTGAAGAAGGGTTTATGAAGGGAAAGACCGGACACACAAAAAAGTAAGCCCGTTGCTTTTACCAGACTGCACTTCTAAAGTTGCTACAGCCAAAAAGAACGCAAAACATTAGTAAATGTACTCCAATTCCGTCCTGTAGTGAACCAAGTACCACACATGGCTAACCACTGGTACTGCAACACGCACCTGTAGAAAATAATGTAGACAGGGATTTAAAATAGAACGATATAGTAATTTATTTTTAAATACATTAAGTACATTTTTAAATATATGTATACATATAATTTATTGTTAAAACTATATACAAATAAAAATAAATATTGTTTTATGATAAAATATTTTAATAACCTAATTTTGAAAGAAATGACTGTATACAAATAAAAATAAATATTGTTTTATGATAAAATATTTTAATAACCTAATTTTAAAAGAAATGAAAGTATTTAAAAAAAGTATTAAGTTAAGTTACATTAATTGTATACATAACTTTTTGCTGATTTTTTATATATAATAAATACAAGTAAATATTACACTTTATGTCTTTTTTTAAAGTAAAACTTTTGAAAATAATTGTAATGTATTATATTTAAATTAAAAATGTAATTCAAAAATTAAATAAATGCTCTAGATTTTTTTGTTTTTGTCTGCATTGAAATGCATATATACCATTTTAAATTAATATTTAACATTAAAAAAAAACATTTTTCTAAATTAATAAACTTTTAATATTTCCACGATATGTTACCATAGGGAGATCTCTACCCCGAAGACAAAGAACTCTGCCTACATGTGAATAGGGACTAGTAGTAACTTTACAGTCATAAATGTGGCCCCACTCACTGCTTCAGGGGGTGGAGACATGTAGATCTAAGCTTTCTAGTAAATTTACACTCAGAAATGGTGAATAGCCAAAGGTAGTAAACTTATTACAAAGTCTTATAGTAAATTTACACATGTAGATTTACTTGTGTGTACACTTACCTTTGTGAACAGGCCTCAATGAAGTTGAGTCCAGAAAAGACAACTTTACCAATCAATCCTTTTGAGATTTAAATATTTAGTACCATGAAGTGTTTAGTAGTAATACCAGTGTTTACGTTTGTTAAAAGTGATAGAAATGTGTTGAGCTGCACTATTTAAAATCAAATTATTAATATAAAACAGCAATTAGGGTGCTGAATGTGAAGAAAAGTCCCAAACATTTAATTTCTCTTTCTACATTTCTAATGACTTAAATCTTGCACTTCTTGTTGGCCATACACTTATGTTAAATATAAGTAATGGAAAACATTGTTCTATAAGGCAGTTTGTTAATGGAAGTTAGTATTTCTATACTATGAATACAAAGTGAAACAAAATCCGAAGACCAGTTCTATGACATAAGAGGGACACACAGAATAAAAAAGGCATACAGTATATCACATGGATTGTGCATAGGTATGATTTCTTTCCTGCTAAGTGAAACCTTGTATGTTTTACACAACCCATTTGGCTCTAGGATTTACAAGTTAAGAAAATAGTGTTCCATTTTTTCCCTTGCAAGATAATTTTTTAGTCAGAGAACAACCTTTTCGTTAGGATCTGGTGAATGTGTATACTCTTGCATAAATCTTTGTATTTTGCATAGACTAGGAATTCCTTTTTTACCAATGTAGGTAAAAATGACAAACTAATGGGATAACAATTCCAGAAATATGCCACATAGCACCACATAATTTGTTTGCCAATGCTTGCTTCATCATTTGGGGCCAGATGTACTAAGTATTGTAATGGTCTCAAAAGCTTTGATCTGGCATTTGTAGATGCTAACATGTGTTTTCCTATTTACTAATCCTATTTTAGGAGGCTTAAACATTTATCTGACTCCTCAAATGAGATTCTGAATGGATACTGCTTTGGTATCTGGAAGGGGCGTGTTTTTAGACCTGTCCCATCTAAATACTGAGGGTCAGATTTATGAGCACAACTGCATTGCACTTACACTCCCGCAACATGGTGCATGTGTTACGTAATGTGTGACGCAACTCAAAAATTAGATTTATGAAGCCACGTAAGTTCACTTTGCATGGCCCTGAGTGGCTTCATAATTCTGGAGTAATGCACCGCAGCACAAATTGCTGCAATATATTACTCTGACCTAGGAAGGCATTCCATTGGCATTGCATGGGTGTTCCCACGCAACTCCCATGGTTTTTGACGCATTCCCAGATTTGCCAAAAGTGGTAGACCTGGGAATGGGTCAAAAAGATACGCTTTCTCAGGGGAGGCGTAACAAGGAGAAATGTCTTGATTTCTCCTTTTACTTTCTCTTTCTATTTGTGCTGCAGAATAAATATGCTTCTCAGGATTGCTTTTGTGCAGGAAGGTGCTCCTTCCTTCACAACAACAATCCTGTATATGGCACTGACCCCATTCATTTGGAAGTGTCATGTAGTTCCTAAAAATCTATAAAGGATCTGCGTGTTTAGATAACATAAACTGCGGGATCGGTGCCCAGGCTGATTCCAGACACCCCCACAAGATATGTTTGCCTATATACCAGCTAGCTCACAGTGCCACTATGAACTCCTGCTACCAAGGAGCAAATAGTTTCTGGCAACTAACAAATATGACAACCCTGACCCCTCAGGGATCGTGGAAACTATACAGTACTTTTTGCTCAGTCACTCGTGCTCACTTTGTCTCTGAGAGATACACAGATTAAACAATGGGGACATTTTTAATAAGCATTTATTGAACCAGCATCATTCTAGTGTAAAATACGTGTGCTGCAACAACCATAAGACAGAAACAGATATAAACGGTTAGGAGCACCAATAGAGTACATAGATTGTAGACTTCTACCATAGTGCTAAAACAATAGATATATGCAGGTATATACATACATGATAATAGTAATGCATACTCCTACGATACTAACCCTAACTAGATGTGCATAAATGTACCTAGCATGTATGTAGATGTATAACCAAGAATCCCCCTAGGATTTAGCCATCCCCATTACCTGCTGTGAGTGAACAAAGGACCCTGTCTTGGTCTCGAGATGGACACCCTACAAGGAATGTCTGACCACTGCGTGCTGGAGGGTCTGCCTATTGGAACCTAAGCGTCTCTGACCGGGTGTCAG
This sequence comes from Triturus cristatus, assembly GCF_964204655.1. Classification (NCBI taxonomy): domain Eukaryota; kingdom Metazoa; phylum Chordata; class Amphibia; order Caudata; family Salamandridae; genus Triturus; species Triturus cristatus. Next base: position 127,824,989 of record NC_140592.1, on the reverse strand, counting down.
CATGGAAGTCTTTCTCCTCTGCCTGCCCCAGCAAAGATATGGTCCTCATATACCCAAAGGGTACCCTCATGGGTTCTACCTTGCTGTGTCATATCGGGTGAGGATGACAATAGTGATGAACCTTATACACAGTTATTATGCAGAAGATGGTAATCCTGCTGTGATTCCGAGAATCCTCATGCATAATAAATTAGGCTAGTTCTTGGAGAAAACCACACAACATTTATGCAGCACCTAACTAGGTAAAAGGTCAGCACCAAAAACCATTATGTAGTACAATGGTGGGGTAAATGATCGTTAAAGGTTAGGAAACTACCCAGGACTATATTAGGGTACATTGCAAATCATGACACCTACTCCTCATCCGACTGGACAATATACTACAAAATAAAATGGGAATGTCTTTATAATCAATCATAAAAACATTAATAAACGTTCAGAATACAAATTTCTAAAAGTAATAAAAATGCTTAAAAACTTTGTAAGTCCTTTTTATGTTAAAAGCTCTATAAGTCCTTTCAAATATGTTCATCTATAGTTTGAGCAACTGAGTATGCCTGAAACTCCTGCTGCTCAGTAAGAGCGAGAAAAGAAAAAAAAAATGTAAAAGGCCAATTTCGGTTGTTTGGGAAAAGAGGCCTAATTGTTCCCAGCACATGGAGAGCCAAATGTTTATGTATCCTATGTGGGAGATGCAACATCACTGCTGCTTGCCTTCGTAGACTACGGTACCTCACAAATCAGGTGATCTACTTCAGTTCCCACAGCCGAAGTGGAAGAAGCATTTGAAACATCCAAAGCCTGTGTGCCTGCAGTAGAGGCGGTCTCCATTTCAACAGGAGCTGAAACATCCCGTGGTCTGTCTAAGAATGCTGACATCAACATGGGAGTACACTGAGGGCACTGCACTATGTGGGCCTTTACCGGGTCCAGCAATACATCCATGTGTGGTGGCGCAACCGATGGAAGTGTTAGACAGAGATCCAACATGCATTCTTGTCCGCAGAACACACAACGGTCAACAGGCGAAACACAGTAAATCCAGACTGGTCAGAATGATAGGAACCAAGACTCGCTTAGTTCCCGAAGTCAAGGTCTACCCAGATGGAGTACCATGCGGTCACGGCAACGTCTCTCCAAAAGCATTTTTTCCATCTCCTTAGTGGTTGGGACATCCATTGCGTAGCAGAAAAATTAAAATTAGGATACCCACTACCAGTAGCAGGATTGGCGGAAGCCCTCCAAAAATGCTTCCAAATATTGAGTGTATGAAAGCTGGAATCACTCAAAGACTGTCTGAAATGTGCTTAACAGTCCAGAACCTATGGTCTTAAATAGGTGTACTATACCCTTCATATCAGCCATGTTAAAGATACGCTGTACCATTTCTCTGAAATGGAAAGGGCAATTTGTTCGTACTAGTGTATGCATCTCAGCTGAGGATCTTGCAACCTGAAGATCAAAAGTCTCTTGGGCTGAGGTTAAGGCCTTCTGTAAAAGCATAGCTTTCATTCAGCTCAGAGAATCAAACTGTATAAAGGAAACATTCAACGAAGGCAATAACGGTGCCTCCCTGACTGTGTGGGTCGGTGGAAACAATACTTGCATAACAACAAGTAACCCTGGAACTTACTATGACTAGAAATTTGATGCCTGGAAGCATCCCCAAAACTATCTTTATCATTCAGCATTAAGTAACTCTCATTAGAGAGCAGCCTGAACACTGGATTAACCACAGAAGCTAGGGATACCTACAAATGACAGGATACAATTGCAACTGAACCATTACAGGCCCTGTGAAGCATAATATCCTGGCAAATTAGAAATCCACTTAATGAAGTCTTGCAGTCTGTACCGCTGAGAAACGCTTCAGTGTCCCCATTCCTGCATCTAAATCTATACGGTAATTCCCAAGATTCATGGATGAAGTCCTCACCCACTACTTCATATCTGCCTACCTGGTGTTTTTCTAGGCAATATTGAAATTGGAATGTTGTTACTGGCACTCTTATATGGCCATGAAGTAACCATTCTGTGAACGAGACTTTGCCACGGTGAAAGGTAATTTGTCTAATTTTCAATGTGCAGCATTGTATATTTTGCATCTCTTTGTGCCATTCTCATCTGCCTTTTTGATTGATTATATGTGGAGAATAGAGACTTACTGTTAATATGTCACCATGATGGAGCAAGGTCTCGTTCATGTGGGACTTGCTCAGATTCAAACCACTCGCTTAACTTATTAACATGAATTACTAATCTTGTTTCGTGATTAATCCTTGCACCTTACAGTTACATAATTTAGACAGAAAAGCTTGCCTATGTGTTTTCTAACCATTAATACGGATAGCGGACTAAAAGTGTGGCTCTAACAGGGAAGACTTTACTGTGCATGCGTCAATTGCGTCCATGTAATGTGACATCTAACCAGCTTTGGAGGGAATCTCTTGCGCATGAGCAGAATGCACTAACATGGCGTCTTCAAGACCACCATGCATGGCACCTGCTTTGCTATTTAGACAACGCTTTATTTACTAAGAGCTCATGCAGGGAAAATGTTAAATAAATAAAGGGGAATAGAGTAGATGTAGGTGGTATACAGTAAAATCATTTATTTCTTTACTTAATATTTTCTCTTTTGACCTTTTATTAGTTCGTATTTTGGGCCTTCTTGCCCAACTTGAGTGAATGAAAGACAGCCTTCTGTGCATGTGTGACCTCTACTTCCCCTGGAAAAATGATCCCATGATTGGACCTCATCCAAGGCCATCGACCGCTAAACCCTGGGAAACGCGGATGTCAGAAGTGCAGTGGCTAAATACATATGAACATTATTATTAAAAATGTTTCAATTGTGGATAAACTCGGGTGGGAATAAAATAAAATGAATATTAATATAGGGATGAGTTTGGGAACAAAGAAAGTGCTATGCCATCATGATGTGATGACCAAATGCCCTTTTGCCTGTCCAATCAGAAATCACATGTTTGCGATATTGCAACTTTAGGGGGTGGTACATGAATCCCAAAATGTATAACTAAGGTAGTTTAGTTAATTGGGTGTGTGTGAGCCCAAGAGAATGCTGGGAGGGGAGAAGCTGTCTGAGTTATTGATGATGCTGAGATGTTGAAGAAGATTTAATAGAAAATTATCAATCTAAAAGCAATTGATTAGAAGGAAGATCGTGGAAGAAACTCGAGGTGGAAGAGAGTGTCAGAGAGGGGTGCAACATGTTCGGCGGTTTAGAGAGGTTCACTAGCCTGTCCTGAAGTCTTTCTCCCTGATCTTTCCCGGGGACCCTTACCAGCCCTTTGGCCAGAGGGTTGGTCTTCACACCATCTGTGGTAACTATATGATTTGTATATTATTCTTATGTACTGCTGTCTCTATCCTCTCTTTTCTGAGCAACGTCAATCTGATGAATTCGTAAGAGTGTTTTGAATTGATTGAATCTTACTTCCTAATGATTGAAGGTTTCCGTGGTGTATTTGAATGGTTCACTCACATTTAAACTTTAGATAAAGGTTTTGAAAACTTCCTGCGTCTGTGTTTATTATTATTGATGAATTATTTACAAGATAGGTTAAGTTCATCATCTCCATCAACTAGTTCCAACTAATTTGGTTCATCGACCAAATGGAAAGAACTTATTGATCAGTGATAATAAAAAGTGTGAAATACGAAGTATTGCAGTACTGATCAATCTATGGAATAAACAAACAAACACTTCCCCCAGTGGCTAACCTGATGAATTTGAGTGTATGTGTTATTGATGGGCCCAGTTGATTATATGGTGTTGGAGTATCTGTTGTTGGTGTGCCGCTGGATCAACCAGGGCATGTAACCAGAGCACAATGATTGTGGCGTCCAGCTTAATAATAGAATGAATCGTAACTGTGATTGCCCATGTTGTAGAATTAACAGATCCTGCTCCATTATAACTATAGCAGAAGATACAATGTTGCCCAGTGAATAAATCCTGGATGTTATTGTGGTCATTCCATTGTCAACCACTGCCAAAGCCTTTTCTAGGTTAACTCTGTCAATTTCATGCAATCTCTCTGCAGCTTTTGGTTGAGAGATTTTCCAAACTTCGTTATAAATAGGCTATAAGAAGCATTTACGGCATGGATTCCGGGGACCTAGCAAAAAAAATAACTAAATTCATGTTATCTGAGAGTAAGGACAAGTGCTGTTTTCACCAGGGACAGTGTTTAGGTTCTTAGCCAGTCTAAGCATAATGTACCAACACTGTAGGATGTCACCACCCTGGATGTTCTAGTTGAGCATAGCAGTGGTCCGGCCTAAGGATAATATATTCTTCATGGGTACCCTTGAATCTTGACTGATACCTATTTGTGTCAATAGGCCAAACTAACCATCCCTTCCAATTGGGGTTTGATGTACCTTCACTATGTTCTGTATAATTTTGCCATCCCTCAAAGTGTGAAAGTGAGGGAATACAAATTGTGGTAAAGTCCTTAATCTTGGCTAACCCAAGACAGGAAGCCTGTTGCACAGTGTTGTTCAACAAGATAACCTGCTGTAGTATGAGGCATGCTCAAAATAATGCCTCAGCTCCAGGCCATTCCTTAGTCCCCCAGACTGCTTCCATACATTGAAACCCTATACAGTCAGTTGGGAAATAAAGGAGGCAGAGGTTATCTGTTTTGTTTTAGTAAGCATATTTTTCTTTGCAGATGTCGGTGCAAGCTTCTAATAATATGAGTGTGCATCTGATGTGTTAAACCCAGAAAAATAAGCAAACTTTTTTGAAAACGTTTGTGAACTACCTTTCGGTGGTGTTGGGCAAAGTTCCCATTGGTGGTATGTGAAAACATTAAGTGGGGTACTTGCTTTATGCAGAAAATGATGACCATAATGTTGGTAAAAATACATGGTGTCAAAATCAGACGTATCATCATACATTTAATTTTGTGAGAATGTAGCAGATTGTTCTAAATCAGAAAACATACCATTTACAGTTTCAAAATCCCAATCGGCAGAGAATGTACTGCAGGTGATGATATAATTAAAGACATTTTAAATACATGTAGTATTTTCAAAAGTTCAGTGGGACCAAATACATCATATGAAACCCTATCCCAAATTATTCCTTCAGGAATGGGAACTGCTGTAATGTTCACAAAGGTAGGTCTCTTTGTTCTGGATGAGATGATGTATATGGTTTCAGGACCAAGTTCACATGTGATACTGGGGAGCGTTCTGGGATATTATGTCCATTCATGGGCATGAAAAAGACAGTCACTAACCTTATCTAGAGGACTAGGAACAGTATACCAATTGTTATCCAAAGCTGGAGCCAGGATGAAACTAGGTAAGTCTTCTTCAGCCAAAGATAGAAATCCTTAAGTGGTTTCTTGCAGGAAACTGAAGCTGGCGGTGACTCAGGTTCACTTGGATCCAGAGAGAAGGTATCGAAATCGATGAAATAACCAAATACTTTTTGATCTATCTTTGGTAGCTCAGCAGGTTTTGTTGAACTGGCAGATGACCCATTTTGAGGCATAGTCACATAGTTGTCGGTATTAGGCCGAATTGAGATCTGTGTTTCATTTGTGCTTTTTTGTTCAATTTCAATAGGCACGAGTTTCATTCTATTGTTGGCAACTCTGTCACTTCGTAGAGTAGAATCTTCAAACGTTATTAGTCTTTCTGTCTGAACCTCCTGTATGGTAGCAAGAGTAGTGTGGTGGCTACCCAGGAGTCCATGGGGCCTGCTATTCAGTATCTTGTGGTTTGATCAGATCAATGGAGACAAATCTCTTTTCCTTTTTACCGGCAAGAGGCGGAAGAAGTACTGTTCTAGTTCCTTCGACAGCCAGGACAGGTACAGGCGTTCTGTAAGATGGCCCAAATTCTTTCTTGTCCACAATCTTTTCTCTGACCTGATCCCCCATATTTGGGACCCAACAGATCTTGCATTTACTGATTTTACTTCCCCAGTGGCGGTGCGTTTTACTTGGATGTTCCTTTGTAGTGCCCAGAATGTATAGACTTCCTGTAAAACAGCCAAACGGTTATGGTTTTCAAATGTTTTTTCATACGCCACTGTGCTGCCACAATCGAGGTCAGGTACCCACATTCTTGTCCCAAATAGGACCTCATATGGAGTACAGCCTCCTAGATAACTTCTTGGCATGTTAAGTGCCTTCTGGACCCCATAAAGGTGAGTGACCCAACTACCACCCGAGCCTAATACCCTTGCTGATAAGGATTGCTATAAGTCCTGCTTTTTCCTCTCCAATATCACATTTCTCTCTGGATGATAGGGAGATGAGTACTGCAATGCAATACCCAAACTTCCCATGACTTTCTTGTAAGCCTGAGAGCTAAACGCGGGGCCACTAGCAGAATGTTATGTGCCAATTGTGGCTGTCCCTATAAAGACTAACAAATCCTTTGTAGCAGTTCGGGTGTCAGTCAAGCAGTGGGGCCAAACCCACAGTTATCTAGAGAATTAATCCACTGCCACCAATATATACTTGTAAGCCCCATCAGATTGTAAGGGGCCACAGTCGTCCAAATAGACACAAGCGAAAGGTCTGTCTGATATCAGTAGTTTTGTTTGCTGTGGACCTGCTATGGTGGAATCCTTCATCTGCTGAGAGATGTTGCACTTATGGACAAATGATTTTGTCTGTTTGGCAAGACCTGGCCACCAGTATGGTTGTTTCAATAGTGAAACTGTCACAGTAATTCCTGCTTGTGCTGAACCCAGACCTTTGTGTGCAGCTAGAATTAAACCTAATCTGCGATCTATGTTTTGGTATTACTCTATCCCCCACTCCTGGAATTTGAGCATACAGAATATTTTGCACATCTAACTTGTAGGAGTAATTGAGTGGAAAGCCTTTTGGCACAGCGGAGCTGTTTTTGCGTGAAGCAATGACAGCTACCATTATCAGTCCGGGTATCCTTATGCTAGAACAAGTGATTGCAGCTACGGCAGCAGTTCACACTGTTGCCTTGGAGGCTTCAACAGCCAATGAATTCCCTTCAATGTGCACGCCAAAATGTTGATGACTCAACATATGAATCATGTGAGCCCGTTGCAAGCCTTTTTTCAGCTCTGCCACTTGTTCCCAGAGCAACGTATGCTTTATTGTGAAACCTTTTGAGTCTTTAAATCTATTCTGACCCTAGTAGTTGAGATATTCATTGTATGACTGGACACAATAAAATGAATCACACACAATATGTGTGGAGAATTCTCGATCTGTATTTTTTTGTGCCAGGACTAGGGATTTTAGTTCTACCAGTTGAGCTGTGCAATCTCCTAGAGATTGAGTCTGTGTATTGATAGGATAGAACTTGCCATCCCGCATACAACCCTTAACAATTGCACATGCTGCGCTGTATTGCTGTAAACTTCCTATGGTAGGCTGAGCATATCCGTCAGTGTAAATAATGTATTCATATTGATCTAGAGGCATTATTTCCTTCGGGAGAGGATATTCCTGTACCTACTGCAGAAAATCTTGAGTTTTTAATGTAGAATCAAATTTGTAGTCTACATCTGTTGCAGTGGCAGAATTAGCCCATTGTATCCATCGTGGATGCAGTGCTTTTGTGTTTGGAATGCTAGCTTTTGTGACAGTCTCTAAGGTCGGTACCAAAGTCACAACAATTATTAATTTCCTCCGTGCCAGCGCACTTCCTTTCACTACAGCAGTCTGTACTGCTGTTAGGATTTTTTCAGTGGATGCAAAGCGCATCTAAGCGTTTGTGTACAGATGAGATTTGTATGCAATGGATACAGTTTCGCCTTCATTGAAGGTTAGGTAAGTGTACCCAGATTGCACCGCGACTACACGGATCACCAAATTCGTAGTGTTTAAGTGTTTGATAGCTATCATGTCAGCTTATCAGTATGTCAGTATCTCTGTGTGTTTCTGTGACCAATGTTGAACTGAGTAATTAGGTCTGATTAAGTTGTAGAGATGCTTCACTTTTTCTGCGTAATCCAAAATGTATGTTCTGCCAAAATTTAGGAATCCTAAAATGAATTGTACATTTTTCAGAGTTTTTGGAGGTTGGAGCAATGCACTCTTTTCTAAAAAGCTAGCTGCTATGATTTTTCCTGCACTTGACAATTCATATCCCAGAAATAGGACATTGAGATGGGCAACTGTTGATTTTTTAAAGTTACATTCGTAGCCCTCAGAGGCGAACCCCAAAATTATGTTATTCACCCATGCCAAATGCTCCAATAGTTCATTGTCTGTCTGATAAATATCATCTACATAGGACAATGCCTCCTCATCAAAATTTTGAATCATCTCTGTTACCATTGCTGAGAATAACCCGGGGCTATTCTGATACCCATTGGACAGTCTACAAAAATGATGCTGAGAGCCTAGGGCTAAGAATGCTGTCAAAAATCTGCTCTCAGGTGCTATATTTTGGCAGAAAAATCCATTTGAGATATCAAGTGTTGTTTTGTATTTTTTACACACAATGTTATTCATCAATGCAGCCCTGTGTGCATTCTGTACTGCAAATGTCTTTGTACATGTGTTCAAATACCTGTAGTCTAAAATTAAACAATATGAATTATCAGGTTTCATCACAGGAAACAAAGGATTATTCATGGAAGAGGTGCAATTCTCTATTACACCTTGGTAGTCATGTTGATCTAAGATCGCCCTAACTTGCTTTTTCACATTATGTTTTATTGGGTACTGTCTCTGTGGAGTTGGAGTAGTTTATCCTGGGATTACATGGTGAGGTGACTCAGCATCCCATCCTACATGGTTGTGGTATAATGTAGGAGCTAATGCTACCACCCACTCCTGCATGTATGAGTGTTTTAGTGATTCTGAAACGAGGTCAGAGAAAGCTGGTAAAATTATTGTTCCTCCTTTTGGGCAATCCATAATGAACTCAAGTGGCCAATATTTTTCAGCCAAAACAAGTTTCATAAACAAAACTCATGTTCTCTCAAAAGAAATCTTTAACTTTCCTGGGTTTGTCCCCCTCCATTTGGAGTGTTATTTTGTATAACGGGTGTGGGACACTTACCCTCGTATCAGGTGTCTCCACTGTGATATCTTCATTCAATGCCATTGTCATCAGAAATTCCATCAGGATATGGCGAGCTATTGTTACTTCTGCTGCACTGTCTAGCATCATCAGAGCCCATTCCTCATTCAGAAGTTGAGTCCTCATTAGCCTGGGCATTTCTTACTTTAAGGCCAGATTTCTTCTTTTTAAATTGTGGTTTTGATTTGGGTTTATCTTCTTTATTGATAATATAGTCGAAAGTACGATGTGTATCTTTGGACTTTGTTTGTTCTTGTGATTTGTGTTCTGACCATCCTTCCCTCGCTTTTTTCAGGAACCCTGAAAGGAAAAAGAGGAACCTGTATCAGTATCTTGATAACTGTCAGGGTTTTTAATGTTATCTCTATTTCTAAGGTTACACCTCATTTCAGGGGGCTTCTGTTGAGGAGACCCACCCCTAGATTGTGATCTATTCTTTCTATTTTTCTGTTGTGTTTTATCCCATTTTTTCTTAGAAAAATTGGGTGCTTGCTTGGAGTTATCTTTTTCAGGACTACCTATTACTTGTGGTTTTGTAGCTCCAGCTCCATAAGTATCTCTACCTAATTTGGCGTATGTATCTTCGATACTTTTAGCTAATTCTTGCTCCTGATGTGCAGCAGTGCATTCCCTTAGGCTTGGGCGTATAGCCACCGCAGCTGCCTCCCCTTTTATGTTTGCTAACATAATTGTAGATACCTGGGAAGAATTGCTTAATAATTTCATCCCCAAGTTCATAGCAGGTTCTGCTCCATACTCATTCTGTATTTGTCTAAATACTTCTGGCATCACAGCTATTGAGTGGATAACATGAGTTCTGGTGTAGATGGCAGCAAAAACTGTACCCCAAGAGGTACAATCCTCTATCGGGGGAGCTATCCCCATTGGCAAGCATTCTGTGTTTTTCTTGTGGGCTTGTGTGTGGACTGGAAACACCACCTATAACTGTGTGATTTTCTGTGCTATCCAGAATGGCATTTACTCATGTTTAGTGGACATCCTTCCCATAACCGCGTTCAGTTTTTGTGGGGTGATTTGACTGGCATTCCCTTGTAGTTGACCTGCTGGTGTAACCCTTGCGGGTTGAAGTGTGAGTGTTCTCATAGCGAACTGTGTCAGATTTCTGTAAAGTTGTATTATTTCTATGTACGTGGACGTAAGTCTGCTATTGGCAATATTTCAAAATCTGGATGCAGTGTGTAAGCCACTAGGACCAGCCAAGTCACTCTGTCTCTGCTGAGCGGACCGAGTTTTACTTTTCTGTGGTGTGTGGGAGGGCGCTATTAAACCAGTTTTTATGCTCCTGGTAACTGAGCGGAACTTTAATGTCCTCATACGGACAGTATTCTTCTGGTGGTTCATCTGGAGTGTAAGAATTAAATGTTTTTGTGCGTGCATCTGCAGGTGGGAATTTAACCCATTAATAGAATACCTCCGCCCTAAACGACTCGTGTGCCTCAATCAATAATGTTACAGTCCCACCTAATTCTGGGACCCCATAGTCTGCTAGTTTGAAAGTAAGAACATTTCTGAAATTTTCTGAAATCTTTATTGCACCTTCCGGCTCCCTATCCCCCGCTGCAATCTCATTTGATGCTGCAGCAGTGTTCTCTTTGACAGACATTGTTAACAGATTTTCAAGGAAAATGAGATACGGTTTTATGCACAATGCGGAACTATAATCCTTCAAGTTTGAATAAACCTACAGCCAATACATAGGATCTGCCTACTCAGCTGCGGTGGATTTTTTCCCTTCCCACTCCAGACATCTTTGGGTAGATATGAGTAAGGGTCTCAGAGAACAGCATGACTGAACTACACAAATTTGACCATTAATAAAAACGTAACCAACGATGGGCACCATGTTGTGTAGTTCCTGTAAAACTATATAGGATCTGCGCGTTTAGACAATATAAACTGTAGGATCGGTGTCCAGACTGATTCCAGACACCCCCACCGGATATGTTAGCCTGTATACCAGCTAGCTCACAGTGCCACTATGCACTCATCTTACCAAGGAGCAAATAGTTTCTGGCAACTATCGATTATGACAACCCTGACCCCCCCAGGGATCGTGGAAACAGTACAGTACTTTTCGCTCAGTCTCTCATGATCACTTTGTCTCAGAGAGATGCACAGAATAAATGAAGGGGACGTTTTCAATAAGCATTTATTGAACCAGCGTCATTCTAGTGTAAAATACATGTGTTGCAACAACCTTAAGACAGAAACAGATATAAACAGTTATCAGCACCAATAGAGTAAAAAGGTGGTAGAATTCTACCATAGTGCTAAAACAATGGATATATGGAGCTATTATAGATACATGACAATAGTAATGCGTTGTCCTACGATGCTAACCCTAACTAGATTTATCTAAATCTACCTCGCATGTATGTGTATAGCCAAGAATCCCAGATAGCATAGAGCCCACTGCATTACCTGAAGTGAGAGAACGAAGGGCCCTGTCTTGGTATCGAGATGGACACCACATTAGTGATGTCAGACCACTGCTTGCTGGAGTGTCTGCGTGCAGGAAGTTCAGTGTCTCATGTCAGCATGGAAGACTTTCTCCTCTGCCTGCCCCAGCAAAGATATGGGGGCATATCTATGTTTGACTTGCGCCTCATTTACGCCGCCGTTGCGTCACTTTTGTGACGCAGCAGCGGCGCAAATCCTGCGCCATGGTGCGGGGTATTTACAACGTGACGCATCTGGGAGATGCGTCACGTTGTAAAGCCCTGCGCCACATGTAGGCGTTCCAGGGCAGGTGGGGGCGTTCCGGCGCAGGAACGCCTCCTAAAAGTGGCTGAGTGAAATCTACAAGATTTCACTCAGTCACTTTTGAGCCCATGCTGCGTCAAAACCCTGCGCCTGCTTGAAGCAGGCGTAAGGATTGACGCAGCATTGTGCAGATAGGGCCCCCAGAGCATTGCTGGAGCTGCGTCGCGCTTGCGACGCAACTCCAGCAATGCGCCACTTTTACGGCACAGATGCGTGACGCATCTGTGCCGTTTTTGCCCCATGGTGCGCCGCATTATAAATGCGGCGCATCCATGGTGGCGGAGCTGGGGCGTAAAATAACTGGCGCATCCCTGCTGATATGCAGGGATGCGTCAGTTATTATAAATATGCCCCATGGTCCTTATATACCCAAAGGGTGCCCTCAGGGGTTCTACCTTGCTGTGTCATGTTGGCCAAGAATGATAACAGTGATGAACCTTATACACAGTTATTAGCAGACGATAGTAATCCTGCTGTGATTCTGAGTATCCTCATGATTAATAAATTAGGCTAATTTTCGGGTAAAACCACACAACATTTATGCAGCACCTAACTAGGTAAAAGGTCAGCACCAAAAACCGTTATATAGTACAATGGCAGGTTAAATGTAGGTAAAAGGTTAGGAAGCTACCCAGGCCTATATTGAGGTACATTGTGAATCATCGAAAGAAGGGTTTTTAATGTTTAGATGCCACTTTCATGGACCAACTCATTCTTTTTTTTGGAACATAGTAGACGCATTTGTCCCAGACGAGGAGCCGATGGGCCTTCGTTTGTAACCATTTCACTTGCCCAGCCCAGGGGCGGGTAGTGTGCTAATCCAGGTTGCCCCACTTCTTCTTCTAGCCCTGAATCAGTGTCTAATGTATCAATATTCTGTGATCAAAATCTGTTTTCAAAATTGTGATGTTTTTACAACATCTTAAAGTAGTTGGTAACCCATTTGCAAGAGGGAAGGGGTCCTCTTGGGACCCCTTCACCTCCGTGAATGCAAAAAAAAGTTTGTTTGAAAGGAGACAGTTGTCTAGGAGACTGCTGTTTCTCTTAATCAAAGTAAAAAAAAAGTCCTGTTTTCTTGTAAAACAGACTGCATTTAAAAAAAAGTTTGCTTTATTGAAAACAATCACAGACATGATAGAAGCGGTGTAACAAAACTTGACGGGTCCCCCTGCAAAGTACATGGAGGCCCCCGTGGACCCAATCAGGGTCCAGGAGCTCTCTGGCCAGGGGACCAGCCGTCCGTGCACTGTGCCAGAAGGGGCACCCTGGAGTTCTGGGGTCCCCAAGACGGCAGCTGCAGGGGCTAATTTTGCACCACTGCTTGTTGGTCTTTCAGGCCATGTTTGGATACCACCCCACTACAAGTCAGAATTTTTAAAACTTCGGGGCAGATTTACGGAGAAGTGCAGCAGTGTGGCAATGCAAGCCCTTTGGCTGCGCCACGCTGCGGCACTTCAAAAGCACAGGAATGCAACATATTTACAATGATATGTCGCATTCCTGTGCTTCCCCCCGCGCTGGCGCACAAACTGCTGCCATGCGCCGGCACAGGCACCCTTGCACCATTGTGCAAGGATGCCTGCATCATGGGGAGATTGGTTTTGTGCAGGAAGGGGAACCTTCCTGCACGAAAACAATCACTACAGGCATTTTCCTCTTTCAATGCGTGCTGTAGAATGCAGCACACATTGAAAGAGGAAAAAACAAGGAGAAATGAAAACCTTTCAACTCGTTGCGTCTCCCTACGCCTCCCCTGGTGAGGCGGAGCATTCACATTCATTTCCAGATTTACGAGGAGTTGTAAATCTGGAAATGTGTCTTGTTCCATGGGTGTTGCGTGGGAACACCCACAGCAACACCTATGGAACGCCCCTTTCACGCAAAGTGCTGCGTGTAAAGGGACCATAAATGCAAGGACAGGAAAAGCCACGCAGGGTGGCTTTTCCTGTCCTTGTAAATATGGAGCTGTAGAATACGCCACCAGTACGTCACAAAAAGTGACATACCAGTACGTCACAAAATGTGGCATACTGGTGGCGCAGGGGGTTTGTCAATCTTCACCAACCTATTAGTGCATGGGTCAGTTCTCATTATTCTTCACTGGTCGCTAAAATATTGGTGGCAAATCGCAACCATAAATTTGCAACCAGTAAATGGTACATATGGCCCTATGTCAGCAATGCCACTTAAATTAATATTTCAAAGCTACATAATTCCAATGACCCTGCCTCTAACGCAGGTAAGCAAAATTAGTTGGTACCAGTATGCTGAGCATTCTAATTGACAATCTCAATTTACTATGCAGGATGCAAATCTCAGTCTTAAAACTGAAAGCAAGCACATTATATATGAAATTATTAAAATTATATAAAGTTATATATGTACGCTTTTAACACACACACGAAAAGCCTGAAAACTCAGAGCATTTCAACGTTGCTAGCACTTGGTTACAAGTTTGCTGTTTCATTTCATGGAAAGCACGTCCTCTAGAGGAAGATAAAGTGATGGAACATTTGTCAGAGGAATGCGAGTTGCACTGCACTAGGAGAATGACGAGAACACAATATTGTCAAGGGAGCTTCCCATTGTGGATGATGGCAGAACAGGTTCCTGGCGCTGCTGCATGGGCCTCTTGGGAAATTATTTTCTATTTTAAATCATATATGTTGAGAATTTTAAGAAAAACAGTGTCATGAATGTATAAGTTATGCCTTCACCAATCTTCCGCTGACAAACATAGGGCGGCTAAGGTACACTGCTAGCATATTGCAATGCATCATTCCTGAAACATAGCAATGCGATGAAGACAGCACACCACTAGAGGGTAGTAGACGACCATTCTGAAAAACTCATCATCCTGGATGCGATTTTTGTACTCTATGTTAATGGAATCCGCGCACAACCAACATAAAGCGGTATCACTTGTGACACCTACAATTTATTCACAAGGTAGGAACTTCAAACACAATAAAGATCTAAAAACAGAAAAACTGCGAAACTACTTCAGCATCTCTATATTACAGGGGAAACAGCAAAAGCATACAAATTACACTGATAAAGGAACATGTTATAAAGGCATTTAATTGGAGGTACAGATTGAACTATTTACGTATACGCATTTAAATGCGAATTAAATGCAGACCGTGAGTTATGGTTCCAGAAATACGACCACATGCAAAAATAGAGTAGACCAAATAATAAGTAATTGCAAATCTGGATGGAAACACAGAGGACAGCCTCTTAGTCTTAAGCATTTCGTCCGCCACCACAATATACAACATGACCAGCTGGCAGCCACACAAAACTGCCAATCAAAACAGAGTGCTACCCAATATCATTCGCATCACTGCTCAGACATGTCCAACGCTCTTCAGCCATATCTTCTACGCATGGCGCAGCACTAATACAGCGATGAAGAAATAAAGGGGCAGATTTCCAAGAAACTGACGCATCTGTATAGATCCGTCAGTTTCCCCACGCCTGCGCGAAAAACCTTTGCGCCACCATAGATGCGCCGTATTTAAAATGCAGTGCACTATGGTGCAAGGATTGATGGATACGTCAGAAATTCTGACGCATCTGTTGGCAGAAAAGTCACGCAATGCTGGAGTTGTGTCGAAAGCACAACGCAAATCCAGCAATGCGTGTTGCGGCCTATTCCCAATAAACTGTGTCACTCCTTACAGGTGTAAGCTTTTGACGCAGTGACGTCCTAAAAGTCACGGAGTGAAATCTTGTAGATTTCACTGCGTCACTTTTACGAGGCTTTCCTGCTTGGGAATGCCTACCCTGCATACATTATACCTGACACAGGTATAATATCACGCAGGGCCTTACAACGTGACGCATCTCCCTGGATGCTTCACATTGTAAATTTGCTGCATTTTTTACGCCGCCGTGACACAACGGCAGCGCAAAAGTGTCCCAAGGGGCTTGTAAATCTGATCCCTCAGTGCTCACTAGCCACTTTATCATGAAAACATTCGAATGTAATGGACCTCAAAACCAGTGGCGTAGCTACAGGGGTGTGTTTGGAGAGTGACAACTCCAAATCAATGCATTCTTGGCTCGATAGTTTGTTTTGGGGGTCGCTGAGTCGGGTATGCACTAAAATGCTAGGCGTAGTGGAAATTACATCACAAACGCTTTGACCTTAATAAAATCACAGGCGGTGGCATCATATGACCTTCGACCCTCTATTTTCCCAGGAGGATATCAATTTCCCCAGCAGGTTATGACACAATAAGTGACATCACTGTAGATCTATAATAAATGCAGGATTGTAACAACACAACACGTACACATGTCTATTTTAGATACCACCTATGTTAGGGTGTGACATGATCTTTGAAAGTTCTAGCCCTAAATTATACCTAGTGAATGAAGCAATTGAGCCAGACATCTTCTAACAGGGTTTGGGCTCCTGCCTCAGAGAAAAAAAAAAAAGAAAATGGGGCTATATATTGCATTTTGCAGCACAACTTTCACATAAATTTGTTAAAAAGCCTTAGGCCCTAATTACTAACGACGACTGCCACACTATGGGCCCGCCTGCAGTATTACAATTGCGGTGGTCAGACCGCCACAAGACTGCAGGCGCTACCGGGATCAAGGATCCCGCTGGGCCGGTGGTCTTGCAATAGCAGGAATATGTTAGCAGTGATGCAGCCAGCACCGCAGAGCATATTCTGAGTTGCCATTTCACCACATTTTTCAGGGCAGTGAACCACCCTAAAAAGGGTGGCAGAATGGCAACAAATTGGGCATTTAAAGGACCCCCTGCCAGATTTGGACCTTGGGGTGCATGTGGGTAGGAAATGTAGTGCCCTGCTGAATTTGCATCTCCCTTGCTGCACAGTGTGGAATGTATGCCACACCATGCAGTAAGGTGCAGTCGGCACTCTGAGAACAGCGGTCTGACTATTAGGCTCTTTTATGAGCCCGACAGCCTGCCGCTCTCAGACCGCCGCAGGACAACCCACTAGACCAGGAAAAAATGCTTGATCTGGCAGGCAGTCGCATCACAGACAAGCTGCCGCTGTGTTACTGGCACTAATTCTCCCACCTCTGAGGCTAGGGGTTGTAAAAGCAGTGCCAGGGATCACCAGGGGCAAGCCAGGCATCTCAATTGCGAGCCCTAGGACCCCAAATGTCACTAAGAGGTTTTAACTTGTTCATTTGTTGGATCAGGAACTTAAATATGTATAGTGACTGGTTTACCAAGAAAGTTGTAAATCTGCACCTATAGAAGTACTCCTTAAATGGATGTAAATGTACCACTTTTTCAAAATTTCAAGCATTGGCAGTAGTGAGCTTGGAATATTTTGATTAAACTTTAATCTGCAGTGATTTGTTTATACTTAGAAGAAATGCTTCTTCTTCCAGCCCAGTTTATTGCAGATTAACTCCACCGATGGAGAGGCGGAATTTATAAGTAATTCTGCATTGCAAGAGTTATGGCAAAATTAAACATTTCTCCCAGGCCTAATGTGAACACCGGCCTACCACAGAAAGAATAAATTCTCACTGCCATCCGATCTCTCAACAACGGAAAAGCTTCTAGCCAAGACAACATGAACACAGAAATGTTTACGGCAGACCCACTAACAATTATTTACATCAATTTCAGAGGGAAAGAAAGTAGCAAATGACTGGAAACAAGGCCTCATAATCAAGATTCCAAAGAAAGGAGCATTAACCAACTGTAACAAATGGAGTGGGATAAAACTTATGTTAATCCCAAGTAGAATTCTGGTGAAAATCATTATATTGTGCATTTCTGATGCTGTGGACAGGCATCTAAGAAAAGAACAGGCTGGGTTTTGCAAGGACAGGGGGTGTGTTGATCAGATCCCTACTCTATGCAATATCATAGAGCAGTGCACAGAGAGTGCCAGGGACAATTATACACCAACTTCATTAATTTTGAGAAAGTCTTTGACAGTATGCGACATGACACCCTCTGACATATACTGAGAACCTATGGTCTCATAGCTTTCTCATCAAAAACGTCTATAATAATTTAACCAACAAGGTAGGAGACTGTGAGAATAGCTTTGAAGTCAATACTGGTGTGAGACAGAGATACTGGATGTCAACTTTGCTCTTCAGTCTAATCATCGACTGAGTGATGCAACACACAACAGAAGACCAAGCCAGAGGCATCAGATCGACCTTATTCTCAACACTGGAGGACATTCACTATGCAGATGACCTAGCCTTGTTCTTTCACAAAGTAGTATATTCAGGAAAAAATGCCTCACCTCATCTCAACAGCTATGCACAGTAAGTGGGCCTTAAGATCAACACGGAGAAATCAGACATCATGCCACTCAACATCCAAAATCCCTCACCAATCAAGGTAGATGGAGAGGACCTAGCCATGACTGAAGAGTACACCTACCTAGGCAGTACTATCAGGCATGATGAAGGGGCAGACAATGACATCAAGAGCAGCATGAACAAGGGCAGGAATGCCTTCAGGGTGGAGATGGAGGTCATCTCAGTACAGCACCAACAACAAATTGATGCTTTACCAGAGCTGTGTTCTGTCGACATTTTTGTATGGGTGAGAATGCTGACAGATGACAAAAAATGACATCACTAATCTGTCAGCCTTAAACAACTGTAACCTGAGAAGAATCTCGCACATTCTCTGGCCACGAAAAATGAACTGCTAACCCGATGCAAGCAAGAGAGCATGCACACCATCATTCTGAAAAAGAGATGGTTAGGATATACCATCGAAGAGAACAAGACTCCATCACGAGAACAGCTCTCCACTGGACCCCAGAAGGCAAATAAAATAGAGCCAGGGCAAAGAACACCTGGAGGTGAACTATGTAAACAGAAAAGAAGACCCTGAACCACAGCTGGGGCACTGTGCAGAAACTTGCGAAAGAGAGACAGATGTGGAGGTCCTTTATTGATGCCCTACATGCCAGTCGGCATAACGGGTAGTAACTACTTATTGGTTTACTATACTCAAATCCACATAAATATACCTCCACAATAGATATATATTTATATATTTACCTATTTATAATTACCTTCACATTATTCTGCATTGCTGATATTTTGCCCACAATATTCTATGAGGCCATTATTTTGTCTTTGATATTTTAACATACAATCCCCCACAGGGGGCATATTTATGACCTGATTTGTGTCGTGTTTGCACCACGCAATGTGGTATATGCATGAAGCAAACCTTAAGTGAAATTTATGAAGCCTCGCAAGGCCACTTTGGTAGGCCATGAATGGCTACCTAAATCTAGGGTAAAGCAAAGCAGCGCAAATCGCTGCATTGCCTTACTCTGCCATGGGAAGCCGTTCCATGGGTGTTGAGTGTGTGTTCCCAAGCAACTCCCAAGGATTTTAACACATTCACATATTTACCAGAATTCGTAAACCTTGGAATGCTCCAAAAAGATATGTGTTTATTTTTGTGAAGGAAGATGCCCTTTCCTGCACAAGAACAATCCTGCATGCAACACAGGCACCCTTGCACCACAGTGCAAGGGTGCCAGCATTGGTGCTAGGCTGCCAAAAGAGTGCCACTGCAGGGAAAAAGGTTAATATAACGCAATGACTGAAATATGGCTCATTCCTGCACTTTTCCTGTCATGCAGTGCAAACGGCAAGGTGACTTGCTGCTCGGAACTGTATGACAGTTTCGTAATAAGAATATTAATTCTGCCCAATGTGGCAGCCTTGTTAGGCTTGCGATTTGTCTTGAGGCTTTTGTTAACAATGTTTGAAAACTTAAAGAATATAAATATCTGTGGCCAAATGTATCAAGGGTTTGCATCAGGGTAAAATAATACAAAATGGTGCAAACGTTTACAAGGGTATTTACTTTCCAGCACAAAAATGTATCTTTGCTATGAAGATGTCATTTTCCCAGTGCAAACAGCACTTTGCACTGCTTTGAACCATTTTGCATTAAAGGAGCATTACATGGTTCTAATTTGGGCAGAGCAGTGCACACATTCATAGTTTCAGATACAATTCCTGATCTACTAAAATAAGTAGAGAAGGTTTTGAATCAAGAAACAACACCTTCTTGAAGCAGGTGCTAACAAGGAGAACTCTTTTCATATCCTCAAACATTCCATACATTGCATGTGTACTGCGCTGTACAGCACACATGTGTGGAATGTTTAAGAATTTGCCTAGGAATTTGTACTCATAGTCTAAGTCAATACAAATCCTATGTAAGGGAATAAGCACTTAGGGGCATATTAACAAGGGCTTTATCTCCGCTTTTTTGGCTTTAAAAGCCAAAGAAACGGAGATATAAATATCGCCCTATCAACAACTGGGTGCTAACATGCAAAATCGCATGTTAGCACCCTTTTTCACTACGCTTCTCTTTGCATCTCTAATGAGATGCAAAGCGGGTGTTCCAGAGCAAAATAATAGGAGAAATGTCGCTAAGCGACATTTCTCCTATTATCAAGCTTCACGCTAACCCTGTTAGAGACAAGAAAAGCAGCGCTAACCACGGTTAACGCTGCTTTTTTACGTCTGCTAATTTTCAGATTTAGCCATGTAATCCAATGGGAGGTGGATTACATGGCTAAATCCACCATGGGCTATCAACAAGGATATCCCTATCCTTGTAGTTTTATCGCTGCAATACCAGCAATAACCTCCCAAAATGCCGCTATCGCTGGATTTTTTATCGCCTAGGCGGTTAGCGTTGTTAATAACGCGATAACCAGACGATATTATCCAGCGATAGCGGGCGTTAAAAAAATTAACGCTAAGCGCCCTTAGCGTTAATTTTCCCTGTTCCTTGTTAATATCTCTTTACCAGTTCATGAGTTGTGTGTGGTCCTGGGCAGCTTGTTTGAGCCAATTTTACCACAGTTTCTCTCGCCAAGTTATTTTTGGGGATATTCCAAATCTATAGTCCTATAACCACGAAATTGAATGTAGAGTCTGGATGAACTAATATACTCTTTTAACATGTTTAGACTAGGATCATGCAAGTTTGTCAACTTTCAACTTCACAGATATATTTTAAAACAAAACAATGTTCACTGACTGTAAAGCTGACTTTTTTTTAATCGAAGAATAAGAGCAGCTTCAGAGACACTTATGAACCACAAGGAGACTTTCCCATTTCCCCATCGGTGACTCTTGGCCCAGCTTGGCAGCCACCCCATAAAAGCTCACATAACCTGCCGTCCCTCACCTCATCTTCCACACCACCCTCTGCCTACGTAGCCTCAAAACAACAACATCCTATGTGGGTGTGTCTGTGTGCACTTTCCCAAAAGTTCTAGCCCCCAACTCAGCCCCAGCCCACTACCCTGCCTTATCCCCGCTCCTTTCCTTTCAACCGTATTGGTCCTCAGATGTTTTCCTGTCACATGATGCCCTGTTCCTTAAGGATAGGACATTCAGTGGCTGGAAAAGAGACACAGTTGAGAAGGCGGGAAACCTTTCCCGGGGAAATTCGGCAGAAATGTGAAAACGTTTCCTGCTTTCACTGATGCAAGGTCCTCGCATAGATAAATATTTTGAGTATTCCTAATGACAGGTATACTTCAGTGGCCTAATTTATCTAATCGATTGAGATATCAAGGGGTATATTAGCAAGCACGGCGTTAAAATTATCGCCGCTTCAGCGGCAGAAACCTGCCGCTAAGACGGCGATAATGGACTTGATAATATGCCGCAGAGAATTCCAATAGAAGCCCATGTTGACACCAGAATATGGGCTTCTATGTGAATTCTTAAGGGCATATTATCGAGTCCACTATTGCCGTTTTAGCGGCAGTTTTCTTCCACTAAAGCGGCGACAATTTTAACGCCGTTTCTTGATAATATGCCCCATAGTGCAAAGAGGAGTGGAGAGGGCAGACAATATTGCCCCTCTGAACCTCAATTTTACCTACGTCTTGCTGATTTACAATTAGACTTGCATAGACCGGCCCATACAGGCTCTTAAGATACCTAGGGGCATATTATCAAGCACGACGTTAAAATTATCGCTACTTTAGCAGCAGAAAACTGCCGCTAAAGCAGCGATAATGGGCTTGATAATATGCCGCAGAGAATTCAAATAGAAGCTCATGTTGAAATCAGAATGTGGGCTTCTATGGGAATTCTCAAGGGCATATTATCTAGCCCATTATCGCCGCTTTATAGGCAGTTTTCTACCGCTAAAGCGGTGATAATTTTAACGCCGTTTCTTGATAATATGCCCCCTACTGACTTGGAACATTAATTGCCCAATAGAGAGCATAAAGATTCCTAGTTGTCCACATCAAAAAATGTTTACAAAGCTGGGGCCCCATGTATGATACATTTCACCAGTCTCAAATGGCCTGATTTTCAGAAT
This sequence comes from Triturus cristatus, assembly GCF_964204655.1. NCBI lineage: Eukaryota > Metazoa > Chordata > Amphibia > Caudata > Salamandridae > Triturus > Triturus cristatus. Next base: position 127,802,785 of record NC_140592.1, on the reverse strand, counting down.
TAGGCCATTTGCGACCAGTAAAATGCTTTTTGGTTTATATGAATTCCAATTTGCGATTCTGTGACATGTTACCGATTTGCAATTTGGAATTGCGAACACATATCAATTTAGTATTAGGAAGGGGCATTTTTAGGGTGTCCCTTCCTAATACCAAATCTCAGAGGTATGTAGGAATGTTTTGCGACCGAAATGCAGTCGTAAAACATTTGCATTTTACCACCTACTTGAAGTAGGTTCAAACCTATTCGCAAACGGGAAGCGGTCCTTTTTGTGAATGTTGATAAAAATATCTTTAGGAGCAGGCTGTGGTCCGATGGACCACTGCCTGCTCTTAAAAATGAGGAGAACATTTTTCATTTTCCTTTTTTGAACACAACCCCTTTTTCCTTTGAGAAAAATGGGCTGCGATAAGAGACAGGGTGTGGCTTACCACGCTGAAGGTGGCTGCAGTTGTGTGAAGCTGCGGAGGGTGGTGTGGATGTCGGCAGTGCAGCGTCTGCCCCCCTGCTGTGTTTCTCGCTGTGTGGCCCAGTTTGGAACGGTATGCACAGGGGTTCTGGTTCTTTCTGCTTTTTATGATGCGGGGGGCCCATAAGTCAACATAAAAGCAAGTTGCTTCTCTCCCTCAGAGTTGGCCGACATCTTAACCTGTGAGAGGAGTCAGCTTACTCCTCATGGAAAATGACTGAGAGGCTCCTCCTTTAAATGCAGTCCATATCCTTGAAGGTGTTTTCTGCACCTGAGTTGTGTCTACACTTAAAGGAATCTTTTTCCTTTTTTTCCCCTCTCCTGTAAGAGGTGTTGCTTCATTTTGAAGGCATGCTACTGATTTTTAAAGGATTCTCTTCAGCTGCTGACACTACTGGAGCGTTGGACCAGCATTGAAAAGGTTTCTAGCAACATTTTTGTGGAAATTTTGTAGGGAATTTCTGTTTATGCTCTGCGTCTCCTTTTTACCATCATGCTTGCTTTGGAGTTTCTAGCTGCTGTAACAGTTTTAAAAGTATATGTTGTGGAGCAATAATCACCTTGCACTGGCTGCGCTGTTAGTCTTCAGTAGTTAAATCAAGAAGGCATTTGTCAGTATCAGCTTTTTCTGCCGCAATGAAAAATCTTGCTTCAAATACAGGGCTAAATTTGGCTTCTTCTCATACCTCATCTGCAGTGTCATCTCAAACCCAGGTAAGTAAGACACAAGTTAAGAGGCTTAAAATAAAAACACATTTGCCTACACAATCTGTACCTGGAGCTTCTCTTGACCTTTTATTGGAACAAATTAGAGCTCTATGCCCTTTTATGGAGGACACTAATGCTAAACTACAAACTCTCAGTGATAGATGGCCACTCATGGAGGAATGTTTGTCTTTGGCTGAGCAACAAATCACTCACTTTAATGACACATCTCTTAAAGTGAACTCCTTACAGCTACAGGTTTCTTCTTTACAGATACAGGTCGAAATCGTAATCAAAGGAATAACCTACACATCTATTGCCTTCCCGAAGGCACGGAAGGGGCGGACTCTATCTCTTTGTTCAAACCTTTTTTACCTCAGGTCTTGCAGTTACCGAAAGTCTGCACAACATCCAGGAAGCTCACAGATAAGGCCGTCCTCCTTCAACTGCTTCCCCCCAAAAGACCTAGAGGTGTTATTGTTTAAATCTTAGAGAATACAAATTTAGGGGGAGTTTTACTTTTGTGCTATGTTTGCATCACAAAAGTGACACAAAACGGCACAAAGTCTTTTTTTCCTAATTTACTTTCCAGCGCTAATGCGAAGCAACACATTGTGCTTCTTTGCATTACCTTGCACCACTGGGGCGTGCCAAGGGTGGTGCATGGGCATTCCCATGCAACCACCCAAGGTTTCTCACTCTAATCCCAATTTACTAAACACAGTAGATTGGGTTTAGCGTGAGAAAAACGTGCACTTTTAAACTAGGTGCAAGGAAGGAGAAATGCTTTCATTTTGCCGTCCTTTTCTGACTTTGCATGCGTGCTGCACTGTGCTTCACGCATACAAAGTGGAAAAAGCTTTCCCTTGTGTCTAGGCATAGTATTTTGTACAGGAAGGGTATCACTCCTGTACAAAACCTATGCTGGCTTCACATACACACCCTAGTGTTGTGGCGCTAAGGTTTGTGAGTGGCGCACGGCAGCTGTACTCAGCATCAGCACAAGGTAAAGGAAGGAGAGATCCATATCTCTGAAAATATGATGCTCTCCTGCTCCCTCCCTGTCGCGCAGCGCAGCCTCAGGGGCGGTCTGCACTGCATTGCAGGGAGATTTGGTATATCTCCTGCTTAATGTTTTATCGTCTGCACATTGCCTTAAAAGAATCTCCTGGCCAGGGCATGCTTTCGATTTTTCTCAGGACTATGCCAAGGCTACTGCAGATAGGAGAAGAGACATTCTGAGTATGAGGTCTGCCCTTTGCTTCTTCACTCCATAGGAGCCCAATTTGGTCTTTTCCATCCCTGCTTTTCAAAGTCACTCAGAATAATAAAACATCCATCTCGTTTGAAAGATTTTCTTATATCTTTCATAGCAGATGTCATGGATGTTTGTCCCTCAGCCTGTACAAAGTGACTGCCTTTTATTGGTGAGTTTACATATTCTTTTGTTGGTGAGTTTACATATTATTTCTGTCATTTTTATGATTATGCTATGCTATTCTTGTTTGTTTATTTTTTCGTACCCTACATGTGGAATAGATTTTATGGAGCAAACGTTTTGTCTATTAAATCAATCACACACACAAGTTTTTTTTGTAGAGCATACATGCTGAACTTGTATATACTTTTTTTTTTAATTTGTTTATTGAACAGCTTGTAACGAGTGTATACAAAGCCCCAAAGCTGGTACCACGCAAGGCAATTGTATCCAGAGAATAATACAAGCATTTTACATTTGAAACAACACACTGAAAAACAGAAACCCAACCCACCCCCACCCATCCCCGGCACTGCATTTGTTATTCTGGAACACAAAGCAACATGTACAACTTACTGATAACATTTCTCCTTGGCAGTCCCAACCCCACAAACACATACAGCCAGCACATTATTAACACATGACTACTGAAAATCCGGATTCCCAAGTAGGTACCCCGTGAGCGGAGCCCAGAAATACTTGGGGCGTGAGGCCTCGGGCAGTTCCTCTGCATAGGTCTCCAGCTGTTCTCTGCAATATAGCAAGTCCCGGAACCACTTTTGTACTGTTGGGGTGGTTTTAGCTCCCCAGCAATGCGCCACCGCCCACTTGTCAAACAAAGTCGAAACAGCTACAAGTCTCCGATTGCATGGCTTAAGATTCTTTACCCATCCCAATAGGCAAACATCAGGCACGCATACAACAGTTTCTAACACAACCTGGGTAAGCACTTTCGTGACCTGAGTCCAGAATGTGCGAATGCCCTTGCAGTTCCATGCAAGATGCATGAAGTCTGACTCATCCTGCCCACACCTCACACAGCATGCACTCTCCCGCAGACCAAACTTCCTCAATTGAATTGGTGTGTAGTATAGCTGGTGGAAGAATTTGAAATGTATAATGCGGAGGTAGCAATTTGCCGTCAGGCGACCAGTCAGTGCACAACAGAACTTCCAGGTTTCCAGTGACAGTGAGGCCCCTAGTGTGCATTCCATTTGCTGGACGAGGAGTTTTCAATAAGTTCCCTTTCTCTCAGTGATGCATTATACAATTTAGTTATCAGCCCCCTACGTTCTTCTCCTGCTAGCACCGCCTGCAGTGCCAGTAGTGTCCTCGGCTCTGCTGGATAATCAGGATAAATGGCTCTAACCGCCTGCCATGCCGCACCCATACATATGTGAATCCCAGCATGATACCCTGGTCCCGTCCATCTGCAAGTCCAGTAGTGAAAAGAACTGGCCCTGCTTGTATAGATCCCCTAGTTTTGGAATCCTCGCAGCCCCCAGTGCTTTCAAGGTGGCCTGCTCTTGTGTCGCAGAAATAGCCGGGTGTGCAGCAAGCGGTAGAGCTGGGTCATACAGATAATCCATCTGAGCACTCTTAGCAAGAGTCTTTCATGCCCACGCAGTGCATTGAACAGGGTTGATTTCAGTCCTCGGCTCACCACCACCACCAGACAATGCAGCCACCACCAGTGGCATCGGTAACACATAATCTACCTCAATTGCTTCGTGCGGCTTGTACCGCTGCGGAAAGTGCCAATAATGCGCAAATTGCACCTGCGCGCACAAGTGGTACAGCCTCATGTCAGGTGCTTCAAAGCCCCCCGTTCGAATGGTTGTACCAGCAAGTCCCACCTACATCTAGGCTTCTTGCCTCCCCAGACAAAGGACAGCAGGGCCAACTGGAGCGTATTAAACAACGAGATATTCAGTCGAATGGTAATGTTGACGAACAAATAGAGAAGTTTGGGCAATATCATCATTTTTATGATTGCAATTCGATCCGCCAGCGAAAGAAGCAATTTAGACCACCGCTGCGCTTGATCGGTGATCTTAGCGATGACTCGGCCATAGTTTATAGAGATCACCACATTGGGATCTCTATACAACCATATCCTCAAATACCTCACCGGGTCTGTCGACCACGTCAGCAGGAAGTCCAGTGCTACCTCATGTGTACCAGTCGTCAGCGGAAACACCGTTGACTTCTCCCAATTCATACCTAATCCGGAATATCTCTCGAACTTCACATATTCGCGCAGTAATTTCGGGAGATACGTGGCAGGCTCACGGACATATAGCAGCATGTCTAAAACGCAATACTGCCTGTGCATGCCCCTGGCACAATTTGCAAGACAAAGGATCCAACGCGAGTGCAAAGAGCAGCAACGACAGGGGGCATCCCTGCATCGTGCCTCCCTTGATAGGGAAAGCATCAGAGACTCAGTGAATTGCTGTACAGTACAATACAGTAGTTGAATCCATTTGAGGAAGAAAGGTGGCAGGCCCGTTCTCAACAGAACCAAAAACATAAACACCCACTACAGAGAGTCGAATGCCTTTGCTGCGTCAAGGAGCACAGCCACTGCCTGGAAGTTGGGCTCGAAGTAATGCAAAGTAGCAAAGACACTGCGCAAATTATGCGTCATCGATCTAGTGGGTACCATGCCCGACTGGTCCAGAAGTACCAGGTTGGGAACTAAAGGCTGGAGTCTGCTAGCTATCATCTTCGCCAAAATGTTGGCATCTTTGTTGATGATGGAAAGAGGCCTGTAGGAGTCACACCTATTTGCTGATTTATCTGGTTTCAAGAGCATACCAATGAGTCCCTCTTTGAGAGTGCGAGGAAGTGTTCCTGTGTCATATGCCTCTGCAAAGACATCCCAAAGCCTAGGCGCCAGTTCCTCGGTATATGCTTTATAGAACTCACTTGGGAGTCCATCGAGACCCGCTGCCTTGCATGTGGGGAGTGACATTATGTCAAGTTTGACATCCTAACATCAAAGGGCTGAGTAAGATATTCCCGCTGGCCAACTGACAGCCACCCAAGCGCAATATCGTCTAGGTAGGTGTGGATTTCAGCTGCCGGCACATGTGTCCGAGCGCCATACAGTAAGGACTAGAAGTCCTGCACCACCCCACTAATCTCAGGCGTAGTGAAGTGCACCACACCCTCCGCGTCCATCATTTCAGTAATGTACTCCTGGCTTCTGGGCACCGCCAACTTCGGCGCCAGCGAACAGCTAGGTCAAGCCCCCTCACCATAGTAGCGAGCCATGTTCCATCGTGATCTATGCACCATTTCTTGGTCTACTGTTTCATTGCGCTCCGTCACAAGATCATGTATCACAGGCAGCTTTTCAGGGGCAGGGTTCTGTGCATATGTGCATACTCCTGTTCCAGGGTGGATATTTCCTCAGCAAGCTTCCTGATTCTGCGCAGCAAGTCCTTCAGGACTCCAGCCTGCGCATCAATACAAACCCCATGTATCGTGACTTAAAATGCTTCCCAAAGGACCCCTGCACTTTCCACAGTGCCCTCATTTTCCTTTAAATAATTTTGAATCACCTCGCCAACTGTGCACTTCAAACTGGGTCTGTCAGAGAGGCCTGTGGCAATCCCAACATAAAAGAGGGTCTCTTGCACTCAGGCACCCGCATCCAAGCATCACTGGGGAGTGATCGGAAAGCGTCTTGGCCAAGTGGCAAACATTAACCACCCACGTGCATGCAACCTCAGAGATAAGCCAATAGTCTAAACGGGACCATGTCCCATGCACAGTGGATATGAAGGTACTTTCTCATTCCCCAGGGTGTCGCAAGCGCCAAATGTCATGAATGTCCCCTGCTTCCAACAACCCAAGTAATGCATCCGTCCCCTGCCTGTGTTGCACTGTCCCACTCCCCAATCTGTCTATATTCACATCGATAGTTAAGTATACAGGGGTAACCCTATAACCCGAGGAACCTGGGCCTCTTAGATATATATGAACAATGGTTCCGTAGGGAAGATATTATTTACAACAAAGAAAAATCAATTAAACATAAACACAGCAATCGATGATCTAGAAAGCAATTAATCTTAAAGGATGATTAATATTTCAAAAAACGTCACAATTTATTTTTTTAGTATTTCATCTGAATTTTAAATCATTCATCAACTCCTTTAGACATGTATAAAAAATGAAAAGGGCTGTATATACAATAATATTTACAAAACAACGACGCAGTGACAACGTGAATAAAGTGACTTTGTGTGATTGTGAAAAAGTGAATATGTACAGTATCAAATATAGTACAAAAAAAGTTTTTTACACGAAGAGTCCTTGACTAAATTATAGATAGGTAATGGGCCTTGTATGGCACAAGTCCTGTAATCTGTATGTACAAGGAATTCCAATTCGTGTAGGACTATGAAACCGTCAACGTTTCGACCCTGTGTCGACCAGTGGTTCTATACGGTCATGTCGGGTCTGGTGGCGTGCATCAGACGGACTTCGCGAAACTAGGGGAATATAACTTATACATCAGCTGAATTGATACCCTGATGACCTTGACCCCAGCAGCGCTAAATAAATTATCCTTAAATCAGTGATTCACAGCGGACACGCTAATCAGAATGATATACGAAGCTAACGAGTAGATTACTAGGCGAAGAAGAATATAGACTTCCTACGATACTGGTACTCTCCTCTGACTGGCACTGAGCAGTAATCACGCCATACAGTCGGACATTCGTCCTTTCGCCTTTAATTGGGCTGTTATACATTCCCAATGTCCTGAAGAAGACCCGACATGACCGTATAGAACCACTGGTCGACACAGGGTCGAAACGTTGACGGTTTCATAGTCCTACACGAATTGGAATTCCTTGTACATACAGATTACAGGACTTGTGCCATACAAGGCCCATTACCTATCTATAATTTAGTCAAGGACTCTTCGTGTAAAAAACTTTTTTTGTACTATATTTGATACTGTACATATTCACTTTTTCACAATCACACAAAGTCACTTTATTCACGTTGTCACTGCGTCGTTGTTTTGTAAATATTATTGTATATACAGCCCTTTTCATTTTTTATACATGTCTAAAGGAGTTGATGAATGATTTAAAATTCAGATGAAATACTAAAAAAATAAATTGTGACGTTTTTTGAAATATTAATCATCCTTTAAGATTAATTGCTTTCTAGATCATCGATTGCTGTGTTTATGTTTAATTGATTTTTCTTTGTTGTAAATAATATCTTCCCTACGGAACCATTGTTCATATATATATTCACATCGAGGCAGGTATTAAAATCACCCCCCCATAGTATTTCTGCAGGAGGGAACATAGAGATTGCGCCAAACGTCAACAAAGAAGGAGTGGTCATCAATGTTCGGGCCATAGATATTGACCATAAGGACTCCCACACCTCAGAGCTTGCCATGTACAATTACCACTCTGCCCTGCTCATCTGTCTCTGAACTAAGGACAGTAAACGGGACCCCCTTCTTGACAAGGATCATCACCCCTCTAGAGTAGGAGGAGTAGGAGGATGCCACCCGTACCCCAGCCCACCGTGCGCCTACATTTTTCTCAGAGAGCTTTGTGAGTTGGGTTTCGTGCAAAAAGACTACCTGGACCTCTAACCTGTCCAGATACGCCATAAAATAGCAGATTTTCTTGGGACTGTTTAAGCCACATACGTTCCAGGTGAGGAACTTTATATTACCACCAATACGTGTCATTCAACACAATATAGATAAAATAGTGGAGACCAATGCTAGTAATGTGTTGCAAGGGTTCAGTTATAGTGCAATAGAAAAGTGCCAACCCTTCCATCCCTACCTCCCCCCACCTACACCCCACCCACTTCAGTGCACCAAACTTGCTAAAGCCATTCCTTCCCTGTGTAAACATTGCCCAACATCTACAGCAAACAAATCACAACATATGGAGAACTCCCATGTGGGGCGCGTCAGAGTGCTACTGACCTCCTACATTGTAGGAGGTGGCTGATGAGGTCTAGTATCTGCGTTAGGATAATAGGATTAAACATTGAAACAGATTGAATCAAAAAGGTCTCTCATTCAAGAATCATCCCAGCGCCCTATGACACCATCAAAAACAGTGAAACATAATACATGTACCGGAGATATTGCCCATAAGCAGAGAGCTGCCAAGACTGCATTCTGTCCCCCCAGGTCACCCTACTGTTCCTCACCCTCAGGATCAGCCGAGGCCTCACGCTGTCTCCGTTTCAATGTCTTTGCATGTCCCAGCGCCGCCTTAGGGGTGGTGAAACTTTTAAAGTCCCCCTCCTGGCCGATTTTTAGACGAGCGGGGTAAAACATGGCATATGGGATGCCCTTCGACTGCAGAAATTTCTTCATCGTGCCGAACTCTCTTCTCACCGCCTGGACTGTGACCGTAAAGTCAGGCAAGAATGACAGCGAGTTACCCTGGTGTTTAATGGCGCCCTTTTCTCTTGCCAGTCGCAAAATGGCGTCACGGTCCCTATAATTTAAGAGCCGAGCAATATTAGGCCGAGGCGGAGCGCCAGGTATTGGTCTCGCTACCAGGGATCGATGGGCCCGCTCGATGATAAACATGTTGGACAGGTTCTCTGGGCCAAAAATGTCTCTGATCAAGTCCTCAACAAAGGTCTCCATCCTACCGGTGTTGGTGGACTCCGGAAGGCCCGTAATTCTGATGTTGTTTCATCGAGAACGGGCCTCTAAGTCCTCATTCTTTGCTTATATCAGCGCCAGGACTTTTTCCATGTTAAGTGTTTTTCCTGAGACCTCACTGAGACCATCCTCCGTGGCGGAGACTCTTTGTTCGACCTCCCCCATTCTCGTACCCTGCTTCTCTCATTGTGCAGACATGTGGTCCAGTCTGTGGTTCAGGGTTGCCACTCTTACACGCAGCTGCAGCTCTATACGCGCCTTTCTCGCTAGTCACGGCTCGCAGACCACGGCCTCGTGCCCAGGCCCACACCCACCGCCGCAGCTACAAGTCCAGGCCAGGCCAGGCCGCGCACCCACTCACTGCAACCAGCTCCAGGCACCACGGTCCTCCTGCAGAGTCGATCGATGTCTCGCACTGAGCACCCCAGACTACAGTGAGCCACCGCACTTCGACTCAGCTCCGCCAGCGGCTTTGCAGTCACATACGGGTGACCAGGCTCCCTCCAGGCAGGTCTCACATTGCAGCAGTCCCAGGAGCACCGACAACAACCAGGATAAGCAGCGGCACGTAGATCAATCTCCTCCTGCCAGCACAGTGTTCACCGCAGTAGTATGGCGGCTGCCATTTTGCGTTCACGCCGTCTGGCCCCCTCAAAAGTGGATAACTGCTCTTTCCTATGGTGCCAGGGATCAGCGATGCCCCCACTATGCTCTGTGGTCTCTCATCAGTCAGGACAGTTGATTTCAGTTCAGTGATGCAGCAGTTTCAAGCGGATAGTTGGCGGATCGCGGATCAGCCGGGCAGAGCTGCACTAAGGCGCAGCCATCTTGCGGTGCACCCTCTAGCGCTCTCAATGCTATCCTTGTTAATTAGTTTTATTGTTATAGTATAACAATTTAGGGCATGTTTTTCGATTTAACAGTATATATTGTTGTCTTTTACCCTACAGATGTTTTTCTATATTATGATTCGCTTCGTTCCCCATTACTTGTCACACCGCCCTCTCCCGCGCCATACAACTCCCTCTGGATCGGACGTGATGTCTTCTTCATGTGGTCCCTCCCCTACCATCATCGGGTTTTTGTTAGGTGTGTCATTCTTTCTGCTTATTTGTTTGCCCTGTCTATGCTATATTAATGGTCAACGTATTTGTTTTCTCGCTACGGGTTTCTTTTTCTTCTTTTCTGTTTTCTCACTCTTATTTTAAATGTTTTTACCCTGTCTTATCTCTTGCAGAATATTCCTTCCTCTACAACTTCATTGGCTTTGCTGTTTTCTCTTTCAATTAAGGTCTGATTGTTTTCTTCATTCTGTTTGTCTGCAATGGTGTTGACAATGGTTTCCTGGAATGTCAGCGGTCTGAATTCTCCAAATTAAAAGACAATGTGTTCTCACCCATTTGTAAAAACTGAGTGCTCATATAGTTTTTTTTTGCAGGAATCTCTTGGATATAGAATCTATGAATTGAGGAGGGGATCAGTGGGTGAAGTCTTCTTTTCGTCTGCTTTGGGGAAAAACACAGAGTTTTAATATTGTGTCACAAGTCTTTTGAAGTTCAGTTGATTTCTCGGAAAAAAGATGAGTAGGGGAGATGGATAATACTTAAAGTGTATTGTGATAATATTCCAATTGTTCTACAGCTGATTGGTTTTTAATTTCACAGAAGCTTTTGCAGTATCCTGATGACAATCTAGTTCTGGCTCATGATTGTAACTTACCTGATGATCCTTTTCTAGATAGACACTGCTCATCACACTACATACCAAACAAATCACAAAAATGCTTTCACACAAGCTTTTCAAAGACGCAACCTTACTGATGCCTGGTGATTATGCAATCCAACTCTAAGGGAGTATACATTTTTTTCCCCAGTACATCATACACAATCTTGAATTGATTATGTTTTTGTTTCAGATCACTAAATCAATCCTTACATTCAGCAGATATTGGTTCAATTTTTATCTCAGATCATTGCCCGGTATCTGTGCATTTAGATATCTTGCGCAAATCTACTCTTCCTATGAGATGAAGATTTAATAATTCCCTATTATTGGATTCCTCTTTCATCTCTTCTTTAACTGCTTTTACCCAAGATTTTTTCTTTTTTAATCAGACGTAAGATGTTCCATGTTCTCTTTCATACTGTATGGGATGCATTTAAAGCCTCAACTCGAGATTTTATAATTAATTTTGTTTCTAAAAAGAGGCGACCATCTCAATCTTAGTCTAAACTAACTCACAATGAAATTAAACTTTTAGAGAATTCTTACTACACTGCCCTTTCTCAACAGGCTCTAAATCAGCAAATTAAAGCCGCATGTTAGACCTGGCACCTTGGCGTGAGTCTCCCTTCCACTTTTTGTCGCTGTGCCTCATGTGTTTTGCTGGTGTTAGCTGCTCAGAGCACTGTGCCACTGCCAACCAGTGCCACAGTGCAAATGCTCCCTATTTGAAATGTATATGTTTTTTTTTTTTTTTTTTTTTTTTTTTGAAACCGTTTATTGCATCCATAAAAAGGTTACAGGTATGGGCCTACAACCGCACGGCCGGCCGCTAAAGCATCACAAATATAGTACATACAGACAGTAAAGGTCTCTCAGCGGTGTACAGTAGAAACACAGGAGTAATCAACGGTGCAGGCTTCACGGCGTCCTGCCACAGAGTACGGTTTCATTTTAAGGACTAACAACATCAACAAAAAACCACAACCGCAAGGCAACCCGAGATTCAAGATGACAACACTTGCTCCATAGTGGGGGATCCAGACTGGCAGGAAAGATCTGAAGAGGGGGATGGGAGGAGATCAAGGACTGGGGGGCCGCGTGCCCGCGGCCGAGCAAGAGGGTCCAGCTAGGGAGACGGAGCAGGCGAGGCAGCCGGCAGCTGTGGTGGCTCACAAATGCCCCCACGGTAGGCGTTCCAGGGGCCCCAGATTTTCACCCACGCCCCAGGCTTGCCCCTCGCCACATACACCACCCTTTCACGGAACATACACCAATCCATGTGCTCTTTCCAGGCCGACACCGCAGGGGGCCTCTGGGATCCCCACAATTGAGCAATATCACGTTTCGCTATCATGTATCCCAGAGTCACCCACCGCGTCTGCGGAACCGAGTAGTCATTCGGTTCCCATACATTCAACAAGCACCTCCTCGCTTCGGGCAGCAGCGCTACACGCGTGACCACATGCAGGACCTCATGCACACCACGCCAGAATCGCTCCACCTTCGGGCACTCCCACAGTATATGCATAAAAGTCGCCAACGCACCACAGCCACGCTTACACAGTCCGTCCATGGCAAAACCCATACGTAGAAGCCTCGGCCCCGTCACGTAGACCCGGTGAAGAATCTTGAGCTGGACGAAACGAAGGCGAGCCGGGATGGCCACCTCTTTCGGAGAGGCCACCGCGGACATCCAATCCTCGTCGTCCAGCTCCAGCCCGTCGGCCACCCAAGCCTCGCGTAGACTAGTTAACAGGCACGATCTATCATTAATCAGCTTCTTGTATATGAGGGAGATCGTGCTGTCCGGGACATGGCCATCCAGCACTCTGTCCTCCAGGGGGGAAGACTCCGGAATGGATGCAACATCCGGGAAGACGGAGCCCAGCGCATGGCGGACCTGCAGGTACCGAAAGTACTCACTGCCCTGCAGCTGGAACTCCGCCTGCAGCGTCTCAAAAGTTTTGAATCCCCCCCTCGTCCAGAGATCCCCCACTGTGCTGATTCCGATCGTGTCCCACTTCTCGAAGCCCTTCGATGTCCACAGGGAGCCCAGTCTCTCAGAGGCATACAGTGGAGACGCCCGGGTCAAACGGTCCTTCCACCCCATAGCTGCATTAGCCGCGTGCCAAACCCGCACCATTACACGCGTCGGTCCCGTCAGACGGGAGTCAGGCGCGCCAGAGTACAGCGCTCGATTGTAATCGCCACCGGGCAGGAGCATCTTGTCCATCTCGAATGCCGGGTTCAGGGCGGGCCCGTAAAGGCCATGATTAATTGCAGCTAGCTGGGAGGCCCAGTAATACCGTTTAATGTCCGGGAGGGCGACCCCTCCATCGTACCACGGGAGCGTCAGTTTAGCCAGAGCAATACGCGGCCTCCCGTCCCAGAACAGGCGCCGCTGAAGGCCCTCCACCTCACGAAAGTAGCGTGCCGGGACCATATCCATAGTGTTCTGGAGGGCGTAGAGGAAGCGCGGCAGGGACATCATTTTAAACAAGGCCGCTCGACCGAGCGGCGAGAGCGGGAGACGCCGCCAGCGCACCACATCCTCCTTCAAACGCTGGAGAGGGGGCAGCAGATTCCGCTCATAGCGGGCCTCCGGGTCAAGAGTGATATATATACCCAAGTACCGGAAACCCTGGGAGGCAATCTGGATCGGGCAGTCCCGCGGCAGGACCGGAGCCTCCCCGGAAAGCACGTAGACGCAGGATTTCGCCCAGTTAATGACTAGGCCTGAGTTGCGACCGAAGGAGCGCAAAACATCAACTAGGACGATCAGGGACTTGCGCGGGGAGGCGAGATACAAAAGGATATCGTCCGCGTAGAGGGACACGCGGTCCTCGTGCTCGGGGGTCCAGCGGAGACCACGGATGGAAGGGTGCCACCGCAGCCACTCCGCCAGGGGCTCCAGGGCCAGGGCGAACAGAAGAGGCGACAGGGGACAACCCTGTCGCGTGCCCCGCCCCAGCGCGAACGGGGTCGACACACGCCCGTTCACCACCACCTGCGCCATCGGGCCCGAATATAGTAATTTGACCCAGCTGATGAAACCCGGGCCAAACCCAAACTTCGCGAGCATCGCCCAGAGATATGGCCATTCGAGCGTATCAAACGCCATGGTGGCGTCCAAGGACGCCAAGATGGCTGGCTCCCGCACAAATGGGACACGCGCGAGCACGCCGTGCAGGCGCCGTAGATTAAGAGCCGTATTGCGGTGTGGGATAAAGCCCGATTGGTCTTGATGGACCAAATCGCCCACCACGCCAACCAACCGGTTAGCCAACACCTTGGCGAGGATTTTGGGCTCCGCGTTCAAAAGCGAAATCGGCCGATAGGATGTGACCCGTTCACGGGGCTTCCCCTCCTTGTGGATTACCACAATTGTGGCCAGACGCTGGTCCGGCGGGAGGGAGCCCTGCGAGTGGGCCGCGAGGAACATCGCTCGCAGGTGGGGTGCCAGCACATCCGGGCGTAACTTATATAGCTCAATGGGAATGCCATTCGGGCCCATGGCCTTGCCGGATGAAATCGAGCGAATAGCCGAGGCAATTTCGTCCGAGGTGGGAGGGACGTCCAGCGAATCTCTGTCTTCCGCCGTAAGGGAGGGGAGTGCAATATCCCGAAGCAGGGCACGGGAGTCCGCCTCCGAACAGGGAGAAGCAGGGGAGTAGACTCCGCGGAAATAATCCGCGAAACAGGAGACAATGGCTTCCGGCTCCGTGGCACACGCACCATCCACACTCTCAATCAAAGGCACCACTCGGCTCGCTCTCTCTCTCTTATCCAACCACGCAATCAATTTACCGGCCTTATCACCCACATCATACAAGCGCCCCTGCTGCTCTCTACCAAGGCCCCTGGCCGCCTCCGTGACGAGGGCCCGGTAGGCCGCCTGCTTTAACTGCAGAACATGTAACCTGGCGTCTGTTACCCCGTTCCCCAGGTCACCCTCTAATTCCGCAATCTCGGCCTCCACCCGGGTCACCTCCTCCCGCTCACGCCGCCGGGCACTGGCAATAAAGGAGAGGGCCTCCCCTCTAAGAACCACTTTGAAAGCCTCCCATAGGGAGATGGCAGATGGGACCGACCCCACATTCTCCTCAAAATAGCGCTGCAAGGATGTGATCAAGTCGGCACGAATGGTGGGGTCGCGCAGATACCAGGCGTTAATCGGGGCCACCCTGCCATCCCCCCTCGGGAAGACATCGAAATGCAACAACAATGGGGAGTGGTCTGAAATACCCCGTGCCAGATGGCGCACCTCTCCCACCCTCCCCGCATGGGCCGCTGGGACAAGGATGTAATCAAGCCGCGAAAGACTACCATGGGCCCCCGAGTGGAAGGTGTATTGTTGCAATACGGGATGCTTTAAGCGCCAACAATCCACCAGGCCCAGTGTGTCTAAAAGGCCAGGCAGCCACGCCTGTGCCCGGGGGAGGTCCCTAGGGGGATGGCGATCCATAGATCCAGAAACAACCGCATTAAAGTCCCCTCCAACCACCAATAGGCCACTCGGAAGTTCCAGAAGGAGGCGCCCCAGGTCCGCAAATGTAGTGGCCTGTAGCCCAGGCGGGACGTACACCGACACAAAACTGAACACTCTACCCTCCATACGTCCCGCCAGAGCAGTGTAACGTCCCCTCTCATCGTGGTGCACCTCATCAATCTCCAACGGGAGCGAGTTCCTAACCATAATACCCACCCCCCGCGAGCCTGAGGTGAAGCCAGAGTGGGCCGCCAAACGGTATCCCCTCCGATTCATTGCATGAAAGGTGTTACCTATAAGGTGCGTCTCTTGCAGAAAGACAACATCTGGGGAAATACGTTTTAAATACTGCAGGACCACACCACGCTTAATCCTATCCCCCAGGCCGTTAACATTCCATGACAACACAGTCAAGTCCCTACCCCCCATCATACGTCGAAACAATCGGTCGTCCCCCACCGAGCAGTCTAAAGACAACAAAACAGTTGCAGGATTGCCTTGCGGTACGAACAAACAACACACCCCCCCCACCCCCCGGTCCCAACAAAACTCCCCCCTCCCTGCACCCCTGCATGAGCCCAGACAGCCCCCCCAAAGTGCAGTGTGCCTGTCGCCCCATAGCTAAATACTAACTAGTCCCCCAGAGGAGGAGGGAAGCCCCCAGCAGACCCCACATGACCTCCATGGGAGGGGAACCTACAGAAGCAGTATGTGGTGAAGGAACAATGTCCCGAGTAAGGCAATACAGTCACCCCTCAATTCTGATCCAGCGGGCCCTCCTCGCCAGCTGCGCTCCCCCCACCCCCCCGGCCCCGATCCCCAGGCAAGGTGTCCAACCAGTCCCCAGCCGCCTCGGACCGGTCGAAGAAGTGCGTGCGACCATCCACCTCCACCCGCAGCTTAGCCGGGAAGAGCATTGAGTACTTAAGATTTAGGTCCCTTAAACGACGTTTGATGCCAATAAAGCTCTGCCGCTGCTTCTGGACTGCCGGGGTAAAGTCTGGGTAGAAGTTTACGTCCATGTTGTCCAACCTGACCGGTCCCTGTTGCCTGGAGGTCTGGAGGATGGCATCTCGGTCCCGAAAATTAAAGATTCGGGCAATAAGGGGCCGCGGCGGGGCACCGGTCTTAGGGCGGCCCCCAGGGACCCGGTGGGCACGTTCCACCGCAAAAAACTTACTCAGCCCCCGGGGCTGGAGATGGGTCAGGATCAAGTCTTCCACGAAGAGATCCGCCGCCTCCGCCTCACGTCCCTCCGGCACACCAATAATGCGGATATTATTCCTCCGGGCGCGTCCCTCGGAATCCTCCAGTCGCCGGTCCATCAGGGCGCTCGCCTGGCCAAGCCGGCGCACCTCCTTCTGGAGGGCCACCACGTCAGTCGTGAGGCTCGTTGTGGTGTGGGTCAGGGAATCGACTCGGTCGTTCGTCTTTGACAAGTCCGCCCTCACAAGGCCCACATCCACCAGGACCGAGTCAATTTTTTGCGACAAGGTATCAAAACGCTGGTCCACTGAGGCCTTCAGTTCAGCGATGGCGCCCATGACGTCCCGGAGGGTTAGATCCACTGGATGGGCAGGTGTCTCCGTCGGTCCCACCGGGGATGACCGCGTTGTCTCCGGAGAACCCTTTTGGAGCGTGTAGCGGTCCATACTATTGGCCTGGTGCGCCGTGCCACGGCGGGTCGTCTTCACCTTCGCCCGGTCGCCATCTTGTTTGGTGGCCATGCTGGCCCTTCCACCGTCGCGCCAAGATCTCCAAACGGGCCGTCACACCAGATCACGGGTGTCAAGGGGGCGACCACAGAGCCGCGGGTCGACCCACCGCCGGCGGGCCAGCTGGGTACCTGGACAAGGCCACACCACCGCACCCCGCTCCGCAGCCCGACCTCGCCAGAGAGCAAGGAGGGCGCAAAAGCGAAAGTGAAAGTGCGGGGTGCGCGAGTCGCCCAGCCCCGCTCGCCGCTGTTATTCACCTTGTCCCCGGATCGCGCCACTACTCCAATCCGGGGGGCCGGCGAGGAGAAGGCCGCAACCTTCAGTCGATGTTCCCACCGGTGTTCGGGGTCCGATTCGAGCCCAAAAAACGGGTAGTGCCTCAGCTCGGGTTCCCCGACACAGTCCCCTTAACAAGGACAGGATATTTCCAGGATTTATTCAGGAGGTCGCGGAGGTCCTCGGGAGCCTCGCACCTACGCGGCCATCTTGGTTGCGCGCTAGGCTCCTCCCCTGAAATGTATATGTTGGTTGGAATTCCATGATTGGCTTATTTGGTTTACTGTCAGACCCCAGTAAAGTGCACCAGGAGTGCCCAGGGCTTGAAAATACAAATGCTGCTGGTGGGCTTGCAGTACTGGTTGTGCCACCCACAGAAGCGGCCTGGTAAAATGTATCTAAGGTCTGCCATTGCAGGACCTGCGTGCAGTCTGGTACTGTCATGCTGACTAGGTAAGTGCAAACACTTGCCAGTCCCTAAACCTTCCCTTAACTTCATATTAGTCACCCCTATGGTAGGCCCAAGGGCAGGGTGCATTGTAAGCATAAGGTAGGACAAGCCCTGATGTGTGTGGCATGTCCTAATAGTGAATTACAGCCATTTTCGTTTTTCACTATTGTAAGGCTACCTGTTCTCCATAGGCCAGAATGGGCCGTCAGAATTGTTACATTCTATGATCCTAACAGACCCAGGGAACATGGTAGAAATTCGCGTTTAGTATGCCTGAACTCAGAATAATAAAATACATCTTTTAGTAAAGTTTATTTTAATATTCTGTGTTTGCAAATACCACTTTTAGAAAGTTGGTAGTTGCTTGCCTGACCATTTCAGCCCGCCTCTGCTATGATGTGTATCTGCCTGTCTGGTTGTGTGAGTGACAGGGCTGGGGAAACCCAGAGGGGCAGGGCTAGGTAGCCTGGTGGTGAATAGGAAGATTGGCAGTCAGATGGGTGGGAGGAGTACACCTGGGCTCTGAATAGGGTTGTGCTCTGCTACCACAATGCTTTGCTCCACCTCCTGCGGAGCGGCTGATGTCTCTGCCCTGCACCCTGAATAGAAAGGCAGAGTCATGTCAACAGAGTGCTCAAGAACTGGTTTGGACTGGGCAAAGGCCCCTCAACCCCAGAGGAACAAAGGAATTAGGGTTATAAGTATTGGGACCCTGCTCCCAAGAAATTAGATCCTGCTGAAACAAGAAGAACCTCTGCCAGAGAAGAAGGAACTGGGAAAACTGTAGGAGGAGTACTGTCCCTGGCCTGGGGGATTGGCCTGCAGTGGTTGCCTTGCTGCTGAAGGAGAGGAGAACGACTACTAAAGACTTTGCTTCAACTTGTGCTTTAAAAAGATCTCCAAGGGCTTGAACTGAGCTTGCCCCCTGAACGAAGTCCCAGGACCAGTGGACTTCACCCCCAGCTCCCCAGAGTCTTTTGGAAGTGCCTGCTGCTGTTGTTGGGCCTTCTGAGGGACTGCGTGTCGCAAGGAGCTGCGAGCGCGACGCAAGGAGGAGAAGCGTGCCGCCGTCGGAGCTGTTGCCGTCGCATCTCGCAGAGAGTGTCGCCACTGCAGCATCGCATCGAGCGGAAATGTCTCGCATCATCCGGAAGTGTCTCGCAACGCCGAAGAAGCGTGTTGCCATCAGAGCCATCGTAGCTGTCGCATTGCACCACATCGAGAGAAGAGTCTCGCATCGAGGAGGAAGCGTGTCGCCATCGCAGCCATCGTAGTTGTCGCATTGCACCGCATCCAGAAAAGCGCCTCGCATCCACGGAGAAGCGTGCCGCCGTCGGAGCCGCTGTTGTCGCATCTCGCAGAAGGGGTGTCGCCGCTGCAGCATCGCATCGAGCGGAAGCGTTTCGCAACGTCGGAGAAGAGGGCCGCTGCCAAGGCCGCTGTCGTTGCATCTCATCAAGGGTGACGCCACTGTAGCTGACGCATCGAGTCGAGTCTTTTCGCAACATCGGAGAAGCGTAACGCATCTGGAAGATCCCGACTTAATTTCTTTTGCACCAAGAACTTCAACGCATCTGCATCGCTGCAACACTTTCGTTGCCCTGCGTGTCGCATCTAAGGTACATTGACTTAAAGTGTCGCATTTAAGAAGTTAAGAGAAACTAAGCAATCGTTTACCAACTAAGCAAACGTATTGTGTATTTTTAATCGTTTAATGGTCTTGTGATAATCCTATATAAAGACTCCTTATTTTTTATATAAATACCTGTGTGGTGTCCATTTGTAGTGTTGTCACTTGGTTACTGTATGTGTTCACAAATGCTTAACCTATAATGCTCTAAGATAAGCCTTGTCTGCTCGCGCCAAGCTACCTAGAGGGTGAGCAAGGGGTTGTTTTAGTAGTGTAACCCCTTACCCTGACTGGAGGAAAGGTTCCCTGCTTGTCACAAGTACCTACCTGTGCCAACCAGAGAACCCGGATTCTAACACCGCACTTATTTTTTTAAAAAGTATCCACTGACAACGCTGCTTCGTACCGCCTCATTTCTAGTGCTAAGTATTATGGAGGCCAAGATAAATCTGGAAGGTTGCTAGCTAATTATCTTAAAATTAAACACAATATATTATTCATTGAATCAATTATCAATGATAGTGGCTCTTCTCATCACTGAGACCAGGATATTCTAGCTCAATTTCAACAATTTTATAAAAAATCTAACCACGCCGGACTGTCTACCCTCAGATATTGCAATTTTCAGTTATCTATCATCTATTCCAAAGCCAGCTTATTCTTGAATTGACTTCTCTTCCCTAGAGATGGATATTACTTAAACAGAATATCACCTCACATTGCTTTCCATTAAAAAAGACTAGGCTTCAGGGCCAGATGGTTTTATAGCTGAGTTGTATACACACTTTCCCAAATTGCTTCTTCCTTTACTTTGTCTGTTAATTTATTTTTTTATTAATTCGGCTACCTATTCTGGCTCATTTCTTGCTGCCTTCATCTGTTTAATCCTGAAAGTGGGAAAAGATCCACACTTTTGTAGAAACTACCGACCGATCTCTTTAGTTAACTTAGATTATAAAATGTCCTCTAAATCATTAGCTTTACAGCTAAAAGTGCATCTTCCTGATCTCTTAGGGACGGAATGATCTGGTTTTGTCAAGGGAAGATATCTCTCAGACAATACTTGATATAATTTCTAGATCTGCAAACTTACCCGATTCTTTAGCGGCCATTGCCCTTGGATGCCGAAAAGGCTTTTGATTGTGTTACTTGGTCTTATTTATTTCAAACTTTAACATGGTTTGGTTTTGGACCAAAATTTATGGCTTTCATTTCTCTCCTTTTTACTTCCCCTAAGACAGTCATTTGTGTTAATAGACGGACGTCTTATTATTTTAGCCTATACAGAGGGGTTCGTTAAGGTTGTCCCATTTCCCCCTTCCTTTTTAACTTAGCACTAGAACCATTTTTATCTCCGATCCGCCAGAATGTTAATATTCATGTTTCCATCCATGACTCACAACATGTTAAATTGGCTGCGTATGGTGATGACATTTTACTATTTATATCTAAGCCTCAATCTTCACGTCCTGCTTTCACATCAGAAGTTGCTTCTTACTCATCTGTCTGAATAATAGGAAGCCTTGTATGTCTTTAGCTAAGCTAAAATGCACTAAAGTTGTGCGTGGAGTACACTTTCCTGATTTCCCAAAATACCATAAGTGTTTCCTTTTGCAACAACCTTCTCATTGGATTGCACCATCCACACTATATACTCCGTTGTGGGTTGATTTGGAACAAGCTTTTTTGTCTCCTTATTCTTTTTTAGGATTCCTGTCCTTTATGTGAAAACCTAGGAAAATGTCTAATCCTATCATCAATAATTCTTGCAAATTATTATTTTCTGTAATTCCTTATTCTCCACTAGATCTGTGCTCATTTCTTAATTCTACTATATGGAATAACCAATTTATTAAGTTAAGAAGAAACATCCTATTTATTGACATTCCTGGAGAACTAAAGGGCTGATTTGGGTTCATCAATTATTTGATCGGGATTCATTCCTTACTTTTCCTCAAGTTCAGGATCTCTTTAGCCTTCCATCTACTTTCCTAGCCACATTTCTTCTTTTACACGGGGCTATAGTTCAAGCATATATTTAGTTCAAATCCATTCCATCCTCTGATAATTCATCATCCACACAATTAGCTGTTGTTTTACCTACTTGTCCTCCTAAGGCTTCCCTTATTTATTCTCATTTACTTGAAGCTCCCACTTGGACATCCAAGTCTAAGACTGAACTTACATGGGAGGAAGATCTTTCATTAACATTACCTATACCCACCTGGGGGGACTCAAATTATAAAGTCGCCCCATGCAGTCAGCACTACACAAACACTTTTTTCATGTACACATTCTTTTTATGACACCAGACACCCTTCTTAGGATTATTCAAGATATTCCAGACACCAGTTGGACTTGTTCTGCACCGCAAGCAGACTTGAAACACTTACTTTCCACTTGTCCCCTAGACTCTATATTCTGTTTACAAATTTGGCATCAAATTAATCTTATTTTCCAGAGTAATGTCTCTTTTTCTATTTCCAATGTATTTTTGAATAATAGGAAGCCTTGTATGTCTTTAGGTAAGCTAAAATGCACCAAAGTTGTAGTTGGAGTACACTTTCCTGATTTCCCGAAATACCATAAGTGTTTCCTTTTGCAACAACCTTCTTATTGGATTGCACCCTCCACACTATATACTCAGTTGTGGGTTGATTTGGAACAAGCTTTTTTGTCTCCTTATTCTTTTTTAGGATTCCTGTCCTTTATGCGAAAACCTAGAAAAATATCTAATCTGATCATCAATAATACTTGCAAATTATTATCTTCTGTAATTCCTTATTCTCCACTAGATCTGTGCTCATTTCTTAATTCTACTATATGGAATAACCAATTTATTCAGTTAAGAAGAAACATCCTATTTATTGACATTCCTGGAGAACTAAAGAGCTGATTTGGGTTCATCAATTATTTGATCGGGATTCATTCCTTACTTTTCCTCAAGTTCAGAATCTCTTTAGCCTTCCATCTACTTTCCTCGCCAAATTTCTTCTTTTACACGGGGCTATTTTTCAAGCATATATTTAGTTCAAATCCATTCCATCCTCTGATAATTCATCATCCACACAATTAGCTGTTGTTTTACCTACTTGTCCTCCTAAGGCTTCCCTTAGTTATTCTCATTTACTTGAAGCTCCCACTTGGACATCCAAGTCTAAGACTGAACTTACATGAGAGGAAGATCTTTCCATAACATTACCTATAGCCACCTGGGGGGACTCAAATTATAAAGTCCCCCCATGCAGTCAGCACTACACAAACACTTTTTTCATTTACAACATACTTTTTATGACACCAGACACCCTTCTTAGGATTAATCAAGATATTCCAGACACCAGTTGGACTTGTTCTGCACCGCAAGCAGACTTGAAACACCTACTTTTTACTTGTCCCCTAGACTCTATATTCTGTTTACAAATTTGGCATCAAATTAATCTTATTTTCCAAAGTAATGCCTCTTTTTCTATTTCCAATGTATTTTTGGTTAGTGTATCCAAGGTTTGGGTTAATTCTCCTTTTAACATGCAGATACTAGACTTGTTATTAGTACTTGCTTTTCAACAAATAACTGGCAATTGGAAGGATTTTACACAATTGTCTGTTAAGGCATGGTGGTATGTAGTTTGTCACAATCAACAATTGGATACGGCAGATATGAACCTTCTATCCCTTGTTTTAAAACAAAATGCCCTTTGGTCACCCGTTACTCAATTTCTTGATTATTCCGCTATTACAACTTTAGCCCCCCACCTCATCTCCAGAAAGTTCTGCAACCTGCCTGACTTCCCTTTCAAGACTCATTTAAGTATTCCCTTATATTTCATCTAATATGTATAGCTGATAAATAATCAGACCATAATTTTGTATGCATTGTATACCTCTTCTTTTTTTTCTTACTTTTGTTTTTCCTTTTCTGCATCTCTTGATTGATTGCTTTGTATTATTCTATTGTATGTCAACTTAAGCCAAATAAATATTCTTTTTTTAAACTTAAAAAGCAATCCCAGACATGGTGGTCTGCTGACTCCAGCTTGCCATCATCCCTGTGATTTTAGCGATTCCTAATGGGCTGCAAATTGCAACCTGCCTCACTAATATTAATGAGGTCAGTTGATTTAGGAAACGCTAAATGAAAGTCATGAAGTTTCATTCATTCATATGGTGATTACCTGATTGCGATCCACAGAGAATCGCAATTAGGTAATCGATATTTGAAATAAGGATATATGCGACCCCTATTGACACTTGGTCCATTGTTGATAAATCTATATGCTTAATCATTTGATGTATGTCTGTGAATAGTAACCAGCTGGGGACCAATGATTACGGTTGATCATCGAAAATAGTATGCAGGCTCCGTTTGACAGATGTCTAGCTAAAATGTTCATAAATGTTTGGGATACTGCGTTTAATGAAGGTATCAATTGGTAAAGCTACATTAGGCTTCATCATTATTCGACCTAGTCAAAACTGCCCACATTCGAAGTCAGAATCAGACCTCTAGAAATAACAGCATTAAACAGGCATTAGCAAAGTCAATAGGGCTTGGATCCAAAACCTATTGGCTTTGCCAATGGTTTTCTTTTCATAGATGGCTGCCACAAATGGGTGCGCACCAGCTGCAAGGAAGGAGGATACATTAAGGGAGATAGATGACCCCGCCAGGACACCCTTGGGTAACCGTTCCACTCATAGCATAACCCCTGGCCTGTTTTACCACTGAATATTACCATAGAAGAAGCCCTACTAGCAGTAAATGGAAGTGTAGGAGGTAAAGCCCCAGGGCCCAACAGGGTGCCAGTGGATGTTTATAAAACTGTTGTTGACTCATGAGGTCCAGTTTTAACTAGAGTTTTTAATATGGCCGCAACCACTGTGATTCCACCTTCATTGGGAAGAGCCTTTACAGTAACAATCTTTATGTTGGGAAACAAATCTGAAGCAAAGAACTATCATCTAAAATTGCTTTTAGATTATTCGATAAAAGTGATGAGTAAAGTGTTACTCATGAGACTGGAAGATTGGGCAAGTGAACACTCAATACTTTCCCCGCACAGTTTGGGATCAGAAAAGGAGTGGAGACCATAGAGCAATGGGTGAATCTAGATTTATTAATAGGTAAATATACTTGTGTTGAAGGTATATCTCTTCTTTGCAGATTTGAGCAGTGCTTTCGTTTTATTTGACCACACCATTCTATGGTCAACCCTGCTCTCTCCATTGGTGCGCCTAGACCGATTACTTGCTTCCTTGCTAGGCTATATTAGAAATTATCGAGTACAGTGCGCTTTGGCCCTCAAGGCGAATTAACCGAAAATGTCAATGTCAAAAGAGGCATTCAGGAGGGCTGTGTTCTCTCCTCCATGTTATTTTCCCTGTTTAGTAATGGTGTGGACAAGGTCCTTAAAGCTATAAAAGCAGATGCCTCCCAAGTCGCCGGGAGTCCTATACCAGTTCTATTGTATGCGGAAGACGCTGTCCTGCTGTCTAGCACCCCGGTGGGCTTACAACATTTAATGAATACTTTTGGAGATTTTATTGCTGCAAGAAAATCAGGGGTTAATAAGAATAAAACCTACACAATGATTTGCTGAGCTAAGCAAAAGAAATGTCAAACATGTTTTGTGGCTAATACCCAAGTAGCTAAAGTCAACACTTCTTCTTATTTGGATGTTACTTTTGCAGGTAATGGCTCATGGTCACACAAAATTACCAATATTAGGGGTAAGATGCGTAGGAGTGCCTACAGAATGTTTACGTTCTCATCAAAGCTAGGCATCCGACCCATAAAAGATATGCTTGCAATTTATAAGCCCAGGATATTAGCTACCGCCACATATGGGAGCGGGGTATGGGTCCATTACAAGATTAAGGCTCTCCAGATTGAGGAAAATAGTTTCCTCAAGCATTTATTATGTCTCTCTTCCTCCACCTCTACAGGGCTAGCACACAGTGAGGTTGGGCTGCAGTATCTTGCATACATAGTTGCTCTCTACCCTTTTTTGCTTTGGCGCGCTATCTGGATAAAAGAAGAGACTTGTTTTACCAAGTCATTTATTGAAGAATGCCTGTCTTTGGATAAAGCACTGTGCATACCTTGGATAAGTTATATTAATTTCACCTATATTGAATTGCTTATGACGTCAATTCAGCCTAACCCTCGATCTATAATAACACTCTCTAAACAGTCTATTAAATTTAACCTCATGTTTTATAAAAGGGAAGCCAGCGTGAGAAGCGAGGGGGGGAATCAACTGTTGCACTTTATTTCTCACTTGCATTGAAGGAAGGCCATCAAAGTAATTTAGCTCATGTTTAAAATGTAATTCGCTGGTTTGTATTAACGATATTTAGATTAGAGATTGTTCACCATTTAGATGCCTTTCCCTTCTTGAAAATTTGCCCATCAAACATGATCCCCTGTCCCTGTGACGGTCAGAGCAAACAAAGCACTATGGCGCATATTATCAAGACAGACGATAAAACTATCACCGCTTTAGCGGCAGAAAATTGCCGCTAAAACGGCGATAATGGGCTTGATAATATGCTCAATGGAATTCAATTGAAGCTCAGATTAGATGTCCTTCCCATCTAACATGGGCTTCAATTGGAATTCCATAGAGCATATTATCAAGCCCATTATCGCCGTTTTAGCGGCAGTTTCCTGCGGCTAAAGCGGCAATAATTTTATCGCCTGTCTTGAAAATATGCCCCTATGCGCTTTATGCTGTTTTGTGCTTTTTACTCAAAATTTACGTGTCATTAAATAAAACCTCTTCTGCTTGCACAAGATATCAGATAGCATATTGTTGACCTGAAATATCTGCTTGAGTTGAATGACTCCAGGGTTTGCCTTATTGTTGCACTTTTTATTACAAAAGCAATTAATATACGTAAAAGTGTTGTTCTTTGGTCCTGTAATGAATTCTATGGAGATTGGATGGCATCCTTTCAGTCATTTTAAATATGTACCACTAGTAGGGACATTTATTATCATAATCATTTGTTATTGTTGTTGCTTGTATTTCCATTTCATTTCATTTCAAATCTTTATTCGGATATAAAATATTCATAAAAGCACAGATCATATCATAATAAAGGGGAATATACCAATCCAGTAACATAGACATTATAAAAACAGAATCATACATGACAATCAATTTAGCATAACAACAAATATTTGCAGAAGGTCCCATAAGTCAATTAAATATTAGATTCATATTGAGCCTAACCATCACATCTACTAATGATTCAATAAAACCAAACGTCATGAGGTGCACATTGAATTTCGTGTGCGCATCGACAAAAAGGTGCCTACATGAGCAGTTAGCTCATCATCTGCTAACTTACAGATTGTTACGTAAGCTTCCTCTTGGTGTATAGGTCGAGTACTCTTAAAAAATGGGGTTAAAAACTGGTTAGTGTATAGGCTACAAAATTTGCAAAAAAATAAAAAGTGGAGTGTTGGCTTCCCACTCCTATCATCACATGGGCAAGGTAATTGATCCAGAAGAGCAATATACCCCAAAGGGAAACACAGTAAAAATGTTACCATGCTAGCCCTTAAACAAAACCATCATCCTCTCTCCCAACGTCCAATTGGCTTTAAGAGTTAACTAGATGGGGTATTTGATTCATCTGCAATGTGCAAATAACTTTCTACTGACTTTTTCAGAACCTCCCTTTCCAATCTTAGTGTTCTGTAGTGATCATATAAAGCCCCCTGAGTCACTTTTGTTATTCATATCAACAGATACACTCGGGTTTGTAAAAATTAGCGCATTGTTGATACTATTCAAACTATCCCTTACTGCAGCAAGCAATGGTATTTCTTTTCTCTTATCACACTTAACCCCTTCGCTGCCAGGCCTTTTCCCCCTCCTGTGCCAAGCCTTTTTTTGGCTATTTGGGGTAGTGCGCGCTGACCTTTTTGACCACATAAGGTATCCACGCCAAATTTGAGTCCTTTTCTTCCAACATCATGGGGATTCTAAAGGTACTCAGGGTTTGTGGATTCCCCTGGAGGGGTCACAGAAATGAGCCAAAATACAGCAAAATATTGTTTTTTTGGTGAAAAATTGGAAAAACAGGCTGCAAATGAAAGCGTCTGGGTTTTTCCCTGCAAATGTTATCAAAAAAGGGTTTGTGGGGCTGAAATCACAATTTTCCCAGCTTTTAGGGGATACCAGACTTTTGCCAGAAAACCAACATTTTTTACACAGTTTTGGCATTTTTCTGGGACATAGCCTATTTTTGCTATTTTTTGTGCTTTCGACCTTCTTCCAGTTAATGGTAGAAATGGGTACAAAAGCAATAATGGATCCTAGAAAGCTATACATTTTAAAGAAGTAGACAAAATTTTGAATTCAACAAGGGGTCATTTGTGTAGATCCATCAAGGTTTCGTTATAGAAACTAACAGTTAAATATAGGATACATTTAAAATTAATTGAAAAAAACAGCCTTTTGTGTCAACGTTTTCACCTGTAACTTCTTCTAATTATGACAGCTCTTTGAAAGCAATATACCGTTACATCCGCTGGACATTACTGGTTGTGGGGATATTTAGGAATTGTAGGTTCACCAGGAACCTGACGAACCCACAGCCAATAACTGAGCAGCGTCTTGCAATGGTTTTTTATAATGTACCGGGTATATAGTAAGTATTCTGTGAAAATGTGTACATGGAAAAATCGGTATGAAAGACACCTATGTATTTCTGAAATGGGAACAAAATATAGAGTTTAGAAACAGTAGATATTTGCACATTTCCGAAATTGGGAATACTCATACTAGCATGAGAATTATCGGTCATTTTTTAAAATGACTTATTTTTTACACAATGTCTTTCATTTGGAAGGCAGAAATGCATCGAAAATCAATAGGTAATAACAATTCCTTTACAAATCTGAATTACCCTAAGTCTCCCGATAAAAATGGTACCTAACTTGTGTGGGTAGGCATAGTGCCCACAACAGGAAATGGCTCAAACCCCAACGTGAACACTCCACATTTTCACAATGAAAAATAGTTTTTTAACCCTAGCTCTGCCGGCACCTAGGGAAACCTAGCGAACCTATAAATTTTTTAAAACTAGACACGCAGGGGAATCCAGGGTGGGGTGACTTGACTGCCTCTCACCAGGTTCTATTACCCAGAATCCCTTGCAAATCTAAACATTTGTCAAAAAAAACACATTTTCCTCACATTTCTGTGGTGTAAAGTCCTGGAATTTGTGTGGATCCACACATTTCCACACACCCCGCATTCCCCAAAGTCTTACAAGAAATATGGTACCTCACTTGTGTGGGTCGGCATAGTGCCCGCGACAGGAAACGGTGCAAAACACAACGTGGACATACCTCAATTTAGCAGTGAAAAATGACCCTTTTTTGGCGAAGTGCCTAGCTGTAGTTTTTGAACCATAGCTCTGCCAGCACCTAGGGAAACCTAGCAAACCTATACATTTTTGAAAACTAGACACCCAGGGGAATCCAGGATTGGGTGACTTGACTGCCTCCCACTAAGTTCTGTTCTGTGGAGAAGTGTGGCTCAATGATTAGAGCGGCAGACCCTGATACACGTCTAGCCCGGGACCAGGGTTCAATTCCCTGCCTCGGCGGGTCTTGGGCTCAAAAACAAATTCCACGGACCTGATAATTCTCGCCTCGGTGCCTATTCCAATCATGGAGTCCCACTCTACAACTCTGGGCAATAGCTTGCTTAATCTCCACATTGGCCCCCACAACGCTAAGGATGCCTGACCTCCACCTTGGGGGTGCCCAGGAGTGGACGCCTCACAGGGAAAGCCAGGATGGGTTCCACAGCGGTATTTGTACAAGCACCTTGAGACCCTTGCGGGTGAGTAGTGCGCTATACAAGTATCAAATTTACATTTACATTTACCCAGAATCCCTTGCAAACCTAAAAAAGTGCCAAAAAAACCAAATTTTCCCCACATTTCTGTGGTGGAAAGTTCTGGAATCTGTGTGGATCCACAAATTTCCACCCACCCCGCGTTCCCCAAATTCTTCCGAGAAAATGGTACCTCACTTGTGTGGGTCGGCCTAGTGCCCGCGACAGGAAACGGCGCAAAACGCAACATGGACACACCTCAATTTCACAGTGAAAAATGAACCTTTTTTGGCAAAGTGCCTAGCTGTAGTTTTTGAACCCTAGCTCTGCCGGCACCTAGGGAAACCTACCAAACCCACACATTTCTGAAAACTAGACACCCGGGGGATTCCAGGGAGGTATGGCTTGCATGGATCCTCTAACGTTTCCTTACCCACAATCCCCTGCAAACATCAAATTTAGCTGAAAAACATCATTTTTTTTGCACATTTTAGTGTGGGAAAGTTCTGGTATCACCGGGCTGACACAAATTTCCTACCACCCAGCGTTGACCCAGGTCTCCTGATAAAAACGGTGCCTCACTCGTGTGGGAGGCCAAAATACCCGCGACAGGCAAGGGCCCAAAACGTATTGAGGCGACATCAAAATTGCCTATCTCAAAACAACCTGGTTTTGCAAGGGGGGTCACTTCGGTTTTCACCCGGTGCTCGGCGGCCACCAAGGAAAACCTACCAAACCCACACATTTCTGAAAACTAGACACCTGGGGTATTCCAGGGAGGTATGGCTTGCGTGGATCCCCCCTGGATCCTGGATCCTCCCTGGAATCCCCCGGGTGTCTAGTTTTCAGAAATGTGTGGGTTTGGTAGGTTTCCCTAGGTGGCCGCCGAGCACCGGGCCAAAAACCCAGGTGACCCCCTTGGAAAACCAGGTCGTTTTGAGGTAGGCAATTTTGACGTCGCCTCAATACGTTTTGGGCCCTTGCCTGTTGCGGGTACTTGGGCCTCCCACACGAGTGAGGTACCGTTTTAATCAGGAGACCCGGGGGAACGCTGGGTGGTAAGAAATTTGTGTCAGCTCGGTGATGCCACAACTTTCCCACACAAAAATGTGTGAAAGAAGTGATTTTTTCAGCTAAATTTGAGGTTCGCAGGGAATTCTGGGCAAGGAAATGTTGGGGGATCCACGCAAGTCATACCTCCCTGGAATCCCCCGGGTGTCTAGTTTTCAGAAATGTGTGGGTTTGGTAGGTTTCCCTTGGTGGCCGCCGAGCACTGGACCAAAAACCCAGATGACCCCCCTTGCAAAACCAGGTCGTTTTGAGATAGGCAATTTTGATGTCACCTCAATACGCTTTGGGCCCTTGCCTATCGTGGGGATTTGGGCCTCCCACATGAGTGAGGCACCGTTTTTATCGGGAGATCCGGGGGAACGCTGGGTGGTAGGAAATTTGTGTCAGCCCAGTGATGCCACAACTTTCCCACACAAAAATGTGTGAAAAAAGTAATTTTTTCAGCTAATTTTGAGGTTTGCAGGGCATTCTGGGTAAGGAAACTTTGGGGGATCCACGCAAGCCATACCTCCCTGGAATCCTCCGCATGTCTAGTATTCAGAAATGTGTGGGTTTGGTAGGTTTCCCTGGGTGGCCGCCGAGCAACGGGTCAAAAACCCAGGGGATACCCCTTGCAAAACCAGGTCGTTTTGAGATCGACAATTTTGATGTCGCCTCAATACATTTTGGGCCCTTGCCTGTTGCGGGTACTTGGGCCTCCCACACAAATGAGGCACCATTTTTATCGGGAGACCCGGGGGAACGCTGGGTGGTAGGAAATTTGTGTCAGCCCAGGGATGCCACAACTTTCCCACACAAAAACGGGTGAAAAAAGTGATATTTTCAGCTAAATTTGAGGTTTGCAGGGAATTCTGGGTAAGGAGACTTTGGGGGATCCATGCAAGCCATACCTCCCTGGACTCCCCTGGGTGTCTAGTTTTCAGAAATGTGTGGGTTTGGTAGGTTTCCCTAAATGGCCGCCAAGCCCGGGCCAAAAACTCATGGGACCCCCTTTTTCAAAACCAGGTTGTTTTGTGATAGGTAATTTTGATGTCTCCTCAATAGGTTTTGGGCCCTTGCCTGATGCGGGCACTAGGCCTACCCACGCAAGTGAGGTACCATTTTTCTCTGAAGACTTTGGGGAACGCGGGGTGGGTGGAATTTTGTGGACCCACGCAGATTCCAGATCTTTCCACCACAGAAATGTGAGGAAAATGTGTTATTTTGGACACATTTTTAGGTTTGCAAGGGATTCTGGGTAACAGAACCTGGTGAAAGCCAGTCAAGTCACCCCATCCTGGATTCCCCTTGGTGTCTAGTTTAAAAAAATGTACAGGTTTGCTAGGTTTCCCTACATGCCAGCTGCGCTAGGGCCCAAAATCCACAGGTAGGCACATTGCTAAAAAAAGTCGGAGCCCAGTGGACTTTCTGCGGCCCTGGGGGGGAATCGGGGGAGGGGGTACATCCCGATATGCCCCTAATGGGGCAGAAAGACTGTGGCTATTTTTTGTGAGGGTGGGGGCATTGATATGACCATTTTGGCCAGCCCCCACCCACACGCATAAAAAAAGTCTGCGTACTCGCTGGCGCCTAGAGGGCTTTCTGCCACCCCAGGGGGCAGATCAGGGGCCACTGCCACCATCTGCCCTCCTGGGGGGGCAGAAAGACTGGAATTTCTCTGGGGTTGGGGTTGGGGTTGGGGTGGGTGTATTGTCATGCCCATTTTGGGGAGCCCCTACCCCTACACTAATAAAACAAAAAAATCCATGGTTTCTAGTGGGCTTTCTGCGCCCCCCAGGGTGGACCAGATTGGGGGCCACAGCTCCCATCTGCCTCCCGGGGGGCAGAAAGACTGTCATTTTTATGGGGGGGAGGGTGGGGGCATTGGCGTGCCCGTTTCAGGCAGCCCACACCATAAAAACAATTGCGCCCAAAAAATCCCTGGTGGATAGTGGGCTTTCTGCCCCTCTGGGTGGGGGGGCAGAATTGCTGTAATGGTGGCGGGGGGGTGGGGTTATTGGGTTGCCCATTTTGGGCAGCCCCCACCCTAAAAAAAAATGCGCAAAAAAAATCCCTTGCATCAAGTAGGCTTTCTGCCCTCCCCCGGGAGCAGATTGGGGGCTACTGTCCCCATCTGCCCTCCAGGGGGGGCAGAAAGGCTGTAATGGTGGCGGGGGTTTGGCGGCATTGGCATGCCCATTTTGGGCAGCCCCCACCCTAAAACAAATTGTGCAAAATAAAATCCCTGGCATTTAGTGGGTTTTCGTCCCCCACGGGGGGGGCAGATTGGGGTCTACTGTCCCATCTGCCCCCCAGGGGGGGGTAGACAGGCTGTAATGGTGGCAGGAGGTGGGGGCATTGGCATGCCCATTTCGGTCAGCCACCACCCTAAATAAAATTGCGCGAAAAAAATCCCTGGTGTCAAGTGGGCTTTCTGCCCCCCCAAAGGGGCAGATTAGGGGCCAATGCCCCATCTGCCCCCCGGGGGAACAGAAAGGCTGTAATGGTGGTGGGTGGGTGGGTACATTGGTGTGCCCGTTTCGGGCAGCCTCCACCCTAAAAAAACCTTCTAAAAACAAATCCCTGGTGTTTAGTGGGCTTTCTGCCCCCTCAAAGGGGCAGATTAGTGGCCAATGCCCCATCTGCCCCCCCAGGGGGGGCAAAAAGACTGTAATGAATGCAGGGGGTGGGGGCATGGGCATGCCCATTTTGGGCAGCCCCCACCCTTATTTTTACTTTCTAAAAAAATCCCTGGTGTCTAGTGCGCTTTCTGACCCCCCGAAGGGGCAGATTAGGGGCCAATGCCCCATCTGCCCCCCAGGGGGGGCAGAAAGACTGTAATAATTGGTGGGGTGGGGTGGGGGCATGGGCAGCCCCCACCCCTATTTTTACTTTTAAAAAACCATCCCTGGTGTCTAGTGGGCTTTTTGTCCCCCTGGGGGGGCAGATTGGGGGCTACTGCCCCCATCTGTCTCCCAGGGGAAGCAAAAAGACTAAATGTTTCCAAAATTAACTGGGAGGAGCAAAGGCCCTTGCCCAAGGGGCCGCTCCCCCCTCTCTGGTGTCTAGTGGAGAAGTGTGGCTCAATGATTAGAGCGGCAGACCCTGATGCAGAGGTCTAGCCCCGGACCAGGGTTCAATTCCTCGCCTCGGCGGGTCTTGGGCTCAAAAATTCCACGGACCTGATAATTCTCGCCTCGGTGCCTATTCCAATCATGGAGTCCCACTCTGCAACTCTGGGCAATAGCTTGCTTAATCTCTACAACGGCCCCCACAACGCTAAGGATGCCTTGCCTCCACCTTGGGGGTGCCCAGGAGTGGACACCTCACAGGGAAAGCCAGGATGGGTTCCACAGCGGTATTCGTACAAGCGCCTTGAGACCCTTGTGGGTGAGTAGTGCGCTATACAAGTATCAAGTTTACATTTTACATTTTAGTGGGTGGATCCCTGCTTGGGATCGCCCTCCTGTGGCGATCCCCAAACAGGGATCCACTGGGGAGATAGCCCCCTGAGCACATAGAAAGGGAAACTGAAATGAGCTTCTTGGCTCATTTCAGTTTCGGTTTCACTGAAATTACGTCAGCGCGACGTGCGCGCCGATCGTCATTTCAGGGAAAACAGGGGGGGGCCTCGGGAGCTGGGGAAACTCTTCCCCAGCTCCTGAGGCTATTTTGGTTTAAAGAGAATCCTTCTGGTGTCCGCACCAGAGGGATTTCCCAAGGGATGCCTCATGAAGAGCTGGACTCGTCATGGGCACACGAGAACTGTGTGCCATGACGAGTCCAGCTCGTCATGGGCATTCAAGGGGTTAAGGCAGTCTTCAATAATCTCTCTGGTTAGATCGCAAGCCAAAAAAGAGCGGGTCGTGCCTTTATGTAGTCTTCAAAATAGTGTAATTTTAGTTCAGCATGGCAAATATACTGTGAGGTGTAAATCGGGGCTCCCAGTACTTTCCGACAAAATCTGTTTTCTTCAAGTTGGATACTATTGCAGTTTGTATGTCCCCATATTTCCGCACCATATGTCACCGTTGGACTGCACTGTGTTTTGTAAATTTTCAAGAGTGCTAATATTATCCCTGTCTTTTTAGGCTGTGGTAAACTAATGATTGAATTAATAACTTTGGATGACTTGTTCCTGCTATATGTCACATGGTCTACCCAAGTACCACTAGCGGAGAAAACAAGCCCAAGGTAGGGAAAAGTGCTGGTGCAAAAAAGTTTTTGATCATCTACTATAATAGAGTTTAAAAGATACTTGTTGGGCCCACAAGACATAATAAATGATTTTTTTAAATTGGTACACAGATCTAAATTACCCATAAAATCCACAAAACCCAGTACTAAAATTCGTAGAGCATTCGGTGTACGTCCTATTAAAACAGCGTCATCAGCATACTATAAGGTGGGGACTAATTTGCTGTTAACTTTGGGGAAATCCTTAGTAAGTACAATCAGAGATTTATGCAAATTGTTAATATATAAAATAAAAAGCAGGGGGCCAAAACACACCCCTGCCTTACACCTCTGTCGATTCTGATGTCCCCTGAAACTTCCCCACTCTTATTGAACCTTACACGAGCTCGCAGGTCCCTGTGCAAGTATGCTAAAAAATTGACTAAAACCTCATCTAAGCCGTATTCTAAGAGAATGGACCATAATCGGGACCCATCTACAAAATCAAAAGCCTAGGTAAGATCCATAAAAGCCAAATATACAGGGGTTTGCTGGGCTACGGTGTATTTCCTGATGATTAAATTAAGGTTCAAACATTGTTCGATAGTGCCCACTTTACTTCGGAATTCCAATTGGCACGATTGTAAAATACAGTCATCCTCGGCCCATGTCCTTATTCTGTTATACATAAACCTCCCTAAAATTTTAATTGTGTTGTCTATTAGGGAGATTGGCCTATAACAGTTAGGCTGAGAGCGATCGCCCTTTTTAGAAACTGGCACAATATTGCTTGCAGACCAGGTACTTGGGAGTGGGGCATTAGTTAGGTCATTAAAAACATTTAATAAAAGAGGCACCCAGAACTAAGGTTTAGACTTAATCAAATCAATAGGCAGCCCATCAGGGCCTGGAGCTTTATTACTTAGACTCTGCTTAACAGCATCTTCGACTTCCTGCAAAGATATTGCGATCGCGGGAGTATCTTCAGGCTCTGAAAATACTTTGCTCTGTGATGGCAGTGAATAAATCATCAAGAAGAGGGCTTCCCACGCCTCGCTTGTTACATTACAGCTTATAGAAGATACTGGTTGAGCAATATATTTCATATTTTTAACTGCAGCCCAGAAAGCATTCCCATTATTTGAGAGGACGGCCACTGCTAGGGCATCCCAGCACTCGTTCATAAGCTCTTCTTTCCTTCGTGAGACGGCTACCGTATACTTTTTCCTTAAGAATTTAACCAAGGAAAAGTCTCTTGGGGTTTTTGATAATGCTCCACCCAACTGTCTATTAATTAATGGGCATTCACCATTAAACCACCTAGACCTGAATTCCACTGTTGACATTGGTTTCGATATTATAGATTTAATCCCCTCACATAATTTTGCAAAGTCACCAACTACCACCAAATTAGGATCCTGTAATGACAGACATGAATCAATGAGACTCGGATAGTCCCTAATCATCTTGGAGAAAAGATCTGCATAATTAACTCCTCGCCAAACCAATCTTAAGTTATCAGTAGATGGTGTCAAATTCCTTGCACCACATTCATTATTATAGTTTGGTTTTGCGGCGATTCTTAGTTCTATCATAATCGTATTGTGGTTGCCATGAATAGCAGGGACAACCATAGCTTTGATTAAACAGTCCTCGAGAGTGGGAGAAATAAAAATATAATCTATAGTGGTGGCGCTACCCCTTCCTCTAAATGTTGGTTCCGGGAAGTCACAATTATGATTTACTTCAGCAATTTCCATCATGTTTAACAGGTTATGTTTGTACAAATGGTCGCGTAGTTCAGTACGTTTATTGCATCGATGTACCTTGTTGCTAGTTCCTAAGGGTAGCATAAGATCACTGGGTATTTTAGCATTAAAATCACCCCCCAGACAAATACACACAGTGTTACCAAGTTGTAAAGATGCAATAAAATTAAACAGATTGATAGAATTTATATTAGGTACAGAATAAAAATCATTGTTATAAAAATTAATTAAACATATGGATATACCCCTTTTATATATTACTGCTTGAAATGTATCATCTTTTGTATCTAACACCGTTATAGTACCTTCAGCCGTGGTATTCACCCAGATTGAAAGGCCGCACATGGGCGGCCAAGCTTTGGAGTGGGAGCAAGTGTATTATAGCATTCAAACCCATCAATATATTGGTCATTCGTGGCCCATGTCTCCTGAAACATAAGGATATCCTGCTCCTGTACTAAATCTAACCACTGTGGTAAAAGTACTTTAGACTCTAAACCTGCAACGTTCCAACTTAGAACTTTCAAGTTACAATCATTAATTAGCTTGCTAGGTAACACAGAGCGACTCACATCTATATCCATAAACGGAACAACTTCATTAAACAGTACATGATCTTTAGGCTCCGGAGATCACACATCTGTGCTCATCTGTAGATATGACACAGAACATGACACATTAACTCAGGGTGACACCCGTATGTGTTCATTGGGGGATCTACTTTGGTGGTTATCAAGTGCGGCATTAGTCAGTGCTGGCTGTCCAAGTCAGACAAAGGTGAGAACCTGTTATACAGGGTTGGGTAGGGAGCATTATTTGTCAGGGGCCCGGGAACTGGCTTATAGAAATAGCCCAATGGCAATGTGCAAATATGTGTGGAATTTAAGTTAAAATCTTCCTGTGCCCTCAGAAGTGATCTAACCATGGGCCGATTGTGAAAGTTTATCACTATGCAGTCCCCTTCAATATTCTTTGGTGACACCCCCACCCACCCAACTCTTCTAACCATAATGATGTTATACATGTCTGACACCTTAAACCTCCTGTATTTAGATAGCCAATCCACACATGTATTTCATAGTTAAAGTCAAGTTTCCCCCTGTTCTTTCTTAAGGGTTGGTACCCCTGACAACACTAGAACATGTGGACAAGCCTCTGGTAGTAATCCCAAGACCTCCACATTAGAATCATAGTGACCCTTTCTCATAAATTCAGAGAGCCATTACCTGGCTTTGGGTTC
This sequence comes from Triturus cristatus, assembly GCF_964204655.1. Classification (NCBI taxonomy): domain Eukaryota; kingdom Metazoa; phylum Chordata; class Amphibia; order Caudata; family Salamandridae; genus Triturus; species Triturus cristatus. The sequence goes on along the minus strand of NC_140592.1, from coordinate 127,765,294 downwards.
TCTCTAGATAAACTAATAACTGGGCCTGGCTAGTAGAGGGCAAATTCTAAGGAGTCCTTGATATATTACGTGAGTTAGTAACATGGTGCTGTTTTCCCGATGCTCCATTAGGCTTGGATACAAAAAGATCCTTAACTTTGCTACAGGTTACACATGTTACACATGTGTAACCAGAAGGAAAACCTGTAAGCGGAGCTGGTAATGAGATTAGAGTGTCAGGTCCTGGGCCAACATCTGGGTCAATAGTTAACACCCCCCCTGCAATAGCAACATTCTGAAAGGACTCCCTTTGACCAGTTGTATTATTCATCACAGTTTCCAAATGATATAACCGATCCCAAAGGGAAGTAAAGTTCCTGTCCAACAGTTTCTTAAATCGTGCGAGAACATTGTCCAAGGCGGCATCTGCAGGAGTGTCGGGAGCAACATCTCCAGGGAAACTCAGTGTTAGTAGCAGGGAAACAATATTGGTTTGTGTACTAATGGAATTCGTTTTTACAGCCTCCGGCTGCGCAGCTCGGGACCCCTTTTGGTGTTTTTGTTTCTGAGTACCCACATCCCTCTTTCTCTTTTAAAGAGTCGCTCTCTTCTTTTCCTCACTATGGGGTTTAGAAGTCCTTGCCCTTCTGGCTGTACTTGGTCCATCTGGAGTAGCTGCAATGGGTATATCCAAATCAGGTACAGAGAAGGGCTGAGATGAACTTTGTGACAAATTCTGTGGGTTCGTAGTCAGACAGGTTTGTAAAGCTTCACCTAAAGTAGAAGTACCTGATGATAAGTGTCTCTGCAGGGTAAGAGGTTCTAATTGACAATCGCCATTTAGTCAACGCAATCTCATGACTGAGCATTGATTCAGCCCTAAAAATAAAGGCATCCAAAGTCCCTACCACTCCCTTACATGTACTCATTATGGAATCCTAATTTCAAGTACTAAACTCCCTGCACAGCAAGGGTTACAATAACCAATAGGGGTTGATAACACTGAACGCCACAGTACCTGCTATATGTGAAGCCTCAATCCACTGTCCCACTAGTTGGATGTTAGGAAGAGGGCCCAGCCCAGCCTCCTCTGGGTGTGGATGGGCGCACCTTTGCCCGTGCACTGCCCGGGTACACCCGTGCGCGTCACGCGCTGCGGGAGCCCTGTGCTGTTTTTATGCGCCTCCGGGCGTGTCTGCAGAGCGATGGCGCCTCCTGGCGCGAAGCCTTATGGGGGATGCAGTCCCTAGAAACCAAGTGCAGCGTGGCTGGTGGGGCCTGGTGGGGGACAGAGCCCCAGAAACAAAGTGTGGCGTGCAGTCAGGTCAGGACGGGAAACATCCTTTACATCGCAGTGATTACACCGCAATGCATTTAGAATGCTGCCATTACAACGCAAGCGTTACATCGACTTGCGCTGGAGGGCGCTATAACCTAAGGAATAGTAAGATTTACTATTCCAACATCTTCCCTACTGTACGTAGGCTGGTGTTGGAATAGTAAATCTTACTACTCCTAAGACCAGCATTGTAACGACTTGCGTTGTAAAAACTGCGATGTTACATACCGTGATCATTTTGATCGCGTTGTAACATCACATATTCGGTCAGGATGGTCTCCTGCACTGCGGGAGCCCTGTGCTGTTTTTATGCACCTCCGAGCGCGTCTGCAGCATGATGGCGTCTCCTGTCACGAAGCCTTATGGGGGATGCAGTTCCCAGAAACAAAGTGAAACGTGCCTGGTGGGGCCTGGTGGGGAACAGAGCCCCAGAAACAAAGTGCGGCGTGCAGTCAGGTCAGGACGGGCTCCAATTTTAATCAAGTGCAATTCTCTTTTTGTGACTGCTTTTATGGTTGTTTTTTTACATCCCGAATAAAGTTTTGTGAATTGAATTGGGTGCTCTACCACACTGGCCCACTTCGAAATAAAACATGAGCAAAATTTAAAGATGGTTTCAGCAGATGTGCTCTCATGCATGGCAAACAAAGCGGTACAAAAGGGGGTAGTGATGGACGGAGCATCAGAACCAATCAAACACTCACACCCAGTCAACAGATCTGGGTTTGATCCATCACCGTCTCAAATGCCAGAAACCGGTCCTAGGAAGCTTGTTTCCGGTCCAGGGAAGGCATGGCTTGGCAGTTCGGGCTGGACTGTTCCCATGATGCACAGGGTCAGATTGATTTGCATATGGCCATGTCTGAACTGGGGTGGGAGAGTGGGCTAAAGAACGGTGATGGATCAAACCCAGATCTGTTGACTGGGTGTGAGTGTTTGATTGGTTCTGATGCTCTGTCCATCACCACCCCCTTTTGTACCGCTTTGTTCGCCATAAGTTGGCAGGGTATGCTCAGACGTGAGTCCCTTGCTCACTTTGCCACTGGATTCAAGCAAGCCTGGCTGAAGACGGCTGAAATGCCAGAAACCGGTCCTAGGAAGCTTGTTTCCGGTCCAGGGAAGGCATAGCTTGGCAGTTCGGGCTGGACTGTTCCCATGATGCAAAGGGTCAGATTGATTTGCATATGGCCATGTCTGAACTGGGGTGGGCGAGTGGGCTAAAGAACGGTGATGGATCAAACCCAGATCTGTTGACTGGGTGTGAGTGTTTGATTGGTTCTGATGCTCTGTCCATCACCCCCCCCTTTTGTACCACTTTGTTCGCCATAAGTTGGCAGGGTATGCTCAGACGTGAGTCCCTTGCTCACTTTGCCACAGGATTCAAGGAAGCCTGGCTGAAGACGGCTGAAATGCCAGAAACCGGTCCTAGGAAGCTTGTTTCCGGTCCAGGGAAGGCATGGCTTGGCAGTTCGGGCTGGACTGTTCCCATGATGCACAGGGTCAGATTGATTTGCATATGGCCATGTCTGAACTGGGGTGGGAGAGTGGGCTAAAGAACGGTGATGGATCAAACCCAGATCTGTTGACTGGGTGTGAGTGTTTGATTGGTTCTGATGTTTTGTCCATCACCACCCCCTTTTGTACCGCTCATGCATGGCAGGCATCTTCAAATGCATTCTGTCATATTTAAAGAACTGCTGATTGAAGATAGCTACATAGATGAACGTCAGTTTGCAGTGGACATCATTGAAAATTATTTTTTCTTATACATATATATAAATTGCATTAAAAGACTTTCAATTGACATGCCTGCACATGTAGGGCCAGACAGGGGTGGACTGATTTTTGACCCGTGGGGGGCGGTTTTGTTACTGGAGGCTGGGTGTAACATGGGATGCATGTACCCGTTGGGTGGTAGGATGGCAAGGGGAAGTTAATAAAGAGAAGGGATGGAAGCAGTGAGAGTGAGGAAAGAAGGTGGCCATGCATGCATTCCTGTGCAAGATCTGACTTCAGAGGTAAAAAAATATATCTTCTAATTTACAACCCTGTGAGACTGGAATGCTTCTGGGAGAAATAAACACAATATGAAGGGGGAAAGAAAGTGAATCAGAAGAAGGTAAAGGAACTGATATGAAATAGGTAACAAAGCCTTCCAGTCATGAACAAGAACCTCACCCTAAGTCTTCTAGAAGTGCATGAAATGTATTAGAAATAATAGTTCAGCAGTAAAGCTATCTGTAGTCGTACTTCAGACAGCAGTCAATTGTGCAGTGGTGATAGGCTGACAATATTTGAGATAACATTCGAGAACGGGCTGGAACGTTTTCTTGGGTCAAATAGTGTTAAGATGGCCTTAACAGACAAATGCAGCCTCCGTCCTCCTAAAGATGTTTGGGGCCCTGGGCAACACGCAATTTGGGGACCACGCTTAGAACAATTTAGAATTTTACATCCCATTTTTTGAGAAAATTGAAGCTAGTATACTGCTAAAAAATATTACAATATGTTAAACTTTCAGAAACCGAATCACACAATAACAGTTGATACATATCTTCCTCGGGCCCCGAAAATCATTAAGAGTTCATTGGAGAGGGAAAGGGCTTGAGACAGCGAAACAGGCTGAGTTGATATAGAGAAGTCGAGATCAGCATCCTCGGGGTGGGGGCTGCTTTAAATTTAGGGCCCCTGGGCAATTGCCCACTCTGTCCGTGCCTTAAAACGTCCATGGACAAATGTGCACTTTATCAGCAATAATAAAGTAACAACATACCTTACATTTTTACCAATCAAAACAGTCCTGAATGCTCTGGAATTTTCCCGTTCATGACAGAGAATGCAGTATAATTACATCTCAGGGGCATTTTCATACTTGCAAGAAAATACAATATATTAGAATCATATTAACAAAAAATTCCTGACCTGAGGTCAAAATTTGTATTGCAATTATTTTTAGAATTCCACCCTTGCTTTTCCAGGCAAGTAATTTCTCCAGCTTCACCTTCTTAGTAACAATTTAGCATTTTAATTTTCTTGTTGCGACTAGCGTGTTTGTGTCATTTCTATGGTAAACTGTAACCCATGTATTGCCTGCATTGCCGGACATAGTGTTATTGCATTAGTCTTGCAACAGTGCTTGCAATATCGACAATTCTTTGCTCTTTACCTTCTTAAAAAACAATATTCTTATTTACATAGTTTGCTGCATAAGTAGTGTGAGTCCTGTGGAAGGTCAAACATGCCATAGGGCCTGCTAATCCTGTGATGGCATCGCAGAATCCTGACAGAGCCTGAAGGGAAATCCTGTAAGCAGTGGTGGATGGCCACTGGGCGTGCCAACAGACTAATTCCTGCAGCCGACCCCCACAGAGAATTGGGTCCAGTGCCTGGCTGAAGGCAAGGAACTTGAGACAACTCCTGCTTCATGTAGCTGAAGGCCATGTACAGCAAAGTTTGGCTGCCCATGAATGGTTGGAAAGAAGAGCATGGCCAGAATGCAACCTGTGTCCCAATCCCCACTGCACATGGTTGAAATGTCTGCTCAGCAGGGGTTTGCTCCTCCCCGTTGAGTGCAAGGCCTGTACAACGGCCAGGACCTGCGGGAAACCCCTATTGCACATGGTCATGCAGAGCATGGGTGGATCACCCATAGCAGGCAGGATTCCAGGTGCAACACCCGCACCCACGACAGGAACCTCAGAATAATCATTGATAGCAAAGTGGACATGACCTCACAAGTCAACGCTGTCAATTTATCATGCTTTCACACCCTTAAGATGTTGAGGAAGATCTTCAAATGGCTCCCAAGCAACACTAGAAAAATTGTCACTCACTCTCCCTCTAGGCACCAGCAAATTGGATTATGGAATACCCTCTGTGCTGGGATCAACAACAGAACTAAATTGAAGGCTACATCCCATCCAGAACTTGGCAGACAGACTAATCCTCAAACTCCTACACAGGACTCACACCATACTACAACCCGGGGAGCTCCACTGGCTCCCGATACAGAAACATACGCATTTCGAATGCCTCACACAGACATTCAAGGCACTACACAACTTAGGCTACACCTGCCTGAACAGTCATATCTCTTTCCACCAACCACCCAGACACCTGCCCTACACAGGGTTTTCCTATGGGCAATCAGATGCTGCAAATGCGCCAACATCGCCAGCTCAGCACTCCTAGAACCAACATGTGGAACACATGTGGGCTATGTACCCCAGACACATAGCTAAGGCAGAGATAGAAAGAGGACATCAGGCAGCTGAAGGAGCTGAAACTGCACCACCAGAGGTGCAGTGGCAAGACCTGGAGGGAAACGACGGATATATGCAGTATTTTGGAACATACTGCAAAAAGAGTATTCAAGCTATGACTTCAAAGGAGACTATTAAAAACATTAATGCAAAAAATAGACAGAAAGACTTGAAAGAGCAATGACAACGACTTGTACCAAAACCATTAGAGATGTTTTATCAAAAACAATCAACAATAAAAATAAACACAACTAAAATTCATCATTGCTAAAAATATATATATTAAAAAAAACAAAGAAAGAACATATAGAAAATAAATTAAAAAATCATTTACAAAAAATATATCTATATCAAATTAGCCAAAGGCAAAGCACTGCATCCAATACCCTCTTAACTCCTCTTCAGGCTGTCTGCAAAGGAGGGTCAGGTTGAAAGTTTGCAGAGCATTGGGTGCAAGGCATTGTCAGAGCCTATGCCTTCTGCCCAACCCTCATGATCAAAACCCTAGAAATTAACTGAAAAAAGGCAAAGGTGAAAGTGACATTAAAGACCTCGTGCTCCCTTCAAAAAATGATGCTCTCTATTCACTGCAATGGAATCACCCTCCTAAAGACTTCATATGACCATATGACCTGCAAGTTTAAGTTAAAAGATTGACACATACACATTACCCACTAAAAATACATCTTCAGCCAAGCCCTATGGACAACCTTCAACAGTTTGGTAAAATACACCACATACATTGCTGGGATGAGCGAATGATGTATGATCCTAGAGCCAAACGTACAACCTCACTGTGCATTAAACTATCTCTAAATAAGTCACCCATGCATTCTCCATTATTCATTAACTCCTTCAGTGCCCATGACGAGATGGTCTCGTCATGGAGCGCGGTTGCGCTGTGCCCATGACGAGACTATCTCGTCATGAACCCCGCCCGCTAATGAAAGGGCCGGCACAGGGCGGGGAAAGGGCGGGGCACTGAAGGGCTTAATGTATTATGCCTCAAAACCTTCAGTACATTTCTGGAAATAAACACCCATACCTTATAAATGTCTTGTTTACATAGCATTTGTCTATAGCACTGTATAACAGTTATTTAACATATACATGTGTAGAGAAATCAAGTGATAGATAATCTATTGTGAAAAGAAGATTTGGCTTTTCTCACAACTTTTCTGTAGCAAGAGTTAAGCAACAGCCTACTTTGAAGCCTGCCTCTGTACCCCACACTAGATGTTATCAGCCTTGACCTTGTTTAACATAAACTACTTCTTGCACCTAAAAATGTACTGCTAGGTAACTTGGGCACCATTTAACTTTCAACATTCACAACCATGCATACTTGTCTCCAGGGCTTATGCTATTCCCATTCTTTGCATCCAAACAAGTAAACATGACAATTCTATGCTGTATTTAACCATGGGCCATTTACTACCAACTTTCTTTTTTTTTCAAATGGTGCTTGGGCTTACGGAGTAATGTGAATCGCAGTGACATGGATGACATCATCAGTGGTGTCATCAGTGATGTCTTCATTGCTGCGATTTATCATTTTGTGAGTGATGTAATATGTGATGGCTAAAGCTTCTGAACTGTAGTAACACATCAGAGTAGTGTTCTGACATCAGAAGATCTTCTACTAGATTCAACCACAAAGGTGAAAGGCAAGTCACAGCTGCAGTTTAAGTAATGAAAAGGAGAAATTGTGTTTTGTTCTTCTCATCTGTGTTTCTGAAATAGAGAGTGATCAGCAGAAACAATACATTTATGGCAACATGTTTATTATTTTACGTCTATTTTTTCAGCGTACATATACTGACCCACACCATTTGTAATCTTACTTACCATAAACTGATTCTAACATCTTTTTACAATAATTATTAACTGCTTTGACATGTGTTTAATTGCAAAACAGATTCGACTTTAATCTCTGCAAACATAATAATTCTTTTATATGAAAGATCAAGGCATCAAGGACTTAAAGCAGTTTGTAGGAATGGTGACTATTGGAAATTACCATTTTTTGTAGTATTCCCCCAGATACTTGCCTTCTTTTTCTGACCCCTTTGTTGTTGTTCATAGGGCTTTGCATACATTTTGTTTGCTAACCAATGCCTGCACACTCACTTTTACCACAGTAAAATTGTCATATTTAGTTTAGAAATCCCTAGTATATGGTACTATATGTACTCATTGCCAGTAAATTAAATGCTATTAGTGTACTACAAAAAGAACAATTGATAAACAGAATGTTGAACAATGTCATACATTCACCCCAGTACATAGATCTGGGCCTAAATCCATTGTTTTGTTGCTCCCCATGCCATTCCAGTTTAAAACCGGCCATATGCACATCAGTCTTGACCCTGCTCCCATTAGAGTACTGCAGCACTCATTGTGCTACCCACGAAAGTAGTGGTAAAACATGCCTTCATGCCTAACAATGCAGTTTGGGTGCAAAGTTTTAACCTGCCATCTTAACGAACCCTGGGCGTAGTGGACGTAGTGAGGCTACGCGGAGCATCACGTAGTGGGGCCTAATCTACGCACACTTACACACTCCACGTAGCCCCACTACGCGCCGCCTGCCTCCCTCCCGCCCTCTTTTAAAATCACTGAAAATGTTTAAAAGTAAGGAAAATGACTTACCCATGCTCATTTGTGAGAAGAAGTTGGCGATGAAGCAGGAAGAGGGAGCACCGGGACGCCGCAGCTCAGGTAAGTCATTTTCGGGTGGCGGGCAACTCTGCTCCGCCGTGGCGTGTGCGCAGCCTGCCTGCTACGCCTACTTCGTGGACCATGAAGTAGGCAGCACTACGCACACTCCGCAGGAGGAGCGGAGCACTGCGCCCACCCCTAATCTTGACCAGGCAAAATAAACCTTTTGCCAGGCATAAACCTTCCCTTTCAATGTTTATAAGTCACTCTAGAATAGGCCCTAAATGACCATTGGACAGGGTGCATGTTATTTAAAAAGTAGGGCATGTATATTTCATGCCCAAATGCAATATATCAACTTATAAAGACTAATTTTATTTGGCAACAACTAAAAAATTATTCAAGTACTCAGTTTAATTTTAATTTTAAGTCAAACTTAATGGTCGAGGTGAATTTTATATTACTATTTTAAATATGAAACTTTTAAAAAGGCCTTTCAGCCAGTGTCGGTGTCACTTGACTACTGACGGCTCCCCTATAGTGGAATGTGGATTGCTCCCAGACACAAAATAAAATACTTGGTTTTGAGCAGGAATGGCCTGGGGGCTGTGGCTAGCCTCTTCTTGAGCATCCAGCTAAGCCCAGCCAGTCACTGGCAGATTCAGCTCATTCCTAGGCCTGCTCCCTTTGCCTTGCTAGCCAGCTTGGCTCCAAACCAAGTGGGATGGAGAAGGTGCCCCAGACCTCGTTTGAGGGACCCCAAGAGAGGATTTGTCCTTTAACATAGCCACCACTCTGGTTGAATACATTCAGCTCTGCCCAGGAGAAAAAAGGTTCTGCCATGTTTCATTTTGTTAAAGAGTGGTGCTGTAAAATAGTTTACAGTAGAACACACAGGAAGTGCTGCAAACAATTTAGGTTCATCCCTGGCAACTCTTACCCCATTTGTTAGGGAGTGGCCAGGAGTTGTCTGCACACATAGGCTGGCATTGGGCATAAACTTGGCATCACCAGTACCCTCCTCATAATACTCCTGGAACTGTGAAGAATCAGAAAAGGACTGCCCTGATGTCTGATGAACCTAAAGGAATACTGAACCTGCTTGCCTTGAAACCAGGACCACAGAAGTGACAACAAGAGGCAGTTGGCTGACCTCCTCTTTGAGCTACAGGTAATCAACAATTTTCTACAGGCCTTTTTCCTGCAACTGCCCAGCTGACCAGAGTTGGACCTGCCTGAACCCTGCTGCTGTGAGTTGTAACCCCCAAGTAATGCCACACCTTCAGGGTCCTGGACTCTTGTCTGGTAGTAAAATGTACTTCTCCTGTACCTAAACTGCAAGAAGTGGGACTTACAAAACTTTTTTGCCAACTTTCTACCTGGAGACCCAATGGAGAATGGGATCACCATCACAGCCACAGATGTAGTTGTCGAATTGCTATTTGGCCTCGCTGAGAAAGATCTGATTTCCAGAAACATTTCCAAGTATAAACGTTGATCGGTACTGACGCCAAGCAGCAACCTGTCGATGTCGATGCCTAGCTGGGCACAGACTTCAGATTTTGCCCACTCTGAGTTTTCCTGCCTTTGTCAATGACTGCACTGGGACTTCATTGTTCAGCAACCTGCCATCATCAAACACTGCTTCAGGTCCTGCTTGCAGCTTACCTGCCGACGACTCATGAGCGACCACTTTTTCACCATAAAAGTTTCTACGTTTGAGGTTACACTTTCAACCAGGAGAAGTCTAGTCCCTGTATTTGACCCTTCCTTCATCGTGGTGAGCTTAACCTTTGACTTTGACCCGATGTAGAGTGACCAGGTAACTGCAGTTGGCACTTTGTACATTTTGGCACTATTTTTGATTCACACAAAATCATATTGCTGGTTCTACTTATTGGATTTTTGTTGATTTGCTGTCACTTTGCTCATTAAAATGTACTCCATTTTTCAAAATTGTTTTGGGATGCTCCTTGTGTTATGTTTTAACTTGATTACTGCTCAAGGCTGTATAAATCCTTTGCTCATTGCCTCTAAGTTAAGTTGGCTTCACCAGCCCCGGCCTAGCGCGATGCACCTCAAGCTCAGCACCGATGCATTGCTAAGCAAGTCTTAGCAAGCCCCAGCGACTCCAGACCTTGCATCACAAGCTACCATTAAAGGCTACTGACTTCGCTGCACCACACATCTTGGTGCAGGACATAACATTGCAAGCTCCATGTCGACAGTTTTTTGACGCCGGACAATGCAACTCAGCACGAGGACTTTGCATCGTTCCACAACCAGGTTTTAAGGTACTCTTGTCCACCGGACCTAACTGGGTTCCTGTAGCCGGCCCACGCTCCATCGCGGTCGGCCTGAACTTGTGATTTTTCCCGATCCAGCATGTCCAGATAACCACACTTGGCACTTTGTGCTTTTTGGCGCTATATACATCGAAATCTTTCAAACTGCATATCTCCAGTTCTATTGATTGGATTTTTGTTGCTTTGGTATTAGATTATTTGTTATATTTTCTATTATTTTTCAAAATTCCTGTGGGGTTTTCCTCATGTTGTGTTCTCACTTTATTCCTGTTTGAGGTGATGCATAAATACTTTATACACAGCCTCTAAGTTAAGCCTTACTGCTTTGTGCCAAGCTACTAGAGGGTTTAGCACAGGTTAATTTTTGGTTTGCTTGTGACTTCCCCTGAAAAGGATTGTGGTTGCTGCTTAAGTGTTGTTTTACCCCCCTCAATCAGTAACCCAATTTCCAACTGTGAGATCCACCGGCAACCACTTTTTTGAAAACGTATTCCCTAAATGTTAAGCGACATAAAGAAGCTTGCTCTTCTGAGAGCCCAATAATCAGTTGCCTGGTGTAGGAAATCTGCCCTCTCTACAGGGTCTCCTCGAATTTCCGCCTTTTGCTGGACCGTATATTTTTGCCCGCCGAAGAAGTTTGTGCAACCTTCCCCTGCCAACCAACGATAAAGTGCCCTGTGCTCCCTCTTTCAAAATTCTGAAATTGGCATACCCCTATTTGGCATATTTAACTTACCTATAAGTCTGTAGTATATGTTACAAAGTGTACCCAGGGTCTGTAAGTAAAAAGTCACTAATAGACTGCAGCACCCATTGTCACCCACTACAGTGACGGAGCAACCATGACTGCAAGCCTACCATTTGTAGCCTGACAATTGTAGTTTTAAACTACAAATTCAACCTGTTAATATAACCTACTTTTTAAGGTCCAAACTTTTGTTAAAAAAATGTATGTCACACTTAGGTAGGCCTTATTGACCATAAGTCAGGCTCCATAGTATTTAGAAGTAGGACATGTAATAATTTAATGTTAAAAATGCCTTTAAAGGGAAAAGCTATTTTCACTCTAGCAAGAACGGCTGTTCTGTGGAGAAAAAACCTGAGTTACATTATTACTTTCAATAATGCTAATTCCATTTAGGAAACAAGTAGAAAATAACTGCACATCTATTTTAATAGTTATTAAAAGTTAAATTCAATAGGGGGTCACATTTCTTTTAAATATTAAGTAAAAGGTACTTTTTGAAAATAAACTTCCCTCCAGAGGCCTATTTGCATTTGCTCTCTCACTTCTGCCAGACAGTAAATAACAATTGAATGGGTGTGAAATGCTTCTTAGGACCAAACAATATACTGGCCTGAAACATGACAAAATATGCAGGGTGGGGCTGTGAGCATCCTTTTTGACATTACAGTCTCAAATCCTGCTTGAATATCAAATACTGCTTCACAGGTCTGCTGGGGATTTACCTATAACAATTGGTATGTAGTTCAAAGAGGCCTCCTCTGTCACAGGCAAATGCTAGCTGACTCCTGAGCAGGGCCCTTCTTTTGTCTCCCCCATCCAGGCAGGTTCCAATCACAGTGGTTCTTATTTAGACTTTACTAGGTCAAATCCTGATTAAATGTCTAATCAACAGTTCTGCCGGGATTTCACTTATAACACTTCAGAGGGCAAAACAGGATGCCAAAACAATTTTTGTACATCCATTCTCTGGTTGCTATAAAAAACCTTGCTTTGTTATACCAGACTTCTGTCTCTGGGTTTATTGTGGGTACAGCTACTGCCTCAAACTGTATTTTAGTGTTAGATGCAGAAAGACGCTAGGATTACTATAGCTCACTCTTCACACACACACACAGCCATCAGATCACAGGTTTATTAGGGCTAAAGACTTCTTCAATCTTACAAATTCCCAAAATAGGGAGGGTTGACCCCAGGGACGTTTAGCCCATTGGTTATGGGTAACCAGGAGTCATTTCCACCCACTAGCTCATGCCAGGCATAAACAAGGCACCACCATGCATCCACTTCAGATCAGTCCTGGACCTGCAGATTGTATCTGCTGTCTGCGACCTGAGAAGAGTCCTGGAGAACTGGACCTGCTCTTTCTTGTAAAAAGGGCAAAGAAGTGGACCCCAAGGGTCATAGGACAGACCTTCTTTTAAAGCTACAGGGATACAACAAGCTATAAGAGACCTTTTCATGCAAATGGCCAGCTGACCAGTGACAGCCACAACTGGACTAGACTCTGCTGTTTGGCCTCTGCCTCACACCTTGAGAGTCTCTATGTGCCTCCCCTGATGTTCTGGGTGCTTTAAAAATGTTTTCCTGTGGTGGACCTAAAGGACTAAAATCAATATGGTTGGTGTATCTGACCCATACTCCATTGCGGTGAGTGTCAAATTGCACGTTAGTTCTGGCTTACTGTGACCATTGACTATCATTTCACTTTATGCTTCTTGGCCTAATTGAAACTTTAAAGATTCATACCTCTGAATCCCCTTATTGTATTTTTGTCATTTTGTTTATTACTGTTAGAACTGGGATTTCTGGTTGGCTAAGGCGTACGCCAAAGCCAGGCAGAAACCACCACTCTAGTCAGGGCAAGGAAGTTACACGCCAAAGATAACCCCTGCTCACCCCCTTGGTAGCTTGGCACGAGCAGTCAGGCTTATCTCTGAGGCAAGGTGTAAAGCGTTTGCGCGCGCACCCAGCAACAACACCCAAGGCCCGCCACAAAGGAAACTCCACACAAGGTATTCTATAAAAATAGCCTTTGTATTATACACAACACATTAGATAAAAACACACACTTTACAATGTGCCAACAGGCACGGGCAGAATTTACAAGGGATTATATATATATACAGGGGACAGGGCCGCATGGACCACTGTCAAGAACCAGCACTTTTAGAATATAAAATTACTGTAGCACAAAATACACATATAACACACAACCAGTAACTACTGGTGACAAGAAAGTATCACCTACGCAACCCTAACCACTTTTAGGAGAATACTGCGCAGGGAACTAGGACCTCACTAGCACCACCTGTACTAGTAGGAAACAAACAACCACCTAAGTATCACTATACCTATAGGGGTAAACACACATTACACATGATGCCTAAAACATTCAGAGGTGTAGGGAACGAAAACACATGATGCATAAGACATTCAGAGGTGTAAGGAAGGAAAACACATGATGCATGAAAACACATTCAGAGGTGTAAAGCACGGCACATGACGCATCGAAATACATTCAGAGGTGCAGGTAAGGGAAACACATGATGCATAACAATACATTCAGCGGTGTAAAGCAAGGAGACTCACATAGGCCACCACCTGTGGCAGTTCCTAGGCCAACTGGCCTCGTTGGGGCTAGGACACCCTGTGTCCAGTCAAGCTGCGCCAGCTGCGCAGACTAAAGCAAAAATACCCCCAACCTAAACGTTGCAGCTGCCCACTAAGTGCTGGGCAGCTGGAAAACGAACTTCAGGCACTCTGCGTGCCTCTGGAGCCCCTCTGGGCTCTGATCATTAAAAATGTGCCCTCTGGAGCCTTCGTGGCTCAGCACAACGTTGGAGCCTCACTGGGCTCGAGAAACAATCGTGCTCCCCTTCGTTTGGAGCCTCGTGGGCCCAAGACAGCCGGAAATGCCTCCAAGAGCCTCGCAGGCTCTAAACAAGAAATGCCCCCGTCGTTGGAGCCTCACGGGGCTCGGAAAGAATGGTGCCCTTCACGCTGGAGCAGCCCACTGCCTTCTGGGGCCGCTCCGGTGGCCACTACCCGGCCAGGCAACGTTGGAGCCTTCACGGGGCTCTGACACGGCCCCCGCACCCCCAGCGCATGCACGGAGTCCCCCAGCCCTGCTACACACTCACCGGGCTGATCGGGGACTCCCGCGTTGTCTCTCCTCCCGGCGGACGCCGAGGCTTCCTTGCAACGCGGAGGGGCAGGCACCGACAATGTGCCTCGCGCCCCCTCCGCACCAGCTCCGGCCGCACTTCTCCTCGCTCGGGTCCAGCGCGGGGTAGGCTCCCGCCTGGATCTTCACTGCACAGGAGCGCGGGGTAGGCTCCCGTCCGCTTCCTGCTTCCGTCTCGGGACCCGCCCCCAGGCCTGCCTGACTTCCGGCTGAAGCCCGGCCGCGGCGGTGAATTCCTTGGCAAATGAGAGGGGTAGGCTCCCTCGCCAGCGAGCACAACGGCGGGGTGGGCACCCGCCGAACTTGGCAGACACCGTCAGGATCGCGGGGTGGGCACCCGCTATCAGATTCCCAAGCGCTCACAGCGCTATAAAGCAACACAGCGCTCCCAGCGCTATGAAGATAGCAAAGCCCAGAGAAACAGCGCGCACAGCGCTCCCAAGTCCAGGAAGCGCTCTCAGGCGCTACAAGCAATGTCCAGCCACAAAAAAAAGGTCCCTCAGCGAGCAGGGGGCAAAGGCTGGGCCCAGAGCCAGCTCACAGGGCCCTCCAGCAGGGAGGCAGTCCCCAGTGGCGGTCTCTCCTGGCGCCCAGCAGCAGCAGGCCCCCCCTCAAGTGGATCCTGCAAGAGAACAACATGTAAGGGGACACAGCCCCTTTTTATACAGTACAAGGCTTTGTCTAAGGTGCAGGGAAGGGGTGAACCAGTTCCAACAGGTTCCTGAGCACTTTGTTTTGCTCAGCCCCTCTCCCTATTCACTGGCAGGGCTAGGGTCATTAGACGCACCACAGGGGCCGGCGCCAGCATTGTGTGGGGGAAGCCCTGTCCTATTCAGGACCCAGGTACACTCCTCCCCAGCCATCAACATGCTAACTCCCCATTCACCACTGGGTGACTCCTCCTGACTCTGGGGAATTCCCTAGTCCGTCACCTGACCTCACCAGCCAATCGCCAGACAAGCCACACATTTCAGACTGCACACTGAAGTGCCCACTTCTAGAAGTGGCACTTCCACACCAGGTACATGCACGCCGCACACATCAACGCGCAGCATTCACTCACACGAGTCCGCACATACCAAACACGGGCCTGCACACCCCACGCATCAGGAACTACCGGGACACATACATTCCCCCATGCATTCCTATGGGAGGGCAGGCCAACCTCACAACACGCACGCACTTTACCCTGGGACACCGCGGTAAAAGTGCGCCGAAGTCAATAAAATCACTAAACCAAGTCACCCATAAAAAGCAAAAAGTTTCGGGGTGAACCTGCCAGAAGGGCCGGGTCCAACAATTACCTTTCATTATATTTTTCTGATTTGCTTTGGGGGTTTAATTGTATTGTATTTCTACTTTATTACTGCTTTGGTGCTACTTTATACATTGCTATGAGTTAAACCTGCCTGTTCTGTGCCATAGCTCAGGTTAATTTGGTTACTTTAAAGGTTCACCCTGACAAGGTTTACGATTGTTCCTTGAGGTGAGTAGTCACCCCCGCCCAAATAATAACTCAATTTTATACGCGCAGTAACAAGTTGCATTGACATTGCATGTGTTATTACTATTATTACATGGTGTTCCTGTATGCGTACCGGACTGTAAGGAGTACCCCTATCCAGAATGGGCAATCATTATTTTGGACTGAAGCCTGTATCTTAGTCCACATTTCACCTGTGGTTTTCTTGTAGGATCAATACTGGCCTAAATCAAGATCACCTGTCTGCCTGTAATTGACCTGTTGAAAGGCTATTGGAAATAGATGATTTAAAAAATCCTGCCCATAATTTCATCTTTCTATGTCATTTTCTCATAGCATACGTTCTCATAGTGCCTTGCTCTTTAAAAGTCGTTAGTCAAACCAGATTATTTATCTGATGTCAGGCAAAGAAGAATAGGAAATTAGGTGCATCCACTGGAAATGTCAGGCGATTATGATCTAGTTATAAAAATCACAGGTCTGAAGACGACCATTGAGCTGCATCAAAATGTAACAGAACGGATTTCATGCCTTCACATTTTGAAACATCCACTAAGTAATAGAGACTCAAGAAAAACATAGTGCCATCAGCAAGAAAAACACAGATGTAGAGCCCCAAATGTCTTCAGTGATCCCTGACCAAATATGAGGTATAACATTTCAGAAATAGCTTTAGAAGTTGCTGTCGTAGCAGCAGAACATCAGTGACATTGTACCTAATTTCAATAAATGTACCGGAAATGAAGGACTCTGGGAAAGATCAAGTGGAACGGAAAACAAGAAAATAGGTGGAGCATATTATCAAGCACGGCGTTAACATTATCGCCGCTTTAGCCACAGAAAACTCCCGCTACAGCGGTGATAATGGGCTTGATAATATGCTGAAGAGAATTCCAATAGAAGCCCATGTTGACACCAGAACATGGGCTTCTATGGGAATTCTCAAGGGCATATTATCAAGCACATTATCGCCGCTTTAGCGGCAGTTTTCTGCCGCTAAAGCGGCGATAATTTTAACGCCGTTTCTTGATAATATGCCCCGTGAGGCCTAAGATTTAGTAGCAGAGGGAATGAGAGTATTAATTAAAGATTAACTTTTCATTAAGAAACTGAGGGGCATACTAGCAAGACCGGCGATAAAATTATAGCCGTTTTAGCGGCAGGAAACTGCCGCTAAAGCGACGATAATGGGCTTGCTAATATGCGTTATAGAATTCCAATAGAAGCCCAAGTTAGATGTGCAGGACATCTAACCTGGGCTTCTATTGGAATTCTATAGCGCATATTAGCAAGTCCATTATCGCCGCTTTAGCTGCAGTTTCCTGCCGCTAAAACGGCGATAATTTTATCGCCGGTCTTGCTAATATGTCCCTGACTTTGTAAAGCAAAGAACTGTGTAGCCGACCAAATGTTTGGTATGAGACATTAGAGTATTACTCGGAGAGGGTCAGATAATTAGATGGCTCATTTGAGAAGTATAGGATGTTGAGCTGAGACTCGCTGAAATGATTATATGAGGGCAGAGCGAGAAACAAAGGGGAGACCTCCATCAGGAAACCTTGCAAATTCTCAAATTTTGGCCAGCCCTGCAGAAATGATGCATAACAACCAATTTCTGAATTTATTCCCCCATGCCACTGGAGGTCCATATGGGATTACTCGACATCATTCAATAGTAATACCTCTGTTACTTGAAGTTTCTTCACAAAACTACTGCACCAATATCACCATAACACTCAAAACGGAAGTCGAAAGCAATATATAAGAATGGTTGCACCTTCTTCTACCTTGTAAATTATTTGAATCTTAAGTGCAGTTTTGGGAATTTAGGGTAGGTTGGCAATATCTGACCATATCTGTCGATATCTTCTCCATGCACAGAAAAGCACATTGACTCTAGGGACAAATCTGCTCATTTTTGCCGCAATGCAGCACCGAAACTAAAGTTGCTGCACTGCCTGGCTCAATTGAAAAGACAAAACCAGAGCCATATCTGCAAAGATATGGCACTATTTTTCTTTTCCCCGTGCTGGCACACTTTTGGATGCAATGCAACCCTTGTACCATGGTGAAAGGATGTGTGCATTCTGTCAAGCATAGGATTCTCACTGGAAGGGGACACATCAAGTACAAAATCGTTGCTTTGGTATTGTTTTCCATTTTGTATGTGTGTTGTGGAGCATACACACAAAGGGGGATATTCTCAAGGAAGTGGCGGTGAGAGGCGTTAGCCTTCTTAGCTTAACGCCTCTCACCGCCACTTTGGAAACACAAGGCTGCACCCTATTCTCAAGAATGTGGTGCGATGGCGCTAAGTTTCATGACTTAGCGCCAACGCAGACATCTTTGCACCAGAGTGCAAGGGTGTCTGTGTTCAGGGGCGGGTTGAAGATGCCCCTTCCTGCACATAAACAATCCTAAACTACCGTTTTGTAACTTTGATGTGTGCTGCTTCATGCAGCACACATCAAAGTTACAAATGATATTTTTTTAAAGGTTTGTTCATGTACAGGAAGGGACACCTTCCTGTACATGAACAAACATGGCGTTTTACTTTTTCTATGTGTGCTGTACAAGGCAGCACACATGGAAAAAGCAAAAACGAGGAGAAATAAAGCATTTCTCCTCATTTCACCACCTTAAGGCTAGGATTTTTCTGGTCTTAAGTTCGGCGCTGCCACCTATTATCACCACCCTTGATAATAGGTGATAATAGGGCGATCACAATGGGTGTTGCGGTGGAAGGCCCACTGCAAAACCCACTGCACGCCCTTTCACGCTAAACTTAGCGTGAAAAGGGCCTTATTCTCAAGGCAGCATTAAGCCGCTTAACGAGGCTGAAAGCCACGTTAAGTGGGTTAACGCTGCCTTGAGAATAAGGCTCTGACCCTATCGCTACGGGAACGTCAGAAAAAGTGACGTTCCTGTGGCGATAGGGGCTTGAGAATATGCCCTAGAGTTTAAAAGTTTTTGCAAAAAGAAAACTTTTCTCACACCTTATAACTGCCGTGAGAAGCCGTACATTTTTGGTGCAAAGTCCAGTCTAAGATTTTTAGCATATAGGACTTTATGTCAAAACCCATGAGTAAATGCATGGCACTGCCAATGCACAAGCCATTGCACGCCCCATTATGCAAAGTAGTGCATAGCCTGGGGCTTAGCTCTCATTGTTGCAGAAGTGTAGTGTCATCAGGCCGTGAGGGGCCCACTGATCCATAATTATTGCTGTACTTTAAATAGTAGCCAACAGTCCCGTTTTTGCAGGGTCAGTCCCAGCAAGTTGGAGACTGTTCCAGGTAATATTGTTGCAGAAACCGTTCCCCTTTATTACACATGGGTACTCAAACTAGAATTTTTCATCTGCAACAACACTCTCCTGCAAAGTGTCCTGGGATTTTTTTTTTCAAATGTTGGCAAATATCACTTTACAGTTCAAACATCAGCCAGGGGTCCATTTCCTTTCTTGCACTAGGGCACTTGACACACATTTTATGCCACAGAGGACAGCCCTACATTACATTACTTCAGTTAACGTTCATTATTTGCGTTGGAAAGTAAGTCCCAAAACAACCTTTTCCGCTCGGAGGAACTGGCGCAAAGTGTTGATAAACTTCCCACTGCGTTTGTAGGATGTGTCGAGTTGCTGTTAATCCCATTGTAAAGGAAATAACTTCACAGAATGCTTCACTGAGCACCTCCACTGCAGCTGAAGATTATGCTTGGCAAGCAACTCATGCAAATGTTAATTAAAAACCAGTTCATGTCCCACCTTCTGCCACGGGGTTTAGCAACATGAAATTTACACCTTAATGCGAAAATTCGTGCTGCTTGAGAGATGAAGAATTTGGAGGTAGTTTCATCAGCTCTGAATTCATTTCCTCCAAGCCAGGTGCAGAGGCATGATTTGATTCTGAAAAAAATAAAACATCGCTGTTTCTGCATTCATCTGTGTACTGTCAGCATGTCAGAGGTGACTTTGATCCCATCAAAGCATATTTTAGCATCATACGACAAGTGAGCAATTAATTCTCTTCTCATTCGAAAACTTGTCATTCCTATCTGCCGCTTCCTCTTTCTCAAATGACCTCTCCTCTGCTCACCTTGAAGGTAGCACCTCAATAGATCACACACTGCGAAAGCCAAGCTCTGAACTGGTGGCTGATCACGACTCCCAAAGAAAACCACTGCTGCGCATGACACAAACAGTGGTGCTGTCCAGAAGCATGGGCTAACATATAGATCACCCCACTTACCGATATAAGTATCAAGGGGCGTATTAACAAGGGCCGGCGATAAATATCGCAAAGCGCGGTTAGCGCTTGCATATTTATCGCCGGCAATCTCTGGAATTTATCGCCCGGTTAGCGCGTTATCAACAACGTGCATCGCCGAGGCGATAAAAATTCCAGCGATAGTATGGATATCGCCGTTTTCTATGGTGGAAAACGGCGATATCCTAGATGATAGGGCCTGTGGTCTTAGCCACAGAATCCACCCCCCATATTAAGTATGCCTTAGTCAGGAATTTAAGAGACGTTAAATTCCTGCATTAAGGCATACTTAACGCGATTTAAAAAATCGCTTCCCTTCCTTGTTAATATCCAGAAGCTGCCTTCGCAATATTTTCCCTGGTTGGTTTCACAGCCACGCCTACTTTGCATCTCATTAGCGATGCAAAGTTAGGCGTGCTGGAAACGGGTGCTAAGTCAGAAAAACACGCAATAGCGTGTCTTTGCTGATAAGGAGATGAAATTATCGCCACTTTTCGCCCGAAAACGGATGCAAAAGCAGTGATAATTTCATAGCACCGCCTTGATAATATGCCCCTAAGTGTTCCAGCTACCACTCCTGACTGCTTTGTAAGAGGATGGAAGGTGTCAGAAGGAGGTGGTGTGGAGATGGCTCTACCCAAAGGATGAGATGGCCAACCTGCAGCATGGTCACACTACACTGTGGAGGCACTCTTCCAAGGCTTCTGGCATAATGTACCCCCAGAAGAGGGTGAAATCTGGGCATGAGACACAGGCAGATTGCTTGTTGCTCTATTTACAATTGTCTGGGATCCACTTTTGTGAGATCTGCTGATTCACTGCAGGGTTGGGAGGGCAAGAGGCCAAGCCACTGAAAGCTGGACAATTCATTCTCCTTCGAGACCCGTTTTAAAGCACCCAGAAAGGAAATGTCCCCATCCAAAGAACACTACAGCAGCGTTGTGAATGGTTTTGAGCATCCTGGTTTGATGCTCAACCAGGGAAAGGGGACCTGGACTTGTTCTCCATGCAGGCTGCAATGAAGCTTGCATGGAGCAGAGGAAAGTGCGCATGACTGGTTTGGGCGGCCCGAGAGGTCCGCCCAAACCACTCCGCCCCTGCCTTGCTCAAAGAGCAGAGAAGTCCCGCCCCGTCCACTCACTCACGCGCAAAGTAGCAGGAAGCATAACTAAAATGACAAAAATGCAACGTTATTATCATTTTAGGTTTCTGCTTCCCACTGCTTAAAAGCAGTGGGGTGACGCTTCTCCGGCACAGCAGAGGAGCCGCCCCTGGCCTTGGGTCACCTTGCACAACGCAATCCCTCATTTTTGCTTTTATCATTCTACCTATAAGCTTTACACTGAAATACACTCAGATGGTTGAAGGTCTCACTCATGGTATGAGGCACATGTTTTGTTTTCTAATATTGTACTCCACTCTGTGCCTCCATGACAAATAACTTTATTCCACTTTCTGCAAATAACTCTGCACTCCATATGGCACAATGACCTATGCTTCTTACATGCATACCATCCATAACACCTCAGATGCACAGAACTCCTTGCGCACCTCATGTACAAAATGCTCCCCAGATGCACCTGGTTAAAGCCTCATAGAATTGGGAATTCAGTTTTACAATGGGAAAAATCAGTCCAATGAGGTGATTCCCTTCTCATGTGATTTTACTCATAATTGTAGGCCATTGATGTGCTTTTACTGCACATAAACTGTAAAATTGCATGGGATTTTACCATTACCCCAGTATCGTTCAACTTGTTATCTGGCATGTTGGGCCAGATTTACTGACCTTTTATGCAACGCAGTATAGCAAGGTAACTTGCTGTGCTGCATTGCATGAAAGGGAGAGAGCAGAAATGCACCATATCTACCAAGATATGGTGCACTTCTGCTCTCACATAGCGCTGGCACACTTCAGGCAGCCTAGCGCCAACGCAGGCACCCATGCACCATGGTTCAAGGGTGCCTATGTTACAAGGAGAATTATTTTTGTGCCGGAAGAGATACCTTCCTGCACAAAAACAATCTCTCAAGTCATTTTCTACTTTCTATGTGTGCAATCTGCAGCACATATAGAAAGAGGAAGTATCGAGAAGAAAAAATATATTTCTCCTCGTTATGCCATCCTCTGGGAGGCATAGCAATGTTGTGTAATTCCAGGTTGACAAACCTTTGTAAATCTGGGATTGAGTGAAATACATAGGTGGATGCTTGGGATCGCACATGTTCCACCCATGGGATGCCTAACAGAATGAAATCTAATTAAATGCAGCGCAAGCTGCTGCATTGCGTTACATTCTTTCTAAAAAAGCGATGGAAGTGGGTGCAATTCAACCCTTGTGTGACTTTGTGAATATCTAATAGCATTTTGTGTCATAGATGCACCACTGAAGTGGTGCAACCATGACGCAAAGTGCTAGTAAATCTGGCCTTCTGTGCCTCATTTACTTGTTTTTGAGGCATCAAAAGAAAAGGGCAGGAATGCGCTGTATCTATGAGATACTGTGCATTCCTGTCCTCTTTTGCTGCGCTTGTGCATAATTGGCTGCCTTGCGCCAATGCAGGCACCCGGTGCAAGGGTGTCTGCATTGTAGGAATGATTGTTTTTGTGTAGGAAGGGACACCTTCCTCAACAAATACAATCAATAGAGGTGTTTTCCTCCTTCTATGTGTGTTGCAGAATGCAATACACTAAGAAAGAGGAAACAAAATGAGGAGAAATAATGTTATTTCCCCTCATTACACTTCCCCTGTGGAGATGTAGGCTTTTCACACATTCCCAGGTTTTCAAGTCCTATTAAATCTGGGAATGCGTCAAAATCCATGGTTGTTGTGTGGGAACACCCACCGCAAAGTCTATGGAACCCCTCTTTGATGCAGGGTAAGACAATGCGGAGACTTGCACTGCATTGCCTGACTCCATATCTACAGGGCCATGAAAAGCCATCACAAGGTGGTGTTGAAGATATGGATCTGCACTCTGCACTTCAGATGCTTCAAGAAAAAGTGACGCAGCGGCGGCGCAATGGGCTTGTAAATAAGCCCCTCTGTGTTTTAGAGAATAACATGCGTCTCCAGAGTCCTGATGCACTGATACAGCAGCCTCTGCCCCTCCCTTTCTACCTTAGCAGAAGGGCTAATAAAATTCGTTCTCCTGCCATCCTTCACGTGACAAATGAGATATATTAATCTACGTGCTTTCTTTTACACTAAACCGTTCTGTCTTCTTCAGTGAACTCACACTGTCCACTCCGCTGATAGACCATAATCTGCTGGAAAATTGCAATTCATTTTCCTTAACAGCTGAAAATAAGATGCCCCTTCAAGGCCGTGAAGAGTAACCAAAAAAAGCGCTGGAGGAGTCAGACTCGGGGAGGCGCTGCCAATTCCGACCCCTGGCCTTACAGTCTGCTGATCCAATGAATAACATTATTGTCAAGGACGCTACTGATAGGTTAGGAAAAATGGAGCATTTTCAGAGGCTTTACAACTGCAGCAAATCTTTCTGTCACATGTGTGTTTATTTGTGTGTGTGTGTGTGTGTGCGCACAAGAAGGCGCTTCCCCAAGAATAAAACAAGCTTTAGCGAAGCCAATATGTCTGTCATGCACTTCATTGAAGACTATAACATTTAAAAAGACCTGTTGTAGTGAAATAACAAAACAAAAATAATCGATTTATACAATGGATCTATGAAGGAAAAAAAACATATGTGATGATTTGGTATACTTTGAACATTGCACTGGAAGCATTCCCAAAGGGGCGGAATAACACACTGAACAGCAAATAGCATGATGCTTCACTGGGCTAAGTCAAAGCACCTGAAAGCATATTCCTGCACCTAAGATTCGTCTACAAGATCCAAGCAACATTCTCTCTAGTCATTTTAAAACTTGATCAAACTAATGGTCGTTGTCACTGCACCTTGATCAAATATGAAAAGATTACAGAGAATTCAGAACTCTCTGTTATACTACTGCTAAATGTAAAGTAACAAGCACACCTATCTCCCCACAATTGAGGGACCTAAACTGGTTACCAGTGGCCAGAGGAGCCTCCTTCAAGCTGCTTTGAATCACCCACCAAGCAATAGATGGCAATTACCACTTTTCATCAGGAACAAAATCACCAAATACATGCAACAAAGGAACTAACACTCTAAGGTGGCACCCTGCCTCAAAATTCCAGTGTACAGGATAAAAACCATGAGTGGAACATCTTTCTCTGTTCAAGCAGACAAACTATGGAATGTGTTACACCAAGCATAAGATTTACAGAAAACCATCTCAGCTTCAGAAGATCAGTCAAGAGATGGCTCTTCACTACAAACATGACCACTATACTGACAACACAATATTGTACTTCAACAGTATTCACAAGACATTAAAACCTCTGCTGTGCGTGTGTTTGTGTGTGTGTGTGTGTGTGTGTGTGTGCATGTATGTGTACGTACAGATGTTTACACTAGCAGTATGCATGCATATTTACACCCTTACACACACACACAATGATATTTATCTATAGACATCATTATGGATATGTCATATATGGATATATATTGGTCTATTCTTTGTGTAAGAATGACACTGTTATCTGTATGTATATGTAAACACATGCATAAATATGTATGTATGTTTTCTATCTACAGATATATTTATTAAATAAATAAGTACAATTTCAACTATTCCATACAAAACAAGACATTTATTTTTATACATTACATCCACCAGTATGTCATTGTATATAGAAAATTAGTTTGTAAAAGAATGAGAAGGAATGAAGGGAACTGAGAAAGAGTGAAGCAGCTCACCCAAGGTTATGCATATAACATATTACTAGAAATGTGTTTATGGTCAAGTAATCCTGTGACTCAGAAACAGGACACTACTAAATTTTTCAGAAGTTCAAGTTGAATTGCTAAGTATTAAGGTACCTATATACATGTATGTCACTCATAATTGTTTGGCTGGGGAGTAATATGGAGGGTAGAATGTTGGGAACTGCATATTCCATACTCATAGAGTTTTTTGTTATTTTACATTCCATTCTATTAAGAAACCCCCTAATCATGAGAACAAACATGCTGGTAAAGACCTGTTGAAATAAAAACATACTGCAAATTCATGTGTCCCACAACCAGTGTTGAAAAGACAATGACTAACCCCCTTATCTGCAAATGAAACCCTTTCCCCCGTGAGGCTGCAACCACTCGCCCGCCCTAAGAATTGTTGTGAGGGTTTTCAGCATTGTGCAGACAGTTGAGACTCCTCATCCTGTCCTCTGACACTTACGATCAACGGTTATTGTCCATTTAACACAGTCTTTGTTGTGAGCCCCCTGTGACAAGCGCAGGGAAGGTGAAAGTATGCTCCACCTGGTAGCATCTCCTATGTTATTTGTGGTCAAGTAAGACATTGAAAATGTGATCGGACAAACCATCTCTGTGTTATTGCAATCCTACCAACAATCTGCCTTACATTCTCCTCCTTCAAAGAAGCACCCAGTTTTTTTTAGGAAAGCCCAATGGCATTTAACTTTGGTCCCTGCAAACCAGAAATGGCTGTATGTGTGATGTGTCATCAACAGAAATTCCATTTCATGACTTTTTAATACAAGGACCAGCTGAGTCGCTCTAAAAAAACACAGACTCTCTATTTGCCCACATCACGTCATGGCCTGTGGCCTTGTAGTGAGAAGTCTCCCAGCTACCTGATCTCTCAGTTGGTCTGGCTGGCCCTCTTCACATCAAGTGTATCTGGTTGGTTCATCAAATGGTGTGCGAGGAGTGGGTAGCAGGTGAGCTATAAGAGGTCAAACGCATGAATCTTGTTGTCAATCTACAAAGAGCATCTTTTCCTGCAGGTCCTGAATCAGAAAAAACAGGAGCTGAATCCATCTTAATGCTGATTCTGAATCCTTTTGAGTGGTAGGAACAATGTGCTGACTTACACTTACATGGACACTTTATCTCTGAGTGTATTAAATTAAAAAAACCCTGTTACCCTTAAGGATCCAACCATACATTTGACCTGTCAAGAGCTTCTATCCATCAAGCATCCGCAGATCACAGACTCATTTTATACAGATGTGCAAATGTAACAATACTATACCTAAAACAAAATGTCCCAAGAACTTTCCCAACCTTTGCCAAAGTTGACATCACAAAAATAACTTTTCTGCCTGGTGTGCTGTTCGTCTAAGGTGATGTTGCTGATCAAGCTGGCAGCTACTGTGTTTGTGGCAATCGACCCTATGTATTACTAAGCAAAGTCTAATCCTGAAACCGCTATGCGGGAAGCATGGCCATCATCAGACATTGTGCCACACCTCTTCCTGTATGGCATATGATAGAGAAAGAGACATTTCAGAAACTGTACAATTATTCTCTATCTTGATATTATGCTACGGAATGGGCCTCTTTACCCATGAGATTCTCTGAGTTGCTAAAATAATAGAAGATACAGCTAATTTGACTGCTAATATCTTTGAGCTAATAATACTCACCCAATTACAGGCACAAAGAATTATGATTTGACCTAATAGGATTGCTTTGCTTTTTACTTAGTAGCTAAGGGTGGTGTTTGTTACTATAATTGGATGTGAATGTTGTACCTATATCTGAGATCTTCCTGTAGGGATTCATGAACATATTAACAATATAAGTAAAGAACTACACACTATTGATGATAGATTTGAATTGTTGGGCCTCTAGTTCAGATCAAAAGTATCTTTGGAGGGTATGGAATTAAAATATATATTTTTTAATTATTGTTCTAATATTTTACATTGTCGTCCAAGTGTATATCACCTCAGTTTGAAGTCTTGTGAGAGACAACAGTACTTCCCCAATTTACCCTTAACAGTCTATAATGATGATGAAAATGGTTATGATGTGGAAGGTGATTTGGATATTGGTACCTTGGGGAGTAGAGAGGATGGCCAAGGAGAAAAAGTGTGTTGATTGAGGAACATTGGATTGTCTTAGTTGAACAATAAAATAGCACAAAAATGTGGAATTTTGAAAAGTTTATTTGGGTTGACCTATCTTAGCCTGACTGCAACCAGCTTCATATCAACAGAGAAAACAGTCCTTTGAGATCATTTGGAGTAGGTTTAATTTTTAGGGGAGCTAAATTATACCTGCTACACTATGTAATGATATAATATCTATAACGAGTGCCAAAATGAGTTATGTAAAAAGGTGTACAATGAATAAATATACAAGAATTGATATGTATATAGCAAAACATGTTTTGATAATTATGGTGCTATGTTAGTGAATAAAGTGATAGTACAGTGTTATTATGAATCCAATGTACAGGAGTAGTGACAACAAGTCCAGCACAGAGAAAGGGTCCATTGGCTGTAAATGGGCTTTAAATTACAGGAGACAAGGAGATTCAACTAATTATTTCCCCAAAGTCCATCTGAAAGAGTGTAGAGACAGCCCAAAGTATTAGAAATATCTATGTTTTGACAGTGGTATAACCTTTTGGGTGGGGTTATCATCCGAAAGGATCAGAGATATCAGGTAGGTGTAATTCCTTAATGGTTTATTAGAAGTAAGCTTGTAACGAACAAGCTTCTAAAATTACAGGCCGAATTAGGTGACTATTTATGATCAAGAAACCTTAGAGAGTCCACACATGCCTGTTAAGTCGATTTAATTACCAAACTAGATTCAATCAAACTACAAAGATTTCAGGGACAGCACAGATGGAGCACAGTGCCACTGTCACTGTCATCAGAAGACATTCTCCAATATATTCTTGTGTGCAATCTTACATTAATTCATCATGTGAGTTTATGATGCGATAGACAGCATGGTCACTCTTATATGCATTTTTAAAAGCTGTACTTAAAATTGAGGAGAACTACCATTTATTAGAGAAGTTACTATCTCCACTTGAACATTGTCAGTCTTAGTAATGCGTGCATTGTCTGTCCATGAGAATTTGCTATTGATCTGTTGCCCTGATGAATCAATGATAGATTTCGTGAAACACGTTAGCAAATTTTCATTTCTGCCATTACTGACAATGTTCTAAGCATTTTTCAAATGGTGTCAGATCCAACCGTGGTGGTGTCCTGAGGTGCATACATATATGGTTTTGCAAACCGGACCAAGTGCACCCCTTCATCACTTGACCCTCATGGTAGAGAGGATGAGCAGTCTGAAGCTTCTAAGTGAGGAAGGTAGAGTAGGGGACAAGAGCTCAGAACCTAACAGTCAACCAATGGACACAGTAACATATTTTTCAATCCAATGTCTATCTGTTAAATAAAAGAAAGGACTTTTTTCACACACTATAATGTACTACTGCATAGTGTTAAGGAAATGCAGCACAGAGTTACAATTCTGTTTACAATCTCGTGGTTAAGGCCCTAAACCCTTTGGGACACGCCTGCTGCTAAGGAAGTTACCAAGCATCTATAATCCCTGGTGACTAATCTGAGGTACAATGCTGATCAATCACAGGTGCAGTTCACTCTATCATGTCTACGCTTAGCTTATATATGCCCTACTTTACACTTCATGTGGTTTTTCACAAAAAGTGTTTGTTCATGTTGTGAACTTTGATCCGCTAATCAGCCTCCTTTCCTCTGACAGTTCTCAAGCCTCATCTTTACCTGTGCCTTGGGGCTGCAGTTTGGGTGGATGCAGGGCAGATATGTGAGCCAGTGCTGCTCTTGCAGACAGGACACAGGTGTGGCTTCTAGGCCGGTCTCAATCTTGTTGAAGACTTTGAGTGTTTAATATTTGCCGCCTCCGAACTATTCAGGGGGCTTACCTCTGCACTGATGGAGCAGTTGCTATAATGGTGGCAGTGGTAGCTCAAGTTTCTCAGTCATGGCAGATTTTATTAATGCAAAAGGCTTGATGCATTTTACAACCAGAACCATTTAAAGAGACCGATGTCCCTTTCCCACACAAGTCTCTTTTGGATCCACTCCCTTTCAGTCCCTTCCTATTCTCATTCTGTGGCATACTGGGCATCTCCTTCCGGAAAGACTTCCCTCCTACAGACAGACTCCTTTTTTACTGCAGGCAGGTGGGTTTCTTGGCTCAAGGCAAACTCTTGGTCCTCCAACAGAACATGCAGACTTCAGGTGTTCATGCAGACACCAGCCCTAGTCACTCAATAGTTCTTCAAGTACTTTGCATGGCACTCCCTTCCTTGGTCAAGATGAACTTGGAACTGGAATGTAGTGGGTTAGACATACTCAATTCTTATACACATGTCTCAGACAGTGGATGTGGATCCACTGTTTGAGCTTTCAGAATCTGTTTGGGGTGGTTTTCATTCAGAAGTCTTTTCCTGCTGTCGCTCAGACGCAACCTTTTTGCTAGGTCATGGATTTCACATCAAACCTCCTAAAGCATTACTCATGGACTGACAAAAGAACTGGATCTGCCTAGAAACTTTCTGGCCTGGAACAACAAAAACTGCAGTCCCTCCACTCACCCCTTCCATTTACCAAATGACAGTGCTCAGGAAGACCACAAAAGCAGCCCTTTGCTAACAAGGTCCTCATTGAATTTCTCCTGGGAGCCGGGACTCCTCCTTCATTTCAATGCCTGGGTCACAAGCCTCCAGCCAAAGGAATGAATTCAATATACTTTCACCATTTGGGAAAGCTTTATCCACCTCCATCTGGATCCACGCTAAACCATATATATTCTGCACTCTCACTGCACATTCATGCACTCGACATGCACTTTGAATGTCAGTGCAAGGCTGTGGAGTACAAATGCAAAAGATCTGTAGACTACCCTCTCTCTGACACAGAAAAAAGGCTGGTCACAGCACTGATCCAAAAAACTCAGTATGCTGCACTCAACAATTTATGTGTCTTACCTGTGGCATTGACAGCAGCCACCAGGAGGGTACACTATATATGCTCACTATATGTCACCACGTATGTCCTGTACTTCACGTTTAGCAGGGACAGGCCTATGCCTCAATGCTCATGCTAAATTAGCACCATGGAGGAACACCCAGTGCAACACCCATGGAACCTCCCCTTTCACGCAAGGTGCTGTGTGAAAAGGGGACGTATTTACAAGGACACGAAAAGCCAAGCTGGGTGGTTTTACTTGTGAATATGTAGCACCAAATTGCACCATCGGAGCATCACAAAAAGTGACACATCAGCAGCGCAAGGGGCTTGTAAAAATACCCTTTGATATGTAAAGCCATCTAGTTATCCAGGCCATTCTACATACTGTGAAGAGAACCTTAATGTAACCCATATGAAAAATATGATGTACTGTAAGCATAACCAGAGAAAGGAAAAAACGAAGTAACAAAATAGATGTTGTAATGCAATTTTCCCAAACTACAACTTGACACATCTCCAGACTACCCCACCCTGCCATCCATGATGTACTTTAGGAGACATGTTCAGACTAAGGTCTTCATGCAGGTCCTTAAGGATAATAAATCATCCGTCCTACGCCCTAACTCTAGGGTTTAAATAGTGGGTGGCATAAGAGAGACTGGCACTAACAAAGGTGAGCTGGGATGGGTGGTATGTGCAATTGTAGGAATGTTAATTATTGCCTCATTGAAATTATTATCCTATCCGGATGCTAATTTCTATAAAACTTTTTCCAGGCCCGGAGGCTGGAACATACAAAGTAACATTTGTAAGATTAGATTAAATAGATTTGGGTGGTACCCACCGACAATTATCACGGCTCTTCTGTTGACGTTCTGTCTTTTATGTATTTGGCCTTCATGTGTGTTTCTGACACAGATACGTGGTTTTTTTTTTGTTGCACAAAAACAATCAGATTTTAAATTTCTCTTTCAGGTGAGGCGTTGGTTTCTACTCGCTGCCACCCATGAAAAAAAGAACTGAAATATTACTAAAAGTCGGCTGCAACTGGTAAAAAGGTATTCAAGTGCCCACTATGAAACGGCCCTCCCTCCACCCCATCCCCCTAAAATATAGTATCGAAGGCAACCTATGAGCTCAAATGATTCCTGGCTTAGTCCCAAGTGCCTAGCACATGGTTAAAATGACTCCATTCCTTTTAAAGCGGTATATGAAACACCTTGAAAAGATGGGGTGGTAGTTGAATCCAAAAACAGTACACTTTGTGGACTACCCAAAAATTGAATACCAAATGGGACCATGCACACGCTTTCAAATTCCCAAAGTCTTTTGTGATGTATTTTTACATTTATTTGTAAAATTGCAAATTACTTTTAATAATGAAAGCCTTCTGAATTTGTAGAATGAATATATAAAGCGCATCATATTAATTTATTTAGTACAGTTCTACTACCAGAAAATCAAAATGTACCCATTGCAAAAATATACAGAGGTCCCGTAATTATGTCAAGTACTGTATACATGTTATGATGTAAACTTTCTTCCTAATCTTTAACGTCCGTGTATATCAGCATTTCAGGGAATTACATCCTCATAGTCGAAGGGAATGTATGCCCACTGGATTCCTGCGTGGGAGTTGCTGTAAAAAAGTTTGTGATTTACCACTAATTCTTGTGCTTCTGGTTGGTGCCAAACTTTCTAGAAGGGCCCCACCATGCAACATCCCATGCTTGGAAAAAGATCTTGTAACGCTCAATATTTGATTATCGTAAGGTGCTATTGGACATTTGCAAATCGATTTACTAATGTTGCTTCATCATTCGTGAAAAACTTTCACGCTAAACAAAGAAACCTGCATGTGTAAATTCAAATTATGGGTTCAATATCTTTGTGAGTTGGGCCATTCTGTTTATTTTAATTACTAAAAAGGAAATTGTAGCCGCTATGTTTTTTAACATTTTGATGTTATTGCCATAGTGACGCTAAAGACCAAAATGTTTGGAAGCAGTTCCTATCAGTTTCACTATCATTTGCCTCTCAATATGATACTTTGAGGATCAATGCATTATTAGTTCTTCAGGAATGCATTATTATTTCTTCAGTCATTATAAAAACATAATTGCCTAAAAACACAAATGTAGCGCTGGATGCCAAAGCTATTGTGCGACCATAAATCTTACTAAATCTTACTATTCACAAAAACCCAGGGTTTGCAACTGCAGAATCTCCTTCAGGTTAACATTAAACACACCAAATTGCAATTAGGAAGGATCACTAAAGGGGTGTTCCCTGCTAACTGCGAAACAGTATGGTATGTATCAATGGTTTTCAAGAGCAATTACGGTTGCAAACCATTGAACAGAAGAGTGGTGGTAACAGATTCAGATAATTGTGTCAGGAGACCTCAGGGTGAGCAAGCAGTGGTTCAGGGCACCATTGCCTACATCCCCTGATATTTTCCCTAACAGGAAACATTTTTTTTAGGCAGCACTGCTTCATTAAAGGAGCACATGCTGCTTTAAAAAAAAAAACAAGGTTCTGGTTCATAAAGGCAAACTTTACGACTTTTGGTATTCACAGCGGTCATTTATGAGTCGTAACCTAACGTCCGAAGTCGGGCCGGAATCTTCAGCTCAAGCCATACACTCCAGCTCTGGACGGAATCTCCGGCTCTGGCCGGGTTAAGTGTAATCAATGGACCATAATACAATTTTTACAAAAAGGTACATGCAGTCTGCAATTTGCGCTCCACTCAGTGTTGACTGCAGTGGTACACCAGACTCAGGGGTATATTCACAAGAACGTGTGATACCTACCGCAAGAGTAGCGTAACGCAACTTTCAATATCGCAGCCTATCACAGGAAAATAACCCCTTGACAACGGGATAACGCGCCAAATGTCTGCGTCAAAATCAACACCATGCCGCATAAATGCGATACGCGAACGCAAAAAAACATGCGATGAGGCCAACCGCGGTACAAAAAGTAGCAAAAACCAGCCACAGGCCTGCAAATCCCACGCGTCTGGAGGAACAATGAACTATAAAACCACAGAAAATATACACCCAAAACTATTCAAAGTGCGTAGCAAAATGGATGTACCCTGACACATCGCAGGGGCCAACCCGAACCCCACAACCCCCACAGACTACCAGCAAGGAACAACGAGGCCGGGGAAGGCCAAGGAGAAGAGGGAGAGGAAGACGGGGTGCAGACCGCAGGAAAACAAGACCAGCGTCACGGAGGGGACAAAACACTACCAGCAGCTGACCCACTAGCAGACCACCTGGATTGCAGGCGGAGTGCCCAGGAGGCCAATCCAGGATGCCAATAAGTGCCTGCATTACGTGACTACCTAAATCAGGCACAAACCTGCTGCCAACAGGAAGGCAGCAACGGCGACAGGAGGTGGCAGTGCAGCGCCACAGGAGGAGCTGGAGGAAACCCAGACCACAGTCATCAGTGTGGAGACTGTGCAAGGAGTAGGGAGTACGGACACAGCTCGAGAGGACCTGACAAAACATCAACAGGGAGTGCAACGAACAGGGACTGGGGGGACGGGGGGAGTGGCCACAATGGCATACATGAATCTCCCCTACACATTGCAGCGGGTCACACCACACCTCCAGAAGAGCACAGAAGACAACACTTCTGCGATGCTGGAGAGGACCACCACACCTTTGATGACCTACAACAGCCCATGGATATCCAACGCAACCCACCACCAGGACCCGGGCAGCCAAGCCACTCAGAGGAGAACACAGAGCCAGCAACAGAACACACAGCAGGTAGCACCCACAAGCACCACTGCCTCACGACACCGCACCTACCCACACATGGCACCCCAATGCAATTTGTCAGCATGCCAAAAGTAGGTGGCCCAACAGGAGTCGGTGGGGGCCGAACACTTTGAATGCTAACCAGAACATATACGTAGGTGTCTATCACACTCAGGGACCACCCACACCCCACGGTGAACAACCTTTACAACGCAACTTTTACACCGCACTACCATTACAACGAAACTATTACAACGCGAAATCTGTTACAACGCATGCCATTACAACGCATGCTATTACAACGAAATGCACTAGATGGCGTGCTAACATTAGAAATAGTGTAGTTTTACTATCCAAACACCTTCCCTACTGCAACGTGGACTGGAGTTAGAATAGTAAATTATACATTTCTAATGTCAGCACTCCATCTAGTGTACGTCGTTGTAAAAGCATGCGTTGTAAAGGCTGGCGTTGTAACAGATCTTGCGGTGTAAAAAATGCGTTGTAACGGCATGCGGTGTAAAAGCATGCGTTGTAACGTCATACATCCCACCCCACAAAGGAGACCTACACTGCCATAGAGACACATGCAGATGCACATTCACAGTACAGAACCACGCCCAGGGGTGCGCAAATAGCAGTCACACAGCCATGTTGGCTTTGCGTACAACGGCCCTGGACACCCCCTTACTATTTGAGTGGGTGACGACATAGCCACATGTCCAAGCTCCAAACCGCTGCCTGCGGAGACATGTCTGCATCTGATGTACACAGCACAATGTAATGTCCTAGGGCTCAGGGCCCTCATTCATATAACAAGACCACAAGGACACATGTAGACGTAATGTAGAACTGGCTACGGGCTCGTGCGCCCGGCCCCTTTATTGGCAGGGCCACATGTACAGTGACGCCTGTGCTGGATTTGTGTAGGGTGAGTGTCAGCCAGCCCGCACGGAATGCTTGGGGCTGGTAACAACTTGAACATTGGACACCAGTGCAACGGAAACAGCAGACACATGCATAACAGAGTCAATTGCACAGCAACATGGAGGAAGCCGGAGTAAGGACAGAGGGGACCCAAAATTCAGTGAGGAGGTTCCGTTAGTTGCAGTGCACTGAGGTAGGGGCAGTGGAGATGAGCGCACTTATGTGAAGGAGATGCTAGGATTGTGTACCTTCATGTTAGTCCTGATGCAGATGCAGTGGGGTGTGTTACAGCTGCATCAACTACCTCATCAACGTCCCAGGTCTCCCACATTGTCTGAGGTGACAGTTGCATGCTCAGTCCACAGCGCAATACACAGTAATGGTTCCAGGTGTGTGACTCGACTACCACCTCCAGTCTGCATTCCTGCCTTGGGGATGTTGCCTCCTGCCCTCCCATTGTCTGTGCAATCTCCCATCCGCACACTTGACACATCTTCCTCATCATAGTCCAAGCCCTTCCCCACTGCATGAGGTGACATTGCAGGGCAACATCCCCACAGCACAAATGTCAATCAGTAATGGACAATGGCTTGTGGTGCACTGAGTCACTGGCACCTGGAGTGCTGAGCAGGGTATCAGGCCGATGACGGCATGCACGACAGGTCTGAACAACTCCGTAAGTCTTTCAGGACCACTGTGTCGACTGTGGCAGATGGCTGTTGGAGGTGGTCCTTGCAGTGGTGGCAGGTGCCTCCTGTGGTGATGCCACATCCGGGCTGGTCCTGACTCGATTTGGTGTGTGAGCCCTGCTGGGACGCTCTTGGGCACGGAGGCTGCGAACAGCGTAGGGCCACAGAGAAATGGAGTTGTTGACCCCAAGTCCAATGCTTCAGGGACCATCCAATATCTCAGAAGAAGGGGTCCTGGACCTGACCAGCACAGACTTAGTGGCCCCGGATGCACAGCCGCCGGCACAGGCACCCAGCCACGGGACGGTGACTTGCAGTGCAGTCAGATGGGCCATGCGACCTGAGCGGGTCACCATCAATGTCCGAGGTGTATGTTGCCGAGGGTATCGTGGGACAGTGGAAGGTGTCCTCCAGGGCATGACGCCGAAAGGTTTGATTTTATACGGAAGCAGCAGATGGAGAAGTGGAATGCGACAGCCTCGTTGCCACCACCAATTCGCCATCAGCTACATGGGGATGAAAACTGCCCCCTGGTCCATAGACTCAGACGCCACCAAAGTTCGACCAGAGAGTGTCCATGATTGTTGGGGAACAGACTTAGTGGCACCGGGGCTGAGAGGGGATGCAGTCTGTGATGATGCCGGTATGCTGATATGAACTCAGCCACTGCAAAATTATGCATCTGTGACCTACAGGACCGCAGTGTAGGCTGGAGGCAGCGGTCAGCACGGGCCATTTACCGAATGTTGCCGGCATAGGTTGGATAGCCCCACCGGCTGTTCGACCACTGGTGTGGACTCTGCCATTCATGCTTTGCGCCAAGATGCTGGAAGCACTTCCAGTCGGGGGAACATGGCGGCGGGCTAGGTCACGCCGCAAGCTCTTCTCCACCTCCCGGCACTTTCCAAAAGATTCCTGAGCACTAGGAACCAGGGGATACGATGAAATTGTGCTGAATTCACTCACGGAAAGCAGCGGTTCTTTGTGGGCTGCCTGGTCTTTCCGCTTTCGCCATTGTGGTTTGTTTGTTGGCCGATCATAGTGTCCTTGGCGATTTCGGAAATTCCGTCCTTTCTATCCATCTGCCACCATCTGCCTTTCGCTGCTTGGCGCGGTGGGGGCAGCGTTCCATCCAGCTTGCAGTAGCTTGGCAGACCTGAACGTGGATCTGGATCAGGATCCGGCGTGGCTGAGCTGGGGGTCCGTGGCTGCTTATGGTGGGGGAAGATTCCTCCAGGCAGCATCTGGGATCCATTCCGACATGCGTGCAACCGCTGGGATTTCACTGCAAGGAACACCAGGTAGGATCTCTTTTTGTCAAAAATCTGCTACCAGTGGTTGCAGTTGTCGTTGTGTTAGTGAGGCTAAGGCAGAGTGTGGACTCAGTAGTAGGAGTGTTTCCCTGGGCAGATTTTTGACGGATTTACAACAGACAGACTTACAACGTTTACAACACATACAATATATACAATATTTACAAGGGCACAGAATTGCCTTTCAAACATTCCCGATTTCTAGCAATTTCCAGTGTAGCCATACAGGATCACAGGTGTGTTTCAACCTGAGCCAGCCTATGACCCCCAGACGAGCCAACATTTCAAATAAAGGGGACTGTAATGTGATCTCCCCCTCAAATTGGCCCCCTAAGAGAGGAAGAAAAGTAAAACCTAGGTTATCAGCTCCGGTACCCCCCAAGTACATAGTGCAGACAGGATAAATAGTACCGGAGAGCCAGTATTCTCAAGTGATCACAGAGGAGAGTTCTACAACCTCAGTGCACCTTAATAGGTACAATTTACGTAATAAAATTTACAACCAGTTGGAGCACTTGGAAGCTTCCCCAATCACTCCCCTTCTGGTCCCTACAGTAGGGAATATCGTCACTAAAAAACCTATTATAAAATCAGGCAAGAACTTAAAAGGAAATCAGCAAATTATCTTGTCTCTGTCTTCGCGACATCCAAATGAAACCTCTACACTTAGAGTTACGCCGTCTCTAAGATCTTTCTTCAAAGTACAGGAAAAAACACAACTAATCCCCCCTCTGCCACTGGAGGAGCCCCAGCCTTCCATAAGTAAGGACAGAGGAAAGACATCACCAACGAAGGTACTAAAGGTAGTAGAGGCCAAAATGGATACAAGGAAAACTATCCCGGCTCCTGGTGGGGTGAAATTTGCCAACATTACAACAGATAATATGTTTGAGGTATTAGGCGAAAACGGCCTGGGATCTGCCTCTGGTTCTGATACCTCTAACTCCACGTCGACCTCTCTGGTCATATCATCAATGTCAACTGCCCACGTCCACCCAATTTTGGCACAGATGTTAGATGCCCTCTCATCAGAGTAAGTTCTCCATCTCAGAGACAAACCAGGCCAAAATCCATGATTCATGTGAATCCTTAGAAGCTAAAATGCCGGCGATTACCGAAAAAATATGTGCAATGGAAGCCTCAATAGAAATGTTGAATAAACAAGTGGAGCAGAACTGTACTGCGATTCAGGCATTAAAAAAGGGAGAAAAAGACATGCTAGATAAGCTGGAGACACTGGAAAATAATGCTCGACGTAATAACATTAAACTTATGAACATTCCGGAGGGCTCAGAGGGGAAAGACATTAAAACCTATGTCATAAATCTGTTAAAAGACTTTATCCCCACGGTAGATGTTAAGCAACTAGAAACAGACATCCAGAGAATTCACAGAGATCCTTTCTCCAAGAACCCAAATAGAAAAAATCCTCGGCGAATTCTGGTTAATTTTAAAACGTATGCTCTAAAAGAGCGTGTACTATCGGAAGCCTTAAAAGCTGGTACTTTCACGGAGGGGGACTGGGCTTTCCAGATAAGGTCGGATCTTTCAAGAATTACGCAGGACAGACAATGGGAATTGGGAAAATTCATGCCAATTTTAAGATCACTGGGTGCCACGGTACAGTTGAGGTTCCCTGCCTTACTTAGGGTGATGTGGAAAAATGTAAGGGGAGATTTACAAGCCCCTTGTGCTCTTTTATGCCGCCGTTGCATCACTTTTGTGATGCAGCGGCGGCGCAAAGCCAGTGCCATGGTGCGGGGTACTGGGAGATGCGTCACGTTGTAAAGCCCTGCGCCACATATAGGCGTTCCGGCGCAGAGGGGGGCGTTCCAGCCCAGGTACGCCTCCTAAAAGTGGCTGA
Source organism: Triturus cristatus (assembly GCF_964204655.1). Classification (NCBI taxonomy): domain Eukaryota; kingdom Metazoa; phylum Chordata; class Amphibia; order Caudata; family Salamandridae; genus Triturus; species Triturus cristatus. The sequence continues at coordinate 127,726,646 of NC_140592.1, read as the reverse complement.
GTGAAATCTACAAGATTTCACTCAGCCACATTTAAGGCCATGCTGCGTCAAAACCCTGCGCCTGCTTGAAGCAGGCATAAGGATTGACGCATCATTTTAAAGATAGGGCACCCCCGAGCCTTGCTGGAGCTGCGTCACGCTTGCGACACAACTCCAGAAATGTGCCGCCTTTACGGCAGCAGATGCGTCACGCATCTGTCCATTTTCGCCCCATGGTGCGCCGCATTGTAAATGCGGCACATCCATGGTGGCGGAGCCGTGACGCACAATAACTGGCGCATCCCTGCTGATATGCAGGAATGCACCAGTTATTGTAAATCTGCCCCAAAATGTCTAAATTTAGGGACCCTAAGTAGGTAGGGACCTTTATTGATCAAATTAAAGCTCAGGGATAATCTTGTACTGAATAAGTATTGGTTGCCGGGTAGGTGGGTAGTGAGTTCACAGGGGTTATTCTACATCAAACCCCATGTGGTATAGGAGGGTTCCCGGGGGGGGCGGGGACACACGAGAAGAATGCAATATTAATTTTTCACTGGGTGGGCAGAAAAGTAGGGGGAAAAAAAGAAAAAGTCCTCATTTACATAGTTTTCTCAAGGAAGTTGCTAACCAGACAGGAATAGCCTGTAACCAGAGCGCGTTCTCCTGGTCCAGAGCTAGGGCACGTTGGCCTGGCACAAATGACTGAAACTAGAATTTGTACTTAGAATATTAATCGCTTAAGGGTCCCAAGTAGACATAGGAGGATATTTCAATACCTAAGGCAAGCAGACTTTGATATTATGATTTTACAAGAAACTCACCTCACAGTTGAGGAATGGGAGTTGGCGGTCGCTAAGCAAAGATGGATAGACGGTTCACTTCATACCACACAACCCTTCTGTACCAAAGGCGTGGCCATTATTGTTAAAAAATCTGCCAAAGCAATCTTGGGCTCCTCTAAGATAGACAACAGGGGGCGCTGGATTATAACGGATATTAAAATACGAAATGAGTGGGTGAATTTGGTGGGATACTATGGCCCAAACATAGACGATGAGTCAACTCTTAGAACAATATACAATAATTTACTTGATACTAACTTCCCCATTATTATAGGTGGAGATTTTAATATTCTTTTGAACCCCTCTCTTGACAAGTCCAAGGGGGGGAGCATGATACCTATGAAAATGGGCTCCCTGATCAAAATCCTTATGGGTGATCTAAATCTTGTAGATATTTGGAGAGTAAAAAATAAGACTATAACTGGCCCCCAGAATTTTACTTTTCATAATAAAAAACATAAATATCATTCCAGAATAGACTACTTCCTGAAAGATTCCAGGTTGATAGAACAGGTCAGCATAGTTTCCCACATCCCAGAACATCCCAGATCACTCAGCAGTCCAGATCAATCTAAAATTTTCTAGCCAATCAGAAACAAAAAGATGGACGTTTGATAAAACTATCCTGAAAGATGAGTCACTGGTTGAACAGTTAAAAATGGACACTTTGTTTTTCTTTGAAGTAAACGATCGGTCTGCCCCTTTGAAGATAATATGGGATGCCTATAAGGCTTTTATCAGAGGCAGAGTTATTGGCATCTCAGCTAAAATCAATAGGGAAAATAAAGAAAGATTTAAGGCATTGGAAGCCAAAATTCTCAGAGCCTCGCTTAACCAAATAACCAATCGGAGTAGTGTAGAACAGAGGGAGGAAAGTCCCGAGCTACTAGCTAAGCGACAAGATATAACAGACTATCTTGACAGTATTATTAGAAGAAGATGGGAAGTTGGCAAACTTGCTAATTATAAATGTGGAGAAGGCAGTGGGAAGTTCCTGGCCTGGAAATCTCGACTTAACCTAACTAGAAATGTGATTAAAGAGATCTGTAATATAGAAACAGGGGAGATATTTTCAGATAGGGCCAAGATGGAAAACGTGTTTAAACAATTTTTTTAAACATCTGTACACTGAAGACCTAGGCCCACATGCATCAAAGCAAAAGCCAGTCGCAAACGGGCAGAATCTCAGAATCTGCCCCTTTGCGACTGGGATTTTTGCATTTGGGATGCATCATCCCAAATGCAAAAATCGCAATTTAAGGAATCTCTAGATTGCGATTCCTTAAATTGCTATTGCATTTAAGGAATCCCAAATTGAGATTCCTTAAATGCAATGCATGAAAGTTTAAAAATTAGCGATTTCGCTAATAGGGGGAGCAAATTACCATGAAGTTGAACTTCATGGTAATTTGCAAAAACTTTGAATAATGCACTAAAGTGCATTTTTCAAAGTTCCATTTTACACACACACATGCCCTTGGGGCATGTGTGTGTGCAAGATGTATTCATATGCAGATTTCAGGGGTGCAACAGGGTGTCTTTTTGACGCCCTGGCACCCTTGAAATAGCATGAGCAATTTGCGATTCTCTAATTGAGATTAGCAAATTGAGAAAGTCTTCCCATTCATTCCTATGGGCCTCTAGGCTCACAGGAATCAATGGGGAGGTATTCCTTAATTGCGACTCGCAATTTGCGAGTAGCAATTAAGGAATGTTTAGAAATCGATATTTTGTAAGTGATTTCTACATGCATAGCCTTTTGCTATTCCTTATTAGCGAATCCTTATTTTTCGCTATTAAGGAATCGCAAATGGCATTGTTGATGCTTGTGCCAGCTAGTAGTCACTGACTCCCTAATTAAAAATTACCTAGATAAAGCGTCCTTACAGTCGTTACCTGAAGACCAGGCTCAACAACTTAATAGGAAGCTCTCACTATCTGAAATCAGAACTGTAATAAAAAATGTAAAGAGAGGCAGTGCTGCAGGTCTAGATGCTATTCCTAATGAGTTTTATATCACCCTTAACGAGACACTTGCCCCGGTCATTGAGAAACTATTTGATAGCATTTTATCAACCAATTCCCAATCCCTAGTTCCTGGAACGAGGCAGCCGTTACCCTCATCCTGAAACCCAATAAAGATTTTAAAAAAATGTGAGTCTTACAGACCCATCTCCCTGCTTAATTGTGACTATAAAATCTTTGCGCAAATTGTAGCAGGGAGATTGAATAATATAATTGGAAAATTAATCCACCCGGATCAAAAGGGGTTTATCAGAGGGTGCCAATTGCATGACTTAACTCGTGAGCTGATAGGAGCTATCGATATCACTTCAGCCAAAAATTTGCCACTTACTATTTTTGCATTTGACGTAACCAAAGCGTTTGGCCTAGGAGAAAATATCTCAAGAACTATTAGGAACATCTCTAAAACTCCCACAGCTAGGGTTATAGTTAATGGAATCCTAACCAATTCAGTTACTTTAGAGCGAGGCACTAGGCAGGGTTGTCCTCTCTCCCCTCTCCTTTTTGTTTTGTACATAGAACCACTGGCACAAATCATCAGGTCCAGTGATTTCTTTGTTGCATTTGAATATAAGGGATGGTCAAAAAAGTTAGCCCTGTATGCCGATGACCTGGTGATTTTCACAAAAGAATCACCAGCGATTTTGCCAAAATTGGAACAACTCCTGACAGATTTTGGGAAGAAATCGGGTTATCAAATTAACTCACAAAAAAACGAGATTATGTCATGGAATTGGCAATCTAGTTCGCCTTTAGTACACCATCAAATAAGATACTTAGGTATTCAAATCACGTTCAAGCGTTTGGCCTAGGAGAAAAAATCTCAAGAACTATTAGGAACATCTCTAAAACTCCCACAGCTAGGGTTATAGTTAATGGAATCCTAACCAATTCAGTTACTTTAGAGCGAGGCACTAGGCAGGGTTGTCCTCTCTCCCCTCTCCTTTTTGTTTTGTACATAGAACCACTGGCACAAATCATCAGGTCCAGTGATTTCTTTGTTGCATTTGAATATAAGGGATGGTCAAAAAAGTTAGCCCTGTATGCCGATGACCTGGTGATTTTCACAAAAGAATCACCAGCGATTTTGCCAAAATTGGAACAACTCCTGACAGATTTTGGGAAGAAATCGGGTTATCAAATTAACTCACAAAAAACCGAGATTATGTCATGGAATTGGCAATCTAGTTCACCTTTAGTACACCATCAAATAAGATACTTAGGTATTCAAATCACTCAGAACATGAACGAATTGGCCCAGGTTAATTTAGAGGTTAAAAGGAAGGAGATCAGAGCCTTATTGAAATCTTGGTGCAATCTCCCATTATCAATTCTTGGTCGTTCCAACTTGTCAAAATGTCGGTTTTGCCCAAAATGTCATTCATATTTTATGCAATCCCTCTACTATTTAGTTCAGCTGCTTTAAAAAACTTGCAGTCGGACATAAATAGTTTCCTCTGGACTGACAAAGGGGTTAGGATTGCATGGAAGAAACTGAGATGTGAGAAAGTAGCCGGGGGAATAGCTAGTCCTGATTTTGGGTTTTACAGTTCGCCTTTCCCTTTTAAGAACTTGAGATCCCTTCTTCTTGATTCCACCTATTTTATGCCTTGCCTCTTAGCTATGTCTAACAGTGTACCACAGGGGGGTGATGGGTCTCTTTTTAAATTCAGACACCCTAAATACTTTTAAAAAAGTAAATTGAAGGTGATACGATTGGCCTGCGAATTATGGTTCCAGATGAGGAAGCTGCTTAAAATTCCATATTATTGTTCTAGTGCTCCCATATGGAACTCTCCAGGCACTCCAGAATGCCTAAATGACAGATTATCAGCCCTTTTATGGGAAAATGGATATGGGGACAATTACTGCGAGATAACAAACTTTTGCCATGGGATGAGCTTAAATCTCAAACACATCAAAGGTTGTCCAGATTCAAATTTTATCAACTCTCCTGCTGGGCTACAAATCAGGGCAAAAATAGAGTTATAAATGAGGAACTGGAGAGCAGGTTTTTAGTCCCGTGTCACCAAAGCAAAGAAGTGGTGAAATGGTACTGGATTCTGATTAAAGGAAATCTATGGAGGGAGTCCTGGAGAAGAGAACTGCCTTCCAGCGACATTTCATCTTCCTGGCAAGTATCTATATGCATTTTGTGGGAGGTTGTTAAGGCTGCATCATTGAGGTGGAATCATCTGTTCACAATCCACAGAGCTTATTGGACCCCAAAGAAGCTTTCCAAGCTGGGAGGCAGAGAGAAGTTCTGTGTGAAATGTAATCTGAGAAGCGTAGATGATGTGCATATGTTCATGCAGTGTCCTCGGATCCAGGGCTTCTGGAGGCAAATTGGTAAGACTATATCAGATGTCATGGGCCAAGAAATTGAGGTAAGCTTGGTATTAATTATTTTTGGAATTTTACCTGAAGACAGTATTAATACAAAACTGTAAAATCTCAGAGTTTCATTATTGTTTGTTTTAAATCTTTTGGCAAGAAGAGAAATCTGTCTAAATTGGATTTCACCTAATTGTCCAAAGCTTTTAGATTGGGTGTCCTCTGTTAAAAGAACCCACAAGCTAGATATGGGTTGTACGGCAAATAAAAGAACTAGATTTTGGGGGCTTTGGGTCAATTGGGCTAACAATTTGGGTCCTGCAACTTTCTAGTATCCACAAATTTCCCAAGTGTCATGTGGTTGGCGTCCCTAAAAGCCCTTGAGGTGGAAAGAGATCTCCAGGGTTACGTATCCCCTCTGTCAGGCTCAGGAGGGTGCCACTTACTTAATTTTTTTAATGAGCACAAATAAAAAGATGCTGGATGTGAGACCTACTGGTCCGCAGGGTAGTCCTGGTCCCTCATCAACGTGTCGCAGGCTTGCGTTGAACAGGGTTAGTTGCACCACGTGTCGCAGGCTGGCGTTGAACAGGGTTAGTGGCACCACATGTCGCAAATAGTCCATATGGAACTATGCCTCACTGATCGGGATGGGTCTGGTGCTGTGGCCGCTGGCCCGGAATTGGGGTCACTGCCATTCATGAATCTGGACACATTTTCGCACATGTCACCAACTGGGCCGAAGAGTAGTCTGAAGGCGGCAGTAGAGTACGTCAACGAGAAAGGAATGAAGCAGGCCTGTGTCGTGGAGGCCGTGATGGACTGAGGAGGCCGCCAAGGTCGCGGCCCTCGGGCTTGGAGCTTGCACTGGCACATGGTGGGCCCTCTTGACACACGCCAGTGTTGGCAGTTGATCAGTGTGGCCTGGCTGCACCATCCCACTCCACAGCTTGGGGGGGGGTGTAACAGGCAACATTTCCACAAGGTCCCCCACTGGCTGGGGTGAAATGGTTGCGCCCACTGTCCACTAAACTCCATACACCAGAGGTGTGTGTCGCCATGGATATGGTTGTGTTCTGCATACTGCGGTCTGTCCAGCACATCTCCGCCACTCTTGGCATTCTGTACTTTCCCAATCATGGTTCTACTGCATCCGCCACACATGCCTGGTTGCCACCTCTCCCCACATTCGGATGTTGTGTGGCTGAGGTGCTATGCTGTTGATGGCTCATGTTCACAGCTTGGCCAGGTAACCATTGTAAGTTGTTCTGTCGGGTGGGTGGGCATGTTGTTGTGCATGTTGGTTTAGATTTTGTGAGATGTGCATTGCCAGAGTTGTGAGTTGCATGGTTGTGGAGTTGAGGTGAGTAGGGTGTCCATTTGAAACTTGTCATGGAGCTGTGCATTTCCATTGTTGCCATCCTGGGTAGGCTGGTTGCTGATGGATTGTCGGAGGGTGAAGGAATCGTGGACAGTGGCTGGGTATTTGGAGGCGACATTGTTGGAGGCTCCACGGTGTTCTGTTGTTGCCTGCACATTGTTGTAAGACGTGTGCTTCCTGTTGTGGTGATTGTGTGCTGTGTCACCAGGGGGCACAGGTGGGACATGTGAGCTGTGGATTGCCTCCAACACGTGCATGCATTCTGCTAAGGCGTATGGTCCTTGCTTGGTCTCCTGCGGATCCTGCGCATTATGTTGGACATATGGGGACTGGGGTACCAGGGTGATGGTGATGTCCAGGACAGGTGTGGGGGACTTGGATGTGGCTGGCTGTGAGACTCTGGTGCGTGTTGTTTGGGGGGTGCCAGGGGCCAACAGGTGCAGCCAATCCAGCAGCTTGGTGTGAGGTGGAATGTTGGTTGTTTGCTGTGTTGGTGCCGTAGGCCTGTTAGGCGATGATGGTCAGGATGCGTAGGATGATTGCCCCTTTCAGCCTGTAGTGGACGGTGACATTATCAGATGTTGGGTCTGTGAGGCTGGTGAGTTTCCTGGGGGTCCGCTGTCTTTGTCTGCACTGCGTCTGTGGTTGTCGGGGGGGTGTTCTGGGTGTGGGGTGTTGTCCTGGGGTGGTGTCGGTGGGTGTTGTGGCCCTCTTGGGTGTCCTGGCCGCATGATGAGTGGCTACTTGACATCTGTTGCCCTTCCGATGTGGCCCTGGGCTGGTCTCCCTTTTGTGGTGCTGGTTGCCGTCCAACTTAACAACAGGTCAGAGTGTAGGTGTAGATTTCCTGGTGCTAACACGCCTTATTGCCTGTTTTGTGTTTTTATCGCCGATCTGTCTGGTGGTTAAGAATGTTGAGGTGTGGTGTGGTTGTGGCTTTTGGCACGGGAACGCCCACTCTGCATCTCATTAGCGATAGTTGCGGTGATCCTCTGTGGCGATGTTTTTTGCGGCTGCTATCGTGGGTAAACTGGTGCTGTGGGCTGTTAGCACCAGCTTGTGAATGGCGAGGTAAATTTATAACGACTTTGGCTGCGATAATTTGCCAATAGCTCCTTGTGAATATGCCCCTCAGTGTTGACTTTAGTGTTACACTACAGTCAGCAAAGAGGGGAGCGCAAATTGTGCATTGCATGTACTTTGATGCATAGGAGCAAACCTTTCTGGGATGTGATACAGAGTCTGGCCAAACCCTTTTTCCTGCCCAAGTTGATTTTCATGATCTCCTCCACTATTTATCTCAGGTTCCTGATGTTTCTTTTTGTAAAAATTGCATTCCGGTCCATTGATTACAGAGATTACGTAGATTTGTCCCGAGATTCCGGCCCGAGCCAGAGAGTACAGCTTGAGCCAGAGAGTACGACTTGAGCCGGAGATTTCGGCCTGACTGCAGACATAAAGATACGACTCGTAAATGACCTCTGTTAATATTAAAAGTCATAAAGTTTGACTTTTGACTCAGATTGCCTTTGTGAATTGGGCCCCAAGTTTCCAAGTTCGGAATTCAACCATAGAAATGGTGGTCTGCTTTTCCTTGCAGGCCACCATCCATGTGTTCCCAGCCAATCACAGTGGGTTGCAAATAGTGACCTGTTTGATTAATATTCATTAGGCAGGTCATTCTGCGACCCCCTGGAACTGGAGATTTTGTGATGCAACCTACTAGAAGTTGCATCACAAAATTAAACACTGTTTGCATAAGCTGGTGGACAGTTTTCAAACACTTTTTATGACTAATCATTTAATACATGTAGCCCATTGTGCTTTTTGAGAGTTTTCACAAAGCTCAGAAGGTATGCCAGCTTGTTGCTGTAATACTGCCTAAGCTCTTAAGGCATTGGTATTTGCTTGCAAATCAAATTATGTAGTACACTAAATTTTCAGCGGTGAAAACATTCTTATTCGTAGGCAGAATCCTACTAGTTGGTTGTCATTCGTTCTCATCCAAAGTAGTTAGGGGCCCAAATCTGTTTGACACTGCTAGGTTATAGCAGGGGCCATCCCTATTCCATCTATGAGGGCCATGATTTTCGGGGGTATTTGTGGTTGATGGTCGATAAAAAAAGTCCAGTTGGTGAACTTGGATACTAGTATTGGTTAGGTTTGAGTGATGTATTTTCCATAAAATTTCCCTAACCAAAGCCGGTGATCCTAACAAGAGGACTATGCAGTCTCCTTCATAAAGTTTACTGCTGTTGTCTACCCAATCAATTCTCCTCACCATCTTAAATTCCCCAAAAAGTGCTTTTGTTAAACCTGTCCTATTTCCCAGCCAATTTATAGTTTTATTTCTCAGGGCAGGCCAGGTTTCCGTTGCTGCTAAATCTAGTTTAGGAACAATAGCTAAGATGATAGTGTACGGTACGGCAGCTGATGGGAGACTGAGTGTTTGTGCGCTATGCCTCGCCCCAGGGACATTGTCCACCGCCATAGTTGTACTTTCCCCACCCTTCCATTTTTCACTTGATTGTGGCCTTCCACGCCGGACTCTTTGCATCTATGTGCCTTACCGTCTAGTGTGGTACTATTTTCTATAATCGCGGGTACATTTTGACACGAATCCTGGCGGCCGCCCTGTTCACTTACTGCTGATACTCTTTTGTCTAGCCAGGGTGTCGTTTTTAAAACTACCTTTTCTGGATGTACATGAACACCCATTAATTTCTGATTTACTGCACTCTTTTCTTGTGTGGCCTTGGGCTGGGCCGCTAGCACTTTATCCAGGCCTATTTCTATTAAAAAGGGTCAGCTGGAGAACCCTGCGTGCTACCGCCCAATATCTCTGTTGGACTCCCTAATGAAGGTAACGGGCAGGATTGTTTTAGATCGATTACAGGCATGGACTGAAGAAAATTGTATTTTAAGCGACGTCCAGTATGGTTTTAGAGCCAGTTTAGGAACTAACGAGCAGATTTTGAACCTTAGCATTTTAATTGGCAAATATACACAGGCTAAAACAGGGACATTTTTACTTGGCTTTCGTTGACCTCACAGCTGCTTTCGATTGCGTAATTCATAATAAGCTGTGGGAAGTCCTTAATGAACTAAAAGTTGACCCTGTTTTAATTCAGTTTTTAAGACAGTTATATTCTGGAGCCACTGCAAAAGTCCGTCACAGAACAAAGGGTGAGTGCACTGCGCCATTCAAAGTGGAGAGGGGCGTAAGGCAAGGTTGCGTTTTGGCACCACTCCTGTTCTCATTATATACTCACGCTCTGGAACAGGAGTTGGTGTCACACACTATGGATCCACCATCTGTAAATACGCGCTCGATAGCCTCTGTCCTCTATGCCGATGGTGCGGTACTTATGGCTCGCACTCAGATTGGCCTACAGAGGGCGCTTTCCTTTTACACCAGTTTTATGGATAGGCTCGGTTTAAAGCTGAATGCAAAGAAAAGCTTTGTTATGTCATGTGGGAGAGGGAAAAACAATTCTAAAAGTTACCAGGCAGGGGGGAGTAGGGTGGAAACCATCAACTCGTTCAGCTATCTGGGAGTCCTTTTTAACATAACTGGCTCTTGGGCTCCAGCTGTCAAGGCCAGGAGCTTACTCTTTATGAAGTCCATCGCGGCTTTAATACATTTCAGAAAAAAATGGGGGAAAACGCCACCTGAAATTTTATTAAAAATTTACCAAGCAAAATGCGTGAGCATAGCAGTTTATGGGGCAGGCATTTGGGGTTTCCAAGAATGTACATCAATTCAACGTATTGAAAATGCCTTTTTAAGGTTTTTTTTAGCCGTCCCAGCTAGTGCCCCAGTTTTTAATTGTCACAGCGAATTAGGAGTTGTACATATCTCCGATTTAATTAAGGTTCAACCGATTTTGCTGTGGCATAGAATTTGAACTTCGGCCAGTACTGGTCTTAACAGGGAAATAATAATAGATTCCCATGAGATTAGATAACGCCGGCAAAATATTATGGCTTAAATATGTAAAAAATGTTATGCAGGACATTGGACACCCAGAGTTCTTCACCTCACCCGATAACATGAACTCTATCAACCGGAAGGATCTTAAAAAAGTTTGTATGACCCACCTAGAAGAAAATAGGTTAACTCTCGAGATGAACAAACCTTTGGTGGTTAAACACCAAATAATCACTATAACATGTGACATCCAACCATATCTATTATGTGTTATGGGCGGATACGATACAAACTTGTTAACAAGATTTAGATTTGGGACTTTCCATCGTCTGATTACCCACCCAGCCATTAATGATTGGTCAAGGGAACTTTGCTGATGCCCCTGTGATAATATTTCATTACAATCTACATTACATGCAATCTTGTTCTGTAAATTTTACAGCAATGAAAGGCGTAGATAGATAATACCCCTATTAAAACAGGGAGGATGGAGGCAATGTCGCCCCGCCCTCGTGCATTTACAGATGTTGGGAAATTCTTACTGTATTGGTTTCGTGGTGGGTTTTCTAAAGAGTGTGTTGTGGACTAGGAAATGCCTAAATAACTAAACCGCAAGATACGTAACAGGTTGGAATTATCTAGGGTGAGATGGCTCGTTTTAGGAATTATAGATCGTCTACATGCACTTTATGAATTTTTAGGATTTTTTACTCATGAGATGCGTATTGATGAATTTTATATGTATTTAATGTTGATATGCTTTTTTAATATGCCTGCTTTTATGATTTTAATGTCTAAAATCACGGGGAGATTTAATAACCCGTGTAGATCCTGTGGGTCGGGTAGTCCCCAACCCATAAAGCGTTAGCAAAATGTTCTGTGCAGTCTAATGGCGTTGTTACGTGAAGTCTCCAAAGGGGACCCAGTCTCCTACATGGAGTATCCAAAGGAGACCCACCCTCCCTCAAAAAACACAAAGTGTTCTTAAAAACTAGGACAATTAAAGATAACACCTTTACCAAAAAAGCATAACCGTTGAATTAAATGTTAATATTTTCTTACTCTATAGACAGCTAAATAACACACTCCACAGTAGCCAATCTGAAGTCAATAAAAGGATTGTCTGATAAAAAAGGTACTTTATAGTAAACCGAATTAAACAGTGTCTCATTAAAACGTCACTGTGGGGTTATTGCGACTTATCGCTCAATAATTGAGTCTTGAGATTTGGGTGACGTTAATTAACCACTAAACCCTACAGCCGCTAATTTTGTCAATAACTTTTCCCAACCAATAAGAAGCATAGAGCTTTTTTACATTGTAACATAAAAATGCATAATGCTTAACTGTGTTTTGGGCTGCAAAGATGCCATCTCATGGACCCTGGAGGCTACAACCGACTAATTCTATAGCCTCGTTGTTCATTCTTGTCATGACCATTCAACATCGTTGTAATATCATTATTCATTCTAAGGTGCTGTTGTAGTTTTAAAAACTCATAATTTGTGAACCATGGCCCATCTGTGGATGATTGTCTACAACACACTTCATGGAATGTCCGAATTCAATATCTTCCCCGTGGAGCAGCTTGTGAGATCAATAACCGCTGCAAAACAAATCCTGAAAACAAAATACTCTTTTAAAAGAGGAAGAAGAGGTAGCTAAGGCCACCACACACAAATTTATGTTATTCTATTTGTATATTTTCACTATCAAAATGAGGCAACCTCAATGCCTAATGGCGGATACAGATAAATGTACAAATAAACACCTTCCTGTTTTAGGGAGAAAAAAAAACATTGTTGATAAAACAACGTACCAGAAAATATTTAATATATATTGCATCCCAATGTAGCTATCTTTGGGTCTGGTGAATTCTACGCAGGCCCCCCCAATAACTAACAGCTCAACAGAACCCGGCATTGCATTATCGAACCCCCTCCCCCGCAATCCTTCCCTGTAGTTAGTGTTGCGATGGTTGGTCCACGTGCTTTATTATTAATCATTTTGTTAATAAATGTGCCCCAGTTTGAGAAATATTCATGGGACTTTCCGCCCCAAAATTATTTTGTTTTGTTTGCTGAATGTGCTGCACCTATGACGCCTTTTGTTCTGATGCTTTCGCATTAGCAGTGAGCCTGTTGCCTGTTTGAGCAGCAACAAACAAGCAGAGTGATTGTTGGCAGCTTACTGTACATCCAGCTAGTTTGGGGGCTCGCAGATGTAAGCCTGCCAATGTGATGGTCTGGGGTACTCCATTGGGTCAACGACGTCCAGAAAGAACACCCATTGCTCTGCTTGCAGAGTACACCGCAATCCAGCCAAACGGTTCTAAGGGGCTTCACACCTCTTTCAGGACACATTTTTTACAGAATGTAAAGAAATTTAAAAAGATGCCCTACTGGTATTATTACCTCATCAGATAAAAAAAGACCATGGGGTCTGGTTTGGATGCATGTTGGTGGGTGTCAGGTGAAGCCTTTTATTGCTGATTTTTTGCAGAATTCATAAATTCTTGTTTCAGCCACCAAGGGCACTTTGCCAGTCATTGTAGGTTTAACTTAGTTTATTTCAATGCCGTTCATAAAAGTGTACACACATGCATCAGATTCTGGAACACAATGCTGCTGGACCTCTACAAACGCCGACACTTAAAGAATACACTCGTGACCGGTAAACAGCAGCCTGCAATTCAAGCCTCCTCTCAACACATACCTAAGGCCAGGCATCGAGGTATGACTGAACACAAAAGCGACTGAAACCCTCAAGTCGCAGCTTTGAAGTCAAGTAATAATCCACTTGTCGCTGTGATAGAAACAAAGAGTGTGTGAGCTGGGCTCAAACCCTCTGCCTGTCAGGGAGCAGCCTGTGCCCGATGAGAACAAAGTTGTTCTGTTTGTTCTGTTTGTTGTCTGTGTGGAACAAGGTTTCTGTTCAAACCCCCTTCTTTGTGATGTAGAATGATACAAAAACATCCGTTTGTGTGAACCATGAATCATAATAAGAAGCCGAGCAGTAAATCTGTATTCTGATAAAATAGATACAAACGGCACATCACCAATATCTCACACAAAGAGCAGCACTCGCGTGTTAGGTAATTTGCCATAGACGTCACGCACCCCAGACAGTTGATGAATAATAACGTGTGTGTGTGCTTGTGTTGGGGTAGGGTTGTAAGGGTGCATCTGTAGTATTGTTGCCGTTTTATTTTGTGGTATTCGACGATCTTTCTGCGGGACTGGCTGTGTAGGCTCTGTTTCATGGTTTTAGTCGGTGGGTTGCTAGGGTTTTGGTTCATGATTGTTGGTGATGGGGGCTTTGTTATGGTGGATGATAGTGGATTCATATTTTCTTTGGTTGTGAGGTTGATAGTGAATGTGTTTCTGCAGTGAAGTGGAAGTAGGCATCTCTGTCAGTGGTGCTGGTCGGTATGTTGTGGGGCTCTGTTCGATGTGGAAGTAGGTGGATAGTGGCGCTGTGTTTCTATTGGGAAGTGGCAGTGGGGTGTTCCCTTTCTGGTAGGTTTGCAGTGGTGTTTTTTAAGTAGTGGCGGAGGGAAGTATGTATTGTATTGTAATTGCATTTATATATAGCGCTTACTATCCCTGACTAGGCATCAAAGCGCTTTTTCATGTGGTGTACTATAACTGTGAAAGTTGTGGTGGTGACAGAGAGGGACTCTTTCTTTGGCAATGTGGGTAAATAGGTGGCGGTTCCTGTGGCGGCGTGATGGCTTTGACAGTGGGGGCATGGTATATGTAGTGGTATGCTTTGTTTCTGGTGGTGGGGAGTGGGTGTTTCATTTACATATGTGTGGTTGGGTGGGTGAGTAGTATGCCTCTGTTTTTGTGGCACAGAAGGGTAAATTGCTCGGTTTCCATGATTATTTGAGGGTAGTAGCGCTCAGTTTCTGCGGTGATGGCTGGTTAAAGGGCTTCACTTTTTGTGGTAGTCGGGATGCAAGAACTGAGTGGGATTTCGTGTCTGTGCTCAAAGCAATAAATGAGTAGTTATGTCTTGTGGCCCATATAGCAAAGCTGGCTTCCAGGTTGCTTACATGATAGTCTTCCTTAGAACTATAGAAACGTTGTTGCAGTTGACTGGTGCGTTATGTTAAAAACCATCGCAAAAAAGGTCAACAAGATGTTTCCACTGCGTGCGATCGAACAGCAATACCCGGGCACTCTCCATATAATGAATAACGTACAGGCAATGCTGTGATCGCAGTAAAATAATATAACACTGAGGTACAAAAAAAACGCAAAATGGACTACATATATGAATACACATAGAGAGAGACAGAGAACGAGAAAGATAAGCTCGCACCACGGTTACACTTCGGTGAGTGTAAAAATGTAAAAGCACTCACAGGTGGTACATTGACTGTAGAAAAATAAGGCACATCATTCTGCCCAAGAAAAATAAATACAGTAATGTGAGTGCAGAAAAATAACAAAGCACGAGTTTAACTTGGGTAAAACAGCAATACACAGAACGTGCCTAGTACCTGGTGAAAATAACGCACATTCTCTATGTCGGGAGAGCAAAAGTGCACTTCTGTAAAACCAAGGAGATTACAATCATTGACAGCGCGGTTCACTGAGAACATCAAAGCGGCGGAAAGGGGAGAAAGGAGGGGTGAGTGCAAGCCGAAGTGACAAGAAGGGCTGGGCGAGAAGAGGGGGGGGGGGGAATGCCAGCAGCAGAGGAGCCTGAGTAAAGCTGACGAAAAGGGAGGGGGAGGAGGGAGTGTGAGCAGCAGCTGTGCACGTGCACGCCATCGTGCACTCAAGCTTCAGGCCTGAAATCATGTTGGTAGCCCTTTGAAAACCCGTATACTAAATGTCTCTCCGAGCAGTGCATGCGCGCTGGCTCAGCGAGACCTAAAAAGGCATGGGGTCAGAGTGAGGGGCACGTGACGCCTGTGATACAGATACAACTGGTAGGCAATGGCATAACTGCACTGTGCAACTGTAGTGGAAGGAGCAGCAAATCAGGGGAACCACTAACCTAACGTTTTTGTATATCTGTCAGGCCTTCAATGTGAGGGATATGATATTGGACATCCTCATCAAATGTTGCTAGCCAGATTATTGTTTTGCACTGTGCAACGTATATAGAGGAAACAGAAAGCGTGCTATAGAGAGAGTGTGCGATGAGAGGATATTAAAGACATTAATATAATGCATGTATTTGTATGAAATCCGTTTGACAGCAAAGCTTCTGACTTACAACACAAAAATCTAATGAAAGTACCTGTCTCACAACCTTAAGGAGCTTTTACCTGTGTTCAAGATTTATTGGGCCTGATTCACAAAGGTAACTTACACTTTTGTGTAAGTTAACACTTTTGAGTATGTTTACTACTTTTCGGTATTCACAAAGTCCACTTTAGTAATTGGTAGTAGCTATTTACCTGGCCACCGGGTTAATAGTGAATTTCTTCTAGTATTTACTTGGCCGCTGTATAAATAGTAGAAATTATTTACTATTTGGCTGGCGGCCTTGAAAATAGCAGAAAAACACCACTATTTACCTGGAAGCTGGCTAAATAATAGAGATTCTGCTCTGGTAGGCCAACGGATGTGCAAATAGCAGAAAAACTTCGCTATTTACCCGGCCGCTGGCCAAGTAGTAGAGATTATACACTGATCGGTTGGCAGCCTTGCAAATAGCAGAAAAACTTCACTCTATACTTGGCAACTGGGTAAATAATAAAGATTCTGCACTATCCAGATGGTAGCCATACAACTAACAGGACAATTTAAATATTTACTCAGCTGCTGACTAAAAACTAGGGAGAATATTTGCAAGAATTATAATGCAGTGCAGCGCAGCAAGCCACCTTTCTGAGCTGCACTGCAAGACCAGGAAAGGGCAGGAATGCAGAGTATTTAAAAGAATACTGTGCATTCCTGCTTTTGCCAATTTGGCTGCCTAGCGACAGCGCAAGCACCCTTGCAATATGCAAGGGTGCCCATTTTGCATGCAGGATTGTTTTTGTGCAGGAAGGGACACCTTCCTGCATAAAAACAATCCTGAGAGGCATATTGCTCAATCTATGTGTGCTGCACAATGCAGCACACATAGAAATAGGAAGTAACAATGAGAAATACAGATATTTCTTCTCCCTGCGCCTCTCCTGGGAAGGCATATATTTTTGGTGCATTCCCAGATTTACCAGTTCTGGTACATCTGAGAATGCATAAAAAATCATGGGAGTTCTGTGGGAACACCCATGCAATGCCCATTGAATGCTTCCCTAGTGCACAAAAAGACGAGGCAGTGATTTGCTGTTGAGATTTATGATCTTGCATCATAAATCGAATGTTTGAGTTGCGTTGCGCATGTACCATGTTGCATGGTGCAAGCGCGATGCAACTGTGTTCATAAATATGGCCCTAGAGATTTTGTGTTGTTTGGCTGGCGGCCGTGCAAATAGCAGGAAGGTGTTACTATTTACTTGGTCACTGGTTAAATAGTATAGATTCATCATTGTTTATCCAGCACTGAGCGAATTGTTGAAAATCTTAAATATATATCTTGCTGCTTGCTGAATAGTAGGGATTCTGCACTGTTTGATTGGCAGCCGTGCAAATAGCAGAGAAACTTCACTGTTTACCGGCTGCTGTCTAAATGGATGAGATTACGCACTGTTTGGCCTGAAGTGTCTGGAAAATGTTGAGCCCCCCCTCCCCCTCAAAGCTGCCAGCATTCTGTCCTAAGGGGACCCATTCCCCTATGCAAACAATTACCACCATAACTCAGGGCTTGTTAGCTCATCAATGGTTTGTGACAGCAATTGCAGTCTAACATTATCAACAAATTCTTTTCAGATTTGAAAAGGGGAGGGGGGAATCCCCTTTTGTGACCCCTTCCTATTTCCAATTTAGAAACAATCACAAAAGTCCTTTTACTAGTCTAAAGAAATTTCCAAATCATAGAAAGGGTTTTGTACATACTGATGAGAATGTTGGTGGTCACAAACCTTCTGATTTTGCGACATGAGGCTCTTAGTGCTAAAATTGGCTTAGTTGCAAGCACTAACTTATAGGTCCAAAGGGTCTAAAGATCCTAATTGTTTGAAAATTTCAAAATTATTTTGACAGATATGGCACAGAATGCCACTCCACTCATCATGGCCAAGACATAGTGAATTGGAGGCCCTTTATGGACCTGTCTTGTGCTCCACAAATGCTCCAACTCCTTCGCATTTACCTGCAGATATGAATAATGATAAAGATGATTAGAACCATTGCAGGACTAGTTAAAGCTGTTTACTCTTCTAAAGCTGTATACTCGCTCTTACTCATAAATCCATGGGAATGCACATGGGCCAGATATAGGACTAGCAAAATGTTCCATGTTATGAGAACACCTCTTTTTCTGCAACAAAATAGTGCATTCTGTAATTATTCATTCAGGTTCAGTTCAATTAAACTAATCAGACTAAAATATCTGAAAACAATAATTTGTAAAACCACAAACCAGACATGGAAGTGTTGTATCTCAGTGTCACAGCGCCATCTAATAGTAAGGGCGATTTTATCAAAATAGGAACAATTCCCCGCCAGGTGGATACAGATTTGGGGACAATGGAACAGCTGCAGGGGAGGGATATGTGAACCCCCGTTGACCAGGGACAACACTGGTGCGATGGGCCTGAATAATGGTAAATTGTGAATCTACTACTGCCTTAACAAGTGCTAGCAAGTTAGCTGAATGTCTTTGTCGATGTCCTGTCATCTTTACTCATGTGTGTAGAATCCCTGCATTGTCACGTTTCTTCTTTCAATATAAAGATCTATAAAAAAAAGAAAAAAATTGAAACAATTGCACAGGGCCATTTATAAAGTGACCAACACACTATAATTTAGAGGCTTTGTTTTAATCTCATGACAGAAGTAAGAAAAGCTATGGGCCTGATTTACAGTTTTGAGGACAAAGTTAACTCTGTCAGGAAGGCGGAAAACAATAACTTTGTTATCCTGTGGGACCTCAACCTACCAAATTTAGAGTTGTCCGCTGGCCCTGTGGACTACTCTCTACATTGACAGGAACAGCTCTCATGGAGGCTTCTGTCTATACAAAAAACATTTGAAGGACAGTATAGTCAGACATGTTGGCTGACTAGCAAGGTCTTAAAAAAATATTTTTTTTTCAATAACAAACGCCCAAAGCAGAAGTGTTGTTTTGAAAAACAAACAAAATGATTGTCCCATATGCTGGGAGTTGTCTTCCAGGCTAACTGGGTCATTATTTTTGTTTCCTGTTCCTTAAGGCCAGGTTTTACTCTAAATAGGGTAGATGACATAAAGTCCATCCTTCGCGGCTCATACTTTGTCTGCCTATCAGAGGAAGTTCTGTTGAGAAGCCATAGGAAAGGAATGGGACTATAATTAATTGAACTGAATGTCATTGGAATATGAATCAATTTCCCCACTAAATCAGAGATAGACATGTAGGCATCAAAGACACAAAAGAAAAGATACTCACAGAGATTTTCCTTCATTGACTTTATTATAAATATTTTAAGAAACAAAACACGAATAAACAGAGACTTTTTGGTAAATCCATTCCTGTCAGCTACTAATTGATCATTTCACAGTTCCACTTAAATACATTTTCTAGACAGGGGATCTGGATCAACTATAGAGGTTACAGAACTGATTTGTGGTGTTTCTCTTTCAAATATTTTTTTCTGGCTGTTGCTCAGACACAGTCTTTGTGCTAGGGGATGGTTCTCATAGCAGTAGCAATAGTGCTGGCTCCAAGCAGAAGTACCAAAAACAACAACACAATGAAGCTAGATATCTCAGCACCTGGCTGTCATTAACCTTTCCGAGTAGTCATGAGGCATAAACAAAAGGGCAGCACTGCATAAAAAACGGAATACTCGCAACAAGAGAAACCTATCCCCTACCCCTTGCTTCTGCATATGCCCTATGTCATCACTCAGGAAGAACTAATCTGCAGCCTTTTGTTTAAAAAGACCTTACAGATTTTTGGGAGGTAGCCTTTTCTCCATTCTCCCTCATTTCAGTTCTGGGCCTCGACCCATTAGCCACAGGGATGTAATCAAAACACAAACAAAGTGTAGGGAAGCTTTATCTACTCTTCCTCACATCATGCAAAATGCATCCAACTGGTTCATCCACTAAGACTTGCATCACACATGGAGTCTTACTACTATGAAATTAGGGGCAGATTTACTAAAGGCTTGCATTGCCCTTGTGCAAAGCAAGGCAATGCCAGGCAACACAAGCCCTTACGTGGGCTTTACTAAGTCGTGCAAAGCCACCTTGCATGGCTCTGGTTGGCTTAGTAATTCTAGAGTAATGCAAGGCAGGGCAAATCACTGCCTTGTGTTACCCTGTGTTGAGAAAGGGTTCCTTTGATGGAGAATGGGCATTCCCATGCATCCATCAATAGATTTTGATGAAATCTCATATTTACTTAGGTGATTAAGATGGCATTGTGTCACAATGGTATGCCTTACAAAGTGAGGTGTAACGAGGAAAAATATCTGCATTGCCCCTCATTACTTCCTCTTTTGATGGATGCTGTATGCTACTGCACACATACAATGAGAAAAATATCTCAAAGGAATGTTTTTGTGCAGGAGGGTCCCTCTACCTGCACAAAAACAATCCTACTCATAGCCGCATGGGTGCCTGTGTTGGCATTAAGCTTACACCAGTGAAGAGAGAGACCAGGAATAGATTGTATCTTAGTAGATATGGTGCATTTCTGCTCTCTCCCTATCATGTAACACAGCGCTGCAAGTTATGTTGCTGCCTTGTGTTATGTGGCTTCTTAGTAAATCTGCCCCTTGCTGCATACCGACCTCACATACACACACACAGAATGTCAGTTCAAAGATCTGTGGGTCACACAGAATCCCTATTGGAGCCACCTGAGATTATCTATCTGGAGCCTCCATCACTAACTTTTCTGCTCATTGGAGCCTTCTTATGACCTTGAGCATCCATTTGCTGATTGCTATATACCTTTGACTACTTTGTTAGCCATTAACCATTTTTCCTGACTTCAGCTATCAGAGATTCTCAAACCCTTTCTGCCATCCTTCACATACCTCACTTATTTTCACCTATCCACCATTAAACTCCTCTGTCAGATTTCTGTCGCTATGCCCTCAGATTCACCCTCAGTCTACTGTGCCACCATCATACAACATTTTCTACACTCAGAGGTCAGTGTATAACAGTTCCAGCTTTTATTCATTTTACATGCTCTGATTTTTCAGCAAAGATGTACCAATTCTATATGTAGCCTAAGGTGGGGGGGCTGCTAGGGGTTGGCAGTATAAGAAGCATGAATAAGAACCAGTTAAAAAAAGAGTTACCCTAATACATGTGGCCTAGACTCACATAAGTATCCTCCTGGTCTTCTTCCTTCACTATTAGGTGCTTCTGTGACTTTAGGTGATGGTCCTCCTCCTACTCCTGTTCGAACTCCTCCTATTCTGGCTTGATTAGGTTCTCCTGATCCTCATTCTGGCCCCATCTGGGACCTGGTCTAACTAGTTCTAGTCATCCTGGTGCTGGTTTCCTGAATCTTGAGGCCTGGTTGTAGTCCTTCCTGGCCCTGGTCTTCCTGGTCCTGCTCCTGGCTCATTCTTGTATTATCACTTCCTGGGCCTTCTAATTCTGGTACTTTTTATCCTCATCCTAATCTTGCTGCTCTGCTTGGTCCTTATACACCTAGTTCTGTAGTCCTGATTCCCCTACGGCTGGCACTCCTAGTCTCTCAGTTTGTTTGTGCTTGTCTTTGTGGTCCACCTGGTACAGTTTCCACAGGTCCTGGTTCTCCTTATTACGTTCTCTTGTGCTGGGTCTGGTCATTTTGGTCCAAGACTGGTCCTATTGGTCTTCGCGGCACTAGTTGTCCTGGTTCCCTTGATCCTCGATAGCCTGGTACTAATACCCCAGTTCCTAGTCCTCCTACTCCACTTGGATCTTCAGGTCCTGGTCGCTTGGTTCTGGCCTCTCTGGTCCTCCGAGCCCTGTTCCTTGTCCTACTTCTTCTGATACTTTTAGTACACTTAATCCTCCCCATCTTGTCGTGGTTTAATGACCCTAGTCCACCTTCTTCTGAACTAATTAGCTATTTGAGTCCTCCTCTAACATGTCATGATACTCTTGGCCCTAATCTTCCTGTTCGTTGTCATCGTGGGCTAACTTGCCCACTTTATCCTAGTCCTCTTTGTTCAGGTCATCCTGTTCTGAGCCCTTCTTGGGCAACCCAGCTTGGTCATAATGCCTCCTGCCATCCTGGTATTCCTTTTCCTGGTCCTCCTGTTCTTCTTAATCCTGGTCCTGCTTGTCCTGGTATTCAGGTGGGCCTCTATGAATTGAACTATTTTCCCATTGTTTGTGGTCCTAATGTTCCTCATTGCCTTACTCCTCCTAGCTCTTGTCTTGTTGACTCTGGTTGCCTGGCCGTATCCTCTTTATTCGTCAGGTCCTGTTTTCCTAGTCTTCCTCACACTCTGGTTTCCTTAGCAATGTTTTTCCTATTCTTGGACCTCACAGTCCGTGTTCTTTTCCAGGTTTTGTGCCCACTAGATTTGATCTTTTTGTTTCTAGTCCTCCTTGTTTGGGTCTTTATATTCCTATTCCTCTTGGTTCTGGTTCTTCTGGCCATTCTGGTCCTTTCAGACCCCTTTCTCCTAGCTTCTTCTTTTCTTTCCTGATATTCCTGACCCTCATCCTGCTCACCTGATTCCCAGTACATCAGTTCCTGGTCCTTCTGGTCCCCTCGATCTACCTGTCCTCTTGTGTCATGGCCCTCTTAGGTTTTATTCTCTTTGCCCCAGTCTTTCTGGTGTGGATCATCCTTGTCCTCCTGGCTATGTGGTTGGTCCCCAGGGTCCTTCTGCACTGCACCCAAAGATCTGGACCCTCTTGGCCTTGGTTCGCTTTTTTTTGGTTGGGTCCTACTGCACCTCATCATTTTCATCATGGTCCTCCTGGACATCCAGGCGAGTCCCCTTAGTCTTCCTGGCTCTGGCTGTTCTGGTTCTGCTATTCTTCTTCACCCTGGTTCTGCCACCCCTGGGTCCTGGTCTTTGCGTTCCACTTGGTCTTCTGGGCCCTGGTCCAAAAGGCATGTTCCCCTAGGCACTCCCAGACCTGTTCCTGGTACTAATGGTGCTGATCCTTCTAATCATTCTTGCTCTGGTCCTGGTCCTCCTGGCTCTGGTCCTCCTGGTATTCATGGTACTGACCCTCTCATCTTCCTTGTTTATTCTGGCTCCTGGTTCTATTGTGAAAACAAAGAGGTATGCAGTTCCTAAACAAGACGCAGGGTGTGTTATAATCACTAGAAGATACCAAGGTGACACTGTGAGGGTGATGAGATACGCAGGAGAGAAGATCACTCCTTCTGGAAAAGAAGACCCTCACACACCCAACAAGCGGGTGTCTTGCTTCATCACCGGGTCTTGCTCCTTATCGGGCCGGCGGTGCAATGCCCGATCAGGCACCCAAATGGGGCCTTCCTACCGGAGATCTTTATTTCCAATGCCGATGAGTGAGGTGTGTAGGGGGTTACTTTTAGTAGTTGGCGTAGGTGCATGTGAAGTGTGAAGTGAGTGAACTAAAACAGGGATAGGTGATCCACTTCAAACAATTTTAATAAAGCATGGTCACCATCCTGATTAAAACCAAAGTAAAACGCACATATCTCACCTTTAGGTGTGTGAGTCAATGTGATAAAAGGGTCAACATGTTTCTTGCCTTGTAATGTATTAATTGGCAATTCTTCAGGACCAAAAAATGATACGGCTACCTACACTTTTTTGGTGGTGGTCACAACCTCTAAGAGGTATCACTGGTGGCCACACGTACAGCACCCTAAAAATGTGTGGTACCACGAGTAAATTAACACAACCCTCATAGGCTGTGAAGAATTCGAGGCCAGGGTGGGAGAGCACTAAATTATAGTGTTGATTCCGTAGTGGGGAAAACTCCGCAAACCTAAGACCTCACCAGCCACTGGAGTCTGGTTCTATTGGCCTGGTGCTTGTCTTTCTGGATCTGGTCCTGATCCTATGGCGTTGCTGCTGCTTGTCCTTGTGCTGCTACACAACCTCATTATGGTTCTCCTTTATCTGGTCCTCCTGGGCCAGGGCATACTGTTGCCCATCTTCCTAGCCATCCTGTTCCTAGAACCCCCCGGCTGTTATCATCCTGGTCCTGATGTCCATGATCCTTCTGGTCCTCCTCTTCCTCCTAACCCTGGTTCCCCTGGTCCTGGTAATCAAGGTCCTGAGCCTCTTTGTCCTGAATTTCCTGCTCCCCTTAGTCCTCTGTGTCCTGCTCCTCTTAGACCTTTTCCTTCTGACTCTGACTGCCTGTGTTCCTGGTCTCAGCTATCTGGCACTCCTGGCCAGAGTCATGCTGTTCTTGTTTTTTCATAGTTCCTATCCTTCTCAAGAGTCTGTGCCCCTTGTCCCTGATCATCTTGGTCCTGTTCCTTATAGTTTGTATTTTACGGGGCCTAGTTCTCCTTGACGGGAACCACGCGCTATCGTAGTCTTAGTCTCCTAGGTCCTGAGCCTTCTTGTCCTATTTTGATTGTTATCATAATGTTAGTCTTTTGATCATCATGGCCTTTTCTGATTTCCCCAATCTTGGACCATCTGGCCCTGTTCCTTTGTGGTACCGTTGGTCTGAGTCACCTTGTACTGGTTCTCCTCACCGTCAACCTCCTAGCCCTGATACTGCAGGTTCTGGTTAATCTTTCTTTTTGTATCCCGGCACTCTTAGTCTTTGTCCTCCTGGTTTTCGTTGTCCTTGTACTCTTGGATCTGTTCCTTGTTCATTTACTCCTACTGGTACTGCAGCCATTGATCCAGGTCCTCCTTATTCCGGTTCTCCTTGGTCTGGTCCTCCTGAGCCTGGTTATTTTGATCCTGGTCCTCTTGTCCACAACTGTCCACTTCACTTGGTCTTTCAGGTGCTAGTGGGCCTCTTACCTCAGATTCTCCTCAGCCTGGTCCTGCTACCTGTAATGATTGCTGTGCCCCACTTGGCAATCCGAGCCCTGGTCCCCTAAATCCTGATCTACATGGCCGTTTTAGCCTTGTTTCCATTTATCCTTGTCATGATCCTTTGAGTTTACCTAGTCCTCATGGCCCGGTCTTCTGGGTGCCCTTTGTACTTTTTGCCTTATCCCTGTCCTGCTTAACCTAGTATCCTGGACATAATGGCCATCGCAATTCAGGTCCTGATCTTCGTAGTCCTCTTCAATCAGGTCCTGATCCTCCTGGCCCTCGTCCTCCTGCTCCTTGTCCAGATGGCTCTGAAATAATTTGTCCTGTCACAGATCTTCCTAGCATTTCCTAGTTTTGATGTTCGCTGACCTCCGATTCATGTTAGTCTAAGAGTTTCCTGGCCCTGTACCTCCGGGTCATGGTTTAACTCATTGTCATTCACATGTACTCCTGCCCCTAGTAGCGTGGATCCTGGGTGTCCTATTTCACATGCTCCTTGACCTTTTCAGCATCCTCTCCCTAATTCTTGTCTGTCAGACCTCCTTGTCTGGTTCCCCAAGTTTATCTAGTCCCCTCGTTTACCTGTTCTTAATCCTTCTGAGTCTGGTCACCTTAGTCCATGTAGTCCTGGTCCTAGTTCGGGTACTGCTTTGTCTGACCGTCATATATCGGGTCTTCTGATGCTAGTTCCATTGGACTTGCTTTCCGTAGCCCTTCTAGTCCCCAGTCCTCCTGCCCCATCCTACTCCTACAGGTTCTCCTGTTCTCTTGGTTTGCCTATTCTACCTTGTTCTTATTTATCTGACTATGGGTCACACTATCAAGGTCCTCCTAGGAATTGTCCTGTTGGGTCTGGTCTTCTTAGTCCCTCTGGCACTGGTCCTCCTAGTTCCTATGTTGTGGATCACCCTGGTCCATGTAGTTCTTGTCACCCTGGTTTAGTATCCCCCTAAGTCTGACACTCCTGGGCTTATGATCCTGGTCCTACTGGAACTGGACTTTCTCGTTCTTCATTATAACCTAGGGTCTCCAGGTCCTGCTAGCCCTGTTTTTTTCAGGTGGTATTTTTCCTGGTCCAGGTCCTTTTGTTTCTGGCCCTTTGATCTGATGTCTGTGGTCTTGGCACTTCTGTCTCTGGCTCTTTTCTCCATTGGTTTCCTGTTACTGGTCTTTTTTGATCTGTATACTTGGGTCTGCTTCTCCTGGCCCTGGTTATTCTTGAGCCTCTGGTCCAGGTAGGTGCAACAGGCCCTCATAGCCTTCCTTGTCGGTATGGTACAGGGCTTTCTGTTCCATCTACCCTGGTCATTCTGTTCCTTCGGGCCCTTGTCTACTGGGTCCATATCCCTCGGTTACCACATCCTCCTGGCCCTCTTGATCCTTCTCATGCTTGTCCTAAGACCACTGGTGTTTTTCCATTGTCTTATTCCTCATTGTCTATTTGCTCCTAGTCCCCTCTACCATTTGTAACCCTGGTCCTCAAAGATTAGGTCTATCTGGGCATGGTTCTCTCTTTTCCTGGTCATCATGACTCTGGTTGTCCTAGCTCTCCAAGTAAACAACCTCTTGGCCCTTAGTCTCCTCATTTTCAACCTCCTCCTTCTCTTGCTTCCTTGCCCTGCGACCTCTCCACAATGACTTTACTCAGGAAGGAGCTTGGATGGGCTAAAAAACCCACACTCTGTTGTTTTTTATTATTGGTAAGTTTCTTCAAGGTGTTGTATTCCCCGGACACACAGCTGGCACGCCGACTGCAGTGCAGACATCAATGGCCCTTTTATTAGCCTCCTGTGAGTGATGTGTGCGGTGGCCACCACGCCATTCTGACAAAATATTAAAGGAAAAGAAAATGAACACGCAAAAAAATTAAATTGGAGTGAAGAACGTGGGAGGCGAGGGCTATCCCAGGGTGAAGGCATGAGGACGAGTCAGTTCTCTCATTTATCCATGGGAATATTTTTTTCCAGCTCACTTGCTGCTGCTTGATTCAGCTAGAAATGTGGCACTGAGCTAGCTGGGTGTGTGGAAATATTTGTTTTACAATGTTCAGTGAAACCTAGAATTCAGGACGCAGCTACAGGCAATCAGCCCACAAGGAGGCCAGACACAAGGCCAGAGTGCTCTCATGGTAAAGAGGAATTTGACCTCCACCGTCAGGTCGTTCTGCACGAAGTGGGCTCATCAAGTAAAAAAGCCACATTTCTGGCATTTTTTGCATGACGGATATGGACTAAACAGGGAAAACTCATCCAGTTATCTACACGGGCAAAAGGCAACAGGCCCAGCTCTCATGAGGCAGATGTTTTCAGGGGCTTTGGGGTTCTGTGGAGTTTTAAATTCAAGGGAAAATGTATAAATCACACTTAAAACAAGAAACAAAAAAATAGCCAGAGGGCGTGAGGACCTTCAGCACAGCAGAAGACCGCAAGAACGTGACGGAGTCAGGAAGGTATGGGGGGAAGGGCCCGGCGACACGGAGAGGGACCAAGCAGAGCAGTGGGCCTGATGCAGAAATAAAAATCAAAAAACACAAGTGGGGAAGCGCATTGTATATATGACAGATATAGCATGACTATCAGCCCTGTTTACAGAAACAGCATTGCAGCAAAGCTAAGCCCTGAGCAAGAATGCTCTGCAAAAGAAAAGGGAACCTTCCCCAAACACGAGCAGGAACCCAAGAAAAAAAAATCACTAAAACACAACTAAGCATAATGATACTGTAGTTAGTCCCTGCTGCTGGGAGGAGTGAAAGAAAAAAGGAGGGACAAAGAGGCAAGACTGACCATTAGCAAGCAAGGAATTTTAAAGGACACAGCAACAAACAAATAAAAGCGGGGGAGGGGCTTTTGTCTCACAAGAGAAGTATACTAAAGTATATATGAGGTTGTACGCTTACGCTCGACCTACAAAGGACTATTGCCCACTTAAACATTGCTTAATATGTTAAAAAGCAAAACTACCATTTCCAAGATACATTGTGCAGGTGTTTAAAACATCAGTGTGGCTCATGACATGGAACCAAAAAGCATCAATGCCCTAAACCTACTGTGCTAGGTGAATAGTATGAGAAGTGTGTTTATTCACAGGCAGCAGAGTGAACTGCTCCTGTGAATTACCCGAAATCATTCCTTACTTGTCTCTTGCTTGCACTTTCCCATTCCACAGAAGACCCATTACAGTGTCTAACTCAATTTACCTCCTGCAAGTGCCCCGACATAGTGCCCCCAAACACCAATTACCTACTGTACGTGTCCCTCCCTCTGGAGCCCAAATACTGCCTATCTGTCTGCATTCCCTGTTTGCTGCTGCTTGCTGACTGCTGCTATAATGCTAAATACCAAGCAGGCACAATCCCTCTTAAATAGAAGCCTGAAGCTAGAACAAGGCCTTCCATAAGAAGTTCCTAAAAAAAAGAGAAGCATCATGAACATGAAATAAACAATGTATTCTCATGAGTGAATAAAAAATTTATTTAACATGCTTTAAAACCATCCTTCAAATTCTCCCTGACTAAAGCACAAAAAATCATGTGTGCCATATCCTGAGGCTTTTGTTTGGTTTTTTAAATATCTTATTTGAATATTAGAATAACAAAATAAATGTATTCAAAATTGATTTTATGATTTTTTTATCTGTAAACATCTTAGCTTAATTCATGCACTTACCTTTTTACAAACTATTGGGCCCTATTGAAAAGAAACTAACGTAGGGTGGTGCAGCAGGTCATTTTGCTGCGCCGCGCTGCATTAGTTTAGAAGCACAAGGGATGCAACAATATGTTGCATATCTGTGCTTTTCCCTGCACTGGTGCACAAAGTACTTGCATGCGCCCGCGCAGGCACCCATGCACCATGGTGCAAGGATGCCTACATCATGGGGAGATTGTTTTGAAACTGCAAGATGGGCGTTGAATGGCCTAAGAAGGCGGATGCAGTCACCTCTGTTTTATGCACTCTCCATACCAATTGCATTCCACCCACATTTTCCCATTCTGCATGACAAAGGCGCAATTGCTCGGGCACATAAAATGGGCATTGAGAAACTAGGGGACCTCTACCCACTGGGCACATTTTTGGAGCAGCCTGCAGGTCACGCAGAGGATAGGACATCAATTCTAGAGTGGCTATTATACCACCAACTCAGGACTGCTTGTAAGGCACTCCACCCCACTTTTCAAGCTTCTCCCGACACCTTGCACCCGCTAGAACACCTATTAGTTACACCGTTCCCCCAAAAATTAGTTACCAGACTGAGGGGCCGATTACGATCCTGGAAAAACCCGGTACAAACCGTGGGTCGGAGCTTTTTCTCCGTCCGACTCGTACCGGGTTGTAAAACTTTACAAACATGCAATTACGATTCGTACGGAAACACCATTCCCGTACGATTCGGAAAAAAGACCAACCGACAGAAAAATACATACAAATGTGATCCGGGACACCGCGGACGTGACGTCCGGAGGGAGTTAGGCATGTTTTTACATCCCAGCAATTACGATTCGCACCGACTGCAGTCCGGATGGGAACATTTTTACGGCACCTAAAAAGTGCCGGAAAAGCTAAGTACGCAGCAATGCGAGCTGATTAGGGGGCCTGGTACGCGCCGTACCCCCCCCCCACCCCCCGTATGTACGGAGCGTACCCCCGTACCCCCCAGCCCCCCATATGTACGGAGCGTACCCCCCAGCCCCCCCGTATGTACGGAGCATACCCCCCAGCCCCCCGTATGTACGGAGCGTACCCCCGTACCCCCCAGCCCCCCATATGTACGGAGCGTACCCCCCAGCCCCCCGTATGTACGGAGCATTCCCCCGTACCCCCCAGCCCCCCGTATGTATGGAGCGTACCCCCCACCCCCGTACATACGGGGGTGGGGGTACGCTCTGTACATACGGGGGGCTGGGGGGTACGGGGGTACGCTCCGTACGTACGGGGGGCTGGGGGGTACGCTCTGTACATACGGGGGGCTGGGGGTACGGCGCGCCCATCCGCGGGGGGGCTGGGGGTACGGCGCGAACATACGGGGGGCGGGGGGGGGTACGGCGCGTACCAGGCACTTGTTTGGACATCTCCATGGTTGCTATGGGAGTTCGCTCCGGACGGTCTTTTTTCCATACAGTTGTACAATCGGACGGATGGGACGGATCGTAATTGCGCATTGGGACTTCAGTTTTCCCATTTGTACGTAAAAATGTCCGGGGACGTGTCGGAGACTTTTCCCGACCCGAGGACGTGTGGGGGAATTTTCCCAATGCGATTTGTATGGACTTTTTCCCATACGAATCGTACTTGGCAGTTTGTACGGCGCTTTTACCATTTGTACGGAAAAAAGTCCAGATTCAATTCGGTTGGGGAAATTTTTTCCAGGATCCTAATCGGCACCTCTATGTCCATACGCAAGCACATATCCCATGGGCGGATCCGAGGGCATTGGAACAGTGGAGATCAGAACTATTGGACCAGCCCACGGATGAACAGTGGGCGATCTGTTGTTTACAAATGAAGCATTTATCCCCCCAACTACAAGTTGAGGCTCATAAACTTCAAATTTCTTCATCGCTACTATGGTACCCCCTTACAACTCTTCAAATTGAAGTTGAGAGCTGATTCCAATTGTTGGAAATGCACACGTGTGGGTTCTGCCTTCTTACAAATTGCATGGGAATGTCCCGTTGTCTGTCGATACTGGGGGAAGGTATGTGAAACCATTCAGGCTATTACAGGTCAGACCCTTATGGGATAACAACCTTTACAACGCAACTTTTACAACGCAATGCTATTACAACACATTTTTTACAACGCAAAAGCTTTTACAACGCATGCATTTACAACGCATGCTTTTATATGGTAAGTACTTTTACAACGCATATACCATTACAACGCATTTTTTTATTTTTTTTTATTTTTAAGAAAAATGATGTTAGACAAATAATTAATATTTTATTATTTATATTAAATATTAAATGTTATAAATATGAAAGAGTAATTATTGAGTATAAATTATTTAAAAAATATGAAAAATTAAAATATATGAGTAGTATTATAAAAGATTAATACTTGAGTATTTCTAAAATATGAAAGAGTAATTTGTAATTAAAAATAAATAAATTAAAAAGTATAATAAATGAGTAGTATTATGAAAGATTAATACTTGAGTATTTTTAACTTTCTTATTTAATAATATTTTATTATTTATATTAAATACTATATTTTAAAAATATGAAAGAGTAATTATTGAGTATAAATTATTTAATAAATATGAAAAATTAAAATATATGAGTAGTATTATAAAAGATTAATACTTGAGTATTTCTAAAATAAGAAAGAGTAATTTTTAATTAAAAATAAATAAATAAATAAAGTATAATAAATGAGTAGTATTATGAAAGATTAATACTTGAGTATTTTTAACTTTCTTATTTAAAAAGTAATTAATAATATAAATTAATTAAAAAAAGAAAAAGTACTTTTGGAGTATTAAAATTTTAAAAAAGATAATGTAAAAAATTAGATATTATAAATTAAAGAAAAATACTTAAGTATTAATTGAGTAATTACAAAGAATTTAAATATGTAAAAAACACACAAAAAAATAACATGGAGTATTTAACTAAAAAAAAAAAAAAACATTAATATAATATTTAAAATATTAATAGAGTTATTCAAAAATATTTTAACATGAAATTATTCAAAAAGAAAATAGAACTAAGAAAAAAGAACTTACTTTAAAAAAATTCCCACGCTTTTGTATTGAAGTCTATGTGATAAATTGTCCTTCATTTATTTTGGCAGCTTAAGAAGATACAACCCGCGGAACAAGGAAGGAAGGAGCCAAAAGAGAAGAAAAAGCAAGTATGAAGGGAAAAAGAAAATAGAGTCGAGGTAAGGAACACATTTAGTAAATTTACATATAATAATATAAATTTAACATGTTAAAATAACAAATTAATAATAAAAAAGAGTAAACAAATAAGGTTTATTAAATATTTCTTTATTTGAAAAAACATAGAAAAAACATTTTTGATTTATTGTTTTTAATAACATAATGTACATTTTTTAGAAAAAATAAACATTATTTATTACTATTTTTTAAAATATATTTATTGAAATAATAAATAAAATGGTCCTTTTTTAACATTGAGGCACGCGATGACGTCATGACGTGAACGTAAACGTAAGGCGCCATTTTGGAGAGAATCGAGGAGGAAGCAGCAGGAAGCTGATCTGTGTCCAGGTAGGAAACTTTTTCACATTTATTTATAGAAATAAAGTTAAAAAAAGATACATATATAGTAAAAAAAGAATAGGGAGAGGTTGCGGACTAACTAATTGATGTTTAAATTGTAAAAAAGCATGTCCACGTTCATGTCATTAGTGTATGTCTATGTCGGGTCGCGAAAATTTATTTGTTAAAAAAAAAATGTAAGTAACTGTAACAGTAATTAAAGTTACTATTAAAAATGTAAATTTCAAAACTTCTGAACGATTCTAAATGATTAATATCTTCATTTAAAAAAAAAAATTATTTGCGTATTCATAATTTGTGAAAAAAATGATTGTTATTTATTTGGTGTTTAGGCAGCAATGTGCATATCGGAAAATGGATTGACTTTTGAAAATTTGAAAAGGTAGAGATTTTTTGGATTTTTTGGATGGTAGTTAGTTAGGAAGTTTTCTAAAAATTAAAATCTTGCAATTGATCTTTGGAAAGTTGGACAAATATTATGGTAAAGTTGCTTTGGATACATTGGTTGTTTGGAAAAAAATGAAGATTGGTTACAAAAAGACAAAAATTAGGAGACCCGACTCGTAATTTTGAAAAAATGTTTGGAAAATAATTGTATGCCAATTGTAATTAAAGGTTATTTAAATTTGAATCAAAGCAGGAAAGTAAGTACATAACTATTTTTAGAAAGAAAGAATGTTAGCAAGATTTTCCAGGTAGTCTAGAGCCACACACAACGTAAATTGTTGTAATATAGCCAATAGTCTCTCAGACATTTCCTTTGTTTTAACAGTTACTCGTGGGTTTAGACTACCTGCAAGTGTTTGTGCAAGTCTCATTTCTTGAAAACTTTGCTCCTTCTTCAAAGTTTCCAAGAAAGAGTAGAAATTAGGATGAGGTTTGCCAATTGTATGGTTGAAGGAGTTATGCCATCCCTCAATGGCATTATTTGTTTTTGATTCTCCCTCTAAACAGCTCGTGTAACAGTTCCACCACTCCACATGGAATCGTGGCTTCCTCCTGCGACCCGATCTGCTTAGGTGCCCAATCCATGTGTCCTCGAAATAATTTAGGATGGGTGCCAATTTCTCTTCATTACTTGTATAAAAAACAGATTCTATAATAGCAGTGTAGTACTCGTCCACACTATCGGGAGGAACAAAACAAAGTGCTGTTAATTTTTTTAATTCAAACTGTAGTTTGCTATCTCGACAGTATTCTGCAACTAGGGATGTTTTTTGTAATTTACGCCAAAATGCCTGGGAAAAATGGAAAAAACATCCCTGAATTTGGGTATCCGTGTACGTTTTATTGATCACATTGATCATGCTCAATTCAAAATCTATTATTATTTTCCTAGGACTTTGAGAAGTTTTACTTTTAATAACTGATAAAAGTTCAGAGTATGTTGCAGAAGTCTTATCAGGTAGCAAACTATATACTAAGGGGATTACATTATTGTTAATTTTTGCATGTATAGTGTAAATTTGAGTGAAAGGATGGGGTGTACTTTTAAACGTCCCATCCATCATCCAAATTTCACTATTTTCTAACTTTGCTAGGTTACGTGGGGTACTAAAAATAAGAATTCGTTTCTGAGGGTTTTGGTTATCATGCAGAAGGAAAGGTTCATCAGAAAAAGAAATAGAAAGATCATGTGGAATTCTAATATCAGAAAAAGTATGTGGTGTTGATAATTGGATGTTACTTGCCTGCTTTTGTCTTTGAATAATTCTTCTCAAATTAGGAATTATAGGCATGTTACTAGCAACATGACTGGGGACATGCTGTGCAACCTCTCTTAAAATGGATCCTGTAGAATCATTGGAGGTGCTTGCAATAGCTTTCATTTCATTAACAGTTTCTCTTATTTCTACCTCCATTGCAGAGGCAGAGTGGTTATGTTCTGTTGTTTTTACAACTAAATTATCAAGTGTAACCGCTCTGCCACTGCAATGGGTAGTGTAGTATTGCACACACCTCCAATGATTTCTAGGAAAACTTATTCTTTCCTTACTATATAAGTATCCTGCATGGTTTAATAAATTTTTCCCTTTCCTCGATTTTATATATTTAGCTGCTTCAAGCGTAGACATTATCTGTGAAGAGAAGAGAAGAACAAAAAAATTAGGATGTAAAAGTAAATACACTAGCTCTAATGTTACCCCTACACCATCCAACACTTTCCCTACTGCTGCACCTTCCTGGAGTTAGAATAGTAAATTATACCCCTACACCATCCAACACTTTCCCTACTGCTGCACCTTCCTGGAGTTAGAATAGTAAATTTTACCCCTACACCATCCAACACTTTCCCTACTGCTGCACCTTCCTGGAGTTAGAATAGTAAATTTTACCCCTACACCATCCAACACTTTCCCTACTGCTGCACCTTCCTGGAGTTTGAATAGAAAATCTTACCCCTACACCATCCAACACTTTCCCTACTGTTGCACCTTCTTGGAGTTAGAATAGTACATTTTACCCCTACATCATCCAACACTTTCCCTACTGTTGCACCTTTCTGGAGTTAGAATAGTAAATTTTACACTTACACCATCCAACACTTTCCCTACTGCTGCACCTTCCTGGAGTTAGAATAGTAAATTTTACCCCTACACCATCCCACACTTTCCCTACTGTTGCACCTTCCTGGAGTTAGAATAGTAAATTTTACCCCTACACCATCCAACACTTTCCCTACTGCTGCACCTTCCTGGAGTTAGAATAGTAAATTTTACCCCTACACCATCCAACACTTTCCTTACTGCTGCACCTTCCTGGAGTTAGAATAGTAAATGTTACCCCTACACCATCCAACACTTTCCCTACTGCTGCACCTTCCTGGAGTTTGAATAGTAAATTTTACCCCTCCACCATCCAACACTTTCCCTACTGCTGCACCTTCCTGGAGTTAGAATAGTAAATTTTACCCCTACACCATCCAACACTTTCCCTACTGCTGCACCTTCATGGAGTTAGAATAGTAAATTTTACCCCTACACCATCCAACACTTTCCCTACTGCTGCACCTTCATGGAGTTTGAAGAGTAATTGTTACCCCTACACCATCCCACACTTACTCTAATGCTGCACCTTCCTGGAGTAAGAATAGTATTTGTTACCCCTACACCATCCAACACTTTCCCTACTGCTGCACCTTCCTGGAGTTAGAATAGTAATTGTTACCCCTGCACCATCCCACACTTTCCTTTATGATGCAACTTCAATGTGTTAAAAAAATTATTTTTTACCCCTACACCATCCAAAACTTTTGATAATGGTAAAATTAATTTTTTAATAAAAAAATAAAAAAAAATAAGTATTAAATAATTTACCTTCACAATAACAAAGGTGAGTCGAGTAGGTTGAGGTGAAGAAAAATTAGTCAAACGATATGTTGCTTTTGATAGAACAACAAATTTCTGTTTTAGGAACAAAAATAAGATGTTTTAAGTTCGTATATATTAAAGTTACTTCAGAGAAAAAAATTGGTTAGAGTAAATTTTATAAAATATTTAAATTATTTTTAATGCACTGTTTGGATGGAAATTAAACATGATTTAGGACAAAACATGGTGTTAAAATATAATAGTGACTTACTAGTAGTAGTAAAGAAAGAATGCTTCTCCAAAGGATTGCAGTGTTCTCTCAGTCGAGGTCACAGTCTAGGGTGCCGATCACGATCCGGTAAAAAATGTCCCCGTGCGACTCGTATCGGGTCTTTTTACCGTACGAATCGTACAAGTGCCGTACGAACTGGCAATCACGATTCGCATGGTAAAAAGTCCATACGAACCGCACTGGGAATCATTCCCCACACGTCCTCGGGTCGGAAAATGTGTCCGACACGTCCTCGGACGATTTACCTTACAAACGTGAAAAGCCAAGTCCGACCGAGGAATCACGATCCATCCCGTGCGTCCGAGCGTACAACCGTATGGAAAAAACACCGTCCGCACCGAACTGCTATAGCAACCATGGAGACATGTGCCCGCATACGCGCCCAACACTCCCCCCAGCCCCCGTACGTCCGACACGTACCCCCCGTGTATGTATACCCCCACCCGTCTAGGTACACCCCAGTACGTGTCATACCCCCCGTGTACCTACACCCCAGTACGTTCCAGTCGTACCTCCACCCCAGTACGTGTCGTACCACCGTGAACCTACACCCCAGTACGTTCCAGTCGTACCCCCACCCCAGTACGTGTCGTACCACCGTGAACCTACACCCCAGTACGTTCGAGCCCCACCCCCACCCCAGTACGTGTCATACCCCCCGTGTACCTACACCCCAGTACGTTCGAGACCCACCCCCACCCCAGTACGTGTCATACCCCCCGTGTACCTACACCCCAGTACGTTCCAGTCGTACCCCCACCCCAGTACGTGTCGTACCACCGTGTACCCAGTACGTTCGAGTCCTACCCCCACCCCTGTACGTGTCGAACCACCGTGTATGTACATCCCGGTACGTTCGAGCCCCACCCCCACCCCAGTACGTGTCATACCCCCATGTACCTACACCCCAGTACGTTCGAGCCCCACCCCCACCCCAGTACGTGTCATACCCCCCGTGTACCTACACCCCAGTACGTTCCAGTCGTACCTCCACCCCAGTATGTTATGTTATGTTATGTTATTTATATTTTTATAGCGCACAGCTGCCCCAGCAAAGGGGCGTCCTGGCGCTGTGACAGATGCTACAACATAACACACAATAAAAGAAAAGGAAATTAACCAGACACGGGAAACAGTAAAGTTTTAATCGCCTGCCTGAAGGCGAGCAGGTCTTCAAGAGCTCGGATGTGTACCGGGAGCGAGTTCCACAAACCTGCCGCGAGCACCCTAAAGGAGCGGCCACCCATTCTACTCAATTTAAAGCGCGGACAGACCGCCAGGTGAAGCCTCTCCGATCTCAAGGATCTCAAAGGAACATAGGGCGTGAGTAGGTTAGCAAGTGCCGGGGGCGAAGAAGATTTCAAAATTTTAAAGGTCAGGCATAGCGCTTTGAACTGAATTCGCTGTCTGACCGGGAGCCAATGTAAGGCCGCGATGGTACCAGACACTGAGCAATGTCTAGGGAGGCCCACAATGGCCCGAGCCGCGGCATTTTGCACCCTTTGGAGCCTAGAGGCCTCCTCTTGATTCACCCCTAACAGCAGTGAACTGCCGTAGTCCAGCCGAGATAGTATAGAGGCCTGGACCACAAGCTGTCTGGTGGGGGGATCAAAATACTTTAAGACCGGCCTTATTCCCCGCAGAATGCCATAGCACGTGGCAGCCACCTTCTTAGTGTGGTCCTTGAAGGTGAGCGCAGAGTCCAACCAGATGCCTAAATTTCTCACTCCAGAAGCTGGAATGGGAGTGACCCCCAACTCTGATGGCCACCACTGGTTACCCCATAGCTCAGCATGCTTCCCTAATACCAACACCTCTGTTTTGGTGGCATTTAACTGAAGGCAGTTGGTGCGAAGCCAGCTTGCTACTGCCAACAAACCCGCTCGAAATTTGGGGGCCTCCACCTCAGGGTCTCCACTAAGTGTCACCGCTAGCTGTGTGTCGTCTGCATATGAGGCCATCGTAAGACCCCACTGTTTAACGACATCAGCCAACGGTTTCACATAGAGGTTGAACATAGTAGGGCTCAACGAGGATCCCTGTGGTACCCCCAGCTCCAGGGGATAAGTGGCAGATTGGCCAGGTGGTATGGCCACTTTAAAAGAACGATCTGATAGAAAAGACCGAAACCACTGGAGAGCGAGATCAGTCACTCCCGCCTCCTGTAAGCGTTGGATCAGTATATGGTGGGACACAGTATCGAAGGCAGCGCTTAGATCTAATAGTAAAAGCGCTGCAGTGCGACCTGAATCCAGAACCTGGCGTAGATGTTCCGTGATGTAAAGTAATGCCGTCTCGGTACTGTGTCCCGACCGGAAGCCGTTCTGACTGGAATCCAATATCTGGTTGCGAGCCAGATGCTCAGACAGAACAGAGTTGACATGGGCTTCTGTTACTTTGGCAATCCAAGGCAGCAGGGATATGGGTCGATAATTCTCTGGCAGCCGGGGGTCAGAGTTGGCTTTTTTTAGTATAGGAGTAACCACTGCCTGTTTCCAAGCCGTGGGTACCATTCCGCTGGACAATGACATATTGATAAGATTCAATATGGGGTCACGGCAGAGTGGGGAAAGTGTGTTAATTAAGGCTGGCTTTAACGGGTCCGAGGGAGAACCTGACTTGACCCTGAGGCTAAGCCTATCAAAGGTCTCAGTAGTCAGTTCAGGTAGCATTGCAAGAGTCTCATATCCCAACGTATTGGGGACAGTAACCTCTCGGTTCTGGTGGAGTGTGTCAAAGCTTTGGTAGATTGTTTCCACTTTCTCCACAAAAAAGGAGGCCAGCTTATCACAGTGGGAATCTGTGCAAATCACCTCTGAGGTGGATCTGTTTTTCATAAGATCCTTCAGTATCTTAAAAATCAGTTTTGAAGGGTTAGGGCTGGTGGCAAATTCTTGAGCGTAAAATGCGGCTCGTGTTCTGCAAATAGCTCTATGATAGAGCTTCAGCTCAGTAAAATACCGAGTTTTCAGAGCAGGGCTGTAGGATCTTCTCCATTCCCTCTCTGTTTTTCGGCAGGCTTTTTTTAGTTCTGCGAGTGAGTCATTATACCAAGGACTAGGTGTTTTTGTCCGGCCTTTCGACCACCGTAAAGGTATGAGAGAGTCCAAGGCATCGGTGATCCAGGCGCAGAACTGTGTCATACCACCGTGAACCTACACCCCAGTACGTTCCAGTCATACCCCCACCCCAGTACGTGTCGTACCACCGTGAACCTACACCCCAGTATGTTCGAGCCCCACCCCCACCCCAGTACGTGTCATACCCCCGTGTACCTACACCCCAGTACGTTCGAGACCTACCCCCACCCCAGTACGTGTCATACCCCCCGTGTACCTACACCCCAGTACGTTCCAGTCGTACCCCCACCCCAGTACGTGTCGTACCACCGTGTACCCAGTACGTTCGAGTCCTACCCCCACCCCTGTACGTGTCGAACCACCGTGTATGTACATCCCAGTACGTTCGAGCCCCACCCCCACCCCAGTACGTGTCATACCCCCGTGTACCTACACCCCAGTACGTTCGAGCCCCACCCCCACCCCAGTACGTGTCATACCCCCGTGTACCTACACCCCAGTACGTTCGAGCCCCACCCCCACCCCAGTACGTGTCATACCCCCCGTGTACCTACACCCCAGTACGTTCCAGTCGTACCCCCACCCCAGTACGTGTCAAACCACCGTCCATGTACACCCCAGTACGTTCCAGTCGTACCCCCACCCCAGTACGTGTCGTACCACCGTGAACCTACACCCCAGTACGTTCCAGTCGTACCCCCACCCCAGTACGTGTCGTACCACCGTGAACCTACACCCCAGTACGTTCCAGTCGTACCCCCACCCCAGTACGTGTCGTACCACCGTGAACCTACACCCCAGTACGTTCCAGTCGTACCCCCACCCCAGTACGTGTCGTACCACTGTGAACCTACACCCCAGTACGTTCGAGCCCCACCCCCACCCCAGTACGTGTCATACCCCCCGTGTACCTACACCCCAGTACGTTCGAGACCCACCCCCACCCCAGTACGTGTCATACCCCCCGTGTACCTACACCCCAGTACGTTCCAGTCGTACCCCCACCCCAGTACGTGTCGAACCACCGTGTATGTACATCCCAGTACGTTCGAGTCCTACCCCCAACACAACCTCCTAACTACGGAGCGCACCCCAGGCCCCAACATCACAACCGCATGTACGAGTCGTACCAAGCCACACACAAGGACAGCACCGTACAACCAAATGGCCCATGTACACACCGTACACACGCTCAAAACGCACGGACACAACCAGGACAAAACAAAACAACACAACAATACACCATTCGAATGGCACAAAGCCACTAAACATGGCCAAAAAACACCAAAACAACACCTTCACTGACCTGCAACTGCCAAAAACAAACAGAGGCCCAATACACCACCACTCCTTATAACCAACCCACCCACAATTCAAACACAGCCACACCCACCAATGGACCAATAAAAAGGGCCCACACACACAAACCATGAGCCTTTGCAACAGACCCACTGCTGCCAGACCCCACAGACAACCCACAGCACCAGACCTCAATCTTTACTACACCTTACACTTGCACACCTTCACACAACCACCTTCACAAACACACCCTCATCACATTCACACACACACGCACCTGCACAACCACACCCACACACCCACAACCATCCACACACCACCCCCACCATCCACACCCCCCCCACCATCCACACCCCTCATCATGCCCACTACCAAGAATCCAAAGTTCAGTAACCGAGAGTTGGAGGTTCTTGTTGATCAAATCCTCAGAGTCGAGCCACAGATCTTTGGAACATTGGTCAGAAACACCAGCCAGGCAGCAAAAACAGCCATGTGGCAGACCATCGTCGATGCTGTGAATGCTGTTGCGGACACCAGACGGACCAGGCAGGAATGCCAGAACAGGTGGTACGATCTGCGGAGGAGGGTCCGAGCCAAGAGGCAGGATGAACACGACCAGGCCAACGCCACCGGAGGAGGGCCCTCCCGCAGACCCGTACACTACCATCCCTGGGAGGAGAGGGTGATGGCCATACTGCCGGTGGAGGCAGTCGAAGGATTAGAAGGACTCCGAGACCCGGGTGAGTACACAAACAACGCACCTCACATGGGGGGAACGGCATCCACAACCAACATCACTAACAGGCACGCAACCACCACAAGCCATCGCATGACTCAACCACACTCCATGAGCACGCACATGCCACTGCTGCCACCATGCCCCATGCACCCAGCTGGACAATGTCAAGTCACAGGCCACAGAAGACAACAACACATGACACGGTAACCCGGATGGCGGGAGGCTGGGCCCAAAAAAGCACATAGTGCAACTCAGAAGCAGACAACAATTCACTCTACCCATATGGCCTAGGTCACAGCCAGACAAACAGTGTGTCCACTCCCAACACAGGAATGACTTGCCAGCAAATGGCGGACGCCTTGCATCAACACATGGGGGTGAAGGCACTGTTTTGCACATGACAGCAGCTAATGAACAGCCAACATTGTGAAAGAGTGGCAGCACACACCACCACAGCAGCAGCGCACAGACACACATCACACCCAATGGGTGCCTTGAGATCAGAAACAAACTCACATCAACAAGCCAAGGGCCACTCAAAGATCTGCTAACAGTGTGTGCCCAGGAAGCTGGGCCGAGGTGACAGAGGGTGACACACGGAGGGAGGGAGAGGGGGACAGAGAGGGAGGGAGAGGGGGACAGAGATGGAGGGAGAGGGGGGCAGAGAGGGAGGGAGAGGGGGACAGAGAGGGAGGTAGAGGGGGACAGAGATGGAGGGAGAGGGGGACAGAGAGGGAGGGAGAGGGGGACAGAGAGGGAGGGAGAGGGGGACAGAGAGGGAGGTAGAGGGGGACAGAGATGGAGGGAGAGGGGGACAGAGAGGGAGGGAGAGGGGGACAGAGAGGGAGGGAGACGGACAGAGGGAGGAGGCTGACACACGGAGGGAGGGAGAGGGGGACACAGAGGGAGAAAGACACAGGGAGAGCTAATCAGCCGTGTTGCGTGTGTGAATGTCTGCTCGTCAGCAGGTAGACTGCGTGCATGTAGACAAGGGTGGCCAGTGCCAGAACCCCCCCTCTTCACCATGGCAAAACACAGGGCCATGTCACAACCTGTACACGGGAACAAGGACAGCTACCTGGATCATATAAGTGTGTGGATCCCCTCCATGTGCGCATGTACAGTGCTACACGGAAGGTGCCAATGCATGGCTCGCCACACCTGCCCACTCCACTGCTGACTGCAGTCACACTTGACGCAGCAAGTAAGACTGTGCCACACATAGTTAAAGGGGCCAAAGTGGTGCCCAAGGGACACACCCATGCACAAGTGCACTGTGAGTGGAATGCAAGACAGATCCTAATTCCAAGAGGAAATGTGCCAACTTTGAAACGGATGAAACATGGATGTTGCATGGACCAAAATTAACATTGTCTCTCTCACACACAGGTCAACGTCGTGGTGCACCCCCCAACACTGGGGGGGAACACTCACAGGACCCGGATCTGCAGCGACCACTCTCACCACTCTGCGGACGACCCCGACCGACCTGGCCCCTCTGGTGTCCAACCACCTGCAGCACCTGCGTCAGGTACAACTGTGCCAACCACCACCCCCACTCCTGCCACATCCCAGGAGACACCCAGGATCCCTGCCCCAACACCACAATGCAGCCAGGCTCGCCAGGAGGGACACGGTGTCCCGGGCACCCAGGAGGAGGCAGCCGACAACGCCAATGCCACCCCTCAGGGGTCCCGGAGACCCTATGTGCCCACAAGTGCAGGCCAGGCGCAAGTGGGCAGCGGTGGTGGGAGTGGAGGACGGCGGAGGCGCGAGCCTGACCAGTTGGCTGGGGATCCGGTATTTTCACATGTCCGTAACATCCTGGACTCATACCGGCAGGACACCACGGGCATGGCCCAGGTTGTGTCCGTCCTCGAGGGGATCAAGGCCCAGCAGGCCCAGCAACATGCGGAGCTAATTGCCTGTCTACTGGTACACCAACGGAGGATGGAGGACAGACAGGCTGAGCAAGTGACGGCATTCCAGGGGATTCACGCTACACTCCGTCGGATGGCCGACACCATGGCCGACCCTCCCTGTGCCAGAAGGCGGAGAACATCACCACCCACAGGGAGGGATCAGGAGGAGGAGGAGGAAACATCCGACGGAGCATCCCAGACATCGTCACGGCCTGCTGGTGAGGTTCCCCGCAGGAGGCGGGGTCGTCCACGGAAAGGACCGTGAGGGTGGCTGCTACATCACCATCTCCCAGGACACCTGGCCTGGCACCTGGCCCACTGGAGCAACAGCATCACAGCATCAAGAGACATTCTCTGCCACATGGCCCTGCTGGTCACTGGCTGACCAATGTTGACAAAGACTGTGGCATGGACTCTGAGGATTTCCAATGGCAAGGACACCAACTCCCCTACTGAACTTTGGATTCCCTAATCCCGGAAAGCCCCTCACTTTGTCCCCCCCCCCCCAATAATAAATCACACTATGAAGAGTAGATGCCTGCTGGTAGCATTATTACCTAACATGTGTCTTGTAAATTCTAAACATGCCTGAGTCATCTTTTCTCTTCAACCATCCACACCCTGGGGCCTGAGTCTGGCACAGGACACATGGGTCACAGTTTATTAGGCAAGACAGACATGGAGCACCATACACACCCGTGATGGGCACAACCAGCTGAGGGGGTGGCCGAACAACCGTGCTGACACACACATTGAGTACACCAACAGTCATGCGCAGAGGTCAGGGATCCAGTCCAGTGTCCTGGTTGGCACCCCGGTATGTGTAGACAGGTGGCAGAACCATGTCCTGCAAGCTTGAGTCCGGTGGATGCAGAGAATGGGGGCCTGGCCAACGTTGGATGCATGGGGATGGCACATGTCACAATACCCACGCAGTCATGGACATCATGCCCAATACACAGTCTCAGCCCACACACACAGCTTGCATATTGCCACTGGACACATTGACACATAGCCACAATCAGGGAATACCATGCCAGACATGCAGGATGCACCGTGCCAACACACCAGCATTGACTGAGAAGAGGCACCTTGGAGGCATAGGGACACCTTTATTAGTCATGTATTCGGGTTTGCAGAGGCAACTCGAAGTACACATGAACACATCATGTGGAGTGACATGTGGGTCCAACACTGGCACCCCCCTTCTGCAGCACAAATGCGTGATAGCCATGGTACTGGCACACAAGCATCGGCTAACAGCTAAATACCCACAGCTGCACACGGAGAGCCTGCCATACACCATAGATCCGCTGATGTGGAAGTCCCACACCATGTCAAGCCAATGCTAACCGTATGTGTCCCAGGGCAGTGCCACACACATTGATGCCATCATCACAATCCACTATCCCATCACTGATGACTGTCAACCGGGCAGCCCATCTATTCAGGTGTACACAGCTGCATGTCGTGTCCCATGGGGATGCAACATGGCTGCAGAGGAACCAAACCCCGACAGGGGCAGTGTGCACACATCGTGAACAACTGCCACACCCAATACACCCCAGATGCATCCCTTACCCCATGGAGACTTCCAAACGTGTCCGTGCCTGTAACGCTGAGTCAGCCCACGATGTCATGTCCATGAGGAATAGCA
Source organism: Triturus cristatus (assembly GCF_964204655.1). Lineage (NCBI taxonomy): Eukaryota > Metazoa > Chordata > Amphibia > Caudata > Salamandridae > Triturus > Triturus cristatus. Next base: position 127,682,586 of record NC_140592.1, on the reverse strand, counting down.
GTGCCACAACAATGCAACCAGCAAACGGCATGCGCAGGTACCTGGGGAAGAGAGACACACAAGAAGTCAGCCACAAAAAGCACAGCCACTTGCATGTGCATTTACTCGACACATGTATGGATGACAACATGCTAGGTCACAATTATGACTGGGGAAATACTACCATCACTGCCACCATCACTCCAGTGACACACCCACACACACCTCTGACCCACGTGCCATACATGCAGGTGGAGACACACATCACAACGCATGCCACACGGGGACCAATGCGTGCACACTCAGACACTGGTACTCACCACTAAGCAAAGAAGTCGCGTATGAGCCGAGTCCGGATGTCCTCTTGCGGCTCCACATCCTCCACATCACTAGCCCCATTGCCAAGCCCTTCGTCCTCCACGGGTGGATGGTCCTCGTCATGTTGATTCAGGATGAGTGGCACAGCTCTTTCAACTGCCATGTTGTGCAGCATGCAGCAGACCATGAAGATCTTGCAGACCTTCGCCGGGGCATAAGGGAGTGCACCGCCGGTCTTGTGGAGGCACCGGAATCGGCTCTTCAGCATGCCAAACGTCCTCTCTATCACTCGCCTTGTCCGGCCATGGGCGGTGTTATAGTGGAGCTGGGCCGGCGTGATGGGGTTGCGGAGAGGTGTCAGCAGCCAAGGCATGTTGGGATAGCCAGCGTCCCCTACATGGGAAGCACATGGACATCGTTAGAACTGGTGAAGCGGTCGTGCTGGTCGGCTATACAGAATACAGGACAGACAGACTGTACCCACCAACAACACATGCCCGTTCGTTGCGCAGCTGCATCATCATATCAGGCATCCCGCTACGCCTCATGATGTAGGCATCGTGTGCTGATCCTGGGAAACGAGCACAGACATGTGAAATCACCATATTGGACAGACACACCACAAGGGCATTGATGGAGTGGTAGTGCTTCCGATTGCGGTACGCCACCTCCCGTGCGTGTGGTGGTACCAAACCTACATGTGTCCCATCTATGGACCCAATGACATGGGGCATCCCTCCCAGGGCATAGAATCCACGCTTGACCTCAGTCATCTGTTCAGGGGTTGGGAACTTGATGAAGTCATCCAGGTGAATCAACATGGCCTCCAAGAAATCATGCAGCACACCGCTGAACATGCTCTGGGACATGCCACCAACATGAGCTATGGTATTTTGGAAGGTACCCGTGGCAAGAAAATGTAGGGCAGCCATTACCTTCAGCTGGGGTGTCAGTGCCGTAGAATACCTGTGCTGCGGTTGCAGGTGTGGTGCCAGTCTCGCCGTCAGCTCCAGGATCAACGGTTGGGTGAAGCGGTAGAGCCGGATCCTGTCATTCTCCTGCATGGCAGCCAAGTCTGGAATTCTTCGGGCAAGAGGCGGCGCTCTGCAGTAATTTGGAAGTGACAAGGAAGAGTGAGTGCACTACGACAACAACGCATGTCTACTGAGCACATGTAAATCTGGCAATACACACATGCTACATAGGGAGTGAGGTATGTGATACATGCCCAGGACACGTATGGATGCAAGGTGACACTCCTTCCAAGACCCAGCTACACACGGAGATAGAGAACCTCCCCATGCCACGCCATGGGAATAGCTGTGTCCCAGTGCAAGTGAACAGCCCGACGGAAGACAGGAGTGACATACACCCACACATCAGCAGAAGTGGGATGCCGATTGCAGAGACTGGTTGCGGAACACCGGAGCCACAGGTCACATGACATTACACTAGGCCTGCCCACACACCTTGCCATGAAGGTGCACATGTCATGACTCACCACACATTCCTTGTGAGGATGCTGACATGGCCTTGTCACGCTACTCCGTGTCCCATGCATACATGTGCACCTCACATCCGATAACACATGTGGCATGGTGTGCGGGACAGTGTGCAATGACAATCTACACACAGACACATGTTGGTTGCTGCAACGGCTGCAGCTTTTGAGGGTGCTACAACATCAACCTGATGGAAATCCCGGACACATGAATGACATAGTCACATTGTGCACTGTGGGTAGTGACAAGTCATGTGTCATGACCCCTGTACCGGGCATCATGGGACACTTCCGTGTGTTGGTGTCCGTGCCATGCCAGTGACGCTCACCCCAAGTGCGCAGTCCGACATGCACACATGTCAAAGGAGTCAAGGGCATGCCTGGCACACATTGCACCGTCACACAGTACACCTATACACATCTCATCATACATCTGGTGCCTTCTCCACTCAGGAGGCATGTTCCACATCACAGCCTGTCACACCTGTGCCCCACACATGTAGTAATGCACAGCGAGACGATGCCTTGATGTCCATTCCTGGACAAGTATGTCCATCCATGGACAAGTATGTCCATCCATGGACAAGTGTGTCCATCCATGGACAAGTGTGTCCATCCATGGACAAGTATGTCCGCCTTATTCCTACCTGTGTGTCGCCTATCACCACTGTGATGTGTAAAAACCGCCGTACTGCTGCTAAGAGGGCCTGTGTATGTTCCCAAATCACTGTGGGAGTGCTGCCGTATGTGTACCCATCGTGATGGCGAGCGTACAGGCATTTGTACGGTCCGTACCACTACGAGTACGCATACGCGTGCAGACCCATAGTGATAGTGAGCGTAGATGCGTGTGTACGGTCCGTACCACTACGAGTACGCATACGCGTGCAGACCCATAGTGATAGTGAGCGTAGATGCGTGTGTACGGTCCGTACCACTACGGGTACGCATACGCGTGCAGACCCATAGTGATAGTGAGCGTAGATGCGTGTGTACGGTCCGTACCACTACTAGTACGCATACGCGTGCAGACCCATAGTGATAGTGAGCGTAGATGCGTGTGTACGGTCCGTACCACTACGGGTACGCATACGCGTGCAGACCCATAGTGATAGGGCCGTACACACTCATCTACGCTCACTATCACTATGGGTCAGCACGCGTATGCGTACTCGTAGTGGTACGGACCGTACACACGCATCTACGCTCACTATCACTATGGGTCTGCACGCGTATGCGTACCCGTAGTGGTACGGACCGTACACACGCATCTACGCTCACTATCACTATGGGTCAGCACGCGTATGCGTACTCGTAGTGGTACGGACCGTACACACGCATCTACGCTCACTATCACTATGGGTATGCACGCGTATGCGTACCCGTAGTGGTACGGACCGTACACACGCATCTACGCTCACTATCACTATGGGTCTGCACGCGTATGCGTACCCGTAGTGGTACGGACCGTACACACGCATCTACGCTCACTATCACTATGGGTCAGCACGCGTATGCGTACTCGTAGTGATAGTGAGCGTACATGCGAGTGTACGGCCCGTACCACTACTTGTACGCATACGCGTGCAGACCCATAGTGATAGTGAACGTAGGCATGCATGTATGGGCCGTTGCCATGCATTTGGGGTGCCCTAGGGCCCCGAAACGCACCGTACCTGTGTGTGATGCTCCAAATTACATAGGGGACAAGTATTAAGGCCTACATGCATGCTGGTTGTCATGGAGACCAAGTTCAAATTTCGAAATTGTTCTGGAAGGTGCACAGCAGAAGTCAGTTGGAATTATTCTACTTTGTTGCAATGTGTTTGTGGGGCTGACATCATGCAGGAGAATGAAACCGATAGAGAACCCACAGACTGCTAGGTTTGAAGGGATTGGTGGAAACATAGGATGCAAATGTGAGTGACCAATCACTCTGTACTCCTGTGCATGAGACTGGGCAGAAGGGCACATGTAAGGCAGCCAGGTCCCATGAGGGAGTACTTGCCTGCACATCTTTGCATTCGTCGACCCAGCTGCTGCTACTGATTCCCTGGAACCATGTCAAGGGCTGTGGAGAGGACACAGCCATTCACCCTGGAGGAGAACATGGCTCTGCTGGATGTGATCCTCCCACAGTACTCCATGCTGTATGGGCGACCAGGGTATCAGGTGAGTGCATAGGCCACTGCCACAGACTGTTCCTATGTTGTGACTGTGACTTCTGCCATTGTGTCCAGGTGTAACACACATGCCATGTACTGTCGGGGGGGTCCCAAGGGGGGGTGCCTGATGTCTCCCAGCAGTGCCCTGAGACAGGAGGGGTGGGGGCCTATCACTCACAGCAGTGCCCTGAGACAGGAGGGGTGGGTGTGGAGTCCTCCCAGCAGTGCCCTGAGACAGGAGGGGTGGGTGCCTATCACTCACAGCAGTGCCCTGAGACAGGAGGGGTGGGTGTGGAGTCCTCCCAGCAGTGCCCTGAGCCAGGAGGGGTGTGTGCAGAGTCCTCCCAGCAGTGCCCTGAGACAGGAGGGGTGGGGGCCTATCACTCACAGCAGTGCCCTGAGACAGGAGGGGTGGGGGCCTATCACTCACAGCAGTGCCCTGAGACAGGAGGGGTGGGTGTGATGCACAGTGTGAGCCTTGATCATTGATTGTGACATTGCCATCATTCCACCTGTGTACCCACTGTGGCACGTACTGCTTTTTCCCTCACCAGGGGATGATGTCCCTATGACAAAGGTGCAATGCGTTGGCTGCATGACATGCCTTGTTGTAACCAGCTAATTTGTACCCATATGTCTCTCTGTGACATGTGGCTGGTGTATTGATGTGGTGTCACTTGTTCCTCCTCACAGGTAGGCGCCACTGCCAAGGAGCAGATCTGGCTGACCGCCGTCAGTGCCGTGAGGGGTGTGGATGGTCGGAGGCGGAGCCTGCCCCAGGTGAGGAAATGCTGGCAGGATATCCGGTGCTGGACGCGGAGGATTGCACGGCTCCTGCTGGGAGACTCACCTGAGAGCCACAAGAACCGCGGCTGCCGCCGTCTGAGCCACCTCCACAGGCGTGTGCTGCCGGTGGTCTTTCCAGACCTGGAGAGGCGCTTACAGGCGATGCAGCAGCCGGAAGGGGGTAGGTACATGTGTGTTTGTTGTGTGTCACCGGCATTTGTAAGGGCACAGTAGCATGAATTCACTGGCAGGGTTTAAAGGTGCTGTGCAGATCCTGTTTGCCCCAGTATAGCGCTGCGCCCCTGCCACCCTTCCCCTCCTTGCAATGTGTTCCCTGGTCTGTGTGTAGTCACTCCTTCACAAGGTAATGTAGGCTGGCGCTTTGTCCACGAGAACAATGACTGTAGCATCATGTGTGGGGGTGGTGTGTAACAGGTTGTGGGACCTTGCCTGTGCACTGTCAAGTTCACTGCATGTGGGTTCCATGTCAGTTGGCACTGATGCTGACTCCAGACATGGGAGTTGGTCTCTCATGTGTCATGCCTTACAGCGCGCATGTCCTATGTAGTGGCCTGTGACATGATGTGCATGAGTGTGCGATACACATAGTGCAGGGATGGTGACGTGTGTTGCAGTCATTACCATTCAGTAGCATGTAGTTGCGTGCCCACTACTGTCCCCTGGGGCACCTTTTCCTCAGTGGTGTATGTGTCATCATAAACGTGGACAATCTCAGTGTCTACAGCGTAGGTTGTGCTCTGTGCCATTGTCCCCTGTCACCATGTATATAGACGTGCTATTTTGTACAGGTGTCCACTGTGCAGCCTGACCTGATTGTCCTTCTTCATACTCACAGTTGCCAGTGCCTGTGTGTCTTGTTATACTCATCTGAGGATGGGCACTGGTACCTCATTATTTGTACAGGCGCACCTTGGCTGTTTGGCGTCCAATCTTGCTTTTTGCACCCAGACTATGAGATGTTGGTGCCACCTGTGTCTCAACCATTTGCCTCGTGTAGGGTCTTGTTGGGGCGGGCAATGCCTATGTGTCAAATCCTGATTTCTACTTGCTGGGTCTGGGCAGTGTGTGATGTTTCTGGACACACACTCAATGTGCAGTGACCGAGTCATGTTGGGCATGTTTTCAGCATTACCTATGCAGCATGTGTCTCAAGTTCATGGATATGGTCCCTGGTCATCGGTATTTTCGCCAACGCTGTGTGGTGCAGATGCAGTGCTGGATTGTCCCCAGGGCCTGGGTGCTATGTCAGACTCCGTTTCCTGTGTTTAGCTATTGTCTCATGCTCTCCATGGTATTTCAGTGGCATGGTGGCTCAACCAACTGTGTGTTTCATGCCCTACATCGGTACCTTGTTTAGTAGATGTTAGGGATCTTCCTTTTCAGGCTATGCAGTGTTACCTATGTCGATTGGACTCATGTGACTGATGTGTACAGCTGTCTGATTAATTTCTGTCTCTCCACCCTGCCCACAGCATCGTCGGGGGACACAGAGGGAGACATGGACACAGGCAAGGCGGAGGGACCGAGCACCAGTGCCAGCCGTGACATCGGGGCTGGCACATCGAGTGGGACAGAGGTGGAGGATAGTGCTGCCGAGGACCTGTCGACTGGCACGTCAGAATACGAAGCTGACAGGTCCGAGGAGGATGTCTCCGAGTGGGCGGAGGCTGCACCAGCAGCTGACAGCGGAACAACACCTCGCACCGCCCCCTCAGTTTCCATCAGCCGCCTCCCACTTGCTCGTGTCCCTTCCCAGCGTGCCCGGTCACAGCATGTCTCCTTCCTGCCAGGCACCGCACCCCCTGCCCCTGTCTCCACTGCTGCCGCCAATGCAGAGTCTGTGGACATCCAGCGGCAACTGCAGGTTGGTCAGGCTGCGATCCTTAATGTCCTCCATGCCCACGGCAAAACCCTCACCAACATCGAGGCTTTCTTGGAGGGCATTCATTCATCGCAGGCTGACCAACGCAACTTGCTGAGGTCCATAGACTCCACACTGACTGCAGCAGTGGGTCTCCTGCAGCGCGACCTCCCCCCACCTACCCCTGCCCCATCCACACTTCCCACTCCCATGCCTGTCCCACGTACACCCAGACGTCGGCATGCACCCACATCAACGGACACGGGCACCACACCAGCAGGGAAGGTCCACCGCACTCCTCCTGACACGCACACACAGGGTGAGGTAGGCACACCCACTGGGTCAGGGGGCAAACGTGTGACACGCAGCCATAGTGGGAGTCCGCATTCCACCCAGTCCACTCCCTCCAAATCCCCTCCCCTCAGCTCTCCTGGCCACATCTCCCCCAAGGACTCCTTCATGGCCGCTCTGTCCCTGAGCCCCACAGTTACACCACCACGCAAGCGGTCAAGGAGGTCCCCGGTCAGGGTGGTTGAGTCTCCCCCCCTGTCTCCACCCTCCCCCGGTGGCGCTGCGACCCATCCCTCTGACCCCCCCCCTCCTTGGGGCCTGAGGTCCCTTCGGGTGCAGGGGACTCCCTGGAGGACCTTGCAAAGGTGTGTAGTGCCATCCTGGCCTCCGCCTTTGGCACTGACCCACCCCCTGTGGTGGAGTCCTCCATCCCTGCACCCACAACGCCGCCCCTTTGCCCTGATGTCCCTGCGGTGCCTGTTGCTTCCCCCCCCCTGATGCCCTCACCAGTGTGGAAGACGATGCCATTTGACTGTGCAGGCAAGGTAGGGGACACGCATCCCACTGTGTCCCCCATCCAGCTGAGAATCATTGACTGCCCTATGGGCTTTGTGAATATTGAACTGCCTGCGATCCACGGACATTGTGCTCATGCTGAATAAAGCTTAATTTTGTTTTCATTATCACACTACTGCTATGCTGGTATTGGTGTTGGTGGGGCTGCTACATGGTTTTGGGTGGTGTGTAAGGGTTTGGGTGTGTGGGATATGTAGTAGTGTACTGCTCATTGGTGTGACCCTGGGATCTGTGTGCCATCACAAGGTGTTGGCTAACTTTCTTTGTTCATGTAAGCAGTTACTGCATGGTGCACTTGTCCCAGGGTGTATTCCTTCCTCTGTGTACCCAGCTTTCTTCCCTGCAGGGTGTTCCCAATGTTTAGCGCAGAGCTGTGTCTACATGAGCTGTGTGTGTGACGGAGCCCTTCTACTTTGGCCATGCATGCAGGGCCATGTCTCCACCTGCAACAATCGTGGCATCCTTGGTGATCACTGTACTTGTGTGTGGAGTCTGTTGACATGAGTTCATGGGGACATGTTCCCTTGTAGCCAGTATGCATGTGGATAATTCTGGCCTCACACACATGTGTTACACCCCTCCTGTCTCAGGGCACTGCTGGGAGTGATAGGCACCCACCCCTCCTGTCTCAGGGCACTGCTGGGAGGACTCTGCACACACCCCTCCTGTCTCAGGGCACTGCTGTTAGTGATAGGCACCCACCCCTCCTGTCTCAGGGCACTGCTGGGAGTGATAGGCACCCACCCCTCCTGTCTCAGGGCACTGCTGTTAGTGATGGGCACCCACCCCTCCTGTCTCAGGGCACTGCTGGGAGGACTCCACACCCACCCCTCCTGTCTCAGGGCACTGCTGTGAGTGATAGGCACCCACCCCTCCTGTCTCAGGGCACTGCTGGGAGGACTCTGCACACACCCCTCCTGTCTCAGGGCACTGCTGTGAGTGATAGGCACCCACCCCTCCTGTCTCAGGACACTGCTGGGAGGACTCTGCACACACCCCTCCTGTCTCAGGGCACTGCTGGGAGTGATAGGCACCCACCCCTCCTGTCTCAGGGCACTGCTGTTAGTGATGGGCACCCACCCCTCCTGTCTCAGGGCACTGCTGGGAGGACTCCACACCCACCCCTCCTGTCTCAGGGCACTGCTGGGAGTGATAGGCACCCACCCCTCCTGTCTCAGGGCACTGCTGGGTGGACTCTGCACACACACCTCCGATTTCAGGATATGTACGCTTGGAACATACACGGTGGGGGTACGCTCAATGCATTCGAGGTGAGGGTACGAGTCTACTTACACTGGTGTGGTGGGGGTACGCTCCATGCATACGCGGGTGAGGGTACGGGTCGTACTTACACTGTTGGGCTGTGGGGTACGCTCCTTGCATACGCGGGTGAGGGTACGGGTCGTACTTACACTGTAGGGCTGGGGGGTACGCTCCTTGCATACGCGGGTGGGGGTACGGGTCGTACTTACACTGTTGGGGTGGGGGTACGGTCCGTGAGTCCGCGGGTGGGGGTAGGAGTCGTACTTACACTGGTGGGGGTGGGGGTACGGTCCGTACGTCCGCGGGTGAGGGTTCGAGTCGTACTTACACTGTTGGCATGGGGGGTACGCTCCATGCATACGCGGGTGGGGGTACGGGTCGTACTTACACTGTTGGGCTGGGGGGTACGCTCCATGCATACGCGGGTGGGGGTACGGGTCGTACTTACACTGTTGGGCTGGGGGTACGCTCCATGCATACGCGGGTGGGGGTACGGGTCGTACTTACACTGTTGGGCTGGGGGGTACGCTCCATGCATACGCGGGTGGGGGTACGGGTCGTACTTACACTGTTGGGGTGGGGGGTACGCTCCTTGCATACGCGGGTGAGGGTACGGGTCGTACTTACACTGTTGGGCTGGGGGGTACGCTCCATGCATACGCGGGTGGGGGTACGGGTCGTACTTACACTGTTGGGGTGGGGGTACAGTCCGTGAGTCCGCGGGTGGGGGTAGGAGTCGTACTTACACTGGTGGGGGTGGGGGTACGGTCCGTACGTCCGCGGGTGAGGGTTCGAGTCGTACTTACACTGTTGGCATGGAGGGTACGCTCCATGCATACGCGGGTGAGGGTTCGAGTCGTACTTACACTGTTGGCATGGGGGGTTCGCTCCATGCATACGCGGGTGGGGGTACGGGTCGTACTTACACTGTTGGGGTGGGGGGTATGCTCATTGCATTCGCGGGTGAGGGTACAGGTCGTACTTACACTGTTGGGGTGGGGGGTACGCTCCATGCATACGCGGGTGAGGGTACGGGTCGTACTTACACTGTTGGGGTGGGGGTACGCTCCATGCATACGCGGGTGGGGGTACGGGTCGTACTTTCACTGTTGGGGTGGGGGGTGCGCTCCTTGCATACGGGGTGGGGGTAGGGTCCGTACATATACGTCCCCACGCTATGTGATGCTTGTGCGGCCCGTACCCAGGCCTTTGCCACGTGGGTGCGATCCGTCCCGCCATTGTTGGGGTGACGTGTGTGGGCGTGGTCCGACTCGTACCCACGCTCTTCAGGCGTGGGTACGGGACGTACCTGTCTGGTTGTGTTGCCGGTTCGCGTGGTGACGGACTTCCGTTGTGGCGGTCGCTGGCTTATCAGGACACACCCCCACCCCCTCGTGGTGACCAGGGCATGGGAGTCAGGTATGTCCAGGCCATGTGTGGTGTGTGACTTATGTGGTTGTTTTGTGGCCTGCCCTGGTTGTGCCACCCCCACCCCACCCCACTTTCCCCCCTCCCTTAGTTATTCTGACCTTCTGCGGCGTCTGCGTCGTAACCTGTAGAGGAGGTGGACTGCTATGAGGGCAGGGATGACTCGTAGGTTCGGGTCCATGTCTGTCCGTCGCGTACTGGTACTCCTTGATCGCGTCGTCCTGTCGCGTACGGGTCCTCCTTGATCGCGTCGTCCTGTCGCGTACGGGTCCTCCTTGGTCGCGTGGTCCTGTGTGTCCGTCGCGTACTGGTCCTCCTTGTTCGCGTCGTCGTCTGTCCGTCGCATACTGGTGGTCCTTGTTCGCGTCGTCCTGATTTCCCGGCAGTTTTTGGCTGCCGCAAAATATTTACCGTGCGGGGTGACGTCGGTGCGAATCGTGATTCCTGGGTCGTGAATGGCTGGCTGCGAGCGTCCCGACTTCAGGTCGGCGCTTTTCCGGATCGCATTGGTAGGTTTTTTTTGGTCGGTCGGGCTTTTTTACGATTCGTACGGTACTGGTGTACCCGTGCGAATCGTAATTCCTTGTTTGTAAAAATTGACGACCGGGTACGCGTCGGACGGAGATTATGCTCCGTCCGACGGTTCGTACCCGGTTTTTGCCGGATCGTGATCGGCACCTAGGTGTCAGAGGGTCAGGTTTTTGCGTCTGGTCTCTCTGGTAGTTGATAATCAACTGATTGCAAAATGGTGTCTTGCTGGTATTTATAAGTTTTAGTCAGTGTCACTATTAATTTTTTTTAAAACAGCGTTCGTTGTGTTTTTTAGTATATTTTATTTTGCTGTGGAAAATGATAATTTAAAAAAGCATTACAAGATGTGTTGTTTTCATTTATTTGCTCCGTTTTGGCATCCATTTTGGAACATGTATTTTGCTATTGTTTTCATAGAAAGTGTTGTAGGACAAGTTTTAGAAGTGAGATGGATAAAATGGCGACTATGTGTATGTGTTTTCTGTTTTAATCCGTTTACTTTTTTTCTGATATAATCATGATTTGCATGTATATGAACTGTTGTTTAATTATTCGTTATTTGTGTTAAACTTTTAAATGTGTTAAAACAGATTTTTTTGGGAAAAGGGAGTATTAATTTTAATACTCGAGTATTCATTTTAATACTCGAGTATTCATTTTAATACTCACGCATTAATTTTGTAATGCTTTTCAGTAGATTTACGTTCAGTTTTGCTCCACATTTTAATACACTTCCCCACCCTAAAACCCCTAATTTCCCTGCATCCCGTGCCAGATTTTATTATACTTTTAAAAAAAATATATATTTTTTGGCGTTGTAATGGTATGCGTTGTAATTGTTTTCGTTGTAAAAGCACTTTTAATTATTTTAATTAGTTTTGCGTTGTAACAGTATTCGTTGTAAAATATTGCGTTGTAATAGTGTTTGCGTTGTAAAAAATGCGTTGTAAAGGTATGCGTTGTAATAGCATGCGTTGTAACGTCATACATCCACCCTTATGTGCTCCCCCGCTGGTAATGCTGCTGGGTTATGTAGAACAATCCCTGCCTGCGGTACGCCGCCCATGTGCAATGCTGCATCAATGCCCTAAACCTACTGTGCTAGGTGAATAGTATGAGAAGTGTGTTTATTCACAGGCAGCAGAGTGAACTGCTCCTGTGAATTACCCGAAATCAATCCTTACTTGTCTCTTGCTTGCACTTTCCCATTCCACAGAAGACCCATTACAGTGCCGTGCTCAATTTACCTCCTGCAAGTGCCCCAACATAGTGCCCCCAAACACCAATTATCTACTGTACGTGTCCCTCCCTCTGGAGCCCAAATACTGCCTATTTGTCTGCATTCCCTGTTTGCTGCTGCTTGCTGACTGCTGCTATAATGCTAAATACTAAGCAGGCACAACCCCTCTTAAATAGAAGCCTGAAGCGACTATTAGCTATACACTGGGGGGCCCCTAGTTGCCCACGTGTTGTGACATGGATTCAGGATATCGTCTTTTGACAAGAACAGCTGGCTAACTATTGGGACCTCATGCCTATGGCATCCCGCCCTAAAGATATTTAGGAGCCTTTCACAAATTGGCTTAGGTTGAGGGACACCTCCCTGGACGTTGCTGCTAGCCCGTTGCTGTCTCTTGGCTCTCAGGATGCTTCTCCATAGGGCAGGGTCTGCACTGACCTCTGGCCAGTTGCTTAATAATATATCATACAAAGCCTTTACTGCCAACTCCTTGCTCTTGTTCCATATTGTTTTTTCCTTTCTTATTGCTGACTTATGCTGTTACAATATATTTCGTTGAAGTGTATCACATTGATTTGTCTGTATGACATTTTGCCTTTCAATTTCAGGTGCTTAGCAAACTAGCTGGAATTTCTATCACTGCATTATACCTCTGCAATATCAATAATCAAACTGATCATATATTGCATTGTCACAACTGCTGTGTATTGCAAATGTACATGTCACTATTTATTGTTTTTCACTGCTGTCTACCCAAAATCATAAATAAAAGTTAAAAACAAAAATGTAATTTAACATTATTTTCTATGGAGTTTTTATTTGAGTCCCCAGTGCCATTATTTTCTATGGGTCGGAGCAGTACCAGTAGTTGGCCATTAGTAGTGTTGGACTACTATAAAAGTGAAAGATATTACTAAGAAAGTGTCTATTTACCCAGCCGTCGGCCAAATAGTAAAAAATCTCTGCTATCTACCCAGTGTCTGGCAAAATAGTACATTATCTCTGATGTTCAGCCAGATATAGACTAAATAGTAGAGATGATGTGCAATTTTACCAGTGTCCGTATAGTGTGAAGGAGGTCTTTATTCTGCCGGCTTTAAAGATAAAAGGGACTCTCAGCAATGGCAGTGTGGGGGCCATCTTCTAATTGGGATGCAACATTCTGAAACATTTGAAAGTAAGTGCATATACAAAGTACAATAGGGTCTTATTTACAAGCCCCTTGTGCCGCTGGTGCATCACGTTGCGTGAAGCACCAGCGGCGCAACCTGCTGCATGATATTTACAAGCACACATAAAGCCACCCTGCATGGCTTTATACATGATTGTAAATATCGCCACTTTTCAATCAACACTTTGCATGTTAGGGGCATGACATGGGTGTTGCTGTGGGTGTTCCCATGCAACACCCATGTCCACTGATGCACTTCCAGATTTACGAGCAATCGTAAACCTGGAAATGTGTCAGAATGCTATGCCACCCCAGGGGTAGTGTAGCGATGTGCAACAAGGGGAAATGTTTTCATTTCTCCTCGGTTTTTACCTCTCTCAAAGCGTGCTGCATTCTACAGCACGCATTGGAAGAGGAAATCACCTCAATTGATTGTTTTTGTGCAGGACAGTACCCCTTTCTGCATAAAAACAATCTAATTCCACAATAAAAGTGGGCGCTGTGCATTGTTTAAGTAAATTTGCAAAAGTTTTCCCCGGTCTATCACCTTCACCATAGCTGCACGTCTTCGCATCTTTACCAAGGAATCTAGTTTCCCTCTCTGCTTTCTCCTCAAACTCGGATATGGTGCTGCGGATGGATGCCAGTGTTGTAGGGTCATTGGTAGTGTAGTAATGTATCTCCAGAGCTTTAATAGCTTGTTCGAGTTTAGTGAGAGGCATGCTTATGGAACCAAGCACACCTGAGTGTTTGGAGATGCAGGCCCCCCGTATAACATTCTTAAAGGCCTCCCAGAGTGTGGACGGAGAATCCAGTGAGCCCACATTAATAGCAAAATAGTTCTGAATTTCTAGGGGTATTTCCTCCTTAAATACGGCATCTAGGAGAGCATGTGGAGGAAGACCCCAGCTAAACGCACGTGGTAAAGTATTTGGAATTCTCCAATGAAGCAGCACAGGGGCATGGTCCAAGAGTGTGCATGGTAGGTGCATCACGTCTGAGATCCAGGACGCAACATCCGCTGAGACCAGCCAATAGCCCAGCCTGGACCAGGCGTGATGATAGGAAGTAAAACATGTACCCTCCTTTGCGACACAGTGAAATTTGCGCCAGATATCTAGTAGCCCATATTCTGAAAGTATCTTGTTCAATAGTTGCCTTGAGATGTGGATTGCAAGGGGTGCCCACCCTGTCACGGATGATATCCAAAACTGCGTTAAAATCACCCCCCAGATCACAGTGCCACCCCCCATTGCTACAAATTTGGCCCACATGTTAAGAAAAAATTGTGGGTCGTCCGTATTGGGGCCATGTTATGTTATGTTATGTTATGTTAGGAGCTTTTATACTGCGCACAGCTGCCCCAGCTAAGGGGCGTCCTGGCGCATGACCGGTAAAACACACCTAACACAGAAAAAATAAGAAAGGGGGTCAAAAAGAGAAAGGGGAGCAAAATTTAGAACAAGAAGGTTTTAATAGCTTTCCAAAACAGAAAGAGGTCATCCAACACGCGAATCTCAAGCGGAAGTGAGTTCCAAAGCACCGCTGCTTTTACCCGGAACGCTCGACCGCCAACTCGACTGAGCTTAAATCTCAGAACTACAGCCAGCGCTTGACCCATTGATCTTAAAGAACGGGTCGGAGTGTAACAGGTTAGAAGACTCGAAAGAATCTGGGGGGCTATTCCTCTCATAATCTTAAAGGCAAGGCACAGAACTTTAAAATGGATTCTAGACTTGACCGGCAACCAGTGTAGCGATCGAAGAGTACTTGAGACCGAGCAAGATCTAGGCAGGCCAACTACAGCTCTTGCTGCAGCATTTTGTACCCGCTGAAGGCGGATAATTTCTGCCTGGTTTGTCCCTAACAGGAGCGCAGTGGCATAGTCCAGACGGGATATGACTGTTGCCTGAACCACCAGCTGCCTGGTAGGGGGGTCGAAGAACTTGAGGATCGGTCTTAAGCCCCGAAGGACCCCAAAACAGCACGCTGCAGTTTTCTTGGTATGCCCAACGAAGCTCAAAGAGGAGTCCAACCACACTCCCAGATTTCTCAACTCCGCAACCGGAGTAGGAGGTGGCCCAAGTTCCGGAGGCCACCATCTCTCCCCCCAGAGTTCCTTACCCCTCCCTACCACCATAACCTCAGTTTTCTTTGCGTTGAGCTGGAGAGAGTTAGCATTCAACCAGCTAGCCACCGCTCTCAGACCATTCTGGAACCGAGGGGCATCCACGTCCGCGTCCCCACTGATGGTAACCGCCAGCTGAGTGTCGTCCGCATATGATACCATATGCATGCCCCACTGTTTGGCGACATCAGCCAGCGGTCTCACGTAAAGATTGAATAACGTGGGACTCAGCGAGGAACCCTGTGGTACCCCTAGGTCCAGGGGATGGAATTTGGACTGATACGGTGGTATAGCAACGCAGAAAGACCGGTCGGCAAGAAAGGAACGGAACCACTGAAGGGCTAGCCCACCAATGCCAATCTCCTCCAAGCGATGTAGAAGGATGCGATGAGAGACAGTATCAAATGCGGCGCTCAGATCTAATAATACTAGCGCCGCCGTCTGTCCCCCATCCAGTACCGAACGCAAATGTTCAACCATGGCAAGGAGGGCTGTCTCCATGCTATGCCCAGCCCGTAACCCGTTCTGGGTAGCATCCAAAATGTTAGCACGGGTGAGATGGTCGGCAAGAGCCTGGTTAACATGGGCCTCCACCAATTTTGCTGGCCACGGAAGCAGAGAGATAGGCCGGTAGCTCTCCAACCTTAGAGGATCCAAAGAAGGTTTCTTCAGGATAGGAGAGACTACTGCACACTTCCATTTAGCCGGAACGATGCCCGTAGTCAGCGAGATGTTAATCAAAGAGCAGATCATAGACCTACCCACAAAAGACTGATCCCTAAAAAGGGCAGATCTTACCGGGTCCAGAGGAGATCCAGATTTGACCTTCTGGGCCAATTTATCAAAGACCTCAGGGAGGAGCAGAGGAAAAGAATCCAACGAATGAGAGGCGGGAGTGATGTCAAAC
Organism: Triturus cristatus; assembly: GCF_964204655.1. Lineage (NCBI taxonomy): Eukaryota > Metazoa > Chordata > Amphibia > Caudata > Salamandridae > Triturus > Triturus cristatus. The sequence goes on along the minus strand of NC_140592.1, from coordinate 127,666,420 downwards.
GGCTCCGGGGAAGACCCCGTGCAACGAAAGGCCTGATAAATGCCCTGCACTTTTTCCAAGAAGAAAGATGCCAAGGCCTCACAATGAGAAATAGAGGCTATAACCGGGGAAGAAATTCTTTTTGACAGGAGGTCTTTAAGAGCCTTGAATATGGTTTTAGATGGATTCTTGCTGTTGCGGAATTCCAAAGAATAAAACGCCGCACGAGCTCTGCAGATGGCACGATGATAGATCTTCACTGAGGCCAAATACACCGCTTTCTTAGCCGCGTCATAAGACCTCCGCCATTCTCTCTCAGCCCGCCTACAATTCCCCTTCAACGCACGTAGAGCGCTGTCATACCAGGGATTCGACCTTCTGGGGCTCAATTTACTAGTGGTAATAGGGATCAAAGAGTCAAGCGCCCTGGTCAGCCATTGACAAAACCGGTCATAGCCCGTTTCCGCGTCATCCAGGGATCCTAGAGGATCGATGGCCAAAAGATGATGCAGGTCCTCTAGCCTAAGTTTACTCCAGTGCCTTCTAGGAACTGATCTAACCAAAGGAGTAGAGGGACTATCAGGCAAAGGGGCCCGAATATCCACAAGGAAATGGTCAGTCCATCCTACAGGTAAAATGGAGGAAACTATGGCTTCAGTTAGATTCGTAAAAAAGGGGTCCAGTATATGGCCCCCTATATGGGTAGATTGTGCTACTTTTTGAACCAACTGAAGGGCCTCGAGATCCGCTAGGAAAGTCGAGACCGCCGAGGAACTCTGATTATCAAAGTGGAGATTAAGATCTCCCAAGATCGAAAAATTGGCACAGCCGCAAACCAGGGAACTTACGGCGTCGGGGAAAGCTTCTCTGAACGCAGCATCGTTGCCTGGAGGTCGATATACCACCATCCCCGAAATCGAAAATTGAGGGCTGATCCTGATCTTAAAGGAGGCACTTTCGCACCCGGCAATACTTAGAACATTCCAGCTGCAGGGGAAACTAGATTTGACAGCAAGGGCAATGCCCCCTCCTCTAGTAGATCGATTAAGCGTGAAGATTGAATATTCAGGGGGAAAAGCCAGATTGATAATAGCTGCATCATCCTCCTGCAGCCAGGTTTCAGTGATGGCGAATACATCAGGGGACTCATCCTGCAAAAGCTCCAAGATGTCTTGGTGGTGTTGCACCAGGGACCTAACATTCAAGCTAAATATTCGAAGAGTACGCTCCGAACCTTCACTTCTGGTACCAAGAGAAGACGGTTTCTGCCGGGTATGGGCCGGAGCGGCCAGGGACCATCTTTTACAGGCACACGAATATGGGCCGCTTAAGGGGTGGATATTTACCTGATCACAAATAAGAGTGGACAGGCCAATGGTCCGCAACGTATCGTTGGTATATACGATCATCGCGGCACATTAACAGAAAGTGCACTCCGAGCAACCCGCTGCGTCCCGTGCGTCCTTAGCGCGGACAGGCGCAGACGGGCAGGACTCTGGCACGACTCCGGCTAAGCGACGGCGTCCCGCTGCGCGATCCCGCTGCGCGGAAGAGGGCAACTTTAAGTAGGCGTCCCGCGAGGCAACGCGAGCGTAATCACGCTCAAAATGGCGCCCGCCGGAGGAAAACAATGCCCAAGCCAAGATGGCGCCCAACCTAAGCAACCCTCGAAACCCGGACCCACCAAAACGGCGGTGAAATTCCAATTATATGCAGTGAGGGGGAGGGAGAATGCCTAACCGAATCCCAATTTAAAACCAGAGAAAAAAATAAAATAAACATAAAGAAAATACAAACCAGGGATCTATTAAAATGTTGAAGCGCTAACAACAACGCAAGCGTGATAGGCTGTGCAAATACCTTGTCTGGCAGTGCGCGATGGAGAAATCGCCTTAAGTAGGCGTCCCGCGAGGCAAAGTGTGCGTAATCACGCTCAAAATGGCGCCCGCCGGAGGAAAACAATGCCCAAGCCAAGATGGCGCCCAACCTAAGCAACCCTCGAAACCCGGACCCACCAAAACGGCGGTGAAATTCCAATTATATGCAGTGAGGGGGAGGGAGAATGCCTAACCGAATCCCAATTTAAAACCAGGGAAAAAAATAAAATAAACATAAAGAAAATACAAACCAGGGATCTATTAAAATGTTGAAGCGCTAACAACAACGCAAGCGTGATAGGCTGTGCAAATACCTTGTCTGGCAGTGCGCGATGGAGAAACCGCCTTAAGTAGGCGTCCCGCGAGGCAAAGCGAGCGTAATCACGCTCAAAATGGCGCCCGCCGGAGGAAAACAATGCCCAAGCCAAGATGGCGCCCAACCTAAGCAACCCTCGAAATCCGGACCCACCAAAACGGCGGTGAAATTCCAATTATATGCAGTGAGGGGGAGGGAGAATGCCTAACCGAATCCCAATTTAAAACCAGGGAAAAAAATAAAATAAACATAAAGAAAATACAAACCAGGGATCTATTAAAATGTTGAAGCGCTAACAACAACGCAAGCGTGATAGGCTGTGCAAATACCTAGACGGCCACTAAAGTAACCTGTGTTGTCATGAGGTATCCAGTGACTACAACATAGCGGCCCTCAGGATCCACCCAAGTGTGTGTTGTGGACCAGCCCAATCCTCTCCTAATCAGAATGGAGACACCCCTGGCGTAGTTAGAAAAGGTTGCTGAATGCACCTCACCCCAAAACCTGTTGGACAATCTGGGATCAGTACTGCATCGCAGATGAGTCTCCTGCAAAAACCATTTATCTATGCGGTGCCTACGAAAATATGCATGTGCAAGCCTTGTCTTTTTAAAATCATTAAGTCCTCTCATGTTCCATGTAAGGAACCTGAGTTCAGTCATAATAAAGCAATGAGAAGGGTGCCAAGAAGGAGGATTTTAAAAGAATGGCTCAATGCAAAATCAAGAAAGAAGGAACAATTGAGCAGGAAGATACCAATGTCACCTTACTATAGGCAAAAAGTGCCTCCATGGTGCAAAAACAACAAACGACATGTTTCAGATAAGACAATAGTGCAAACAAATAATGGCTGTCTACAAAAACATTGAACCCCATAGGCCACCCCCCACCCACTACAACCTCCCAAACAAGTCGAGCATTGAAATCTCCCACCCAACTTTGAATTATCCCAGAACCCAATTTTGAATACATGGGAGATCTCTCTGCGGGGGCTAGGAACGATGGCGAACACCTGCCGAGTGGCAGGGTGGCCAGGCTTATAGGATCTGGAAACAAAACCTTCACAATAAGAGCTTAATGATAAAGTGTACCAAGAGCCTAACATACGCTCAAACATGGTTTACAATCAAATTGATCCCATCGTCTGGCAGGCAAAACAGAACCATTTGCCCACACCTAGTGATTTAAACCATTATGACCAAGTGTGTTGGACATATGGGTTGTGGACTGCAAAGTAAGACTACACCATCCGCCTCAGTCATTGTCACTTAGGTTCATGGACTGAGTGGAACTTTGTGAAGGGTCCGGAGGAGATTTCCATGGGCAGATGTGCTTGGTGAATTTCAATGCCGACTTAGCGTCTGTAAAGAAATGCGATTGTCCCTGATGAGTAAATTTCAATTTTGCAGGGTAGAGCATAGCATAAGGTATGGATGAAGACTGCAGGAGCCTCTTCGCTGGCATGAAATCCCTGCACGCAGCCTGCACAGTCGGGGTGTAGTCCGGGAAGAAGGACAGGGAATTGCCCTTATGTGTGATGGGGCTCATAGCCCGCGCCTCCTTAAGGATAGCATCTCTGTCCGCGTAACTTAGAAGGCGTGCAATGATCGGGTGTGGCGGTGCGCCTGGCACTGGCCTGGGGCCAAGGGAGCGATGGGCCCACTCCATGATCATGACCGGGGAGAGCACTGAACCAAACAGCTCGCATAGTAGGTTATCGATAAATGGTTCCATTCTAGAGATTGGTGTTGATTCCGGAAGACCTAGAATTCTAAGGTTGTTCCTTCAAGAACACGCCTCTAAGTCTTCATTTTTAGCCCTAATCACCTCAAGTACCTTTTCCATATTAAGGATCTGTGTTCTAGATTCGGACGGAGAATCTTGGGTGTCAGACAGTCTATTTTCAAGGACGTCCAGGCGGGTCTCGTGGACATCGACCTTCTTCTAACAACATCAAGGCCGGAGGTCAGGACATCAATTTTACAATCGATAGATTTAAGACTGGAATGTACCTCTAGAAGGATAGAGCAGATATCCCCCTCGAACTGTCTGCAGTGTCAGTAGGGCACTGAGCAGCGCCCAGCTCCACTGATGATTCCATGGTGCGCGTTTGGCACTTACTTTCGAACTGAATCTTAGGTTGCTTGGGGTCTGTCCTACCTATGTTCCTGAAGTCAGTAGGGTTGCGGGCTGCAGCACCCTCCAAGCCAGTGTAACACACCACCGTGGTGCAGCCTCACAGTGTGCTTCTACAAATTACGTCTCAGCACACAGCCCCGTGAATGCAGAGTGAGTCCAGCAGCTTCCAAGTATTTAAGTGGCACCTCGCCTAACTCCCAGGTAATTGGGCAGCGAAGCTCCTGACGCAGTACAATTGCGAATACTTCCAAAGCTAATTAAACTGTCTTGTAGAGGAAAGGGCGACAAGGAGACACAGGGGGCCTAGGGGCCCGCTAGCACAGGGCAATGTATATACAGGGCAGTAACACCAGATCCAAATGGCACGGATCCGCAGTCAAAGACAGGTGAGGCAGAGCTGCACCTAATGATCGGTTACTGCCATCAAGGATGTGGAAACATTACTCATATGCAGAAATCAGGTGCGGGGGTGCCACACAATGTCTACACACACGCCTGCTGCAGAGGCATATTTGAACAGGAGACATAGCCGGAGGCCGGGATCTTCGCCCCCATAGATGAGAGAGGGAGCTGGGGGGCCCAGTCTGGGCAATAGAATGGAAAAGGGGAGACCTAATGGCCCCGCGCACCACCAAGGCAATCCCCAGGTTACTCACAGCAGGGAAGCCATGTGCCGCCTGAGCCACATCACAGCACTCCCCCGTGCACCGCCTGGCCCATTGCAGAGCACCCAATATAGGAGAAGCAGGTAAGAGCTCTACACCTGGACACAGGGCCAGCCGACCAGCACCACCCGGCTGCAACCCCAGATGGCAAATAAAGCCAAGCGGGACTGAGGCCGAGTGGCGTGACACGGCCCAGCCCCAGGCCGACAGGCAGAACCAGACCCACTCTCCTCACCTCCCCGCAGTGTCTGAACGTCAGCGCCACCAGTTGCCTTTGCCGCCGCACCCCTGCCCCTCGCAGTCCAAGCAAGTTCACAGAGCAGGCCACCGACTCAGGTCTGCAGCGGAGATCATTTAGGCATCGTCGCCATCTTTTGAGGTGCAAGGAATCTCACCAAGGGCCCAGGCCTGCAGCCAATCCAAGATCAATGCGCAAGGGTCAGTGAAGGAACAAAGGCGTACGTCAGTCCCCTCCGGTTCACCTTCCAGATATCAGGCTCAATGACATATGATGCCGACCGCAGTAGTCCGGAGCTACGCAAAGGCAACAAGGAGCACAGCGGCCATTTTACATCGCGGTATTGGCCGCGTCTTTCTCCAGCCGATTATGCCACACTCCCACGGGCTGAAGCACGTAAGACTGCAGCCTCACTGTCCAGACAGGTTCAGCCACTGGTACCAAGATTTGTAGCTGGCAGGATCCGGTTTGCACGATGGTACTATCAGGATTACTAAGCCTGGCCTGAAGAGCCCCTTCAACAGGCGGTCATTCTGCAGCATGTCGTGGCCACGCCCCTCAATGTTAAATTACATTTAATTAATGAAAACTGCTAAAAGTATAAATACACTTAAATTAATGTTAATTATATAAAATAGCAGACATTTATTATTTCATTATAAAATATTTAATAGCCTATTTTTGATTCAAAACAGATTAATACATATTTTAAATTGAATAGACAAAATATGTAATAATCTATTTTGTTATCAATTATTTGAATATATAAATATTGTATTAAGTGTATGTCAGACCTGGCACCATTGGCGTGGGTCTCCCTTCCGTTTTTTTCTGTTGCCGCCTGTGTTTTTGCTATTTTATTGCTGGTCTAGATGCTTTGGGCACTTTGCCACTGCTGTTCAGTGCCAAAGTGCAAGTGCACCCTATTGTAAATTGTTGTAATGGATTAGTGACTCCATGATTGGCTTATCAGATTTACATGTCAGACCCTAGTACAGTGCACCATGTGTGCCCAGGGCCTGTAAATCAAATGCTGCTGGTGGGCTCGCAGCACTGATTGTGTCACCCACAGAAGCAAGCAGGTAAAAGATGGCTCAGGTCTGCCATTGCAGAACCTGTGTGCAGTCTGAGACTGCCATGTCGACTTGGTCAGTGCACCCACTTGCCAGTCCCTAAATCTTCCCTTTTCTGCATGTTAGTCACCCCTAAGGTAGGGCCAAGGTACCCCTGTGGGCAGGGTGCATTGTATGTGAAAGGTAGGACATGCCCTGATGTGTGTGGCATGTCCTGATGGTGAATTACAGCCAATTTCGCTTTTTACTATTGCAAGTCTACCTGTTCCCATAGGCCAGAATGGGCAGTTTAATTATAACATCTTATAATCCTAACTGACCCAGAGAACAAGGTAGAAAAACGAGTTTAGTATGCCTGAACTCAGAATGTGAAAATACATCTTTTAGTGTGGGTGATTTTTACATTCTGTGTTTTAAAATACCACTTTTTAGAAAGTAGGTATTTTCTTGCCTAAGCATCCAGTATGCCTCTGCTGGGTTTGTGTATTCCATGTCTGGTTTGTGAGTGACAGGGAACTGATGACCCAGCAGTCTGGTGAGTCAGGGCTGGGCTGAATAGGACCTGGTTTGAATAGAGAGTAGGGGAAGAGATTTATTTTCAGCTACCTGGGCCAGGTCTGCTTTTCAACAATGCTGTCTCCACTTCCTGCCAGGAAGCTGCACCAGGGAGGGCAGAACTGGTTTGGGCTGTGTACAGACACTCTCTGCCTTCAGAGAACAAAGGATTTAGTAGTATAACAATTGGGCCCCAGACCCCAGTACTTTAGATCACTTCTGGGAATCAAGACAAACCTTTGCCAAGGAGAGAAACCAAGGAAGCTGAAGGAGGAGACTGCCCTGTGCTGGTTACTGTTTGGGGTTGGCCTGCAGTGGTTACTTATTGCCAAGGAAAGGAGAAAAGGAACTTTGTGTGTACGTTGCAAATCTTGAGGAAGATCTCCAAGGACTTGACGCTGAGCTTACCTCCTGTTCTGAGTTCTCAGGGACACAAAGACTTCACCACCAGCTCCCCCTGAATTTCCTTGCTTGGAATTCTACCTGCAGAGAGGTGTCTGCTGTTGTTTTAGGACCTCTAGAGACTGCGTCTCGCTGGGAGCTGGATGTGCAATGCAACGAGGAAGAAGCGTGTCGCGGGCGCAGTTTTTTGCCGTCGCAATGCCGAGGAAGCGTGTCGGATCACCGGAGAAGCATACCGCTACCGCGGAGGTTGCGGTCGCATCACCGGAGAAGCGAGTCGCAGGGACTGTCGCGGCTCAAGAAACCATCGATCACTCATCACGGCCGTTTGGCGTGCACGCATTGCATCCAAGTTGTCGCATCACATCAAACACGCCATTTTGTCGCATCGCACCAGATTGTTGCATCGCATCGAGGTGCCATCTTGCCACATTGTAACCGGAACGCAGTAAGAAATGGAAACATCACCTCCTCTCTGGTCAGGAACCGACTCATCACCTCCCCAGCGCTGCAGTAGGGAACCGATGCTTCACCTCCCCCGAAGCAAGGAACCGATGCATCACCTTCCCTGTGAGCCTTTTGTTTGTATTGCGTTACGCATCCAAGGTACTTTGAGAGTAAAGTTTCACATTTACTATTTACATTGAAATACGCTTTTTCTACCATCTGAAAGTCATATTTTTGAATACTGTATTGTGGATTTTTGTTGTTTGGTCTTGGGATAAAATCTAGATAACGATTAGTTATTTTTCTAAACGGGTGTGGTGTCCATTTGTAGTGTTTTCACTGTATTACTGTATGTTTTCACACATGCTTTACACACTGCCTCTGAGATAAGCCAGCCTGCTCGTGCCCAGCTACCAAGGGGGTGAGCAGGGGTTATTTTAGGAGTGTAGCCCCTTACCCTGACTAGAAGCATGAGCCCCTACTTGGTCAAAGGTACTTACCTCTGCCAACAAGAGACCCCAAATTCTAACATTGGTGGTCAGAGGTGAGGATTCTGGACTTGCATTTGTGACTCATATACAGTGATTGGTGTACACTACTAGTGAGTGCAGACCATTACGGGACCACATACATTTTGGTGGAATGTTTTTCTTGGGACTTCTATTTTTACTAAGAACTTCCAATTCTTGTCACCATGAGCAGAGCAGCATCCAATGCATCTATGGATCTACAATTTGAAGAAGATAGGGTGGATACCTACACTGTGCCACAGCTTAAAACCTTCTGTAAAAGATTTCAGATACCTGTGAAAGGCTAGCTTGAATCCTGTGGTGGAGTGAGCAACGGACCAAGGTCTAATCATATCCTTATCCACTTAGGGCGCACATGGCAACTTCACAAAATAACATGTTGGATAGAGTGTTGAAACTTTTCAAACACTCACCTCCAGTCAAAGATCTGGGTTTAATCCATGCTTATTTTGCTCCCCACGTCACCCAGGTTCTCGACCCAGCCATATGTGAATCAGTCTTGACCCTGCTCCCCATAGGAACAGTCAAGCCTGAACCGGCCAGCTAGGTCATCGCTGCATTGAAAAAAAAAAAATATTCTGGGACTGGTTTTGGGGTATCACGCCTCATCAACCTAGCTAGCTTGAATCCAGTGGTGCAGCAAGCAAGGGACCACAACTAGGCATACCCTTATCCACTTAGGATGCCCGAAGCAACTTCAAAAAATAACATGATGGACAGAGTATTGAAACTTTTTAAACACTCCCCTCCAGTCAAAGATCTGGGCTTTATCCATCTTTATTTTACTCCCCAAGTCACCCCAGTTCTGGAGCTAGCCATATGTAAATCAGTCTTGACCCTGCTCCCCATGGGAACAGTCAAGCCCAAACAGACAAGCTAGGTCCTCCCTAGACTGGAAACAAGTACTCTGGGACTGGGTTCAGGGTATCACCCCTCATCAGCCAGGCCAGCTTTCCAGTGGTGCAGTGAGCAAGGGGCCAACTTCTAGGTTTAATCATGTCAACGTAGGGCGCACATAGCAACTTCACAAAATAAAATGATAGACAGAGTGTTGGAACGTTTCAAACACTCACCTACAGTCACAGGTCTGGGTTTAATCCATTGTTATTTTCCCTGGTACGTCACCCTAGTTTGGAGCAATCCATATGCGAATCAGTCTTGAACCTGCTCCCTTGGGAACAGTCCAACCCGAACTGTCGAGCTAGGTTCTCCCTGGACTGGAAACAAGTATCCTGGGACTGGTTTTGGAGTACCACCCCCTTCAGCCAGGCTAGCTTGAATCCAGTGGTGCAGCAGGCAAGGGACCCACGTCTAGACATACCCTTATCCACTTAGGGCGCACATAGCAACTTCAAAAAATAACAGGCTGGGCAGTGTTGACATTGACACCTCCAGTCAAAGATCTGGGTTTAATCCATCCTTAATTTGCTTGTCACGTCACCCCAGTTCTGGACCCGACAATAAGTAAATCAGTCTTGACCCTGCTCCCCATGGGAACAGTCCAGCCTGAACTGCCAAGCTAGGTCTTCCCTGGACTGGAAACAAAAATTCTGCGACTGGTTTTGGGGTATCACACTTCATCAGCCAAACTTGTTTGAATCCAGTGGTGCAGTGAGCAAGGGACACAGGTCTAGGCATATTCCTATCCCCACTTAGGGCACATATAGCAACTTCACAAAATACCATGATGGACAGAGTGTTGAAACTTTTGAAACATACACCTCCAGTCAAACATCAGGGTTTAATCCATCTTTAATTTATCCGCAACGTCACCCCAGTTCTGGACACGGCAATAAGTAAATCAGTCTTGACCCTGCTCTCCATGGAAACAGTCCAGCCCGAACTGCCAAGCTAGGTCCTCCCTCGACTGGAAACAAGTGTTCTGGAACTGGTTTCGGGGTATCACCTCTCATCAGCCAAGCGAGTTTGAATCCAGTGGTGCAGCAAGCAAGGGACCCACGACTAGGCATACCCTTATCCTCTTAGGATGCACATAGCAACTTCTCAAAATGACATGATGGACAGAGTGTTAAAACTTTTCAAACACTCACCTCCAGTCAAAGATCTATGTCTAATCCATCTTTATTTTGCTCACCATGCCATCCCAGTTCTGGAGCCAGCCATATGTAAATCAGTCTTAACCCTACTCCCCATGGGAACAGTACAGCCCGAACTGCCAAACTAGGTCCTCCCTAGACTAGAAACAAGTATTTCGGGACTGATTTTGGGGTATGACCCCTCATCAGCCAAACTAGCTTGAATCCAGTGGTGCAGCAAGCAAGGAACCCAGGTCTAGGCATATCCTTATCCACTTAGGGCGCACATAGCAACTTCACAAAATAACATCATGGACAGAGTGTTTAAACTTTCCAAACTGACACCTCCAGTCAAAGATCTGGGTTTAATCCATCCTTAATTTGCTTGTCACGTCACCCCAGTTCTGCACCCAACAATAAGTAAATCAGTCTTGACCCTGCTCCCCATGGGAACAGTCCAGCCTGAACTGCCAAGCTAGGTCTTCCATGGACTGGAAACAAAAAATCTAGGACTGGTTTTGGGGTACCACACCTCATCAGCCAAACTAGCTTGAATCCAGTGGTGCAGCAAGCAAGGAACCAAGGTCTAGGCATATCCTTATCCACTTAGGGCGCATATAGCAACTTCACAAAATAACATCATGGACAGAGTGTTTAAACTTTCCAAACTCACACCTCCAGTCAAAGTTCTGGGTTTAATCCATCCTTATTTTGCTCACCACATCACCCCAGTTCTGGAGCTAGGCATATGTAAATTAGTCTTGACCCTGCTCCCCATGGGAACAGTCAAGCCCGAACAGACAAGCTAGGTCCTCCCTGGACTGGAAACAAGTACTCTGGGACTGGGTTCAGGGTATCACCCCTCATCAGCCAGGCCAGCTTTCCAGTGGTGCAGCGGGCGAGGGGCCAACTTCAAGGCATAGTCATATTAACGTAGGGCGCACATAGCAACTTCACAAAATAAAATGATAGACAGAGTGTTGGAACGTTTCAAACACTCACCTACATTCACAGATCTGAGTTTAATCCATTGTAATTTTCCCTGGTACGTCACCCTAGTTTGGACCCAGCCATATGCAAATCAGTCTTGAACCTGCTCCCTTGGGAACAGTCCAACCCGAACTGCCAAGCTAGGTCCTCCCTGGACTGGAAACAAGTATCCTGGGACTGGTTTTGGGGTACCGCCCCTCATCAGCCAGGCAAGCTTGAATCCAGTGGTGCAGCAGGCAAGGGACCTACGTCTAGACATACCCTTATCCACTTAGGGCGCACATAGCAACTTCAAAAAATAACAGGCTGGGCAGTGTTGACATTTTTGAAAAACACACCTCCAGTCAAAGATTTGGGTTTAATCCATCCTTAATTTGCTTGTCACATCATCCCAGTTCTGGACCCGACAATAAGTAAATCAATCTTGACCCTGCTCCCCATGGGAACAGTCCAGCATGAATTGCCAAGATAGGTCTTCCCTGGACTGGAAACAAACATTCTGCGACTTGATTTGGGGTATCACACCTCATCAGCCAAACTAGTTTGAATCCAGTGGTGCAGTGAGCAAGGGACCCAGGTCTAGGCATATTCTTATACCCACTTAGGGCACATATAACAACTTCACAAAATAACATGATGGACAGAGTGTTGAAACTTTTGAAACGTACACCTCCAGTCAAACATCAGGGTTTAATCCATCTTTAATTTACCCGCAACGTCACCCTAGTTCTGGACACGGCAATACGTAAATCAGTCTTGACCCTGCTCCCCATGGAAACAGTCCAGCCCGAACTGCCAAGCTAGATCCTCCCTCGACTGGAAACAACTATTCTGGAACTGGTTTCCGGGTATCACCTCTCAGCAGCCAAGCTAGTTTGAATCCAGTGGTGCAGCGAGCAAGGGACCCACGACTAGGCATACCCTTATCCTCTTAGGATGCACATAGCAACTTCTCAAAATGACATGATGGACAGAGAGTTGAATCTTTTCAAACAGACGCCTCCAGTCAAAGATCTTGGTTTAACCCACCTTTAATTTGTTTGCCGCGTCACCCCAGTTCTGGACCCGGCAATAAATAAATCAGTCTTGACCCTGCTCCTCATTGCAACAGTCCAGCTCGAACTGCCAAATTAGGTCCTCCCTGAAACTGGAAACAAGTATTCTGGGACTAGATTCGGGGTATCACCCCTCATCTGCCAAGGTAGCTTGAATCCAATGGTACAGCGAGCAAGGGATCCATGACTAGGCATATCCTTATCCACTTAGGGTGAATATAGCAACTTCACAAGATAACATGATGGACAGAGTGTTGAAACTTTTCAAACAGACACCTCCAGTCAAAGATCTTGGTTGAATCCATCTTTAATTTGCTTGCCACGTCACCCCAGTTCTGGACCCGGCAATAAATTAATCAGTCTTGACCCTGCTCCCTATTGGTACAGTCCAGCCCGAACTGCCAAGATAGGTCCTCCCTAGACTAGAAACAAGTATATCTGGACTGATTTTGGGGTATGACCCCTCATCAGCCAAGCTAGCTTGAATCCAGTGGTGCAGCGAGCAAGGAACCCAGGTCTAGGCATATCCTTATCCACTTAGGGCGCATATAGCAACTTCACAAAATAACATCATGGACAGAGTGTTTCAACTTTCCAAACTCACACCTCCAGTCAAAGTTCTGGGTTTAATCCATCTTTATTTTGCTCACCACATCACCCCAGTTCTGGAGCTAGCCATATGTAAATCAGTCTTGACCCTGCTCCCCATTGGAACAGTCAAGCCCGAACAGACAAGCTAGGTCCTCCCTTGACTGGAAACAAGTATTCCGGGACTGATTTTGGGGTATGACCCCTCATCAGCCAAGCTAGCTTGAATCCAGTGGTGCAGCGAGCAAGGAACCCAGGTCTAGGCATATCCTTACCCACTTAGGGCGCATATAGCAACTTCACAAAATAACATCATAGACAGAGTGTTTAAACTTTCCAAACTCACACCTCCAGTCAAAGTTCTGGGTTTAATCCATCGTTATTTTGCTCACCACATCACCCCAGTTCTGCAGCTAGCCATATGTAAATCAGTCTTGAACCTGCTCCCCATGGGAACAGTCAAGCCCGAACAGACAAGCTAGGTCCTCCCTGGACTGGAAACAAGTACTCTGGGACTGGGTTCAGGGTATCACCCCTCATCAGCCAGGCCAGCTTTCCAGTGGTGCAGCGAGCAAGGGGCCAACTTCTAGGGATAGTCATATCAATGTAGGGCGCACATAGCAACTTCACAAAATAAAATGATAGACAGAGTGTTGGAATGTTTCAAACACTCACCTACAGTCACAGATCGGCGTTTAATCCATTTTTATTTTCCCTGGTACGTCACCCTAGTTTGGACCCAGCCATATGCAAATCAGTCTTGAACCTGCTCCCTTGGGAACAGTCCAACCCGAACTGCCGAGCTAGGTCCTCCCTGGACTGGAAACAAGTATCCTGGGACTGGTTTTGGGGTACCACCCCCTTCAGCCAGGCTAGCTTGAATCCAGTGGTGCAGCAGGCAAGGGACCCACGTCTAGACATACCCTTATCCACTTAGGGCGCACATAGCAACTTCAAAAAATAACAGGCTCGGCAGTGTTGAAATTTTTCAAAAACACACCTCCAGTCAAAGATCTGGGCTTAATCCATCCTTCATTTGCTTGTCATGTCACCCCAGTTCTGGACCCGACAATAAGTTAGTAAGTCTTGACCCTGCTCCCCATGGGATTAGTCAAGCCTGAACTGCCAAGTTAGGTCCTCCCTGGACTGGAAACAAGAATTCTGGGACTGGTTTCGGGGTATCACCCCTCATCAGTCAGGCTAGCTTGATTCCAGTGATGCGGCAAGCTAGGGACCCACGTCTAGGCATACCCGGGATCCCCTTAGGGTGAACATAGCAACTTCACAAAATAACATGATAGACAGAGTGTTGGAATGCTTCAAACAATCACCTCTAGTCACAGATCTGGGTTTAATCCATTGTCATTTTCCCTGGTACGTCACCCCAGTTTGGACCCGACAATAAGTCAATCAGTCTTGAACCTGCTCCCCATGGGAACAGTCAAGCCCGAGCTACCAAGCTAATACCACCCTGGACTGGAAACAAGAATTCTGGGACTGGTTTTGGGGTGTCACCCCTCATCAGCCAGGCTAGCTTGAATCCAGTGGTGCAGTGAGCAAGGGACCCAGGTCTAGGCATATCCTTCTCCCCACTTAGGAAACATATAGCAACTTCACAAAATAACATGATGGACAGAGTGTTGAAACTTTTCAAACACACACCTTCAGTCGAAGATCTTGGTTTAATCCATCTTTAATTTGCTCGTCACGTCACCCCAGTTCTGGACCCGGCAATAAGTAAATTAGTATTGACCCTGCTCCCCATTGGAACAGTCCAGGCCAAACTGACAATTTAGGTCCTCCCTGAAACTGGAAACAAGTATTCTGGGACTAGTTTCGGGGTATCACCCCTCATCTGCCAAGGTTGCTTGAATCCCGTGGTGCAGTGACCAAGGTATTTACGACTAGGCATACCCTTATCTAGTTAGGGTGCTTATAGCAACTTCACAAAATAACATGATGGACAGAGTGTTGAAGCTTTTCAAACACTCACCTCCAGTCAAAGATCTACGTTTAATCCATCTTTATTTTTCTTGCCACGTCACCCCATTTCTGGACCCAGCCATATGTAAATCAGTATACACCCTGCTCCGCATAGGAACAGGCAAGCACGAACTGCCAAGCTAAGTCCTCCCCCGACTGGAAACAAGAATTCTGGGACTGGTTTTGGGGTATCACGCCTCATCAACCAAGCTAGCTTGGTGCAGCGCGCAAGGGGCCACGACTAGGCATACCCTTATCCATTTAGCATGCACATAGCAACGTCACAAAATAACATGATTTACAAGTGTTAAAACTTTTTAAACACTCCCCTCCAGTCAAAGACCTGGGTCTAATCCATCTTTATTTTGCTTGCCACGTCACCCCAGTTCTGGAGCTAGCCATTAGTAAATCAGCCTTGACCCTGCTCCCCATTAGTACAGTCAAGCCCGTACTGCCAAGCTAGGTCCTCCCTGGACTGGAAACAAGTGTTCTGGGACTTGTTTCGGGGTATCACCCCTCATCAGCCAAGCTAGCTTGAATCCAGTGGTGCAGCGAGCAAGGGACCCACGTCTAGGCATACCCTTATCCACTTAGGGCGCACATCGCAATGTCACAAAATACTATGATGGAACATTTCAAACACTCACCTGCAGTCACAGATCTGGGTTTAATACATTGATATTTTCCCTGGTACGTCACCCCAGTTTGGACCCAGCCATATGAAAATCAGTCTTGAACCTGCTCTCATAGGAACATTCCACCCCGAACTG
The DNA here is from genome assembly GCF_964204655.1 of Triturus cristatus. Taxonomy (NCBI): domain Eukaryota; kingdom Metazoa; phylum Chordata; class Amphibia; order Caudata; family Salamandridae; genus Triturus; species Triturus cristatus. The sequence continues at coordinate 127,650,777 of NC_140592.1, read as the reverse complement.
CCAAGCTAGGTCCTCCCTGGACTGGAAACAAGTATTCTGGGACTGGTTTCGGGCTATCACCCCTCATCAGCCAGGCTAGCTTGAATCCAGATATGCAGCGTGCAAGGGACCCATGTCTAGGCACAACCTTATCCACTTAGGGTGCACATAGCAACTTCACAAAATAACATGATGGACAGAGTGTTGAAACTTTTCAAATACTCACCTCCAGTTAAAGATCTAGGTTTAATCCATCTTTATTTTGCTCGCCACGTCACCCCAGTTCTGGACACATCCATAGGTAAATATGTCTTCACCCTGCTTCCACTGGGAACAGTCAATCGCAAACTGCCAAGCTAGGTCCTCCCTGGACTGCAAACAAATACTCTGGGAGAGGGTTCAGGGTATCACCTCTCATCAGCCAGGCTAGCTTGAATGCAGTGGTGCAGCAAGCAAGGAACCCACGTCTAGGCATACCCTTATCCCCTTAGGGTGCACATAGCAACTTCACAAAATAACATGATAGACAGAGTGTTGGAACGTATGAAACACTCACCTCCAGTCACAGATCTGTGTTTAATCCATTGTTGTTTTCCCTGGTACGTCACTCCAGTTTGGAACCAGATTTATGCAAATCAGTCTTGACCCTGCTCCCTATGGGAACAGTCAAGCCTGAACTGCCAAACTAGGTCCTCCCTGGACTGGAAACAAGTATTCTGGGACTGGTTTTGGAGAATCACCCCTCATCAGCCAGGCTACCTTGAATTCAGATGTGCAGCGAGCAAGGGACCCACGTATAGGCATGCCCTTATCCACTTAGGGTGCACATAGCAACTTCACAAAATAACATGATGGCCAGAGTGTTTAAACTTTTCCAACACTAACCTCCAGTCAAGGATCTGGGTTTAATCCATCTTTATTTTGCGCGCCACGTCTACCCAGTTCTGGACCCAGCCATATGTAAATCAGTCTTGACCCTTCTCCCCATGGGAACAGTCAAGCCCGAGCTGCCAAGCTAGGTCCTCACTGGATTGGAAACAAGTATTCTAGGACTGGTTTTGGGTATCAGCCCTCATAAACCAGGCTAGCTTGAATCCAGTGGAGCAGTGAGCAAGGTACGAGGTATAGGCATATCCTTATCCACTTAGGGCGCATATAGCAACTTCACAAAATAACATGATGAACAGAGTATTGAAACTTTTCAAACACACACCTCCAGTCAAAGTCCTGGGTCTAATCCATCTTTATTTTGCTTGCCACGTCACCCCAGTTCTGGAGCTAGCCATTAGTAAATCAGCCTTAATCCTGCTCTCCATTAGAACAGTCAAGCCCTTACTGCCAAGCTAGGTCCTCCCTGGCATGGCAACAATTGTTCTGTGACTTGTTTTGGGGTATCACCCCTCATCAGCCAAGCTAGCTTGAATCCAGTGGTGCAGCGAGCAAGGGACCCACGTCTAGGCATACCCTTATCCCCTTAGGGTGCACATAGCAACTTCACAAAATAACATGACAGACAGAGTGTTGGAACGTATGAAACACTCACCTCCAGTCACAGATCTGGGTTTAATCCATCTTTATTTTGCTCGCCACGTCACCCCAGTTCTGGACCAAGCCATATGTAAATCAGTCTTGACCCTGCTCCCCATGGGAACAGTAAAGCCCAAACTGCCAAGATAGGTATCCCCTGGACTGGAAACAAGAATTCTGGGACTGGTTTTTGGGTTTCAGCGAAGCTAGTTTGAAGCCAGTGGTGTACTGAGCAAGGGACCCGCGACTAGGCATACCCTTATCCACTTACTGTGCACTTAGCAACTTCACAAAATAACATGATGGACAGTGTTGAAACTATTCAAACACTCACCTCCAGTCAAAGATCTATGTTTAATCCATCTTTATTGTGCTTGCCACGTCACCCCAGTTCTGGACCCGACAATAAGTAAGTCAGTCTTGACCCTGCTCCGCACGGGAACAGTCAAGCCTGAACTGCCAAGTTAGGTCCTCTCTGGACTGGAAACAAGAATTCTGGGACTGGTTTCGGGGTATCACCCCTCATCAGTCAGGCTAGCTTGATTCCAGTGGTGCAGCAAGCTAGGGACCCACATCTAGGCATACCCTTATCCCCTTAGGGTGCCCATAGCAACTTCACAAAATAACATGATAAACAGAGTGTTGGAATGTTTCAAACACTCACCTCTAGTCACAGATCTGGGTTTAATCCATTGTTATTTTCCCTGGTACATCACCCCAGTTTGGACCCAGACATATGCAAATCATTCTTGACCCTGCTCCCTATGGGAACAGTGAAGCCCGAACTGCGAAACTAGGTCCTCCCTGGACTGGAATCAAGTATTCTGGGACTGGTTTTGGAAATCAGCCCTCATCAGCCAGGCTACCTTGAATTCAGATGTGCAGCGAGCAAGGAACCCATGTCTAGGCATAACCTTATCCACGCAGGGTGCACATAGCAACTTCACAAAATAACATGATGGCCAGAGTGTTTAAATTTTTCAAACACTTACCTCCATTCAAGGATCTGGGTTTAATCCATCTTTATTTTGCTCGCCACGTCTACCCAGTTCTGGACCCAGCCATATGTAAATCAGTCTTGACCCTTCTCCCCATGGGAACAGTCGAGTCCGAGCTGCCAAGCTAGGTCCTCACTGGATTGGAAACAAGTATTCTAGGACTGGTTTTGGGGTATCAGCCCTCATCATCCGGGCTAGCTTGAATCCCATGGAGCAGTGAGCAAGGGACCCAGGTATAGACATATCCTTATCCACTTAGGGCGCATATAGCAACTTCACATAATGACATGATGAACAGAGTATTGAAACTTTTTAAACACACACCTCCAGTTGAAGGCCTGGGTCTAATCCATCTTTATTTTGCTTTCCATGTCACCCCAGTTCTGGAGCTAGATATTAGTAAATCAGCCTTGACCCTCCTCCCCATTGGAACAGTCAAGCCCATACTGCCAAGCTAGGTCCTCCCTGGACTGGAAACAAGTGTTCTGGGACTTGTTTCGTGGTATCACCCCTCATCAGCCAAGCTAGTTTGAATCCAGTGGTGCAGCGAGCAAGGGACCCACGTCTAGGCATACCCTTATCCACTTAGGGCGCACATCGCAATGTCACAAAATACTATGATAGAGTTTTGGAACATTTCAAACACTCACCTGCAGTCACAGATCTGGGTTTAATACATTGATATTTTCCCTGGTACGTCACCCCAGTTTCAACCCAGCCATATGAAAATCAGTCTTGAACCTGCTCTCATAGGAACATTCCACCCCGAACTGCCAAGCTAGGTCCTCCCTGGACTGGAAACAAGTATTCTTGGACTGGTTTCGGGTTATCACCCCTCATCAGCCAGGCTAGCTTGAATTCAGATGTGCAGCGAGCAAGAGACCCATGTCTAGGCATACCCTTATTCATTTAGGGTGCACATTGAAACTCCACAAAATAATATGATGGACAGAGTGCTGCAACTTTTCAAACACACGCCTCCAGCCAAAGATCTGGGTTTAATCCATCTTTATTTTGCTCGCCACGTCACCCCAGTTCTGGACCCAGCCATATGTAAATCAGTCTTGACCCTGCTCCCCATGGGAACAGTAAAGCCCGAACTGCCAAGCTACGTATCCCCTGGAGTGGAAACAAGAATTTTGGGACTGGTTTTGGGGTTTCAGCGAAGCTAGTTTGAAGCCAGTGGTGCACTGAGCAAGGGACCCACGACTAGGCATACCCTTGTCCACTTACTGTGCACATAGCAACTACACAAAATAACATGATGGACAGTGTTGAAACTTTTCAAACACTCACCTGGAGTTAAAGATCTATGTTTAATCCATCTTTATTTTAATTGCCACGTCACCCCAGTTCTGGACCCGACAATAAGTAAGTCAGTCTTGACCCTGCTCCCCATGGGAACAGTCAAGCCTGAACTGCCAAGTTAGGTCCTCCCTGGACTGGAAACAAGAATTCTGGGACTGATTTCGGAGTATCACCCCTCATCAGTCAGGCTAGCTTGATTCCAGTGTTGCAGCAAGCTAGGGACCCACGTCTAGGCATACCCTTATCCCCTTAGGGTGCACATAGCAACTTCACAAAATAACATGATAGACAGAGTTTTGAAATGTTTCAAACACTCACCTGCTGTCACAGCTCTGGGTATAATACATTTATATTTTCCCTGATACATCACCCCAGTTTGGACCCAGCCATATGCAAATCAGCCTTGAACCTGCTCTCATAGGAACATTCCACCCCGAACTGCCAAGCTAGGTCCTCCCTGGACTGGAAACAAGTATTCTCGGACTGGTTTCGGGCTATCACCCCTCATCAGCCAGGCTAGCTTGAATTCAGATGTGCAGCGAGCAAGAGACCCATATCTAGGCATACCCTTATTCATTTAGGGTGCACACCGAAACTCCACAATATAACATGATGAACAGAGTGTTGAAACTTTTCAAACACACGCCTCCAGCTAAAGATCTGGGTTTAATCCATCTTTATTTTGCTCGCCACGTCAGCCCAGTTCTGGAGCAAGCCATATGTAAATCAGTCTTGACCCTGCTCCCCATGGGAACATTAAAGCCCGAACTGCCAAACTAGGTATTCCCTGGACGGGAACCAAGAATTCTGAGATTGATTTTGGGGTTTCAGCGAAGCTAGTTTGAAGCCAGTGGTGCACTGAGCAAGGGACCCATGACTAGGCATACCCTTATTCACTTACTGTGCACTTAGCAACTTCACAAAATAACATGATGTACAGTGTTGAAACTTTTCAAACACTCACCTCCAGTCAAAGATCTATGTTTAATCCATCTTTATTTTGCTTGCCATGTCACCCCAGTTCTGGACCCGACAATAAGTAAGGCAGTCTTGACCCTGCTCCCCATTGGAACAGTCAACACTGAACTGCCAAGTTAGGTCCTCCCTGGACTGGGAACAAGAATTCTGGGACTGGTTTCGGGGGATCACCCCTCATCAGTCAGGCTAGCTTGATTCCAGTGGTGCAGCATGCCAGGGACCCATGTCTAGGCATTCCCTTATCCCCTTAGGGTGCACATAGCAACTTCACAAAATAACATGATAGACAGAGTGTTGGAATTTTTCAAACACTCACCTCTAGTCACAGATCTGGGTTTAATCCATTGTTATTTTCCCTGGTACGTCACCCCAGTTTGGACCCAGACATATGCAAATCAGTCTTGACCCTGCTCCCTATGGGAACAGTTGAGCCCGAACTTGCAAACTAGGTCCGCCATGGACTGGAAACAAGTATTCTGGGACTGGTTTTGGGGTACCACCCCTCATCAGCCAGGCTAGCTTCATTCCAGTGGTGCAGCAAGCTAGGGACCCACGTCTAGGCATACCTTTATCCCCTTAGGGTGCACATAGCAACTTCACAAAATAACATGATAGACAGAGTGTTGGAATGTTTCAAACACTCACCTCCATTCAAAGATCTGGGTTTAATCCATCCTTGATTTGCTTGTCACGTCACCCCAGTTCTGGACCCGACAATAAGTAAATCAGTCTTGACCCTGCTCCCCATGGTAACAGTCAAGCCCGAGCTACCAAGCTAAGACCTCCCTGGACTGGAAACAAGAATTCTGGGACTGGTTTTGGGGTGTCACCCCTCATCAGCCAGGCTAGCTTGAATCCAGTGGTGCAGTGAGCAAGGGACCCAGGTCTAGGCATATCCTTATCCCCACTTAGGGCACATATAGCAACTTCACAAAATAACATGATAGACAGAGTGTTGAAACTTTTGAAACATACACCTCCAGTCAAACAATAGGGTTTAATCCATCTTTAATTTGCCTGCCACGTCACCCCAGTTCTGGACCCAGCCATATGTAAATCAGTCTTGACCCTGCTCCTCATAGGAACAGTCAAGCCCGAACCGCCCAGCTTGGTCCTCCCTGGACTGGAAACAAGTATTCTGGGACTGGTGTTGGGGTATGTTGGACCTAACGTCCTAGAGGTAGCTTGGCTCAGGCCAACAGGCTTCTATCCCAACATGGCATATCGTGCTTGCATCACACCCAGTTCACACCTTGACGCAACACCACTTAAAAAGGACACTACACCGAATAAGCCAAACTGATAAGAGGAAGTTTTATATTCCCTTTTTAATTGCACTCAACCAATTCTAACCATCACATTTCCGGTGTAAATATTTCATAGTATTTCAGTCAACAATACAATTCCTTCTGTTACTTCAGTATGATCCACCACCTAAACTCCATCAGATGGGACAATCCCGCGCCTAGGCCCCAGAACGCCTTATTAATTTCCCACTCGTATAGCTTTCCCACAATGGTTTCTTGGCATGGGGATATTAAAGGGTCAATACCCCCCCACCTCGTTGCCCCTCAGTCCGATGTCTGCACTATTCTCTTTGTTACCTGGAACTGAGGCTGTGGTATGCGACCACGCTTCTACCATTAAGCGCTGTACTGCCAAACTAGTCTGTTGCGGGAAATCAAGGTATTACAATTGAACATTACACCGGATCTTACTATTACAGTTAGGCCTGACACATGAGTTCTTCTCTGTACTGGCGAGCTTACCAATACACTTTAAACATTACACTTGAATTATTCTTTGTACTGGCGATCTGACTATCACACTTTAAACTTCTCACATGAATTACTCTTTGTACTGGCGATTTTAGTATCACACTTTAAACCTCTCACATGAATTACTCTTTGTACTGGCGATCTTAGTATCACACTTTAAACATTTCACATGAATTACTCTTTGTACTGGTGATCTTAGTATCACATCCTGGCTTCCCCTGGGACCATCAGCCGGGACTGCCAGGCCTTCACCTGCTTGGTAACTCCCCCCTTCCCTCACTCCTTCCCTTCTTCCCTTAATCCCAGTTTACGGTTCCACCTCGGCGTCCTCCTCTGCCTGGGAAGATTGGCGGTACAGATAGAGTGCTTCCCCCTTCACGCGGGGCAGGCGGGGCTCAAGGGATCGGCAAGGGAAGTCCCCGGAGGGGGCGAACACGGGGAACACCCACAGGCCACCTCCCCCAAGGGTTTCCTGAATGCGGGGTCTTCTCACGGGGGGGGGGAAAGGAAAATCCTCGCACCCGCGGTGTCAACAGGGGCGCAGAGTCGTCTCCGGACCCCACACGGCTCCACAGGCCAGGCGCTGACTCGGCGTCACTCCGCTGCTGCTTTGATCCGCGCCCGCGGCTGCCTGAGGCAATGCAGCTCGCGGAGGCGCGGCCTTCTCCTTTCCGGCCACAGTGGGGCGGCGCTACAGAATCGGCCCTCGTCAGATGACACTGGGAAGGCGCTTCACGGCCTTGCACAACCTCCACTTCCTGGATGTCCTTCTCCTCAGTTTCTCAGGCGCGTCGCCTGCTCACCGGCCCTCTCCAGGGAGTCCCGACTCTCTCCCCGGACCTCCCAGGGATTACCAGCATCCTCCCAGGAGAGGTGGGCAGCTTCCCAATCTCGGGGTTACGGCGGTGAGTGCTCCCGGCGGGGATTTATGTCAGGGGGGGCTAAAATTAAGGGTGCCGCGTTCACTCCAGGGCAATCGAATAGGCCAGCCAAATGCTTATCTCATGGTCCCAGTCACCTTCCAGACAGGCAGGACTGGTAGTCAGACGTTGAGTCTTGTTTGATCTCAAATCCCGGGCACCAGAAGGGTGTGGGAGGTAGAGCTCAGGACGGAGGCTTCCCCTCTAATCTTCTTTCAGTAATTCTGACTAAACAGGTGTCTCATGAGGTGAAGTTGTTCCTCAAAGTCATTGGCTGTGCTCAGGGACCGGTCAGAAGGTTGAGGGTGGTGTCAGCTGATGAGGGAAGTCACGCAGACCCTAAGACCTGTCAATTCCCTATCTAGCGCAGCCACCTCCCCACTGAGGTGCCTTACTCCTGACTACCTCACAGCTCAACTGAGTCCTAAAATGGCCGCCCTGCCCCCACCTCTATTTAATACCTGGGGCCTGACTGGCCAGAGTGGCCCAGAAGGTTCCGGAACCTCTCATGGCAGTCTATGGCCCAGGTGCTGAGGTGACAGTTGGAACCACCATTTTGTGACTAACCTCCCTCTACTGGTTTCCTCATTGAAGCACCTTGCGCCTCTCCCTCAGATAGTAAGAAGAGGGCGCCCAGAGCCTCTACATCAACACCCAAAAAGTAGTTAGTGGACAGGAAAAAAATATGAGAAGGGAAAGGGAAAAAACATAAAAAGAGGAGGGAACAGCCAAAAGGGCTGACAGGTCTAACAGAGTATCACCCCACTTCAGCAAGGATCTTGGTTTAATCCATCTTTAATTTGCTCGCCACGTCACCCCAGTTCTGGACCCGGCAACAAGTAAATCAGTCTTGACCCTGCTCCCCATTGGAACAGTCCAGCCCAAACTGCCAATTTAGGTCCTCCCTGAAACTGGAAACAAGTATTCTGGGACTAGTTTTGGGGTATCACCCCTCATCTGCCAAGGTAGCATGAATCCAGTGGTGCAGTGAGCAAGGGATTTACGACTAGGCATACCCTTATCTACTTAGGGTGCAAATAGCAACTTCACGAAATAACATGATGGACAGAGTGTTGAAGCTTTTCAAACACTCACCTCCAGTCAACGATCTATGTTTAATCCATCTTTATTTTTCTCGCCACGTCACCCAATTTCTGGACCCAACCATATGTAAATCAGTCTACACCCTGCTCCCCATAGGGACAGTCAAGCCCGAACTGCCAAACTAGGTCCTCCCTGGACTGGAAACAAGTATTCTGGGACTGGTTTTGGGGAATCACCCCTCATCAGCCAGGCTACCTTGAATTCAGATGTGCAGCGAGCAAGCGACCGACGTCTAGGCATACCCTTATCCATTTAGGATGCACATAGCAACTTCACAAAATAACATGATTTATAAGTGTTGAAACTTTTCAAACACTCCCCTCCAGTCAAAGATCTGTGTTTAATCCATCTTTATTTTGCTCGCCAAGTCACCCCAGTTCTGGAGCCACCCATATGTAAATCAGTCTTGACCCTGCTCCCTACGGGAATAATCAAGCCCGAACTGCCAAGCTAGGTCCTCCCTAGACTGGAAATAAGTACTCTGGGACTGGGTTCAGGGTATCATCCCTCATCAGTCAGGCTAGCTTGAATCCAGTGGTATAGCGAGCATGGTACCCACACTTAGGCATACCCTTATCCACTTAGGGTGCACATAGCAACTTCACAAAATAACATGATAGACGGAGTGTTGTACGTTTCAAACACTCACCTTCAGTCACAGATCTGGGTTTAATCCATTGTTATTTTCCATGTTACGTCACCCCAGTTTGGACACAGACATATGCTAATCAGTCTTGACCCTGCTCCCTATGGAAACCGTCAAGTCCCACCTGCCAAACTAGTTCCTCACTGGACTGGAAACAAGTATTCTGGGGCTGATTTCAGGGTATCACCCCTCACCAGCCAGTATAGCTTGAATCCAGATGTGCAGCGAGCAAGGGACCCACGATTAGGCATACCACCATTATCCACTCAGGGTTCACATAGCAACTTCACAAAATAACATCATGAACAGAGTGTTGAAACTTTTCAAACACACACCTCCAGTCAAAGTTCTGGGTTTAATCCATCTTTATTTTGCTCGCCACGTCACCCCCGTTCTGGAGCTAGCCATTAGTAAATCAGTCTTGACCCTGCACCCCATTGGAACAGTCAAGCCCGTACTGCCAAGCTATGTCCTCCCTGGACTGGAAACAAGTGTACTGGGACTGGTTTCGGGGTATCACCCCTCATCAGACAAGCTAGCTTGAATCCAGTGGTGCAGAGAGCAAGGGACCCACGTCTAGGCATACCCTTATCCACTTAGGGAGCACATCGCAACTTCACAAAATGCCGTGATATAGAGAGTGTTGGAACGTTTCAAACACTCACCTCCCCTCACAGATCTGGGTTTAATCCATTGTTATTTTCCCTGGTACATCACCCCCAGTTTGGAAACCAGCCATATGCAAATCAGTCTTGACCCTGCTCCCTATGGGAACAGTCAAGCCCGAACTGCCAAGCTAGGTCCTCCCTGGACTGGAAACAAGTATTCTGGGACTGGTTTCGGGCTATCACCCCTCATCAGCCAGGCTAGCTTGAATCCAGATATGCAGCGTGCAAGGGACCCATGTCTAGGCACACCCTTATCCACTTAGGGTGCACATAGCAACTTCACAAAATAACATGATGGACAGAGTGTTGAAACTTTTCAAATACTCACCTCCAGTTAAAGATCTAGGTTTAATCTTTATTTTGCTCGCCACGTCACCCCAGTTCTGGACACATCCATAGGTAAATATGTCTTCACCCTGCTTCCACTGGGAACAGTCAATCGCAAACTGCCAAGCTAGGTCCTCCCTGGACTGCAAACAAATACTCTGGGAGAGGGTTCAGGGTATCACCTCTCATCAGCCAGGCTAGCTTGAATCCAGTGGTGCAGCAAGCAAGGGACCCACGTCTAGGCATACCCTTATCCACTTAGGGTGCACATAGCAACTTCACAAAATAACATGATAGACAGAGTGTTGGAACGTATGAAACACTCACCTCCAGTCACAGATCTGGGTTTAATCCATGGTTGTTTTCCCTGGTACGTCACTCCAGTTTGGAACCAGATATATGCAAATCAGTCTTGACCCTGCTCCCTATGGGAACAGTCAAGCCTGAACTGCCAAACTAGGTCCTCCCTGGACTGGAAACAAGTATTCTGGGACTGGTTTTGGAGAATCACCCCTCATCAGCCAGGCTACCTTGAATTCAGATGTGTAGCAAGCAAGGGACCCACGTCTAGGCATGCCCTTATCCACTTAGGGTGCATATAGCAACTTCACAAAATAACATGATGGCCAGAGTGTTTAAACTTTTCCAACACTAACCTCCAGTCAAGGATCTGGGTTTAATCCATCTTTATTTTGCGCGCCACGTCTACCCAGTTCTGGACCCAGCCATATGTAAATCAGTCTTGACCCTTCTCCCCATGGGAACAGTCAAGCCCGAGCTGCCAAGCTAGGTCCTCACTGGATTGGAAACAAGTATTCTAGGACTGGTTTTGGGTATCAGCCCTCATCAACCAGGCTAGCATGATTCCCGTGGAGCAGTGAGCAAGGGACCGAGCTATAGGCATATCCTTATCCACTTAGGGCGCATATAGCAACTTCACAAAATAACATGATGAACAGAGTATTGAAACTTTTCAAACACACACCTCCAGTCGAAGTCCTGGGTCTAATCCATCTTTATTTTGCTTGCCACGTCACCCCAGTTCTGGAGCTAGCCTTGATCCTGCTCCCCATTAGAACAGTCAAGCCCTTACTGCCAAGCTAGGTCCTCCCTGGCATGGTAACAAGTGTTCTGGGACTTGTTTCGGGGTATCACCCCTCATCAGCCAAGCTAGCTTGAATCCAGTGGTGCAGCGAGCAAGGGACCCACGTCTAGGCATACCCTTATCCACTTAGGGCGCACATCGCAATGTCACAAAATACTATGATAGACAGAGTTTTGGAACATTTCAAACACTCACCTGCAGTCACAGACCTGGGTTTAATACATTGATATTTTCCCTGGTACGTCACCCCAGTTTGGACCCAGCCATATGCAAATCAGTCTTGAACCTGCTCTCATAGGAAAATTCCACCCCGAACTGCCAAGCTAGGTCTTCCCTGGACTGGAAACAAGTATTCTGGGACTGGCTTCGGGCTATCACCCCTCATCACCAGGGTAGCTTGAATTTAGATATGCAGTGTGCAAGGGACCCATGTCTAGGCATACCCTTATTCATTTAGGGTGCACATCAAAACTCCACAAAATAACATGATGGACAGAGTGTTGCAACTTTTCAAACACACGCCTCCAGCCAAAGATCTGGGTTTGATCCATCTTTATTTTGTTCGCCACGTCACCCCAGTTCTGGACCCAGCCATATGTAAATCAGTCTTGACCCTGCTCCCCATGGGAACAGTAAAGCCTGAACTGCCAAGATAGGTATCCCCTGGACTGGAAACAAGAATTCTGGGACTGGTTTTTGGGTTTCAGCGAAGCTAGTTTGAAGCCAGTGGTGCACTGAGCAAGGGCCCCATGACTAGGCATACCCTTATCCACTTACTGTGCACTTAGCAACTTCACAAAATAACGTGATGGACAGTGTTGAAACTTTTCAAACACTCACCTCCAGTCAAAGATCTATGTTTAATCCATCTTTATTGTGCTTGCCACGTCACCCCAGTTCTGGACCCGACAATAAGTAAGTCAGTCTTGACCATGCTCCGCATGGGAACAGTCAAGCCTGAACTGCCAAGTTAGGTCCTCCCTGGACTGGAAACAAGAATTCTGGGACTGGTTTCGGGGTATCACCCCTCATCAGTCAGGCTAGCTTGATTCCAGTGGTGGAGCAAGCTAGGGACCCACGTCTAGGCATACCTTTATCTCCTTAGGGTGCACATAGCAACTTCACAAAATTAATATGATAGACAGAGTGTTGGAATGTTTCAAACACTCACCTCTAGTCACAGATCTGAGTTTAATCCATTGTTATTTTCCCTGGTACATCACCCCAGTTTGGACCCAGACATATGCAAATCATTCTTGACCCTGCTCCCTATGGGAACAGTGAAGCCCGAACTGCCAAACTAGGTCCTCCCTAGGGCTGGGCGTAGTTCGCGAAGTAGCACTTCGCGAAGCTACACAAAGTGAAGTTCGCACTACGCGAGCTACGCGTAGCACTTCTCGAACTGCGTAGTACCTTGTTTGCACTGTGCCAGATGTCGTTTTCAATGATTGCACAGTGCGGAAAAGCAACCGGCACTGTGCAATCATTGAAAATGGCATCTTGCACAGTGCGAGCTGTAGTTTTCTGCTGCTCGAGTAGATTTTTACTCGAGCTTCAGCTTTCTCAACGCGAACTGGTAGTTTCTCATCGCGAGCGGTCGCGAGCATACGCGACCACTCGCAATGAGAAACCTGACCTCCTCGCGTTGGGAATCTCGCAGGGAGGTTTATTTTCCATGCTCGCGATAGCCAACTTGAAGTTGCTGATCGCGAACAAGGAAAAAGTCTCGCCGGGATGTCATTTTGCTTGCTCGCGGTCGCCAATTTGACGTTGAGGACCGCGAGCAAGCAAAAAATGACCGCAGCACTACGCAACACTACGCTACGCGTGTTCGCACTGTGCTACGTGCAGTTCGCGTAGTGCGAAGTAGCGCGAAATTCGCAAACTACGCGAGCGTAGCATAGTGCTTTGCCCAGGCTTAGTCCTCCCTGGACTGGATTCAAGTATTCTGGGACTGGTTTTGGGGAATCAGCCCTCATCAGCCAGGCTACCTTGAATTCAGATGTGCAGCGAGCAAGGAACCCACGTCTAGGCATACCCTTATCCACGCAGGGTGCACATAGCAACTTCAAAAAATAACATGATGGCCAGAGTGTTTACATTTTTCAAATACTTACCTCCATTCAAGGATCTGAGTTTAATCCATCTTTATTTTGCTCGCCACGTCTACCCAGTTCTGGACCCAGCCATATGTAAATCAGTCATGACACTTCTCCCCATGGGAACAGTCGAGTCCGAGCTGCCAAGCTAGGTCCTCACTGGATTGGAAACAAGTATTCTAGGACTGGTTTTGGGGTATCAGCCCTCATCACTCGGGCTAGCTTGAATCCCATGGAGCAGTGAGCAAGGGACCCAGGTATAGACATATCCTTATCCACTTAGGGCGCATATAGCAACTTCACAAAATAACATGATGAACAGAGTATTGAAACTTTTTAAACACACACCTCCAGTTGAAGGCCTGGGTCTAATCCTTCTTTATTTTGCTTGCCATGTCACCCCAGTTCTGGAGCTAGATATTAGTAAATCAGCCTTGACCCTCCTCCCCATTGGAACAGTCAAGCCCATACTGCCAAGCTAGGTCCTCCCTGTACTGGAAACAAGTATTCTCGGACTTGTTTCGGGTTATCACCCCTCATCAGCCAGGCTAGCTTGAATTCAGATGTGCAGCGAGCAAGAGACCCACGTCTAGGCATACCGTTATTCATTTAGGGTGCACATCGAAACTCCGCAAAATAACATGATGAACAGAGTGTTGAAACTTTTCAAACACACGCCTCCAGCCAAAGATCTGTGATTAATTCATCTTTATTTTGCTCGCCACATCACCCCATTTCTGGACCCAGCCATATGTAAATCAGTCTTGACCCTGCTCCCCATGGGAACATTAAAGCCCGAACTGCCAAGCTAGGTATCCCCTGGACTGGAAACACGAATTCTGGGACTGGTTTTGGGGTTTCAGTGAAGCTAGTTTAAAGCCAGTGGTGCACTGAGCAAGGGACCCACGACTAGGCATACCCTTATCCACTTACTGTGCACATAGCAACTTCACAAAATAACATGATGGACAGTGTTGAAACTTTTCAAACACTCACCTCCAGTCAAAGATCTATGTTTAATCCATATTTGGTTTGCTTGCCACATCACCCCAGTTCTGGACCCGACAATAAGTAAGTCAGTCTTGACTAACCCTGGGCGTAGTTTGCGTAGTCGCGCTTCGCGAAGCTTCTCGAAGCTTCGCGAAGATGTACTTGCACTACGCGAGCTACGCGTAGCTTCGTGAGCTTGCATAGTTGCTTGGGGCGTCCGTTCCCGATGGCTTTTTCTTGTTCGGGAGCACGGTGAGCGTGTTCGGGGAGCTGTTTGCATGCTCGGGGATATATCTCGCGATCTTACCCATGCAGTCGCCAATGGGCGCGGCCATCTTGTTTTTCAATTGTCCCGCCCGCTCGCGATGCCTTATTTCCTGTTCCGGGTCGTGGATAGCGTGTTCGCGATGTGCATTGACGTGTTCAGGAGCGCATTTTACTTGTTCGCGATGAATAGAGCATGTTTGCGAGAAATATCGCGCAAACTTACCCACGCGGTCGCGAATGGGCTCGGCCATCTTGTTTTTCACTCTATGCTATGGTTCTGGGCCTACTTTTCATTCCTCCCTTTATCTTTGCAATACTTTGTCTTTAAAGCATTTTTTCTGACTTTTTTTAGTTATCATCTATCTCTCTCTTTGCCTAAGTTTATATTTTGCATTTTATTTCTACTTGTACTGAGTTTTTTTTACTTTTATAAAGTTCTTTCTTTCTTCTTCCCCCTAACTTTTTTTTCCCCTTCTAACTTTTCTTTTCTGCCTCCCACCCACCCCAGAACCATGGCCAAGGGCACAGCTAGTGCCAAGGGCAAGGGACCTGCAGGAGCAGCAGACAAGGGCCGCCTGCCTTGCGGCAGAATGCGTCTTGCAGGGGTGCAGGCCCGGCAACTGTTTGGGGAGGAGGAGGTGGCTGCCCTTGTTTTTTTCATCCAGCGCCACCTCCCCTTGACCTTGGCAGCAGGCGGCAGGCCCGGCTCCGGGTACGCTACCCAGGAGCGGCACCGTCGGTGGGCGAAGGTGCGCCGGGCAGTGTTCCGGTGCTCTGGGGTCTGGCGCACCCACAATCAGCTAGCCCACCGGTGGTCCGACATCCTGGACCGAGAGCAGGACCTGTTGGACCTGCTAGGTGTCGAGGTCGTCGGGCTTGGTGAGTATTAGTAACTTATTGTGCATAAATTAAATTTGACGAACAACAAGATTACTGCTGCGTGCCAAGCGTTGCTGGTTAATTACGTTCCAAAAAGCAAACTCTTCTTTGATTTAAGGACCCAGGTGCTCGGTGGTACTCTTACTTGTTTGCAACTTAGTTTGCGCTAGCTTGTACTGATTATGTAAGAGTTTATTTTACAGAACTGAAGTTAGGTTATGCGATTTGCTAGAAAGACTCTAGTCCTTCCATTGTCCTACTGTGAAATAGTGGTGGATGGATATTGGATACTAGGTTTAGTTTGTTAGTATTATTTAATAATTGTTTTATGCGGTCTGCGTGACGCCTCCTCTGTCACTGAGTGCTGCTTACCCCAGTCCTCCGTAGAACCTTTTGTACTTTGTTTAGTGAGTGGTAGGCTTAGCATGGTCAGTCAGTAGCAGAACTAGATCAGAATCATGCAACCAACCCACAAATTGTTGTATGTATGTATGCACAAATGTATGCATGTGTCCTCCATCTCATCTATGCATTTGATGGCTGAAAAAAATGGAAATGCAGACTTAGTGAACAATTGGCCCGTCTGGAATAGTTGGTGTAGGTCAGGTGGTACTTGCTAGGCTTCGTATTGTAATCAGAATGATTATGGAACACTGGAGTGTTCATAAATAAGTAGACGATCCGTGAATGCAGGAAGTAGCCAGTAGAAGTCGATCCATCTGATTAGATAGGTCAATTTTATTGCAATTGTTGTTTCCTAAAATGTTGTTTGACTTATTTTTCCAAATGATTTATTATTATTTGTTTCACAGCACTCCTTAATGTTTGTCTCTTACTTTATTATATTTTACATGATCATCAGCACCACCCAGGGGCAAGAAGACGAGGTCAGAGTCGGCGGGGGAACCACAGGACCGCTCCTCTACCGAGGCTCCTGCTGCTGGCCCCAGTAAGTCCTCCAGTGGTTATATTGACATTTATATTTCCCTAACTTTTACTGCATCTTTTTTTTCCGAACTATAAATTATGGTTCCACTTTCTAATTCTATTTTGTACAAAAGCTTACTTCTTTAGCCTTGACTATCTGTTTCCACATTCTGTTTATCCCTGCCTCTAACTAAGTTGCTTCTAACTGCCTCTGCTATGACTCTCTGTACTTCTACTACTACTATTACTATTCCTACTC
This sequence comes from Triturus cristatus, assembly GCF_964204655.1. Lineage (NCBI taxonomy): Eukaryota > Metazoa > Chordata > Amphibia > Caudata > Salamandridae > Triturus > Triturus cristatus. The sequence continues at coordinate 127,634,018 of NC_140592.1, read as the reverse complement.
TGTCTGTAGCGAAGCTTGCACAGTTGCCCACTCTTTATTGAAGGTTTTCTTTGGAATAATAAAACTCTGATTGACCAATAGCTCTAGCCACTGTGTCCTGTCCTTTCGGTTGTCCTCTTCTAGTCTTCTCAATGTTGAGGCTTTGACAATTACCACAAACAAAATGGCCAACCAGATATTTGACTAGTATTTTTGATCGGATAGTATAGTACATGATACTACCATTGTCTAGTGATTCTGCAGAGCCACATACAGAACTATGCACAACAAAATAGGATGTTGGTGATGGGAGGTTGGACCTTACTGATCACACCTCAGTCCGAAGAGCCCACGATCCCCTGACTGACTAGCTATAGTGCCTCACATTAGGGTCCCACTCCCGACCCCCCCCCATGAAGAAGATACACAATGTTGATGATGACTGAGACAGACAACCCAGAACATAATAAGACCATTTTGCTCACTCACTTGTGTAAGTCCACCCCACCACACCAAATACCACAGAGTCTATGTGTAAGTTCAAAAGGTTTATTTGAAACAAGTAACAAACTCTGTACATCGTTAATATGAAATTTAATTTACTACAGCCATAGTCAATAAGCCAGCAAAAAGCCTAAGATTAAAACAGTAAACATTTACAAGTGCATGACAACAAGAACAAGAGCCAAGATCTTTTTGAATTCTGGAAGACCCCTCACCGTAGAACGTAGAAATACTGGTTACATCATCTTGCATCATAATATGCTCTGTAAATCTCTGGTTTGTAGAAGGGAATCTTCCGCCTATTATATGTGAAAAATGCTGCGAGTTAGCTGTTAGATAGTATACTGGTGAATGTGAGCATTTTGCAGTCATGGCAAAAAGTGTAACATGGATGTGATGGCTAAGCAATATGGACTAAACAAACTCAATAAGTGGGTTGTTTTTTGACCTAGTCTTCACTTGTATGCAACAGTCAAGTGGCCTCAAAGGCGTCTACTGCACATGTCAATAAGCTGGCAGGTATAATTAAATATATGCGCCAAAAGAGTAGTAGTCGACATGATGAATCTAAAAGGGTTACACATGGCTCAGGCTAACTTTCAAAAGAGTAGAGTAGGGCTAGATGACCCTAGGAACCATATCACTACTAGTGTCTGTCTACTGACTGTACTTACTGTCTAGTGCTGATGTATGTTGGATTAACTTTTTTTTCAATGTTCCAAGTGAACACTATTAAAATAGGGGGAGGTTTCCAGGTATCTAAAAATTTGTGATGTTTATTTCTAGGCACACTACCATCTACCAGTGCCGGCGGGGCCAGTGGCGATGCGGCCTTTCCAGAGGGAGCAGGAGAACTGGCGGCACCTGCAGGAGAGACAGGGGGGGAGCCAGCAGCAGTGGCCGGCGGCGGTAAGTTATATTCATTACTTCTTGACATTACTACTAGATGGAAGTGTGTTTACTATTTCACTGTACTGTGCGACTTATTAAGTTGTAGTGAACATTATACAACGGTTGAAGAAGACACCCTTTTCTTAGCATTACCAGCGTGAGTTGAGTAACCAATGGCCTCTTCTATTTGACTCCAAAATCAGCTGTGAAGGTTTTATGGAGAAGACAAACTCAGATCAGATGACCTTGATGGATGTGTTGAACAAAGAGGGAAAGAACTAAGGGTGGAAGGACGGGCGAGATAAATAATATGACTGACTGGCAGAGAAGGATATGTTGTTGGAAGCATGCATAGGTGGCTGATAGTAAATCAGATCAGATGCATGGGTTGTTGAAGGATGGGTGGAAGGTGAAAGAATGCCTGCCTGGGTGGGCGACACAGTATGGGTGGATAGTGCTAGATAGCACGAATCAGCGGTGTTTGGTTAAAAAAATTTAAACACAAAGCCAAGGCAAGCAAGGAAGGAGCGGAAGCATGGGTGGTTGTTGGTGAAACCAACTAAGTATGAGATATATAAAAAAGAAGGATAAACGTTTACTTTAATGGATGTATGCCTGGATGTACTATCATTAATATTCAATAGACAGTATAGGTGGAAAGTGTCACTGGAGATTCTTACTTTGAAGAAAATGTCAAAGAAACTGCGCCACAGTAGCAAAGCGTAGGAGAATATAGGTAGTATTATCAGAATACAGTAGACTTGCAGTAGTTTGCAAGCACGTCATATATATATATATATATCTCGCTCCAAGGTTTTCCTCTCTCCCGTCCGGGAAGAAGATAGCAGCACTCACGGGTTAGGTTGGTTTACCAGCTTTTATTTAGCGCTTCACACTGTGAAGCGCTAAATAAAAGCTGGTAAACCAACCTAACCCGTGAGTGCTGCTATCTTCTTCCCGGACGGGAGAGAGGAAAACCTTGGAGCGAGATATTTTACACGGGGCACCACCGTGTGAGCAGCACCCGCCAGCGAGTGATCCGTTTTCGAAAGGTGCATGGGAGCAAGCATATATATATATATATATATATATATATATATATATATTCCAGGGTTTCCCAGTATTGACGCCGGCGCTCCTTTTTAGGGCGGTGCATTCCTTCCGACAGGGAACAATCGGTTTAAAATTTTAGAGAGAAAAAGGGCGCTGCCGGACGACAGTACCCTTCGGAAGACAAGGAGAGGGCAGAGAGGGAAGGGAGGAACCACAACAAAAAACAGATATGTGGTCCAAGGATCGGCTGAGACAACCAAGGAAACAGAGATAGAAATGACAACCTGCAATTCCCAGGAATTAAACGTAATCAACCTATCGCAAAAAATCCTGACACCAACAGAGAGCGAGGTCTTAAAGAAAGGATTAAACTTTTGCCCCACATCACACCTTGATGTTGCTCAAACAAGAATAGACCTCTACAAATATACACGAAAATTAAAATTGGCAAAAATCTATGCAGAGAAAATCAATAATGCAGCACAACCCACCATAAGACAACTAGAAAGTAATCTCCAAGCAGAAGATCTTACAAATTTAGAACTACTGATGACAATGGGGACAACAACAGAATCCCAGGAAAGAGAAGCGATTGGGGAGCTACAGGAATTACAACTATTGGAAGGGGCAGGTGAAAGTGGCCTCAAAATGAAATCCAAATATTATCCTAACTCACCAGCTGGCAACAAGATTGACGTCTTCCATGAGGCAATAACAGAAGATTTATATAAGATGACTCACTGCAAAAAGAAAAACAATCTCTCAAAATAACAGATGGATGCCCTGAAAAATCTACAAGAGGACAGAACAATTGAAATCAAGCCCACTTACAAGGGGGGAAACATTGTGATTTTAAACAAAGGAGACTATGGATTGGAAGCACAAAGACAGTTAATGGACCAATCATGTTACCAACTACTGAACAAAGATCCAACTAAAGAAATCCAAAACAAATTAGAGGAGAACCTACTGAAATGGTTGCAAAAGGGCCTATTGGACGCAGACGGATATCGCTATCTAAATAAAAAACACCCAACGATGGCAACTTTTTATTGTCTACCCAAGATTCATAAGGACCAGACGAAGCCCCCAGGAAGACCAATAGTCTCGGCAAACAATTCTTTATTGGAACCAATCTCAGAGTACATAGACCATTTCCTGGCACCTCTGGTAACTAACCTCAGTTCCTATCTAAGGGCACAACGGATCTTTTAAATAAACTGAACTCAATAAAATGGAATCCGACGTACAACCTAATAACCATGGATGTGGTAGCATTATATTCGAACATTGAACATACCACAGGAATGGAAGCATGCAAATTTTTCCTGGGAAAAAGAAGCATTCATTATAAGGAACATAATGGAATGGTAAATGAGATGATCTCCATGTGTTTACACAACAATATCTTTGTGTTTAACAAACAAATCTTTAAACAGATAAAGGGTTGTGCAATGGGCTTCTCTTTTTCGCCCAACTACGCGAACTTAACAATGGGGTGGTTTGAACAAAGAGTGGCATGGAATACGACTAATTATGAATTTCGACAAAAGATAGTACTATGGCTGCGTTTCATAGACGATCTTTTCATCATTTGGAATGGAACCGAACTGGAATTCACAACCTATTTTGAGAGATTAAACAACAGTCCAATGAACCTCAAATTCACATATAAATTCAGTACTGAAAGAGTTGAATTTTTGGACACAGAAATCTACGTCACAAAAAATTCTCTCCAAACGACATTACACCGAAAGAAAACTGCAACAAACGCAGTTTTACATGGAGAAAGCTTCCACAGAGAAAATCTTAAATGGAGCATCCCATATGGATAGTTTCTAAGAATGCGGAGAAATTGCTCAGAAGATTGTGAATTCCAGAAACATAGCCAACAGGCTGAAGCACAATTTCTCAAACGAAAATATCCGAAAAATGTGGTAAGAAAAAGTCTGAACAGAGTATCGACATTGAATCGAACAGACATTCTGCAGCCACAATCAACACCAAAAGAGAAAGAAGGAACGATCATAAGACTGATAACCACACAAAGTGCAGAAAACAAAAAGTTATCAGCAATAATCAAGAAACATTGGGGAATCCTTCAACTGGATCAGACATTATCCAAAATCATCGGTGACCACCCGAATATCACTTATCGACGAGCAACTAACATAAGTGACAAAATCATACATAGTCACTTCCAAGAGGCCCCAATCACAACCTGGCTTCAAAGAACAGGCTTCTGGCCCTGTAAGCAATGTAAAGTATGCAAAATCGCAATACCAACGAAATCCGTAGACATGGGGAAAAACAAAACTTGGCAAATTAAACAACATCTAACATGCAAAAGTACCCATGTGATCTACATGATAGAATGCCCCTGCAGGAAACGGTACATCGAGAGTACAATCTTTGAAGCAAAAAAAGAATCTTGGAGCACACCCGAGCTACAACCCATAAAGATCCAACGAATGCCATAGCAAAACATATGTTTCAACATCATGATGGCAGATGGGAGTCATTAAAATTCTGGGCTCTAGAACAAATACCACAATCGGAAAGAGGCGGAGACAGAATAAAGATCTTAAGACAGAAAGAATCCCGCCACATCATAACGTTCAGAACCCTTGACCCCAGAGGTTTGAATCAAAATGAGGAACTACATGTACATCTATAATCACACTTGATAATAACAACTCATCAACAGCCTCATTAAAACCAAAAAAAATCACTAACTAACAGGATAAAAAACTGCTAAACATAACTCACTAGAGAGTACAAATGCAGTCTATGAGAACAACAGCTCACCAGAGAAATGAAATGACTGATGAGGAAAAGTTAAAACAGGAACTGTGAATAAAAGACAACTCACCAGAGAGTATGACTGGACCAATTGATTTCCAATTCATTGGCTTCGTGAAAAATGGAGAAATTGGCATACACTATCAATCACAAGTACTTCTTTAAAGATTTTCTTTGAACACTGTATAAGAGCACTCAAAAGCAAAAAAACAAAAAAAGAAAAAATGTACACTTGTATTCACTTGCACACTACAAATACCATAATGCACCACTGGACAGACAATAGGCGTGTGCACAACAAGTGGAAATAAAAGAAGTCTGGTTGAGGCAAACAACATCCCGTGATCAAGCCTCAGGTGGAGGTGAAACGCGTTGGGTGAAGCAACGTTTTTGTCAATAAAGCGCCTTTGAATTTAAAACACACGAGTGAGTGCATTCCTAAACTACGAAGGGTACTGTCGTCCGCCAGCGCCCTTTTTCTCTCCAAAAAAAAAAAAAAAAAAAAACACACACACACACACACATATATATATATATATATATATTACCTACTGGCGGTCGCCAGTAGGTAGTTATAGTTAGGACCCCTTTTCCATAGGAAATCCGCAACATTCTATTTTGAATAACTTTGGCGCCGGTCGATGAATCCTCGCGAATTTCTCAAAATAGGTGGGGCGCTACGCTCCGCTCCTACCCTGAAAGTCTCGGGGGGATTCGTCAAGCGGGGGCTGAGATAAAAGGGGGGTCCCAAAACGCGTTTTTCCCATGCATTTTTCCATAGGACCTTTAGAACGAGCTACAGCCCGAACGGCTGAACAGAATTACTAGAAATTTGGCAGAGAGGTAGCCATAAGGTCAAGGAAGTGCCTTTTGCAGGTCTGGTGTAAATCTGTTCAGTATTTCCTGAGTAAATAGCATTTAAAAGCATATATATATGTGGGCGGAGCCTAACCACACATCTCATCCTGAGATCTGATTGGCTGTCAGCACTTCATCCAAGAAGTGTTGGCAGCCATCTTGGGACAAATATACATGATAGCACCTCATTAAAAAGCATTGCAGTTAATAGAAGGTTTTAAGACTTTAGTTACATTATAAATCATTTGTTGATGGTACCATACTCATTTTAGGAATTGTGGTATGTTCTAAGGTGATTTCACCATGTGAAAAAGCCTTCTGCTGGGATATCATGATTGAGAGAAAAATATTTTCTCATGCTTTTACCACAGAGGTTTGGAAGGTGATCTATAGGCTAAACTGAGAGCTTATTTTCTGTAAATTCACATTATCTTTCTCAGTCATGTGAGAATGAAGTCTGATATTCTCAGTAAAACATGTACATCCAACAAGGGCAGAGACTGTCAGTTGATTCCTTTGTGTTCTACTGCAGCTTCCCAGAGTGTTCCAAAGAACTACTAGAGCGCTAACAGTCCTACTTATGATAAACGTATGGCACACCTGAAGCCATCTTGCTTGGATTAAAGTGGTAACTCTTAAAACATTTAATTTAAAAAGGAACAAAATGAGGGGGTTCATTTTTCCATAAAAAGTATGATTAGTGCTGCAGAAAGAAAAATTAGGGCACATTTTGAGTGACTTCTCAAATCCTCTTCTATTTCATTAAAAAATTCTGACATGCAGACTGAAACATGCCCTTTCAATACCAGCAGCAGTTTTCCCTGGTGAGCAGTAGCTTTACTACAGTGATCTAATGAGCAAAAAGAGTGCTAACATTCTGAATTTATGGCAAATGTGTGACACATCTGAATGCCTTCTTGATGGAATCAAAGTAAAAAACTGAAAGTATTTCCTACTGAGGAGACTGCAGTAAATGAGGAAATTAGGAAACTTCATAACAAATAAGTCTCCCAAGATGGCCACCAGAGACAAAAGAGCCCAAATGTAGCCCAAATATCACCCAGATGTAGCCCAAGTATAGCCCAATGACAGAATGTCCCAGAATGTTCTTAAAAACAACTAGAGCGCTTACTGTCTTCATTATGACAAAAGTATGGCACACCTGAAGCCATCTTGATTGGAATAAACTGGTAACACTTAAAACATTTAATTTAAAAAGGAACACAATGAGGAGGTTCATTTTGCCATAGAAATTATGATTAATACTGAAGAAAGAAAATGAGGGCACATTTTGAGTGACTTCACAAATCCTCTTCTATTTTATTAAAAAATTCTGACATGCAGACTGAAACATGCACTTTTAATACCAGGAGCAGACTTCCATGGTGGAGTAGTTTTACTACAGTGATCTAATGAGCAACTAGAGTGCTAACATTCAGAATTTATGGCAAATGTGTGACATATCTGAATACCTTCATGATGGAATCAAAGTAAAAAACTGAAAGCATTTCCTACTGAGGAGACTGCAGTACATGAGGAAATTAGGAAACTTCATAACAAATAAATCTCCCAAGATGGCCACCGGAGACAAACGAGCCCAAATGTAGCCCAAAATCAACCAGATGTAGCACCAAATATAGCCCAATGACAGAAGTGTGCAAAACACTTATTATTTTGTGTTTTTGCAGTGTTATATAGTGCAGACTTGTCAGGTATTGGAGTGCTTTACATGAGCATTGGTTACATCACACAAGAACAAATTCATTTTGGTTGTAGACATGGGGAGACTAAGTGATTTGACCAGAATCACAGAATGTCGAGCTGAAGCAGAAACTTCAACCTGGTTCCCCAGTTGCAAAGTCTGCAGTTCTGGAAGTAACACCACATCCTCTCCCCTAAGTGCAACATTTAATCAAGTGGTCAACTGGATAAAAAAACTTAAAGATAACAAATAATTTAAAAGTGCTTTGTCGCTATTTGAAAACTCAGAAAATATGTCCTTATTTTAGTCTTTTAGAGCACTAACCATAATTTTGATGCCAATAAGACCCTCTCATATATGTAATTTCTAAAGGAAATGCTCTAGGTATTACAGTTTTGATTACATCAAGATGATGTCAGGCGTTCCACACTTTTGTAATAAATATAGAATGTTAGCAATCTAGTTGTTCATTAGGATACTGTTGAGAGGCAGAGGCCAGGGGCACGGACTCTGAAAATTGAAGGCAGGTAGGAGGGTGCAAAGGCAACAATTTAACCACACTGAGCAGGCAGGAAGGGCCGTGGAAGCACAACAGACTATGGAGGGCAGTGGAAAGGGGGGCAGGGGCAACAAACCAACAATACAGGACTTGCAAGAGAGGCTGTTGGAGGGAAGATCAATTACGGGTCAAGGAAGCTAGGGGCGGTCCCCAGATCCCCGGGAGCCACCACAGAACTGAGCAGGAGAGTGAGTCAGGGACAAAAGGGGCACCTTAATTCGAGCCGGGGTGCCTAGGAACGCTTGCTCCAAAAATGAAGAAAACAGACATATGAGACATGGAATTGGAGGCAGAATACAATGGCAGTTTAATGAGAAGATGCAACTTCAAAGAAACCGCAGAATAGAGACATAAAGTACAAAAAACAGAATCCAGATAATCATACAGCTGTCATAATATTCTCTGTATCTCAATTAATGTACTGACAGAGAGAGAGAGAAAACACATCTATAAATGCATCATGAGAAACAAGTTACACCAAGGAAAATGTTACCTAGGAACACTCACGTTTACTCTTAGAGCAAGCATTCCTGCAATTACAATACAAAATCTTTTAAATGCAAAAGTAAAGAGAACAATGGTTAAACATAACATGACATTTCATATAGGTAAAATAGAATAAGATACTTCAAGCAAAGCAGAGCAAGACATTTTAAGCAAAGGAAGACAAGAGCTCCCAGCTCTTGGGGAAAACCTGCACTGCCTGTTAACCTACATACAGACGGCGAGGTAGTCCGTCGATATCTGTGGGTGCTCCCTTTTTATATCATTTTGTGGGCTCCTTTGCACGCTACATCTACCTACGTATGCTACCCAAAAGCTTCGACTGCAGATTTTACCAGACATTTCGTCATTTACCCACTTAATGCTGACAATGGACTGGGTGAAAAGGTCAGTCTCTCAGGCCAATCGCTTATCGTAAGTTCCATAGAGCAAGCAGAAAATAATGGGTATTGTACGGGAATTCAATATATTCATGTATAAAATCTCCTCAGTTCTCCTAACTTGACGCTCTGCGGTTGCCACTTCCTTAAAAGCGGGAAACCTGCCCAGGAAGCAAGTACCAGTCCAGGATGCAGCCTACTGTATGTCGACAGCTTCAGGGGGATGTAGAACTTTGATACCGAGCACGGAGCACTCGGGTAGGGTGGGGGCTACTAGTTTGGATCAGAAGGCCTCGCAGACCTTCCCTTCAGACTGCTATACACTAAAATTGCAGAGCTATGGTCAATTTAACAAAGAGGCCTACATATTGAACAGAAGGGCCTACACAGGGGTTTTATGCTGGCTGAGTGGTAAGGATGTCTCAGGATAATTATATAGCAATACAGGACCCGCTGGTCAATTTAATACGGCCTACAAATGCAGCTGGCAGGGCAAGGACAAGGGTCTCATACTTCAGGTGTGGACAGAACGGGCCAGGGGCCCCCTGTGATACAAAATCTACCCTCCTTCAAGGCTGTGGCAATGTAATAGACCATTGTGGGCAGAAGGAAGAGGCAATGGTAGTACAACCATACATGCCAACAGACCCGATTCAGCCAGGAAACGTCCAATGTTTTTAAGCTCAAATGGGCTTTATTTGATCTGTCTCCTGTCTACAATATCCTCTTTTTCAATGTAACTCAAAGGGGAAAATCAATACCCCAGTTTTTTTTCAAAATCTCCCTCTTACCAAGTTCAAAATGTTCGCAAGTATGGTACATTGGATCATGGAAGGAAATGGGATAGGGACATGGACTTGGATAACAGAGGACAGGAGGGACATGGAGAGGTGCACCAAACTGACCCTGCAGGGCAGGCATCAGGGTTTGCAGCAGCACAATACACCACACAGGGCATGCAGGACGGGAGTGCAGCACAACAATCCATAGAAAGCAAGAGGGAGGGGACAGGACCATGCACATGGACAACAGAGAACAGAGGGGCAAGAGGCAATGGTAGCTAGCTGACCATAATGGACAGACAGGAGAGAAAGCTGCAGCATAACAGACCATAAAGGGCAGGAGGGACGGATCAGGGGCATTACAATGGAACAGACAAGCCAGGAGGGAGGGAGTAGGGCTGGGGGCAAGGGGGCAGGGCAGGAGCAGCAAGATAGCCATGGAGGTCAGGCAGGATGGGCACTAGAAGCAAGACACACCATGAAGAGCAACAGTGAGACTGTGATGGCATACACACAGACCATGGAGGGAAGGTGGGAGGGGGTCAGGGGCAGCTAACTGACCACACAGGGAAGGTGGGAGGGGCCATGGCAGCACAGAAGACCATGCATGGCAAGTGGGAGGGTTAGTGGCAGCACAATGGCTATGATGGGCAAGAAGGAGGGTGGAGGGGCATGCACAAAGGACAATGGAGGATAGAAGGGAGGGTCAGGACCTGTGCACAGACAAGAACGTTCAGGGGAAGGGACCTCACAACAGACCACACGGGGCAGGCAGGAGGAGCAGTTGCAGCACAACAGACCAGGGAGGGCAGAAGGGTGTGGCAGTACAATGGACCATGTAGGACAGGAGGAAGAGGATAGGGGCATGGCATGTGGACAGGCAGGGTAGAGGTGGCAGGGACAGGTTACAGTCATCTGACAATGCTAGGCAGGTGGGAGGGGAGTGGCAGCTCAACAGAACACTCAGAGTAGATAGGAGTGGCAGGTCCATGGGACATGGTGGGCAAAAAGGATGGAGCAGGGGCATGCACAAAGACATCGGAGGGCAGGGGGAAGGAGAATAGGGGCAGCAAGCTAAGCACAGAGTTTAAGCAGGAGGTCAATGATGGGGCATAGAATTGGGCAATGGAGGGCAGGAGGACTGGACTGGTACATCATACTAAATTGAGGGCAGTGGCAGCACATCAGACCATGCATGGCAGGAGGGAGGAGGCTAGTCCATGGATTCACACAACAGAGGATAGGGAGGAAGGGGATGGGGCAGCAAGCTAACTGTTCAGAGAAGGCGGGTATTAGGAACTTTATTGTTTTTAAAACATTGTGTCTGTGCGAACTACTTAAAATATGAACAAGTATGCAGCATAATCTCACTTTTATTCAGGAAGAAGAGGACGTTTGTGACTGTGACTCCGGGCTCACTTGGCAGAAACACCCCCTGACCCTTTACCCCCTATTGCAAAATGTAATGCCCGTGAAAAGGGTAGGTGAACACAGTGTTATATAGAACATAGTCCTGAGAGCACGATTGAAAATGAAAACTAGATATAGTGTATGGTATAAACTATGCACCAAAAAGTGTGATATAAGATGAACCGGGCGTGAAATATAATTTGCAATACATTGTGCGCAATGACAGATTCATTGGAGAGCGCGAGATAGCACAGGCACTAGCGCGTGCTATGCGATATGCGCCTTGGAGTGTAATATGCACAGGGCAGTGTTGTGTAACCTAACTAGTCTCTAAAGTTGTAATATAAAATATGTGCTGGGGAGTGTAACGTTGCATATGCACTGTGACAAATATATGGATCCCAGATTGTAATATGTATGGCATAGCACTGTGCGTTATAACATAGGCATCGAGAAAGGCACGTTAGATGGGGCAATATAACCCGTGCGAAGACAAGTGTGGCATGACATATTCACGGGGTGGTGTTACAGTGCACATGGGCTAGAGAGTGTCATAGCATATGCACTAGCTAGTGGAATACAACACAGAGGTGTGTGGCACTCGGCAGGCAATGGTGGGTGTAACACAGCATTGGGCTCTGTCAGGAGCACGCTGTGACTCTCAAGTGATGTTCGTCCCCTTTCCAGAGAGTAAAATAAAAAGTATTACACATCCGGCAGTGGATGTGTGTTTTATTAACCGTGAGGGGGGTTTCTTGCATAGTTTTGGTCGAATTTTTGTCGAATCCCCTTTGAATGGCTTGGTGTGCATGTGTATTAAATGTGCCCGTCAATAGCTACCCATGTTTGTATAAATAAACGACAAGGGTGTCTACCAGGATTAGGCACGGTAGGGCATCAGACATGTCAGAGCTTCACTAGTGGTGTAAATACATTCCACGTGGATTCATTGCATGCATAGTCGCCTTTTAATGAATATCACGCAAATCGTCATGGTGATAGGTACGTACGGTTTGTCCAGCATGTCCTAGGTGTGTCTATAAATATATATTTTTAAAAAATAATAAAAAACAGTGGCCGGCCCTGGGGATTGGGGTCAAAAAAATATAATTAGGAGACCGGCCCTGGGGGATGGGGTCATCAGGGCCAATAAATTAGAATAAGAAGGGGAACCAAACAGCCCCCCTTCTTAAAAAACTAAAATAAATAAAAGACTGGCATCGTGCCGGAGGCCATGCCCCCTCCGTGCAGCACTCTGCAAACGCGCCCCCAACAGGCATCTCCAGTATGCGCCAGGGAGCTGCGCTGCAGCCAGGTGTTCTGAGGCCAAGCCCCTTTTTACACCTCTCTGCAACGCAGCTCTGTGGCGCTTACTGGAGGTACCTAGTGGTCTAGTTTGACCCTAGGGACCCTTAGGATTCAGGGGGACTCTCAACTTAGAACAGCCACAGGGCGCGTTTACACAGTGGTGAAGGGAGGGGACGGGGCCTGAGGTGACGTGTGCAAACACGCACTATGGCATGTTTTAAATTGGGGATATAATTTCCCTTCAATACTGAGGGCCCCTGGGGGCTAACTAGCCCACCAAGTGCTTCCAGTAAGCGCCACTGAGCTGCATTGCAGAGAGGTGGTCCAGGCCGTGCCACTTTTTACACCTCTCTGCAACGCAGCTCTGTGGCACTTACTGGAGGTACCTAGTGGGCTAGTTGGACCCTAGGGACCCTCAGGATTCAAATGAACTTAATCTCCCAACTAAAAATGGACACAGGGCGTGTTTACACAGTGGTGAAGGGAGGGGACGGGGCCTGAGTTAATGTGTGCAAAAACGCCCTGTGGCCTGTTTTAAGAGGTAGTTTTAATCCCCATGCCCTATTATACACTAGGGGCTTACAGAGGAGGTCATGCTAATCACAGGGGGACCCCAACGCATAATGTTCCCTAGTGTATGTAGGTGTTTTCACTGTATTCTAAGTGTCTTTTAACATAGCACTGGCTCTAGGACTGGTTAGTCAGACTCAGTTACCACCAGTATCCGTCTGAAAAAGTTGAGGGTACAGGATGATTTTGCAACAAGGCTTCTTTCTGCTCTTCTTTTTGTTCTTTCTGCACGTTATCCTTCTTCCTGCACTTATCTTCGTATTTGAGGACTTCTGTTGCTTCTTTCTGCACTTCTTTTGTTTCTTTCTGTGCATTTTTTCTTCTTTCTTCACATGTCCTATCTCTGTAGGCATAGTTAGAAATTAGCATTTAAAAAACCTTTGAAATTCACTGAAAAAACCATGGGTTTCACACACGTTATAGTTAGGAATTAGCATTTAAAAAACCTTAGAAATTCAATGAAAAAACCAAAGGTTTCACACATGTTATAGTTAGCTGGACATTTCACTCGTAAAAAACCATTGAAATTCCCCCGTTATAGTTAGTTCAGCTAACTATAACTCGTGCGCCCGCAATGCACTACTGATGACGTCACATATTACATCACTCATGACATGGTCACTGACATCACTCATGACATCACTGATAACATCTCAAATGACATCACTGATGACATCACTGATGACATCATCCAGTGATTGTGTGTTTTTATGAAAATTATATATTTTTTATATTTATGTATATCTCAAGGTCAAAGGAAGAATAAATGGGTATATAAGTGTCTAAATGGATACTTTTTTTTGGAATTTTTTTTGTGTAACTGACTGTTTAAGTGTATCATAGTGAATACATGGCTTACTGAGTAATCTTTAAATATTTAAATATCTGTATCAGTTTCTTACTTTGTGTATAAGTGGCTGCATGGGTTGGTGAGTAGCTACATGAGTGTCTATATAGGTTATTAGTTGGTTTTTTATCACTATGAGTGTCTGAGTTTCTGTATGGTTCGGTGGGGGGTATTACTTAGTGCATAGGTGCATGAATGAGTGACTCACTGTTTGTATGTGTTGAATACAGCATGTGTGCAGGACTGTATGGGTGGATGAGTGTGTGCATGGGTGTGTTAGTGAGTGAATGACTGTCTCAATAGTGTCTTTATGAGTAACTACATATGTTTTAAACTAGTATATGTGACTATTGGTGTATATATGTGAGTATATGTGAGAGTGAGAGATTGAAAGAGTTCCTGTATGAATAAGTATGTGTTTCTATAAGTGATTGTTTAAAAGAGTAAGTATATGTAAGTTTCTGTAGAAGTAAGTGTGGTGGTGTGTGTATAACTGTATATGCAAGTAAATGGATGATTGATTCTTTATTAGCATGAGTGACTATGTGTGTGAGTTACTCTATGGATGAGTGGCATTGTGTAACGGGATGTACAGGTGTATGAGTACATATGATGAGTGAGTACATGTATGAGTGACTGTAGAGGACTGTTGGTGAATTACTGTATGTGTATGTGGTTCTTAGAATTACTGAATAGGTTGTTGTAACTGATATTGATATGTTCATTATTTTGAACATTTTAGTTTCTATTTTTGAATGTGTGTTTCAATGGTTATATTAGGGGGAGAGGAGGTCTGCCACTCTATCACAAGGATGATGTCATCAGTGATGTCATCAGTGATGTCATTTGAGATGTCATCAGTGATGTCATGAGTGATGTCAGTGACCATGTCATGAGTGATGTAATATGTGACGTCATCAGTAGTGCATTGCGGGCGCGCGAGTTATAGTTAGCTGAACTAACTATAACGGGGCAATTTCATTGGTTTTTTACGAGTGAAATGTCCAGCTAACTATAACATGTGTGAAACCTTTGGTTTTTTCATTGAATATATATATATATATATATATATATATATATATATATATATATATATATATATATAATCAAGCGGAAGCCCCTTCCTCCCACTCTGGGGACCACTCCCTACCTATTATTATTAATGTATTTTCGATTGGGTCAGCCAGCCTGCAAAGGGTAGTCTATCTGTTGTTTATGGTTATTGGTTACACAATCAATGAAAGCAAAGTACCCTCTGCAGTAGCGGTTGGTGGTGGGAGTGCTGGCGGCCGGTGACATGGGGAGGGGCAGGGTGGGTGGCACTGGCGAGTAAACTGTGTATTACGGCCAAATACAGGTAATCAACATAAAAATAAATAAAATTATTTTCATTGTGCGCACCGCACTGCTGAATGCGATGCACTGTGTGCAACAATTTTTTTTTTTTTAATGTATTGTGTAATTACCTGTGATTGTCCTTAATCCATAGTTTACTATCCCCACCCTGCACCTTCCCACGTCACCGCCCGGCAGCACTCCCACCACCGACCGCTACTGACCTGATGTCGTATTACCATCTATAATATGAATATAAGCAATGATCATTGGATTAGATAAATAATCAGCCTTTTTGTAGTACCCAGGGCAGGGTGTAAGTGAAATTGTGCATTTGCCCTCATGTAACAGACAGAGTATGGCCAGTGCCACCGGCCGTAAGGCATCATACAAAAATATGAGTTTCCCCACCTGCAGACAGTAGTAGTAAATAAAACTAACAGGAGTCTGCATCATGTGGCTCATATCTGTTTCTCTTGGGTGCAAGCTTAGCTGACTGAGCTGGCATGCTGGCTACAACAGGGTTATGTAATTGCGCTAAACTACAGATAAGAAAAACACGACTGGTGTACCAGAGTACATAGTACGATTATAATGTCGGAAACTCCCACAAATGTTAGAGTCCAAGGAAGTAGGAGTAGAGATACTTACCACCAAATCACAAATGTTATGAACTGTGCTTGCTAGTGATACTGTGACACTATGTGTTGAATGATTTTAGTGTTTCTGTTTTGCTAAGAGTATTGGCTACAACATGTTCTTTTTCTTTCTTGATATAGATACTCCTTACACATCCACACCCAAACCATCTCAGAAGGAGTTGGCCGCCAGGGCCCGGCGCCGTAAACTGGAGGCCATTTGCGAAGAATATCGCCGGCTGGTGGCTCAGGCGGAGGAGGAGGCGGCTGCAGCTGCAGCCTCCTCCAATGCCCCGGGCCCCAGTCAGGCCCTGCCTCCAGTTTCACGGCACCATGGTCCGGCAGCCGCCCGCTGCCACGCATTCATCTTGACCACTGCTGCCCCCCACCCTGCATGTAACTGCAGGGCATTTCGCCGCCAGCTGCTCCGCCGGATGGCCCGCTTAGAGGAGAACCTAGAGGAGCGGGTAAAAATCCTGGTGGACAAACACCTGAAGGCCAGCCAACTATAGAGGACCTTGTCTCATTTGCCCCTTTTTTAATTCCTTTTGTTGGTGGGTGGGTTTTTGGGCATTGGAGATTCGTTCGAACCTTGGGACTCTTGGACTTTCGTTTCGTTTCGTTGTGGACATTGGTTGGGGTTAGGGAGGGGGGTGGGTTAGGTCAGAGTGGGATAGTTTATTTTTGTTAGGGGATATTACATTTTATACTATTTACTGATATGATGTTAATGTTTTGTGGTGGGTTACAGTTTTCCGAATTCAATCTAAGTTACATGGTTTGTTACTTTGTTGCCGTGCTGCTGCATGCCCACAGCCAGAGTTTGATTTAAAAGATCTGACGATTTTGTAACACACAAACCGACAGATGCAGTACCCCTCACTGAGTTATTTTTAATTGTCATAATAGTACTGTCAGTCTCTCCTCCTAGTCCATCCATACCTCCCACCAAACTTATCTTACTTGTGATTGATGATGAAGTTCGGCACACTGATGGCTGCATGGTTGGTGTCCCAAATGAACGGAGAAGATGCCATTATTGTGGTGGTAGTAGTAGACACTGGCAATAGCATTTGAAAAAAGAAAGAGAAAGTCACTTGACTGAGAGACTGTGGGAGGAGTAGTAGAACACAAAGTAAACTACAGCATGGGTGGGCAAGCAGAAGAAGATCCTTGCCCTGCCTTAGTTGAAATTCAATTAGTGTTGCTTTCACCACATCTGCCCCAGCAAGCGTGTGATCAATTGTTGGTGTACATTTAATGTAGTCACATCACACCTCAATATAAATCACACAGCCCGGGGGAAGAGGGTTAGGGATTGATGAATGGATGGGAAGTGGGGTTTTGGGAAAGGTTTGAGAAAAAAACCAGACAGTATGCATGGACACAACAAAAGTAAAACACAATCTTGTAAGACGACCATGATCCATTATCAAAGAAATCAAAGTATAAAGTGAGAAAAAGCAAATGCATGCATGCTGAGGAAGAGAACTTGATGGTTAATGATAATGAGTTGTACTTACTACTATTACCCAATGAGACAGTACAGGGAAGAAATTATTAATATGAAATTTACCTTGCATGTCTGCCGCCCTCAGAGCTCAGACCGAACCAAATTACATGCTGTACCGGGCTTACTTTTATTTTTCAAGCTAGCAAAGGAAATGAAAAAATAGTTGTAGGGATCAATTACCAAACAAACCACAACACACAGTCGTAATGATTGAAGAGAAAAAAGGAATCAAATAAATGTAAAGACGAATGATGAATGATACTAAAGTTACTGTATTATCCTGGTCCAAATGTGGAGTTGCATCATTCTCGTCATTCCTCTTGGTCCTCCCTTCCATGGACACTCCGCACATCAATCTTGGGTACCACTGCCTGCCTAATGCGGATTGGTAAGGTAAGTGTGAGTCGTTTCTCCCACTATAGCACAGGTTAAAGGCCGGCCTGTAAGTGTAGATGGAAAAACAAACGGGGTATTGAAAAATTACTGCATTTAAAACAATAAACTCAATTACAGTGGATTGCAAGAAGAGAAGACAAGACTCTGGAGAGAACACTTTCAGACTGAGGCACCTTGGATAGGATACATAGTGTCTACTCTACAGCATTAACAACAACAACGGGACAGGACTCAGGAGCCAGCACAGCCACAGAACAGGAGAACCGCGGCACAGGCCAGGCACCCTACCCCTTACTTACATTTTGACCGAGCCAAACAAATGTCATATGCACTACAGCAACCTAGCATTTTCCAAATGAAGTGACTAAATCAATGCGCCACTGTCCCTCATACCACTACACTCTACTCCAGTCCACACCACTACACGGACATCTAGCCTAGGTCTGCTGTGGTTCTTGTACAAACTGCTTACCTTTTAAGTCAGCCCATGAAATGCAGTTATTCCATCAATTATCTCCGATCCAACTGACTGTGTGCAAAGATAGTATGCTCAGCAGCATCATGATGATGACCGTGTGGTACGTATTCTCAACTCAGTCTGTAGTGACTGATTAAGTTTATAATATATTCCATATTACAAAATTGCAACGGATATTAGCCGGCACCTGCAGTGGTAGGAGTACAATGTGGTTATTAAACAACAAGGAAACATTAACTGTCACCTCACCTGAGTCAGTTTTACTTTGTCGATAAACTAGTATAGTTCTACTTCATGCACATTCATTCGTAGTCAGCCAGCATCCAATACAATGCATGCCATCATTCACAATAATCACTCATTACCTGTCTTGCTGTTCTCTTTGGCTGTCAGATCTAATGCCTGCCTAGCCTTCTGACAGTCAGTGATGAGTTTCTTTCGGCTTGGAAACAAAACGGAATATAGCTGGAGTCACGTTTCACTTCTTATGGAGGGACTGTTAGAGGCAACATGTATGTACTATTCTCCATCATTCTCCATCCAATGTCTGGCTTGCTTGAAATGTATTTAGGGAGAGTAAGGAAGATGGAGCAGGACCCTGAGGAGTGGAGTGGACAGTTATGCACAGACGTGCAACTCCAATAGGGAAATAAAAAGAGGAGACTGTTGATGGATTTGTTGTGATTAGATTTAGAACCAGAAAAACAGATACACAGTCACACGCAAATAAAGGAAGGGAGAACAATTTGAAAGCCTAGTTGTCAGGGAAGAGGAGCTCATCCTCAAACTCTGGTGGTTCGGACAGAAGTACGTCTAACAACCCACTACTTATGTCATCGAAGTCGCTCTCCTCTTCCTGCTGTGATTCACGCATTTAGTACTCCAGTGGTATAAAGTGTTGATTCATTTTGATCATGGTTAACCTCTCAACGCTTTTGGGCGAGAGACTGGTCCTTTTGACAGTAACAATGGCACCAGCAGCACTGAAAACACGCTCTGAAGAGACACTTGCAACAGGGCAAGCAACATACTTTATCGCCAGCCTGCTGAGCACTGGCCATTGGCTTCTTTTCCCATACCAATACACCAATGGGCTTTGCTCCATGAAGACCTCTGTTGTGTCATCTAGATAGGCCTGAACCATCCGCTCAATGTTCAGGGGTGCTCCGATTTGCTTGGCCTCTTTTGCCTTTGCATCAGTCATGGACGTACAAAACCCTCTCCGTAGAAACCAATCACCTGCCATTTTTTTAAATGTGCCTGATGACCCTGTTGGTGCTGTTGATGTTATTGCTGACAGTGTTGTTGCATGCTGGGAGGCAAACGCACTGCTCTCAGCCTCTGAAGTAGAACTTAACTCTGGGTGCCCTGCAGTACTTTTTCTGCCCTGGGGGGGCGGGCCTCTAATTATGATCCGTTCGTTTTCAAAGTCAGTGGCTTCCTCAGCTATCAAATTTTTGTACTGGGCAACATCCACTTCTGAAAAAGGAATTACTTCATTACTGCGCAGCAATAATTTGTAATATGGATCAAAAATTGAGGCAGTAATGTAATGTGGATGTGACACAATGTTATTTTGAATCCTTGTATTGTCAGATAAGCGAGCGACTAAGGTGTCTGCCAAATAATATGCGTCTACTTTGTCATCCACACCTGCGTACATTTCTGACACCTCCTTCAGCTCTTGTTCTAGCATGTACAACAATGGGATAGCTTGGCCCATAGTACAGTCCTCCCTGCTCACTTCATGAGTGAAGACCTCAAAAGGAAGTAGCATCTCTGTCAGGCATTTGACGAGGTCCCATTGGGCCATCTCAACTGTCATGCCTTTCACAGTAGGATCCCCTGACCTTTTCATGACATAAACATTAAGTGGTATGTACTGCTCAAACAGACGCTCAGGCAAGTAATACGTTGAGTTCCAACGTGTTGGTACCGCCTGGATGAGTGCTTTGACTGGCATTTTATGCTCACGTTGAATGACCCTCAGCTGCTTCCGGGCTTTAAAAGAATGGTTGAAATGTGTACATATTCTTCTGAAGGTGGTCAGTAAGCTGCTGACTTTGCTTTCATTTTTCAGAAAGTCTTGAACAACAATGTTAATGCAGTGTGCCAAACATGGGACCCTAAAATAGCCACCATCTTTCATGGCCCTAACTACATTACTGCCATTGTCCGTGGCAACAAAACCAATGGCAAGCCCTCTTGGTCGCAGTCACTTAAACACCTTGCTGTTAAACTCATCCAAAATGTTTGCAGCAGTATGAGATTTCTCCATAGCAAACATGGCTACAGTTGCATGTTTGCGAGTGTCTTTAAAAATCTCAGCGGTGTCAACAACACCGTCAGATATCTTATCTTTAACACCCGAAAAAGAGACCCAGTGTGCAGTGATGCACATGTAATCAGTGGCTTGGCAACTGGTCCACATGTCTGTTGTCAGGTGTATACTCTGAACAGCACTCTGTTTCAAGGCTTTTCCAAGCAATTCCAGCATGTTGTGATGTAGTGCTGGAACAGCAACTCTTGCGAAATAGTAGCGGCTGGGAATTTTCCATTTTGGGCAGATGGTGGTCACAAATTCAAGAAAACCCACCCCTTCAACAAAAGAAAAAGGGAGAAGGTCCAGTGCTAACATTTTAGCCAGCTTTGCATTGTACAAACGTGCTATTGGGTGGTTGCGTTCGTACTGCCCCTCCGGCCTAGTAAACATGCTAAGAATGGTAGGCTGCATGGTATTCCTTACTGTGGTCAACGTCGCACTTTATGGGCCAGCAGTACTCCTTTGTGTCTCAGGCTGACTATTACTCTTGTGGCAATGAGATGTGGCTGAGGATGTGGGCGTTACCACTGCAGTGCTGGGGACAGGGCTACTTTGTGTACCACTACCACAGAGAATGTCTCCCTCTTCTTCCTGTTCCACCGTGAGCAGACTTTCAACTTGTTTATACCCAACAGCAATGGTTCCAGTTTTCATGCGACTAAGGTGCTCCTCCGACTGGATTGCGTGGTGTTTTTTCAGATGGGTCATTTGGCCTCCGGTACCATAGTTTGTACCAAGCTTACCACGACTAACAGAGGTATGACAAACGGAGCATATAGCAATGTTCTCCTCCTTTCCGCTAAGCGTTAAGAAGTCCCACACTGGAGAGCTTAACTCTTGTCTCCGGCCCTTTGCTAATGTAAATATGGAAGCTGGAGGTCGTGTTGGTGTTACCTGTGTTGGAGGTATGCGTGCTACATCCCTCGCAGCCATTTTGGATAGTGTAAAAATGTTGGTCTCCATCTCCTCAGGCCCGGGAGTGATGTTTGTGATGACTGGCTCATCATCATCATCATCATCCTGCTCTTCTACATCAACCTCCATAAGTGTAAGGCTTTCTGGAACCTTCCTTTTCCCATACCTGCTCTTGTGACGTGTTTCCCTCTCAGACTCAGTTTGTGGCTTTCAAGTGGCATCTAGATCATCAGAAGGGGGTCTTGGTGAAGAACTTGATGTACTAACCCTCCTTTTCCTTGCTGGGGATTTGGAAGCCAATGGAACTTCTAAAGGAGTGGCTTCCTCTTCTTCCTCTGCATGAGGCTCAATTTCCTGAACTGCCCCTACTTCGGGAGGAACTACAGCTACTATTGCATGTGGGGGTTGCGGCTGTTGACCACTTATCTGCTGTGTTCCCTCCTGCATTGATTGTGTACTACTTTGAGATAGCGATAAGTTTAGATCAGGTTCAGCATCACTGCTTTCCACCATAAGGCTGGCTACCTCTTCCACACTCATCTGCTTGGGCCTGGGTTGGTGGGTTGGGCCCACTGATGTGGAGGTGCTGCCCCCAGCTTGGCCCCCCGACACCGCTGCTGCAGGTGTCATTTTTGGTGTCCCAAAAAAGGTTTTGGGAGGCACATCAGACTTAAGTAACACTTCCTTCTTCTTCTGTTCCTTCTTCTCCATGGCAACTTTCTTGGTACCGGAGGACCTGCTACCTGCTTTCTTTGGGTGCATCTTCTTCAGATGTCAAAACAGCACTCAGTTGCACAAGTTGCAGAGATGCCTGGTCAGGTCACTCACACGTCACGTCGTGTACAGCAGCAGGACGTCGGTCTGGCACCACAACGGTCGATGATGATGACACACCTCCTCTGTCTTTTGTGCACCTAAAAGCAAAAAAGCCAGAAGAACATCAGTCAAAAGATCAATGATATAATATAAAACTTCTTAGTGTCTGGTGGGTGGTCAAAATTATTAAATTTTATGAAGTCAGTGAACAACAACAGTATAGCCATTAAAGAGACTGACAAGGCCAGGGATCCTGGTGTACTTGTACCGTGTACACTCAGGAAGAAGAATAGCAAAGAACAAAAACATACATGTAGTCTAGCCTGTTTGCCCTAAATAAAAATGTGTGCATCTTATGGGATGGTTGCAGCATCAGGGAGCAACAACAACAAACATATACACATAAAAACAAAAGGCATTCATTTACAACACCCAAAAAGTGAAATGTACCCCCGAAAAAAAGTAAAGGACACATTTTACAATTCAATCCAAAGCCATACATGATGTTGAAATTTAACGCACAACGCAAAAACAGTTGTTTGAATTCGATGCACACGTGATGATTGATGAGTAGTACCCCTGGGCCTACTGTACGACTAGGCCACAAGTTTGGAGGCCTATGGAAAAAGCACAGTGGCTGGTACCACAAAATGGCCGCCACCACATGACCAGGCCACTCACAAAAACAAGAAAAGGTCAGGAATACAAGACAGACAATGCAGGCCTATTGCAAAAGCACAATGCCTGCCTTCCTAAAATGGCTGCCACACACATGCTCAGGCCACCCACCACAATAATAACCAAAAAGTAATTACAAAGGACAGGAACAGGAAGTTGTAGTGTCTGTGGAACTTACTTCCTCTCATAAAAATATTTTTTTAAAAATAAAAGCTTCTCCGTGCTCCAACACTACAGCAGAATGACAACCTGAGGAGTTTTTTTAGCAAAATGCACAAAATCAGCGTTTTCGAGAAGGATTTATGTTGCTCGCAAGATATTGTTTGCCAGATTGCAAATGCTGCGTGTTCGGGATCGCGAACTGTACAAAAAGGCTTTATCGCGGGCGCGAACACGCATATTGAGAGCGCGAAAATGATGAAAACTGTAAGTCCGCATTGTCACGCTGTGCAGAGTTACTGAAAGTACGCGAGCTGAATCCCTAGGGTTACCTACTGGCTGAAAAGCCCTATTTATTTAACACACACCCAAAAGCTGCTATCCCACCCCAAAAAACACCTTTTGCAATGAAATCCAAAGCCATCCATGGTGTAAAAAAAAAATCAACAGACAACACAAACTGTAAATTTAAATAATGCACCAAAGATTTGAGGATGACTACCTCTGGGCCTACTGGCAGACTAGGCCATAAGCTTGGAATAGAATGGCAAAAGCAAGCACACTGCTTGGATGGCTCCACAAAATGGCCACCACACACCCACAACAACAAGAAATGGAAGACAGTCAATGTATGCCTATGGCAAAAGCACAATGCCTGCCTTCCTAAAATGGCCGCCACACACATATTCAGGCCACCCACCACAATAATAACCAAAAAGTGATTACAAAGGACAGGAACAGGAAGTTGTAGTGTCTGTGGAACTTACTTCCTCTCATAAAAATATATTTTTTTAAATAAAAGCTTCTCCGTACTCCAAAACTACAGCTGAATGACAACCTGAGGAGTTTTTTTAGCCAAATGCACAAAATCAGCGTTTTCGAGATGGATTTATGTTGCTCGCGAGATATTGTTTGCCAGATTGCAAATGCTGCGTGTTCGGGATCGCGAACTGTACAAAAAGGCTTTATCGCGTGCGCGAACACGCATATTGAGAGCGCGAAAATGATGAAAACTGTAAGTCCGCATTGTCACGCTGTGCAGAGTTACTGAAAGTACGCGAGCTGAATCCCTAGGGTTACCCACTGGCTGAAAAGCCCTATTTATTTAACACACACCCAAAAACTGCTATCCCACCCCAAAAAACACCTTTTGCAATGAAATCCAAAGCCATCCATGGTGTAAAAAAAAATCAACAGACAACACAAACTGTAAATTTAAATAATGCACAAAAGATTTGAGGATGACTACCTCTGGGCCTACTGGCAGACTAGGCCACAAGCTTGGAATAGAATGACAAAAGCAAGCACACTGCTTGGATGGCTCCACAAAATGGCCGCCACACACCCACAACCACAAGAAATGGAAGACAGTCAATGTACGCCTATGGCAAAAGCACAATGCCTGCCTTCCTAAAATGGCCGCCACACTCATGCTCAGGCCACCCACCACAATAATAACCAAAAAGTGATTACAAAGGACAGGAACAGGAAGTTGTAGTGTCTGTGGAACATACTTCCTCTCATAAAAATATTTTTTTAAAAATAAAAGCTTCTCCGTGCTCCAAAACTACAGCTGAATGACAACCTGAGGAGTTTTTTTAGCAAAATGCACAAAATCAGCGTTTTCGAGAAGGATTTATGTTGCTCGCGAGATATTGTTTGCCAGATAGCAAATGCTGCGTGTTCGGGATCGCAAACTGTACAAAAAGGCTTTATCGCGGCACGAACACGCAAATTGAGACCGCGACAATGACGAAAACTGTAAGTCTGCGTTGTCGCGCTGTGCAGAGTAACCGAAAGTACGCAAGATGAATCCCCAGGGTTACCTACTGGTTGAAAAGCCCTATTTATTTAACACACACCCAAAAACTGCTATCCCACCCCAAAAAACACCTTTTGCAATGAAATCCAAAGCCATTCATGGTGTAAAAAAAAAATCAACAGACAACACAAACTGTAAATTTAAATAATGCACCAAAGATTTGAGGATGACTACCTCTGGGCCTACTGGCAGACTAGGCCACAAGCTTGGAATAGAATGGCAAAAGCAATCACACTGCTTGGATGGCTCCACAAAATGGCCGCCACACACCCACAACAACAAGAAATGGAAGACAGTCAATGTATGCCTATGGCAAAAGCACAATGCCTGCCTTCCTAAAATGGCCGCCACACACATGCTCAGGCCACCCACCACAATAATAACCAAAAAGTGATTACAAAGGACAGGAACAGGAAGTTGTAGTGTCTGTGGAACTTACTTCCTCTCATAAAAATATGTTTTTTTTAAATAAAAGCTTCTCCGTGCTCCAAAACTACAGCTGAATGACAACCTGAGGAGTTTTTTTAGCCAAATGCACAAAATCAGCGTTTTCTAGATGGATTTATGTTGCTCGCGAGATATTGTTTGCCAGATTGCAAATGCTGCGTGTTCGGGATCGCGAACTGTACAAAAAGGCTTTATCGTGTGCGCGAACACATGTATTGAGAGCGCG
This sequence comes from Triturus cristatus, assembly GCF_964204655.1. NCBI lineage: Eukaryota > Metazoa > Chordata > Amphibia > Caudata > Salamandridae > Triturus > Triturus cristatus. Next base: position 127,608,123 of record NC_140592.1, on the reverse strand, counting down.
AAAATGACGAAAACTGTAAGTCCGCGGTGTCGCGCTGTGCAGAGTTACCGAAAGTATGCGAGCTGAATCCCTAGGGTTACCTACTGGCTAAAAAGCCCTATTTATTTACCACACACCCAAAAACTGCTATTCCACCCCAAAAAACACCTTTTGCAATAAAATCCTAAGCCATCCATGGTGTAAAAAAAAATCAACAGACAACACAAATTGTAAATTTAAATAACGCACCAAAGATTTGAGGCTGACTACCTCTGGGCCTACTGGCAGACTAGGTGACAAGCTTGGAACAGTCAATGTAAGCCTATGGCAAAAGCACAATGCCAGCCTTCACAAAAAGGCCGCCACACACATGGCCAGGAGGGCACAACAACAACAAGCATAAGCCAAGGGGAATAAAGAAAAGAAATGCAGGCCTTTATGGAAAAAGAAGCACACACTACTAAACTACCACCACAAAATTGCCACAAGCCACATGGGCACTCACAGTCACAACAGGCCATGGAAAACAATGAACTGAAGCAGGCCTATAATATATGACTGGACAAAGGAGGCCTGCTAAATAACACAGCTTTAATACAAAAATGAAAATCAAGAGGGCTACGAAAGGATTGGAAAGAAGTGACACATCAAGCACACACATCCAACAAAGGTATTTCACACACACACACACACACACACCAACAGTGAAATACACCACAGCCACATTTAGCATTTCAATCCTATGCCATCCATGCCCTACATGATGTTGAAATTCTACAGACACCACGAAACATGGACCCATGGGTACCCTACTGGCTGAAATTGCAGAGAAAAACAACTAGGCTCCTATTGAAAGTACAGGCCACCCGCCACAAAAATAATTTTGAAAAACAATGAAAATCCCAGAAAAATGTAGGTACAAACAAGCCCCAATGAAACAAACACACCAATTCTGCAACTTACTTGTAGTAAATTAAATCTCAAATCAAAAAGTCCTCAAATAAATCCTTCCAGCTCCAAATACAAATGAAAGTGAACAGCACATGCACAAAGCACTGGGAGGAGCCTGCTGGACAGGAACAGGAAGTTGTAGACTGAGGGGCACTTCCTTCCTCTTGAAAAAAAGAGTTAAAAATATTAAAGGACTCTTCCTCACACAAAAGACTACAACAAAATCACAATCTGAGGAGTTTTTCTGAGAAAAATGATAATTTTAGAGAAGGTTTTATGAAGCTCGAGAGATATTCTTCACCAGATTGTAGTTTTTGCATGTTCGGGATCGCAATCTTACCAAGACAGCCGCCGGAAGTCAGTTCGCGCGCCCGAAAGACGTGTTCGCGTTCGCACACTCTCGCGGGCTTTGGCAGTCATATTACAAACCTCGTGGCGCTCGCGAACGGACAGAAAAGCAAGTTGGAGATCGCAGAATCACGGTAAGACGTTGCCACGCGCGCAAGAATGAATATTGAGCGCGCGAGGAAGCAAACCTACTACGCTACGCACTAGATTGCGTAGCAATCTGCAACTTCGCGCTGTACGCGAATCGCGAAGTTACCTAAACTTCGCAAGCTCCGCGAATGGAGCGTAGTTCAACGCCCAGGCTTAGTCTTGACCCTGCTCCTCATGGGAACAGTCAAGCCTGAACTGCCAAGTTAGGTCCTCCCTGGACTGGAAACAAGAATTCTGGGACTGGTTTCGGGGTATCACCCCTCATCAGTCAGGCTAGCTTGATTCCAGTGGTGCAGCAAGTTGGGGACCCACGTCTAGGCATACCTTTATCTCCTTAGGGTGCACATAGCAACTTCACAAAATATCATGATAGACAGAGTGTTGGAATGTTTCAAACACTCACCTCTAGTCACAGATCTGGGTTTAATCCATTGTTATTTTCCCTGGTACGTCACCCCAGTTTGGACCCAGACATATGCAAAATAGTCTTGACCCTGCTACCTATGGGAACAGTTAAGCCCGAACTGCCAAACTAGGTCCTCCCTGGCCTGGAAACAAGTATTCTGGGACTTGTTTTCGGTTACCACCCCGCTTCAGATAGGCTAGCTTGAATCCAATGGTGCAGCAGGCAAGGGACCCACATCTAGACATACCCTTATCCACTTAGGGCGCACATAACAACTTAAAAAAATAACAGGATGGACAGTGTTGAAATTTTTCAAAAACACACCTCCAGTCAAAGATCTGGGTCCTCCCTGGACTTGAAACAAGAATTCTGGGACTGGTTTTGGGGTGTCACCCCTCATCAGCTAGGCTAGCTTGAATCCAGTGGTGCAGAGAGCAAGGGACCCAGGTCTAGGCATATCCTTATCCCCACTTAGGGCACATATAGCAACTTCAAAAATTAACATGATGGACAGAGTGTTGAGACTTTTGAAACATACACCTCCAGCCAAACATCAGGGTTTAATCCATCTTTAATTTGCCTGCCACGTCACCCAAGTTCTGGACCCAGCCATATGTAAATCAGTCTTGACCCTGCTCCTCAGAGGAACAGTCAAGCCCGAACCGCCCAGCTAGGTCCTCCCTGGACTGGAAACAAGTATTCTGGGACTGATTTTGTGGAATCACCACTCTTCAGCCAGGCTAGCATGAATCCAGTGGTGCAGTGAGCAAGGGACCCAGGTCTAGGCATATCCTTATCCACTTAGGGTGACTATAGCAACTTCTCAAAATAACATGATGGACAGAGTGTTGAAACTTTTCAAACACTCACCTCTAGTCAAAGATCTATGTTTAATCCATCATTATTTTGCTTGCCACGTCACCCCAGTTCTGGACCCGACAATAAGTAAGTCAGTCTTGACCCTGCTCCCCATGGGAACAGTCAAGCCTGAACTGCCAAGCTAGGTTCTCCCTGGACTGGAAACACGTATTGTAGGCCTGGTTTCGGGGTATCACCCCTCATCAGCCAAGCTAGCTTGAATCCAGTGGTGCAGTGAGCAAGGGACCGACAACTAGTCATACCCTTATCCACTTAGGGCACATATAGCAACTTCTAAAAATAACATGATGGACAGAGTGTTGAAACTTTTCAAACACTCACCTCCAGTTAAAGATCTAGGTTTAATCCATCTTCATTTTGCTCACCACGTCACCCCAGTTCTGGAGCTAGCCATTAGTATATCAGTCTACACCCTGCTCCTCATGGGAACAGTCAAGCCCGTACTGCCAAGCTAGGTCCTCCCTGGACTGATAACAAGTACTATGGGACTGGGTTCATGGTATCACCCCTCATCAGCCAAACTAGCTTGTATCCAGTGATGCAGCGAGCAAGGGACCCACGACTAGGCATACCCTTATCCACTTAGGGTGCACATCGCAACATCACAAAATACTATGACAGAGTTTTGGAACATTTCAAACACTCATCTGCATTCACAGATCTGGGTTTAATACATTGATATTTTCCCTGGTACATAACCCCAGTTTGAACCCAGCCATATGCAAATCAATCTTGAACCTGCTCTCATAGAAACATTCCACCCCGAACTGCCAAGCTAGGTCCTCCCTGGACTGGAAACAAGTATTCTCGGACTGGTTTCGGGCTATCACCCCTCATCACCAGGGTAGCTTGAATTCAGATGTGCAGCGAGCATGTGACCCACGTCTAGGCATACCCTTATTAATTTAGGGTGCACATCGAAACTCGACAAAAGACCATGATGGACAGAGTGTTGAAACTTTTCAAACACACGCCTCCAGCCAAAGATCTGGGTTTAATCCAACTTTATTTTGCTCGCCATGTCACCCCTGTTCTGGACCCAGCCATATGTAAATCAGTCTTGACCCTGCTCCCCATGGGAACAGTAAGGCCCGTACTGACAAGCTAGGTTCTCCCTGGACAGAAAACAAGTACTCTGGGACTGGGTTCAGGGTATCAACCCTCATCACCCAAACTAGCTTGAATCCAGTGGTGCAGCGACCAAGGGACCAATATCTATGCGTACCCTTATCCACTTAGGGTGCATATAGCAGCTTCACAAAATAACATGATAGACAGAGTGTTGGAAGGTTTCAAACACTCACCTACAGTCACCGATCTGTGTTTAATCCATTGTTATTTTCCCTGGTACGTCACCCCAGTTTGGACCCAGCCATATGCAAATCAGTCTTGACCCTGTTCACCATGGGAACAGTCCAGCCCGAACTGAGAAGCTAGGTCCTCCCTGGACTGTACACAAGTAAACTGGGACTGGTTTCGGGGTATCACCCCTCATCAGCCAAGCTAGCTTGAATCCAGTGGTGAAGCGAGCACGGGACCCACGACTAGGCATACCCTTTTCCACTTAGGGTGCATATAGCAACTTCTCAAAATAACATGATGGACAGAGTGTTGAAACTTTTCAAACACTCACCTCAAGTTAAAGATCTAGGTTTAATCGATCTTTATTTTACTCGCCTCGTCACCCCACTTCCGGAGCTAGCCATTAGTAAATCAGTCTTCACCCTGCTCCCCATGGGAACAGTCAAGCCCGTACTGCCAAGCTAGGTCCTCCCTGGACTGATAACAAGGACTATGGGACTGGGTTCAGGGTATCACCCCTCATCAGCCAAACTAGCTTGTATCCAGTGGTGCAGCGAGCAAGGGACCCACATCTAGGCATACCCTTATCCACTTAGGGCGCACATCGCAACATCACAAAATACCATGATAGACAGAGTTTTGGAATATTTCAAACACTCACCTGCAGTCACAGATCTGGGTTTAATACATTGATATTTTCCCTGGTACATCACCCCAGTTTGGACCCAGCTATATGCAAATCAGTCTTGAACCTGCTCTCATAGGAACATTCCACCCCGAACTGCCAAGCTAGGTCCTCCCTGGACTTGAAAAAAGTATTCTCACACTGGTTTCGGGCTATCACCCCTCATCAGCCAGGCTAGCTTGAATTCAGATGTGCAGCAAGCAAGTGACCCATGTCTAGGCATACCCTTATTCTTTTAGGGTGCACATTGAAACTCCACAAAATAACATGATGGACAGAGTGTTGAAACTTTTCAAACACACACCTCCAGCCAAAGATCTGGGTTTAATGATTCTTTATTTTGCTCGCCACGTCGCCCCAGTTCTGCATCCAGCCATATGTAAATCAGTCTTGACCCTGCTCCCCATGGGAACAGTAAAGCCCGAACTGCCAAGCTAGGTATTCCCTGGACTGAAAACAAGAATTCTGGGACTGGTTTTGGGGTTTCAGCGAAGCTAGATTGAAGCCAGTGGTGCACTGAGCAAGTGACCCGCGTCTAGGCATACCCTTATTCTTTTAGGGTGCACATCGAAACTCCACAAAATAACATGATAGACAGAGTGTTGAAACTTTTCAAACACTCACCTCCAGTAAAAGATGTAGGTTTAATCCATCCTTATTTTGCTCACCACGTCACACCAGTTCTGGAGCCAGCCATATGTAAATCATTCTTGACCATGCTCCCCATGGGAACAGTCAAGCCTGTACTGCCAAGATTGGTCCTCCCTGGACTGGGAACAAGTACTCTTGGACTGGGTTCAGGGTATCACCCCTCATCAGCCAAACTAGCTTGTATCCAGTGGTGCAGCGAGCAAGGGACCTACGTCTTCTGCATACCCTTATCCACTTAGGGCGCACATATCAACTTCACAAAATAACATGATAGACAGAGTGTTGGAACGTTTCAAACACTCAACTACAGTCACAGATCTGGGTTTAATCCATAGGTTTTTTCCCTGGTACGTCACCCCCAGTTAGGAAACCAGCCATATGCAAATCAGTCTTGAGCATGCTCCCTATGCAAACAGTCAAGTCCGAACTGCCAAGCTCGGGCCTCCCTGCACTAGAAACAAATATTCTGAGACTGGTTTCAAGGTATCACCCCTCATCAGCCAGGCTAGCTTTAATCCGGATGTGCAGCGAGCAAGGGACCCATGTCTAGGCATACCCTTATCCACTTAGGGTGCACATAGCAACTTCACAAAATAACATGATGGACAGAGTGTTGAAACTTTTTCAAACACTTACCTTCAGTCAAGGATCTGGGTTTAATCCATCTTTATGTTACTCGCCAAGTCTACCCAGTTCTGGACCCAGCCATATGTAAATCAGTCTTGACCCTGCTCCCCATGGCAACGGTCAAGCCCGAACTGCCAAGCTAGGTCCTCACTGGACAGAAAACAAGTTTTCGGACACTGGTTTTGGGGTATCACCCCTCATCAGCCAGGCTAGCTTAAATCCAGTGGTGCAGTGAGCAAGGGACCCAGGTTTAGGCATATCCTTATCCACTTATGGCGCATATAGCAACTTCACAAAATACCATGACGGACAGCGTGTTGAAACCTTTCAAACACACACCTCCAGCCAAAGATCTGGGTTTAATCCATCCTTATTTTGCTCGCCACGTCACCCCAGTTCTGGACCCAGCCATACATAAATCATTCTTGACCCTGCTCCCCATGGGAACAGGCAAGCCCGAACTGCCAAGCTAGGTCCTCCCCGGATTGGAAACAAGAATTCTGTGTCTGCTTTTGGGGTATCACCACTCATCAGCCAGGCTAGCTTGAATCCAGATGTGCAGCGAGCAAGAAACCCATGTCTAGGCATACCCTCATCCACTTAGGGTGCATATAGCAACTTTACAAAATAACATGATAGACAGTGTTGAAACTTTCCAAACACTCACCTCCAGTTAAAGATGTAGGTTTAATCCATCCTTATTTTGCTCGCCACGTCACCCCAGTTCTGGAGCCAGCCATATGTAAATCATTCTTGACCATGCTCCCCATGGGAACAGTCAAGCCTGTACTGCCAAGCTTGGTCCTCCCTGGACTGGAAACAAGTACTCTGGGACTGGGTTCAGGGTATCACCCCTCATCAGGCAAACTAGCTTGTATCCAGTGGTGCAGCGAGCAAGGGACCTACGTCTCTGCATACCCTTATCCACTTAGGGCGCACATATCAACTTCACAAAATAACATGATAGACAGAGAGTTGGAACATTTCAAACACTCAACTACAGTCACAGATCTGGGTTTAATCCATTCTTATTTTCCCTGGTACGTCACCCCAGTTTGGACCCAGCCATATGCAAATCAGTCTTGACCCTGCTCCCTATGCGAACAGTCAATCCCGAACTGCCAAGCTCGGTCCTCCCTGGACTAGAAACAAGTATTCTGGGACTGGTTTCAAGGTATCACCCCTCATAATCCATGCTAGCTTGAATCCGGATGTGCAGCGAGCAAGGGACCCATGTGTAGGCATACCCTTATCCACTTAGGGTGCACATAGCAACTTCACAAAATAACATGATGGACAGAGTGTTGAAACTTTTTCAAACACTTACCTCCAGTCAAGGATCTGGGTTTAATCAATCTTTATGTTGCTCGCCACGTCTACCGAGTTCTGGACCCAGCCATATGTAAATCAGTCTTGACACTGCTCCCCATGGCAACGGCCAAGCCCGAACTACCAAGCTAGGTCCTCACTGGACTGGAAACAAGTTTTCGGACACTGGTTTTGGGGTATCACCCCTCATCAGCCAGGCTAGCTTAAATCCAGTGGTGCAGTGAGCAAGGGACCCAGGTTTAGGCATATCCTTATCCACTTATGGCGCAAATAGCAACTTCACAAAATACCATGACGGATAGCGTGTTGAAACTTTTCAAACACACACCTCCAGCCAAAGATCTGGGTTTAATCCATCCTTATTTTGCTTGCCATGTCACCCCAGTTCTGGACCCAGCCATACATAAATCAGTCTTGACCCTGCTCCCCATGGGAACAGTCAAGCCCGAACTGCCAAGCTAGGTCCTCCCCGGATTGGAAGAAGAATTCTGTGTCTGCTTTTGGGGTATCACCCCACATCAGCCAGGATAGATTGAATCCAGTAATGCAGCGAGCAAGAGACCCAGGTCTAGGCATATCCTCATCCACTTAGGGTGCATATAACAACTTCACATAAAAATATGACGGACAGCATGTTGAAACTTTTCAAACACACACCTCCAGTTAAAGATCACTAGTTTAATCCATATTTATTTTGCACGCCACATCACCCCAGTTCTGGACCCATCCATAGGTAAATCAGTCTGGACCCTGCTCCCCATGGGAACAGTGAAGCCCGAACTGCCAAGCTAGGACTTCCCTGGACTGGAAACAAGTATTCTGGGACTGGTTTCAAGGTATCACTCCTCATCAGCCATGCTAGCTTGAATCCGGATGTGCAGCGAGCAAGGGACCCATGTCTAGGCATACCCTTATCCACTTAGGGTGTACATAGCAAATTCACAAAATAACATGATGGACAGAGTGTTGAAACTTTTTCAAACACTTACCTCCAGTCAAGGATCTGGGTTTAATCCATCTTTATGTTGCTCGCCACATCTACCTAGTTCTGGACCCAGCATTTGTAAATCAGTCTTGACCCTGCTTCCCATGGCAACGGTCAAGCCCGAACTGCCAAGCTATGTCCTCACTGGACTAGAAACAAGTTTTGGGACACTGGTTTTGGGGTATCACCCCATATCAGCCAGGCTAGCTTAAATCCAGTGGTGCAGTGAGGAAGGGACCCAGGTTTAGGCATATCCTTATCCACTTTTGGCGCATATAGCAACTTCACAAAATACCATGACGGATAGCGTGTTGAAACTTTTCAAACACACACCTCTAGCCAAAGATCTGGGTTTAATCCATCCTTATTTTGCTCGCCACGTCACCCCAGTTCTGGACCCAGCCATACATAAATCAGTCTTGACCCTGCTCCCCATGGGAACAGACAAGCCCGAACTGCCAAGCTAGGTCCTCCCCCGATTGGAAACAAGAATTCTGTGTCTGCTTTTGGGGTATCACCCCACATCAGCCAGGATAGATTGAATCCAGTAATGAAGCGAGCAAGGGAACCAGGTCTAGGCATACCCTCATCCACTTAGGGTGCATCTAACAACTTCACAAAAAAACATGATGGACAGCGTGTTGAAACTTTTCAAACACACACCTCTAGCCAAAGATCTAGGTTTAATCCATCTTTATTTAGGTCGCCACGTCACCCCACTTCTGGACCTAGCCATATGTAAATCAGTCTTGACCCTGCTCCCCATGGGAACAGTCAAGCCCGAACTGCCAAGCTAGGTCCTCCCCGGATTGGAACAAGAATTCTGTGTCTGCTTTTGGGGTATCACCCAGGATAGATTGAATCCAGTAATGCAGCGAGCAAGAGACCCAGGTCTAGGCATACCTTCATCCACTTAGGGTGCATATAACAACTTCCCAAAAAAACATGACGGACAGCATGTTGAAACTTTTCAAACACACCTCCAGTTAAAGATCACTAGTTTAATCCATATTTATTTTGCACGCCACATCACCCCAGTTCTGGACCCATCCATAGGTAAATCAGTCTGGACCCTGCTCCCCATGGGAACAGTGAAGCCCGAACTGCCAAGCTAGGACTTCCCTGGACTGGAAACAAGTATTCTGGGACTGCTTTCAAGGTATCACCCCTCATCAGCCATGCTAGCTTGAATCCGGATGTGCAGCGAGCAAGGGACCCATGTCTAGGCATACCCTTATCCACTTAGGGTGTACATAGCAAATTCACAAAATAACATGATGGACAGAGTTGAAACTTTTTCAAACACTTACCTCCAGTCAAGGATCTGGGTTTAATGCATCTTTATGTTGCTCGCCACGTCTACCTAGTTCTGGACCCAGCATTTGTAAATCAGTCTTGACCCTGCTTCCCATGGCAACGGTCAAGCCCGAACTGCCAAGCTAGGTCCTCCCCAGACTGGAAACAAGAATTTTGGGTCTGGTATTGGGGTATCACCTCTCATCAGCCAGGCTAGCTTGAATCCAGTATTACAGTGAGCAAGGGACCCAGGTCAATGCATATCCTTATCCCCACTTAGGGCGCATATGGGAAATTCAAAAATAACATGATGGACAGAGTGTTGAAAATTTGAAACACACACCTCCAGTCAAAGATCTGGGATTAATCCATCTTTAATTTGCTTGCCACGTCACACCAGTTCTAGAGCTAGCCATTAGTAAATCAGTCTTGACCCTGTTCCCCATGGGAAGAGTCAAGCCCGTACTGCCAAGCTAGTTCCTCCCTGGATTGGAAACTAGTATTCTGGGACTGGTTTTGGGATATCACCCCTCATCAGCCAGGCTAGCTTGAATCCAGTGGTGCAGCGAGCAAGGGAGACATGTCTAGGCATATCCTTATCCGCTTAGCGCGCATATAGCAACTTCACAAAATAACATGATGGACAGAGTGTTGAAACTTTTCAAACACACGCCTCCAGTCAAAGATCTGGGTTTGTTCCATCTTTATTTTGCTCGCCACATCACCCCAGTTCTAGAGCTAGCCATTAGGGCGCACATAGCAACTTCACAAAATAACTTGATAGACAGAGTGTTGGAACGTTTCAAACACTCACATACTGTCACAGATCTGGGTTTATGACAAACAGTCAGAGGTCATGAAAGCTAAATTTATAGCTAGAGGCTATCCCAAAAGACTAGTGCGTGACTCCTTCAAAAGAGCACAGTACTATGATCGCCAATGTTTATTGAGCAAAAAAACATCCAAACAACAAAATCGCCTGGTACTGATCATGCGGCACTCAACAATGAATGAGACTATACGCCAGATCGTTAATTCGAATTGGCACATTCTCAATGCCACAAGAAATGAATCAACCCTTTTACCCAAACCCATGTTTGCATACCGGAAAAACAAGAATCTAAAAGATCTAATAACAAGGTCCCGTATGCAAAAGAGCACATCCTTCATACAGACCACCATTGGAGGTTTGTCCGCCATCAAAGGGAATTACAAATGTATGTCGTGCCTTGCCTGTAATTCTGCACTAGAGGTGAAACAATACTCCATCAATGGAGTCACAATAGATCTGCAAAGTTTGACTAATTGTAAAACCACCAATATAATCTATGCAGTCTTGTGTCCCTGTAATAAAACCTATGTGGGCGAGACATCCAGATCAATGGTAACTCGCCTAACAGAACACAGGTCAGCAATCAGGACGAAGAAATTACAAGCACCACTAGTACAACATTTTATTGATCTCAACCATACCATAGAAGATATTCGATGGTTGATCCTAGAGAAAATCAATGCCAGCGGATCTCAAGGAACTGAGATCCGCAAAAGGAGAGAGGTATATTGGATATTCTCTCTGGATACATATAAAAGAGGATTGAATAATGAGATTCCGTGGAGTCAAGCTATCCGTTATAATAGTTAGCGGCTTCTTTTTACACTATAAGTATTTGTGCATTCTAAATCTAAAGAAGCTCATATGACAAGGGACTCCAAACCTCTAGTATCATGACAAAGGACTCTATACCTATCCCATCTGTATATGGTCAACACACTTAAGGTCAGGGTCTCTATACTCTTCCCAAAACTGAAATAAACGACAGCACACCAATGGTTGCGTTGTAATTTTCAGTGGAAGAATAGCCGCTGACTTTATAGCCATGTAAGAACTAGACACAAGGTATTGCTATATACATACTTTTGACGCAATGATGGGCATGTATCTTTGGATGCATGCCAATGCGTACAAAATTGGGGTTTTATAACCTCCCTAATTATCAGAACACCAGTGGTTGCGCCGCAATTTTTAGTATTATAATACTTACTGACTTGTTTGCGAAGGATTTACACACAGGGCATTGTCGGGTATACACCTTTAACGCAATGATGGGCGTTTATTGTTGTAGGCGTGCCATTGGAGGTGTGGAGACTAATTTGACATAATCTGTCCAATGAGTGAAGAGTTTAGGATACATATAGAGCTCTTCTGTAGGCAGTCGCGTTTCTACTTCGACGCAATGTTTCGAACCCAGACGGAAGTAAAATTAGTGTGACCGGGTAAGTGTGGGGTGACTGTGTCCTCTAGTTATTATAGTGGTAACTCTCTCCTGACTCTGCCTTGTTAAAAAGTAGCATTCATCATATACGCTCTCTTTTAGATGGTGTGGCAGCATCTTTGAAAAGCGAGCGTTTATTTGCACGCTTCGAGTTTGGTGGGAACGGCCGAACGACGACTATTTGAATCACGCTAGCGTCCATCAGTAAGTGACAAAGCACTGTATCTATTTAGGTAGTTAATACGGGCCGTAATCCCAGAAAGGTGTCCTCCTAAACTTTTTGTTGTTTGTCTCCGTTTGTTATAGAATCACGTGACCTGGTTGGTTTGGGGTTTCCAAAAAGTCAAGTTCATACCTGGCTAATCACAGAAATACCAGCGTCTATTTGACCTGGTTGGGTTGGGGTCTCTAAAAAGTCAAGCTTATACTCGGCTAATTACAGAGACACCAGCGTCCATTAGTAAGTGTAAAAGCGACGTATCTATATGGGTATCCATTATCGTTTTTTTACCCAAGACGTGCCTTTATCCAAACTTTTCGCTTTTTATTTGGTCTGTTTCAGAATCATCTGAACTGCTTGGTGTGTGTTTTCCGAAAAGCCAAATATATATCCAGCCCATTACAGAGACGACTACCTATACTACGAAAACAAGAGGATATTTCGATCGGAGTAGGGAGTCTTTTGCACTCTTCCCTTCCGGTGCCTGGAGTACAATAAAAACCAAGGTAACAATAGTAACACGCTAATGCGGTTACATGTGTAGTGAAGGAATAGAAATTAAGCTAACCCGCTGGTTTAACAGAGTTACTTTGTTTATAAAAGAATTAGGATTATTCATTACAGTTGGTCGGTCCCTCTGTTTTTTTGGCCTGATGGAAAGAATTATGAGTATTTAGCGTTAAGGAGAACATTACGCTATATAACTTTAGTTCAGACCCACACACTCTAATCACAAATGCAAGATCGATATAATAAGGTAAGCGGCCTTTGCGCTTACCCCTGTGAACACCTGCAGTATAGGAGCTCCCCAAATACAAAAGATGGCATATTATGAATTTCTCAGTAGGTTGAGTATTACGACTCATAAGTTATTTTGGACCTGGTAGTGCAATTGGAAATGGACTATGTTAGTTGTTTGATTCTTTGTAAATAATGTGTATAGAGATGTATATATGAATAGGATTGAAATATGTATATATATATATTTTTTAATTATAAATGCACATTTGATTGATTTGGTATGTACAAGCAACTATAGTTTGTTTTTTTCTTATTATAGGAATTAAAGGATTATGGCCACCTGAGGAAGGCTGAACGCCGAAACGCGCGTAGACCAAATAATAGCCATATTCAATAATTAACCTTTCCTTTTTTTTTTGTGTTTAAATGTGAATTGTAAATACAAATTGTCTGATTAGATACGAAATGGTACAACATTGACGAAAGTAAATTGATATAAAGAAAGGCTCTGAGAAATGAGAAAAATGAAATAATTTTCTATTGTAAAAAGATGAAATAAAAAATAAAGAAAATTAAAGGAAATTAGGTCTTTCTGCAGTTATACTTGGTCAATGGGTATACATAAAAGAATTTGTTGTATGTTCGTACATCACCTCACTTTCTGATAAATTGTTTCCTATACCTTTATTCATAAACAGATCTGGGTTTAATCCATCTATAATTTGCTCGCGACGTCACCCCAGTTCTGGACCCGGCAATAAGTAAATCAGTCTTGACCCTGCCCCCCATGGGAACAGTTCATCCCGACGTGACCAGCTATGTCCTCCCTGGACCGGAAACAAGTACTCTGGGACTGGGCTCAGGGTATCACCCCTCATCAGCCAGGCTAGCTTGAATCCAGTGGTGCAGTGAGCAAGGGACCCAGGTCTAGGCATATCCTTATCCACTTAGGGCGCACATAGCAACTTCACAAAATAACATGATAGACAGAATGTTGGAACGTTTCAAACACTCACCTATAGTCACAGATCTGGGTTTAATCCATTGTTATTTTCCTTGGTATTTCACCGCAGTTTGGACACAGCCATATCTAAATCAGTTTTGACACTGCTCCCCATGGGAACAGTCAAGTATGATAGGCCAAGCTAGGTCCTCCATGGACTGGAAACAAGTACACTGGGACTGGGTTCAGGGTATCACCCCTCATCAGCCAAACTAGCTTGAATCCAGTGGTACAGCGAGCAAGGGATCCACGTCTATGCAAACCCTTATCCACTTAGGGCGCATATAGCAACTTCACAAAATAACTAACCCTGGGCGTAGTTCGCGAAGTAGCACTTCGTGAAGCTACGCAAAGTGCAGTTCGCACTACGCGAGCTACGCGTAGCACTTCGCGAACTGCGTAGTACCTTGTTCGCACTGTGCCAGATGTCGTTTTCAATTATTGCACAGTGCGGACAAGCAACCGGCACTGTGCAATCATTGAAAATGGCATCATGCACAGTGCGAGCAGTAGTTTTCTGCTGCTCGAGTAGATTTTTACTCGAGCGGCAGCTTTCTCAACGCGAACTGGTAGTTTCTCATCGCGAGCAGTCGCGAGCATACGCGACCACTCGCAATGAGAAACCTGACCTCCTCGCGTTGGGAATCTCGCCGGGAGGTTTATTCTCCATGCTCGTGATCGCCTACTTGATGTTGCTGATCGCGAACAAGGAAAAAGTCTCGCCGGGAAGTCATTTTGCTTGCTCGCGGTCGCCAACTTGACGTTGAGGACCGCGAGCAAGCAAAAAATGACCGCAGCACTACGCAACACTACGCTACGCGTGTTCGCACTGTGCTACGTGCAATTCGCGTAGTACGAAGTAGCGCAAACTTCGCAAACTACGCGAGCGTAGCGTAGTGCTTTGCCCAGGCTTAAAAATAACTTGATAGACAGTGTGTTGGAACGTTTCAAACACTCACCTACAGTCACAGATATGGGTTTAATCCATCTATAATTTTCTCGCCACATCACCCCAGTTCTGGACTCGGCAATAAGTAAATCAGTCTTGACCCTGCTCCCCATGGGAACAGTCCAGCCCGAACTGACAGGCTATGTCCTCCCTGGTCTGGAAACAAGTATTCTGGGACTGGTTTCTGGGTATCAACCCTTATCAGCCAAGCTAGCTTGAATCCAGTGGTGCAGTGAGCAAGGGACCGACAACTAGTCATACCCTTATACACTTAGGGCACATATAGCAACTTCAAAAAATAACATGATGGACAGAGTGTTGAAACTTTTCAAACACTTACCTCCAGTAAAAGATCTATGTTTAATCCATCTTTATTTTGCTCACCACATCACCCCAGTTCTGGACCCAGCCATATGTAAATCAGTCTTGACCCTGCTTCCCATGGGAACAGACCACCCTAAACTGCCAAGCTTGGACCTTGCTGCACTGGAAACAAGTATTCTGGGACTGGTTTCGGGGTATGACCCCTCATTAGCCAAGCTAAATTGAATCCAGTGGTGCAGCGAGCAAGTGACCCACAACTAGGCATACCCTTATCCACTTAGGGTGCATATAGCAACTTCACAACATAACATGATGGACAGAGTGTTGAAACTTTTCAAACACTCACCTCCAGTCAAAGATGTAGGTTCAAGCCATCTTTATTTTGCTCTCCACATCACCCCAGTTCTGGAGACAGCCATATGTAAATACGTCTTGACCCTGCTCCCAATGGGGACAGTCAAGCCCGAACTACCAAGCTAGGTCCTCACTGGGCTGAAAGCAAGTACTCTGGGACTGGGTCAGAGTCTCACCCCTCATCAGCCAGGCTATCTTGAATCCAGTGGTGCAGCGAACAATGAAAGAACGTCTAGGCACACCCTTATCCACTTAGGGCGCACAGAACAACTTCACAAAATAACATGTCGGACAGAGTGTTGAAACTTTTCAGTTCTTTACTTAGCCATATGTAAATTAGTCTTGACCTTGCTCCTCATGGGAGCAGTCAGGCACAAACTGTCAAGCTAGGTCCTCCCAGGAATGGAAACAAGTATTCTGGGACTGGTTTCTGGATATCACCCCTCATCAGCCAAGCTAGCTTGAATCCAGAGGTGCAGTGAGCAAGGGACCGACAACTAGGCATACCCTTATCCACTTACGATGCACACAGAAACTTCACAAAATAACATGATCGACAGAATATTGAAACTTTTCATACACCCACCTCAAGTAAAAGATCTATGTTTAATCCATCTTTATTTTGCTCTCCACGTCACCCCAGTTCTGCACCCAGCCATATGTAAATCAGTCTTGACCCTGCTCCCCATGGGAATAGTCAAGCCAGAAATGCCAAGCTAGGTCCTCCCTGGACTGGAAACAATAATTCTGGGACTGGTATTGGGGTATCACCCCTGATCAGCAAAGCTAGCTTGAATCCAGTGGTGCAGTGCGCAAGGGAGGCACTTCTAGGCATATCCTCATCCCCACTTAGGGCGCATATAGCAACTTCACAAAATAACATGATAGACAGGGTGTTGACATTTTTGAAACACACACCTCCAGTCAAAGATCTGGGATTAATCCATCTTTAATTTGCTCGCCACGCCACCCCAGTTCTGGAGCCAGCCATATGTAAATCAGTCTTGACCCTGCGCCACATGGGAACAGTCAAGCTTGAACTGCAAAGCTAGGTCCTCCCTGGACTGGAAACAAGTACTCTGGGACTGGGTTCAGGGTATCACCCCTCATCAGCCAGGCTAGCTTGAATCCAGTGGTGCAGTGAGCAAGGCACTCAGGTCTAGGCATATCCTTATCCACTTAGGGCGCATATAGCAACTTCACAACATAACTTGATGGACAGAGTGTAGAACCTTTTCAAACACTCACCTCCAGTTAAAGATCTGGGTTTAAGCCATCTTTATTTTGCTCGCCAAATCACCCCAGTTCTGGCGCCAGCCATATGTAAATCAGTCTTGACCTTGCTCCTCATGGGAACAGTCAGGCCCGAACGGTCAAGCTAGGTCCTCCCAGGAATGGAAACAAGTATTCTGGGACTGGTGTCTAAGTATCACCCCTCATCTGCCAAGCTAGCTTGAATCCAGTGGTGCAGTGAGCAAGGGACCAACAACTAGGTATACCCTTATCCACTTACGGTGCACACAGAAACTTCACAAAATAACATGATGGACAGAATATTGAAACTTTTCATACACTCACCTCAAGTAAAAGATCTATGTTTAATCCATCTTTATTTTGCTCTCCACGTCACCCCAGTTCTGGACCCAGCCATATGTAAATCAGTCTTGACCCTGCTCCCCATGGAAACAGTCAAGCCAGAACTGCCAAGCTAGGTCCTCCCCGGTCTGGAAACATGAATTCTGGGACTGGTATTGGGGTATCAACCCTCATCAGCGAAGCTAGCTTGAACCCAGTGGTGCAGTGCTCAAGGGAGGCAGTTCTAGTCATATCCTCATCCCCACTTAGGGCGCATATAGCAACTTCACAAAATACCATGATAGACAGGGTGTTGACATTTTTGAAACACACACCTCCAGTCAAAGATCTGGGATTAATCCATCTTTAATTTGCTCGCAACGCCACCCCAGTTCTGGAGACAGCCATATGTAAATACGTCTTGACCCTGCTCCCCATGGGGACAGTCAAGCCCGAACTACCAAGCTAGTTCCTCAATGGACTGAAAGCAACTACTCTGGGACTGGGTTAGGGTCTCACCCCTCATCAGCCAGGCTACCTTGAATCCAGTGGTGCAGCGAGCAATGAAAGAACGTCTAGGCATACCCTTATCCACTTAGGGCGCAAATAGCACCTTCACAAAATCCATGATTGACAGAGTGTTGAAAACTTTCAAACACTCACCTCCAGTCAAAGATCTGGGATTAATCCATCTCTATTTTGCTCGCCACATCACCCAAGTTCTGGACCTAGCCATATGTAAATTAGTCTTGACCTTGCTCCTCATGGGAACAGTCAGGCCCGAACTGTCACGCTAGGTCCTCCCAGGACTGGAAACAAGTATTCTGGGACTGGTTTCTGAGTATCACCCCTCATCAGCCAAGCTATCTTGAATCCAGTGGTGCAGTGAGAAAGGGATCGACAACTAAGAATACCCTTATCCACTTACGGTGCACACAGAAACTTCACAAAATAACATGATCGACAGAATATTGAAACTTTTCATACACTCACCTCAAATAAAAGATCTATGTTTAATCCATCTTTATTTTGCTCGCAACGCCACCCCAGTTCTGGACCCAGCCATATGTAAATCAGTCTTGACCCTGCTCCCCATGGAAACAGTCAAGCCGGAACTGCCAAGCTAGGTCCTCCCCAGACTGGAAACAAGAATTCTGGGTCTGGTATTGGGGTATCACCCCTCATCAGCCAGGCTAGCTTGAATCCAGTTTTTCAGTGAGCAAGGGACCCAGGTCAAGGCATATCCTTATCCCCACATAGGGCGCAAATGGGAAATTCACAAAATAATATGATGGACAGAGTGTTGAAACTTTTAAAACACACACCTCCAGTCAAAGATCTGGGATTAATCCATCTTTAATTTGCTTGCCACGTCACACCAGTTCTAGAGCTAGCCATTAGTAAATCAGTCTTGACCCTGTTCCCCATGGGAAGAGCCAAGCCCGTACTGCCGTCCTCCCTGGACTGGAAACAAGTATTCTGGGACTGGTTTTGAGGTATCACCCTTCATCAGCCAGGCTAGCTTGAATCCAGTGGTGCAGCAAGCAAGGGAGACATGTCTAGGCATATCCTTATCCGCTTAGCGCGCATATAGCAACTTCACAAAATAACATGATGGACAGAGTGTTGAAACTTTTCAAACACACGCCTCCAGCCAAAGATCTGGGTTTAATCCATCTTTATTTTGCTCGCCACATCACCCCAGTTCTAGAGCTAGCCATTAGTAAATCAGTCTTGACCCTGCTCCCCATGGGAACATTCAAGCCCGTACTGCCAAGCTAGGTCCTCCCTGGACTGGAAAAAAGTACTCTGGGACTGGGTTCAGGGTATCACCCCTCAGCCGGCAAACTAGCTTGAATCCAGTGGTACAGCGAGCAAGGGATCCACGTCTATGCATACCCTTATCCACCTAGGGCGCACAGAGCAACTTCACAAAATAACTTGATAGGCAGAGTGTTGGAACGTTTCAAACACTCAGATACTGTCACAGATCTGGGTTTAATCCATATATAATTTGCTCGCTACGTCACCCCAGTTCTGGACCCGGCAATAAGTAAATCAGTCTTGACCCTGCTCCCCATGGGAACAGTTCATCCCGAACTGACCAGCTATGTCCTCGCTGGACTGGAAACAAGTACTCTGGGACTGGGCTCAGGGTATCACCCCTCATCAGCCAGGCTAGCTTGAATCCAGAGGTGCAGTGAGCAAGGGACCCAGGTCTAGGCATATCCTTATCCACTTAGGGCGCACATAGCAACTTCACAAAATAACATGATAGACAGAATGTTGGAACGTTTCAAACACTCACCTATAGTCACAGATCTGGGTTTAATCCATTGTTATTTTCCTTGGTACTTCACCGCAGTTTGGACACAGCCATATCTAAATCAGTGTTGACACTGCTCCCCATGGGAACAGTCAAGTATGATAGGCCAAGCTAGGTCCTCCATGGACTGGAAACAAGCACACTGGGACTGGGTTCAGGGTTTCACCCATCATCAGCCAAACTAGCTTGAATCCAGTGGTACAGCGAGCAAGGGATCCACGTCTATGCAAACCCTTATCCACTTAGGGCGCATATAGCAACTTCACAAAATAACTTGATAGACAGTGTGTTGGAACGTTTCAAACACTCACCTACAGTCACAGATATGGGTTTAATCCATCTATAATTTTCTTGCCACATCACCCCAGTTCTGGACTCGGCAATAAGTAAATCAGTCTTGACCCTGTTCCCCATGGGAACAGTCCAGCCCGAACTGACAAGCTATGTCCTCCCTGGTCTGGAAACAAGTATTCTGGGACTGGTTTCGGGGTATGAACCCTCATCAGCCAAGCTAGCTTGAATCCAGTGGTGCAGTGAGCAAGGGACCGACAACTAGTCATACCCTTATCCACTTAGGGCACATATAGCAACTTCAAAAAATAACATGATGGACAGAGTGTTGAAACTTTTCAAACACTTACCTCCAGTAAAAGATCTATGTTTAATACATCTTTATTTTGCTCACCACATCACCCTAGTTCTGGACCCAGCCATATGTAAATCAGTCTTGACCCTGCTTCCCATGGCAACAGACCACCCTGAACTGCCAAGCTTGGACCTCGCTGCACTGGAAACAAGTATTCTGGGACTGGTTTCGGGGTATGACTCCTCATTAGCCAAGCTAAATTGAATCCAGTGGTGCAGTGAGCAAGTGACCCACAACTAGGCATACCCTTATCCACTTAGGGCGAATATAGCAACTTCACAACATAACGTGATGGACAGAGTGTTGAAACTTTTCAAACACTCACCTCCAGTCAAAGATGTGGGTTCAAGCCATCTTTATTTTGCTCTACACATCACCCCAGTTCTGGAGACAGCTATATGTAAATACGTCTTGACCCTGCTCCCCATGGGGACAGTCAAGCCCGAACTACCAAGCTAGGACCTCACTGGACTGAAAGCAAGTACTCTGGGACTGGGTCAGGGTCTCACCCCCTATCAGCCAGGCTACCTTGAATCCAGTGGTGCAGCGATCAATGAAAGAACGTCTAGGCATACCCTTATCCACTTAGAGCGCACAGAACAACTTCATAAAATAACATGACGGACAGAGTGTTGAAACTTTTCAAACACTCACCTCCATTCAAAGATCTGGGATTAATCCATCTCTATTTTGCTCGCCACGTCACCCCAGTTCTGGACCTAGCCATATGTAAATTAGTCTTGACCTTGCTCCTCATGGGAACAGTCAGGCCCGAACTGTCAAGCTAGGTCCTCCCAGGAATGGAAACAAGTATTCTGGGACTGGTTTCTGGGTATCACCCCTCATCAGCCAAGCTAGCTTGAATCCAGTGGTGCAATGAGCAAGGGACCGACAACTAGGCATACCCTTATCCACTTACGGTGCACACAGAAACTTCACAAAATAACATGATCAACAGAATATTGAAACTTTCCATACACTCACCTCAAGTAAAAGATCTATGTTTAATCCATCTTTATTTTGCTCTCCACGTCACCCCAGTTCTGGACCCAGCCATATGTAAATCAGTCTTGACCCTGCTCCCCATGGAAATAGTCAAGCCAGAAATGCCAAGCTAGGTCCTCCCTGGACTGGAAACAAGAATTCTGGGACTGGTATTGGGGCATCGCCCCTGATCAGCAAAGCTAGCTTGAATCCAGTGGTGCAGTGCGCAAGGGAGGTACTTCTAGGCATATCCTCATCCCCACTTACGGCGCATATAGCAACTTCACAAAATAACATGATAGACAGGGTGTTGACATTTTTGAAACACACACCTCCAGTCAAAGATCTGGGATTAATCCATCTTTAATTTGCTCGCCATGCCACCCCAGTTCTGGAGCCAGCCATATGTAAATCAGTCTTGACCCTGCTCCCCATGGGAACAGTCAAGCTTGAACTGCAAAGCTAGGTCCTCACTGGACTGGAAACAAGTACTCTGGGACTGGGTTCAGGGTATCACCCCTCATCAGCCAGGCTAGCTTGAATCCAGTGGTGCAGTGAGCAAGGGACTCAGGTCTAGGCATATCCTTATCCACTTAGGGCGCATATAGCAACTTCACAACATGACTTGATGGACAGAGTGTAGAACCTTTTCAAACACTCACCTCCAGTCAAAGATCTGGGTTTAAGCCATCTTTATTTTGCTCGCCAAATCACCCCAGTTCTGGCGCCAGCCATATGTAAATCAGTCTTGACCCTGCTCCCCATGGGAACAGTCAAGCCAGAACTGCCAAGCTAGGTCCTCCCAGACTGGAAACAAGAATTCTGGGTCTGGTATTGGGGTATCATCCCTCATCAGCCAGGCTAGCTTGAATCCAGTTTTTCAGTGAGCAAGGGACCCAGGTCAAGGCATATCCTTATCCCCACTTAGGGCGCATATGGGAAATTCACAAAATAATATGATGGACAGAGTGTTGAAACTTTTTAAACACACACCTCCAGTCAAAGATCTGGGATTAATCCATCTTTAATTTGCTTGCCACGTCACACCAGTTCTAGAGCTAGCCATTAGTAAATCAGTCTTGACCCTGTTCCCCATGGGAAGAGTCAAGCCGTACTGCCAAGCTAGGTCCTCCCTGGACTGGAAACAAGTATTCTGGGACTGGTTTTGGGGTATCACCCCTCATCAGCCAGGCTAGCTTGAATCCAGTGGTGCAGCGAGCAAGGGAGACATGTCTAGGCATATCCTTATCCGCTTAGCGCGCATATAGCAACTACTTCACAAAATAACATGATGGACAGAGTGTTGAAACTTTTCAAACACACACCTCCAGTCAAAGATCTGGGTTGAATCCATCTTTATTTTGCTCGCCACATCACCACAGTTCTAGAGCTAGCCATTAGTAAATCAGTCTTGACTAGGCCTGGGCGAAAATTTTGTTCCGTTCGCGGAAATTGCAATAATTTGACATTTTCGCGTTCCGCGGAGAGCGCGAAAATGTCAAAAATTCCGGTTTCCGCAGCTTGGCGATAATTTGTTTCTTGCTCGCGCTGTAAAATAATACATTCTCGCGCGCGCGCGATCGCCTTACCTGAATCCCTGAGTTCGCCGACAAGTTTTCTTGATCCGGTTGCGTTCTCCATGAGATGTTGTATTGTTTTTAGCCATTTGCGCTGTCTCGCGACAGTTATGTTATGTTATGTTATTGACTTTTGTATAGCGCGGCAATTACCCGGAGGTGTCCTGGTGCTTGTCTAAGAAATCCTGAGGGCCCTAAGCCAAAGGCAATAAAAGAGTGGATGGACCGTACTTAATCCTTACGGAACAACCAGGTCTTAAGCTCCCTTCTGAATGACAGAAGATCCGTCATGATCCTAAGATACGGAGGGAGTTCATTCCAGGCTTTGGCGGCCCCGTAGATAAAGCTCCTGCCTCCCCAGCGAGCCTTCCTGATACGTGGGACTTGAGCCAAATTGGCTTCTTTAGATCGAAGGCTTCTACCCGGCACATACCAATGTAGTTTGTCCTTTAAAAATTTTGGGCCTAAGCCGTGCAGTGCCTTGAAGGTCAAGGTCAAAGCCTTGAACTGGATACGGCTATTAACCAGAAGCCAGTGCAGGGCTTTTCTTCCCAAGGACGCCGAGGCGAATCTGGAGGTGCCCGTAAGAAGGCGGACTGCAGCATTCTGCAGAATCTGGAGTCTGCCTAGAGCCCTGCGTTGTGCATTTAGATACAGCCCATTGCAATAGTCCAGCCTGGCAAGTACCAACCCCCTGACCACCATGTGTCTGCTGTCCTGAGGTAACAGGGGTAGCACTTTCCTCAGCATCCTAATGGTGTACATGGTTTTGGCTGTCACCTCCTTGATCTGATGGTCTAAGGTTAGTCTGTTATCAAGGATTATGCCAAGGTTTTTTGCTTTTACAGCTGGAACTGCAAGCGTGCCCATAGGGTCAGGCCAGCAGGCCGGGGTCCAAAAATTAGATATGTTTCCAAACAAAATTACTTCTGTTTTGTGTGAATTTAATTTAAGGCAATTCTTTGCCATCCAGCTCCCTACTGCTAGCATACATTCCCTCAGACGGCTTTCTGTGTCAGTCTCCCCCCCAGGCGTCAGAGAGACCACGATTTGAGTATCGTCTGCGTAGGATGTAATGCCAAATCCATAGACGCTAATGACCGGTGCCAGTGCGCTCACATAAATATTAAAAAGGGTGGGGCTAAGTGATGAATCTTGGGGGACACCACAAGGGGTTGAGAAAGGAATAGACAGAAATTCCCCCAGTGTCACCACTTGTTCCCTATCAGTGAGAACAGATCTGATAAGGTCCCAGGCTTTTCCGTCAATACCACAAGTTTTTAGGCGATTCAAAAGTATCGAGTGGTGGACCGTATCAAAAGCTGCTGACAAGTCGAGCAAGATCAGCGCCGCTTTCCCTCCTTGATCCACAGCCTCTCTGATTTCTTCTGTAGCTTTGATCAGGGCGGACTCTGTACTATGACCTGGCCTGAAGCCATATTGCGTAGGGTCAAATGCTTGGGTATCGGCCAGAAAAAGGCTGAGTTGCCTATTCATCATTTTTTCGACCAGTTTAGCAGGAAGAGGGAGTCTGGCAATCGGGCGAAAGCTGTTGGGGTCATTTGTTGGAAGATTAGTTTTTTTTAAAAGAGGTAGGATTGAAGCAAGTTTCCACTGTCTTGGAAAGAGGCCAGTTTCGAACATAAGATTAAATATGTTCGTGAGCATAGCTCCTATCGGGCCAGGGGCCAGTTTCGCCACCCTGCTGGGGCAGGGATCAAAAGGGGAGCCAGAGTTAATTTCCATCAGGCCTTTTTGGGTGTCTAAAATCGAGATTGTCCGGAATTTATCAAAGGTTGGGCCAATAGCAACCTCTGTCCTAGGACCTTCCTTCCACAGCTCCAAGTAACCTGTACCTCCCTCCCTAAAGACCTCAAAAATACATTCCACCTTAGTCAAGAAGAACTTGGCCAGATCTTCGCATAGTTGTTGGCTAGGTAGAACCGAACTTGGTTTTGGCGAAGCCAACAACGCAACTGTCTTAAATAATTCTTTTGCAGTGTTTTTAGAGCCTAAAATCTGAGCTGCGAAATATGTTTGTTTTGCAGATGCAATAAAATGTTTATAAGTTTGTAGGCTGATTTTATATGCTTAGCGCTCTGCCTCGTTGTAATTCCTCCTCCAGGCACGTTCAAGTTTCTTACAAAGTGCCTTTTGAGTTCTGAGTTCCTGTGAATACCATGGGGCGGAGGGCTGTGCTCTCTTGGGCCGCAGTACTTTGGGCGGAGCTAGACTGACACATGCCCGTTGCAGCCAGCCTGTATAGTATTGACAGGCGCTGTCCACATCATCCAGCGTACAATTCGTTGGAGAGGATAGCATCTTGTTAAGGGAGAGTTCCTTCACTCTATTCCAGGCTCGGATTTTTATATGATCTTTTCGGTTAACAGTTTCCTTGTCAAGGGTGTCAAGCCGTATCGCAAACTGAACTGCGGCGTGATCAGACCAGGTCAGAGGGAGAAGGCCCTGGAAGAGGAGATTGCTGGAGTTGGAAAAGATCCCATCCAGGGTATGCCCTCCCCTATGCGTCGGCCCTTTAACCCGTTGTGTGAGGTCAGCTGCCAGCATAAGATCGTGCAGCGCAATGGTGTCCCCATCCTCTCTTGCTTCAAGATGGAAATTAAAATCTCCCATGACTGTGAAGGACCGGGAGAGCAGCCCCTCCTCCAGTAACAGTCCTACGGAGGCCAGGAAAGGGTTTTGAATCCCCGGTGGTCTGTATACCAAACAGCCCTTAAAGGACTGTTGATGGGTGAGAGCAAGATGAAAAAATAAGGCTTCACACGTATCTGTTGGGATGGGTTGGAAAGAAGCTTTGATGGACTGGTGGTATATAACCGCCAAACCTCCGCCTCTCCTTAAAGGTCTATCCATGTTGTAAGAGAGGAAGTCCGGTGGAGTGGCTTTACCCATGTCAGGCCCTGAGGATGGATCGGTCCATGATTCTGTTATAAAAGCAACTTTAATCTCTAATTCCTCCAAAAGTCTGGCGCACTCAAGGCTGTGCTTAACTAGCGACCTGGCATTTAACAAAATATATGCTAAGAAATCTTCCTTCTTAGTTTTAGTTTTCCCAAGCTGCCCTTTTGTAGTGTGGATGGGAGAGTTAAAAATCTTAGGAATAGAAGTGGCACAGCCTGAGCAATAATTAGGAGGGGATGAGGGCAGCTCCTTCAGAGCCAAACAATGGCAGAGTGGAGTGGTCCCTTTTCTCAGGTTCAGCAGAGAGCGTGAGTCATATCTGCGAACTGGCTTGGCACCCGGCTCAAATATAACAGCATTCCTGGCACTCGGCGCTGAGCAGGCGCGGACGGGCGCAGACGGGCTTGCCTTAGGCGTGCCTTCGGCACGCCAGCGGCGCGCTCGCGCCAGGACGCCTCTTTATACGCGGTCGGGGGGACTAGCCCGCCGACCTGCGTACACCTAAGATGGCGGCAATAATCGGAAGCCTGTCCCGTAATTTAGACAAGCCCCCACCAGGTTTTAAAAGCACAAATTATCACATCAAACGTTAAAATCAAGAGCGACAGGCAATCAATTGAAATGAATGGTCGAACTTTGTACATGTGCAAATAGCAAGGGAAGTGCAAATAGCCAGAAAATCTATGCTCACGAGTCTCGCAGTAAAGCTCCCGGCTCAAGCCCCAGGAGTATTTAGACACTGCGCGCTCGCGCCAGGACGCCTCTTTATACGCGGTTGGGGGGACTAGCCCGCCGACCTGCGTACACCTAAGATGGCGGCAATAATCGGATGCCTGTCCCGTAATTTAGACAAGCCCCCACCAGGTTTTAAAAGCACAAATTATCACATCAAACGTTAAAATCAAGAGCGACAGGCAATCAATTGAAATGAATGGTCGAACTTTGTACATGTGCAAATAGCAAGGGAAGTGCAAATAGCCAGAAAATCTATGCTCACGAGTCTCGCAGTAAAGCTCCCGGCTCAAGCCTCAGGAGTATTTAGACACAGTTCGCGCCCGCAGTGACGTCATGCGTCGCGCGATCACGTCTTTCTTCTCGCGATCATGCACCGCGAGACAACTCAAAACAAGATGGCCGCGCCCGCAAGCAACCACTTGGGTAAGTTGGCGACCCGCAACCATGCAGAAAATCTTGCGAACATGCCGGAAAAAAACTTCTGCATCTTCGCGATATTTCCGCTTGATTGCGATAATTTTAAACATTTTCGCGATAATTTGCAAAAGTTAATTTTGCAAATTCCGCCCACCCCTAGTCTTGACCCTGCTCCCCATGGGAACATTTAAGCCCGTACTGCCAAGCTAGGTCCTCCCTGGACTGGAAAAAAGTACTCTGGGACTGGGTTCAGGGTATCACCCCTCATCAGCCAAACTAGCTTGAATCCAGTGGTACAGCGAGCAAGGGATCCACGTCTATGCATACCCTTATCCACTTAGGGCGCATATAGCAACTTCACAAAATAACTTGATAGACAGAGTGTTGGAATGTTTCAAACACTCACATACTGTCACAGATCTGGGTTTAATCCATCTATAATTTGCTCGCTACGTCACCCCAGTTCTGGACCCGGCAATAAGTAAATCAGTCTTGACCCTGCTCCCCATGGGAACAGTTCATCCCGAACTGACCAACTATGTCCTCGCTGGACTGGAAACAAGTACTCTGGGACTGGGCTCAGGGTATAACCCCTCGTCGACCAGGCTAGCTTGAATCCAGTGGTGCAGTGAGCAAGGGACCCAGGTCTAGGCATATCCTTATCAACTTAGGGAGCACATAGCAACTTCACAAAATAACATGATAGACAGAATGTTGGAACGTTTCAAACACTCACCTATAGTAACAGATCTGGGTTTAATTCATTGTTATTTTCCTTGGTACTTCACCGCAGTTTGGACACAGCCATATCTAAATCAGTTTTGACACTGCTCCCCATGGGAACAGTCAAGTATGATAGGCCAAGCTAGGTCCTCCATGGACTGGAAACAAGCACACTGGGACTGGGTTCAGGGTTTCACCCCTCATCAGCCAAACTAGCTTGAATCCAGTGGTACAGCGAGCAAGGGATCCACGTCCATGCAAACCCTTATCCACTTAGGGCGCATATAGCAACTTCACAAAATAACTTGATAGACAGTGTGTTGGAACGTTTCAAACACTCACCTACAGTCACAGATATAGGTTTAATCCATCTATAATTTTCTTGCCACATCACCCCAGTTCTGGACTCGGCAATAAGTAAATCAGTCTTGACCCTGTTCCTCATGGGAACAGTCCAGCCCGAACTGACAAGCTATGTCCTCCCCGGTCTGGAAACAAGTATTCTGGGACTGGTTTTGGGGTATTAACCCTCATCAGCCAAGCTAGCTTGAATCCAGTGGTGCAGTAAGCAAGGGACTGACAACTAGTCATACCCTTATCCACTAAGGGCACATATAGCAACTTCAAAAAATAACATGATGGACAGAGTGTTGAAACGTTTCAAACACTTACCTCCAGTAAAGATCTATGTTTAATCCATCTTTATTTTGCTCACCACATCACCCTAGTTCTGGACCCAGCCATATGTAAATCAGTCTTGACCCTGCTTCCTATGGCAACAGACCACCCTGAACTGCCAAGCTTGGACCTCGCTGCACTGGAAACAAGTATTCTGGGACAGATTTCGGGGTATGACTCCTCATTAGCCAAGCTAAATTGAATCCAGTGGTGCAGCGAGCAAGTGACCCACAACTAGGCATGCCCTTATCCACTTAGGGCGCATATAGCAACTTCACAACATAACATGATGGACAGAGTGTTGAAACTTTTCAAACACTCACCTCCAGTCAAAGATGTGGGTTCAAGCCATCTTTATTTTGCTCTACACATCACCCCAGTTCTGGAGACAGCCATATGTAAATACGTCTTGACCCTGCTCCCCATGGGGACAGTCAAGCCCGAACTACCAAGCTAGGTCCTCACTGGACTGAAAGCAAGTACTCTGGGACTGGGTCAGGGTCTCATCCCTATTCAGCCAGGCTACCTTGAATCCAGTGGTGCAGCGAGCAATGAAAGAACGTCTAGGCATACCCTTATCCACTTAGAGCGCACAGAACAACTTCACAAAATAACATGACGGACAGAGTGTTGAAACTTTTCAAACACTCACCTCCAGTCAAAGATCTGGGATTAATCCATCTCTATTTTGCTCGCCACGTCACCCCAGTTCTGGACCTAGCCGTATGTAAATTAGTCTTGACCTTGCTCCTCATGGGAACAGTCGGGCCCGAACTGTCAAGCTAGGTCCTCCCAGGAATGGAAACAAGTATTCTGGGACTGGTTTCTGGGTATCACCCCTCATCAGCCAAGCTAGCTTGAATCCAGTGGTGCAATGAGCAAGGGATTGACAACTAGGCATACCCTTATCCACTTACGGTGCACACAGAAACTTCACAAAATAACATGATCGACAGAATATTGAAACTTTTCATACACTCACCTCAAGTAAAAGATCTATGTTTAATCCATCTTTATATTGCTCTCCACCTCACCCCAGTTCTGGACCCAGCCATATGTAAATCAGTCTTGACCCTGCTCCCCATGGAAATAGTCAAGCCAGAAATGCCAAGCTAGGTCCTCCCTTGACTGGAAACAAGAATTCTGGGACTGGTATTGGGGTTTCCCCCCTCATCAGCCAGGGTAGCTTGAATCCAATGGTGCAGCAAGCAAGGGACCCATGTCTAGGCATACCCTTATTCACTTAGGGCGCAAATAGCACCTTCACAAAATCCATGATGGACAGAGTGTTGAAACCTTTCAAACACTCACTTCCAGTCAAAGATCTGGGATTAATCCATCTCTATTTTGCTCGCCATGTCACCCCAGTTCTGGACCTAGCCATATGTAAATCAGTCATGGCCTTGCTCCTCATGGGAACAGTCAGGCCCGAACTGTCAAGCTAGGTCCTCCCAGGACTGGAAACAACTATTCTGGGACTGGTTTCTGAGTATCACCCCTCATCAGCCAAGCTATCTTGAATCCAGTAGTGCAGTGAGCAAGGGATCGACAACTAGGCATACCCTTATCCACTTACGGTGCACACAGAAACTTCACAAAATAACATGATAGACAGAATATTGAAACTTTTCATACACTCACCCCAAGTAAAAGATCTATGTTTAATCCATCTTTATTTTGCTTGCCACGTCACCCCAGTTCTGGACCCAGCCATATGTAAATCAGTCTTGACCCTGCTCCCCATGGGAACAGTCAAGCCCGAACTGCCAGGCTAGGTCCTCCCCGGACTGGAAACAAGTACTCTGGGACTGGGTTCAGGGTATCAACCCTCATCAGCCAGGCAAGCTTGAATCCAGTAGTGCAGTGAGCAAGGGACTCAGGTCTACGCATATCCTTATCCATTTAGGGCACATATAGCAACTTCACAACATAACATGATGGACAGAGTGTAGAAACTTTTCAAACACTCACCTCCAGTCAAAGATCTGGGTTTAAGCCATCTTTATTTTGCTCGCCACATCACCCCAGTTCTGGCGCCAGCCATATGTAAATCAGTCTTCACCCTGCTTCCCATTGGAACAGTCCAGCCCGAACTGCCAAGCTAGGACCTCCCTGGACTGGAAACAAGTATTCTGGGACTGGTTTTGGGATATCACCCCTAATCAGCTAGGCTAGCTTGAATCCAGTGGTGCAGTGAGCAAGGGACCGACAACTAGGCATACCCTTATCCACTTACGGTGCACACCGAAACTTCACAAAATAACATGATCGACAGAATATTGAAACTTTTCATACACCCACCTCAAGTAAAAGATCTATGTTTAATCCATCTTTATTTTGCCCTCCACATCACCCCAGTTTTGGACCCAGCCATATGTAAATCAGTCTTGACCCTGCTTCCCATGGGAACAGTCCAGCCCGAACTACCAAGCTAGGACCTCCCTGGACTGGAAACAAGTATTCTGGGACTGGTTTTGGGGTATCACCCCTAATCAGCCAGGCTAGCTTGAATCCAGTGGTGCAGTGAGCAAGGGACATACAACTATGCATACCCTTATCCAACTACGGTGCACACAGAAACTTCACAAAATAACATGATGGACAGAATATTGAAACTTTTCATACACTCACCTCAAGTAAAAGATCTATGTTTAATCCATCTTTATTTTGCTCGCCAAGACACCCCAGTTCTGGACCCATCCATATGTAAATCAGTCTTGACCCTGCTCCCCATTGGAACAGTCAAGCCCGAACTGCCAAGCTGGGTCCTCCCCGGACTGGTAACAAGAATTCTGGGACTGGTATTGGGGTATCACCCCTCATCAGAGAAGCTAGCTTGAATCGAGTGGTGCAGTGCACAAGGGAGGCAGGTCTAGGCATATCCTCATCCCCACTTAGGGCGCATATAGCCACTTCACAAAATAACATGATGGACAGAGTGTTGAAACTTTTCAAACACACACCTCCAGCCAAAGATCTGGGTTTAATTAATCTTTATTTAGGTCGCCACGTCACCCCAGTTCTGGACCCAGCCATATGTAAATCAGTCTTGACCCTGCTCCCCATGGGAACAGTCAAGCCCGAAATGCCAAGCTAGGTTCTCCCTGGACAGAAAACAAGAATTCTGGGACTAGTTTTGGGGTTTCCCCCCTCATCAGCCAGGCTAGCTTGAATCCAATGGTGCAGCAAGCAAGGGACCCATGTCTAGGCATACCCTTATTCACTTAGGCCGCAAATAGCACCTTCACAAAATCCATGATGGACAGAGTGTCGAAACCTTTCAAACACTCACTTCCAGTCAAAGATCTGGGATTAATCCATCTCTATTTTGCTCGCCATGTCACCCCAGTTCTGGACCTAGCCATATGTAAATCAGTCTTGACCTTGCTCCTCATGGGAACAGTCAAACCCGAACTGTCAAGCTAGGTCCTCCCAGGACTGGAAACAAGTATTCCGGGACTGGTTTCTGAGTTTCACCCCTCATCAGCCAAGCTATCTTGAATCCAGTAGTGCAGTGAGCAAGGGATCGACAACTAGGCATACCCTTATCCACTTACGGTGCACACAGAAACTTCACAAAATAACATGATGGACAGAATATTGAAACTTTTCATACACTCACCTTTAGTAAAAGATCTATGTTTAATCCATCTTTATTTTGCTTGCCACGTCACCCCAGTTCTCGACCCAGCCACATGTAAATCAGTCTTGACCCTGCTCCCCATGGGAACAGTCAAGCCCGAACTGCCAAGCTAGGTCCTCCCCGGACTGGAAACAAGTACTCTGGGACTGGGTTCAGGGTATCAACCCTCATCAGCCAGGCTAGCTTGAATCCAGTGGTGCAGTGAGCAAGGGACTCAGGTCTACGCATATCCTTATCCATTTAGGGCGCATATAGCAACTTCAGAACATAACATGATGGACAGAGTGTAGAAACTTTTCAAACACTCACCTCCAGTCAAAGATCCGGGTTTAAGTCATCTTTATTTTGCTCGCCACATCACCCCAGTTCTGGCGCCAGCCATATGTAAATCAGTCTTCACCCTGCTTCCCATTGGAACAGTCCAGCCCGAACTGCCAACCTAGGACCTCCCTGGACTGGAAACAAGTATTCTGGGACTGGTTTTGGGGTATCGCCCCTAATCAGCCAGGCTAGTTGAATCCAATGGTGCAGTGAGCAAGGGACCGACAACTAGGCATACCCTTATCCACTTACGGTGAACACAGAAACTTCACAAAATAACATGATGGACAGAATATTGAAACTTTTCATACAGTCACCTCAAGTAAAAGATCTATGTTTAATCCATCTTTATTTTGCTCGCCACGTCACCACAGTTCTCGACCCACCCATATGTAAATCAGTCTTGGCCCTGCTCCCCATTGGAACAGTCAAGCCCGAACTGGCAATCTAGGTCCTCCCCGGACTGGAACCAAGAATTCTGGGACTGGTATTGGGGTATCAACCCTCATCAGCCAGGCTAGATTGAATCCA
The DNA here is from genome assembly GCF_964204655.1 of Triturus cristatus. Lineage (NCBI taxonomy): Eukaryota > Metazoa > Chordata > Amphibia > Caudata > Salamandridae > Triturus > Triturus cristatus. Next base: position 127,575,593 of record NC_140592.1, on the reverse strand, counting down.
GTGGTGCAGAGAGCAAGGGACCCTGGTCTAGGCATATACTTATCCACTTAGGGCTCATAGAGCAACTTCACAAAATAACATGATGGACAGAGAGTTGAAACGTTTCAAACACACACCTCCAACAAAAGATCTGGGTTTAATCCATCTTTAATTTACTCGCCATGTCACCCCAGTTCTAGACACGACAATAAGTAAATCAGTCTTGACCCTGCTCCCCACGGGAACAGTCAAGCCTGAACTGCCAAGCTATGTCCTCCCTGGCCTGGAAACAAGAATTCTGGGACTGGTTTTGGGGTATCAGGGGCTGCTCCACCTCAGCGGGAAGGAATTCCCTCCACTGGCTCTCGGTTCAACAAAGGATCGAATTCAAAGCACTTTGCCTGGTGCATCGGGCTCGTTTTGGCGGGGGCGCGAATGATGGGACCGATAGGTTTCCACCGTACATTCCGCCCCGTGCTTTGCAGTCGGCCAATCTTGGCCTTATCCGTATTCCCAGATACAAACTTGCTAGATGGGGCGGCCGCTCCTTCACCATCTGTGCAGCCAGGCTGTGGAACCAACTGCCTGTGGAGTTGCGACTCCAACCTGGCTATGCTCTCTTCAGAAAAAAGCTCAAACATCGCCTATTCCAGGCCCAACTTTAATTCACTTTCCTGCATATCACACACACCATAGCGCCAAGACACCATTTGGTATTCAAGCGCTTTATAAGCCTTTTTATACTTATACTTATACTTATCAGCCAGGCTAGCTTGAATCCAGTTATGAAGTGAATAAGGGACCCAGGTCTAGGCATATCCTTATCCCCACTAAGGGCGCATATAGCAACTTCACAAAATAACATGATGGACAGAGTGTTGAAACTTTTGAAAAACACAACTCCAGTCAAGGATCTGGGATTAATCCAATTTAATTTGCTCACCATGCCACCCCAGTTCTGGAGCCAGCCATATGTAAATCAGTATTTGACACTGCTCCCCATGGGAACAGTCAGGCCCAAACTGACAAACTAGGTCCTCCACGGACTGGAAACAAGTACTCTGGGACTGGGTTCAGGGTATCACCCCTCATCAACCAAACTAGCTTGAATCCAGTGGTGCAGCAAGCAAGGGACCCAAGTCTATGCATACCCTTATCCACTTAGGGCACACATAGCAACTTCACAAAATAACATGATAGACAAAGTGTTGGAAAGTTTCAAACACTCACCTACAGTCACAGATCTGGGTTTAATCCATTGTTATTTTCCCTGGTACTTCACCACAGTGTGGAACCAGCCATATCTAAATCAGTCTTGACCCTGCTCCCCATGGAAACAGTCAAGCATGATAGGCCAAGCTAAGTCCTCCCTGGACTGGAAACAAGTACTCTGGGACTGGGTTCAGGATATCACCCCGCATAAGCCAGGGTAGCTTGAATCCAGTGGTGCAGCAAGCAAGGGACCATGACTAGGCTTAGCCTTATCCACTTAGGATGCACATAGCAACTTCACAAAATAACATGATGGACAGAGTGCTGAAACTTTTCAAACACTCACATCGAGTCAAAGATCTATGTTTAATCCATCTTTATTTTACTCGACACGCCACCCTAATTCTGGAGCCAGACATATATAAATCAGTCTTGAGCGTGCTCCCCATGGTAACAGTCAAGCCCGAACTGCCGAGCTAGGTCCTCCATGGGCTGGTAACAAGTACTTTGGGACTGGGTTCAGGGTATCACCCCTCATCAGCCAGGCTAGCTTGAATCTAGTCGTGCAGTGAGAAAGGTACCCAGGTCTAGGCATATCCTTATCCACTTAGGGCGCATATAGCAACTTCACAAAAAAACATGATGGAGAGAGTGTTAAAACTTTTCAAACACACATCTCCCGTCAAAGATCTGGGTTTCATCTATCTTTAGTTTGCTCGCCAAGTTACCCCAGTTCTGGAGCCAGCCATATGTAAATCAGTCTTGACCCTGCTTCCCATGGGAACAGTCCAGCTCGAACTACCAAGCTAGGACCTCCCTGGACTGGAAACAAGTATTCTGGGACTGGATTCGGAGTATCACCCCTCATCAGCCAGGCTATCTTAAATCCAGTGTTGCAGCAATCAGGGGACCCACGTCTAGGCATACCCTTATCCACTTAGGGCGCACATTGCAAATTCATAAAATAACATGATAGACAGAGTGTTGAAACTTTTCAAACACACACCTCCAGCCTAAGATCTGAGTTTAATCCATCTTTATTTTGCTCGCCACGTCACACCAGTTCTGGACACAGCCATATGTATATCAGTCTTGACCCTGGTCACCATGGGAACAGTCAAGCCCGAACGGCCAAGCTAGGTCATCCCCGGACTGGAAACAAGTATTCCCTCGACTGGTTTTTGGGTATCACTCCTCATCAGCCAGGCTAGCTTGAATCCAGTGGTGCAGTGCGAAAGGGACCGACAACTAGGCATACCCTTATCCACTTACGGTGCACACAGAAACTTCCCAAAATACATGATGGACAGAGTGTTTAAATTTTTCAAACACTCACCTCCAGGCTTTAATTCATCTTTATTTTGCTCGCCACGTCACCCCAGTTCTGGACCCAGCCCATATGTAAATCATTCTTGACCCTGCTCCCGTAGGAACAGTCAAGCAAGAACGGCCAAGCTAGGTCATACCTGGACTGGAAACAAGTCTTCTGGGACTGATTTTGTGTTATCACCCCTCATCAGCCAGGCTAGCTTGAATCCAGTGGTGCAGTGAGCAAGGGACCGACAACTAGGCATACCCTTATTCACTTACGGTGCACACAGAAACTTCACAAAATACATGATGGACAGAGTGTTGAAATTTTTCAAACACTCACCTCCAGGCTTTAATTCATCTTTATTTTGCTCGCCACGTCACCCCAGTTCTGGACCCAGCCCATATGTAAATCATTCTTGACCCTGCTCCCGTAGGAACAGTCAAGCAAGAACGGCCAAGCTAGGTCATCCCTGGACTGGAAACAAGTCTTCTGGGACTGATTTTGTGTTATCACCCCTCATCAGCCAGGCTAGCTTGAATCCAGTGGTGTAGCGAGCAAGGGACCCAAGTCTAGGCATACCCTTTTCGACTTAGGGAGCACATAGCAACTTCTCAAAATAACATGATGGACAGAGTGTTGAAACTTTTCAAACACTCCCCTCCAGTCAAAGATCTGGGTTTAATCCATCTTTATTTTGCTCGCCACGTCACACCAGTTCTGGACCAAGAAATATATAAATCAGTCTTGACCCTGTTCCTTATGGGAACAGTCAAGCCCAAACTGCCAAGCTATGTTCTCCCCTGACTGGAAACATGAATTCTGGGACTGGTTTTGGGGTATCACCCCTCATCAGCCAGGCTAGCTTGAATCCAGTGGTGCAGTGAGCAAGGGAGCAAGGGAGCCAGGTCTAGGCATATCCTTATCCACTTAGGGCGAATATAGCAGCTTCACAAAATAACATGATGGACAGAGTGTTGAAACTTTTCAAACACACACTTCTAGTCAAAGATCTGGGTTTAATCCATCTGGATTTTTCTCACCACGTCACCCCAGTTCTGGACCCAGCCCATATGTAAATCATTCTTGACCATGCTCCCGTAGGAACAGTCAAGCAAAAACGGCCATGCTAGGTCATCCCTGGACTGGAAACAGGTCTTCTGGTACTGATTTTGTGGTATCACCCCTCATCAGCCAGGCTAGCTTGAATCCAGTGGTGTAGCGAACAAGGGACCCACGTCTAGGCATACCCTTATCGACTTAGGGCACACATAGCAACTTCACAAAATAACATGATGGACAGAGTGTTGAAACTTTTCAAACACTCCCCTCCAGTCAAAGATCTGGGTTTAATGCATCTTTATTTTGCTCGCCACGTCACACCAGTTCTGCACCCAGAAATATATAAATCAGTCTTGACCCTGTTCCTTATGGGAACAGTCAAGCCCGAACTGCCAAGCTATGTTCTCCCCTGACTGTAAACAAGAATTCTGGGACTGGTTTTGGGGTATCACCCCTCATCAGCCAGGCTAGCTTGAATCCCGTGGTGCAGTGAGCAAGGGACCCAGGTCTAGGCATATCCTTATCCACTTAGAGCGAAAAAAGTGAGGAACTTCGATTTTCGATTGTGATCGTATCTACCCGCCATTTTGTGCTCCGCCGCCATCTTGTGTTGCCCTCACTCAGGTAGCACGACGGTCGAAGTCTTTTTCTGTTTTTTCTGCAGCTTCGTGCCAAAATTAACCTTCTGCCTCTATTTGCAAAGCTGGTGTTAGGTTTGACCGAGTACACTAATCCCTGTCTGGTTTTTCTAATCCCCGTCTCAACTATCTGTTGGTTCACACTATTCTCTTCTGACTTTATCTTATCGTCTGTCCTTCGCTGTCCTCTGCTAGCATTCTCTCGTTTCACAACTGTCCTCCGATACACACAAACGTATCTCGCCACCTGCAAATTAGTTGTGGATCTGTTAATGAATTAGTTTGAAGGAGGGGTGACAAACACAGTTGAAGGAAAGGCTTCTTCGAGTCATCTGATACTTTGTTTTTAAACCTTTCCTATTGGTTCTGTCCTGTTTTCCAACTTTCCTTATTGGCTCTTTCTTATGTATTCTGGGTGTGTATTTGGTTAATGTATACTTTACATATATGCTATAAAAGATTGTGCGCCACGGAGTGAAGTGGCAGTCTCCTGAGAACCTACCACGTGTACTTCTGGGACAACTGTACTAGCTGCAGCTAATAAATCTGATCTTTTACGCCGACAGACTGTCCCCGTGTCTCTGTGTAGCTAAGCAGGAGAACCCAGGAGATTAAGGCGTACCCTGCGCCTCCAGGTCCAAAAGGTTCTGGTTCTTCAACAGCAGCTTCACAATATAACATGATGGACAGAGTGTTGAAACTATTGAAATACACACCTTTTACAAAAGATTTGGGTTTAATCCATCTTTGATTTGCTAGCCTCAGTAACCCAGTTCTGGACCCGACCATAAGTAAATGAGATTTGACCCTGCTCCCCATGGGAACAGTCAAGCCTGAACTGCCAAGCCTGGTACTCCCTGAACAAGAAACAAGAATTCTGGGACTGGTTTTGGGGTATCACCCCTCATCAGTCAGGCTAGCTTGAATCCAGTTTTGCAGTGAGCAAGGGACCCAGGTCTGGGCATATCTCTATCCCCACTTAGGGCGCATATAGCAACTTCACAAAATAACATGATGGACAGAGTGTTAAAACTTTTCAAACACTCACCTCCAGTCAAAGATCTGGGTTTAATCCATCTTTATTTTGCTCACCACGCCACCCCAGTTCTGGAGCCAGCCATATGTAAATCATTCTTGACCATGCTCCCCATAGGAACAGTCAAGCCCGAACTGCTAAGCTAGGTCCTCCACGGACTGGAAACAAGAATTCTGGTACTGGTATTGGGGTATCACCCCTCATCATCCAGGCTAGCTTGAATCCAGTGGTGCAGTGAGCAAGGGACCCAGGTCTAGGCATATCCTTATCCACTGTGGGCGCATAGAGCAACTTCACAAAATAACATGATGGACAGAGTGTTGAAACTTTTCTAACACTCACCTCCAGTCAGAGATCTGGGTTTAATCCATCTTTATTTTGCTTGCCAGGTCACCCCAGTTCTGGACCCAGCCATATGTAAATCAGTTTTGACCCTGGTCACCATGGGAACAGTCAAGCCCTAACGGCCAAGCTAGGTCATCCCCGGACTGGAAACAAGTATTCCCTCGACTGGTTTTGGGGTGTCACTCCTCATCAGCCGGACTAGCTTGAATCCAGTGGTTCAGGGAGGAAGGGACCCAGGTCTAGGCATATCCTTATCCACTTAGAGCGCATATAGACACTTCACAAAATAACATGATGGACAGAGTGTTGAAACTTTTCAAACACTAACCTCCTTTCAATAATCTGACTTTAATCCATCTTTATTTTGCTTGCCACATCACCCCAGTCTGGACACAGCCCATATGTAAATCATTCTTGACCCTGCTCCTGTAGGAACAGTCAAGCAAGAACGGCCAAGCTAGGTCATCCCCGGACTGGAAACAAGTCTTCTGGGACTGGTTTTGTGATATCACCTCTCATCAGCAAGGCTAGCTTGAATTCAGTGGTGCAGCGAGCAAGGGACCCACGTCTAGGCATACCCTTACCCACTGAAGGCGCACATAGCAAATTCACAAAATAACATTATTGCCAGAGTGTTGAAACATTTCAAACACTCGCCTCCAGTCAAAGATCTGGGTTTAATCCATCTTTATTTTGCTCGCCACGTCACCCCAGTTCTGGACCCAGCCATATGTAAGTCTTGACCCTGTTCCCCATGCGAACAATCAAGCACGAATGGCCAAGCTAGGTCTTCCCTGGAATGGAATCAAGTATTCTGGGACTGCTTTGGAGTATCACCCCTTATCAGCCAGGCTAACTTGAATCCAGTGGGGCACCGTACAAGGGACCCTTACAGCGTACAACGGTCTAGGCATACCCTTATCCAATTAGGGCACACATAGCAACTTCACAAAATAAAATGATGGACAGAGTGTTAAAATGTTTCAAACACTCACCTCCAGGCATAGATCTGAGGTTAATCTATTGTTAATTTCCTCACCACGTCATCCCAGTTTGGACCCAGCCATATGCAAATACATCTTGACCCTGCTCCACATGGGAACAGTCCAGGCCGAACTGTCAAGCCAGGTCTTGAAAACAAGCATCCTGTGAGCGGTTGCGAGGTATCACCCTCATCAATCAGGCTAGCTTGAATCCAGTGGTGCAGCAAGCAAGGGACCTACATCTAGCCATACCCTTAACCACTTAGGGAGAAAATAGCAACTTCACAAAATCAAACTGCTGACAGAGTGTTGAACCTTTTCAAACACTCACCCCCAGTTAGAGATCTGTGTTTTCTAAACTGTTATTTTGCTCAGCAGCCTGAAGTGCCAAGCCAGGTCCTCTCTAGACTGGAAATAAGCATCCTGGGACCTATTTCGGGATATCATCCCTCATCAGCCAGGCTAGCTTGCATCCAGTGGCGCAGTGAGCAAAGGACCCATGTCTAGGCATACCCTTAGCCACTTAGGGTGCACATAGGAACATCAGGAAAAAAATGATGGACAAAGTGTTGACACTTTTCAAACACTAACTCCCAGGTCAGAAATCCTGGTTTAATCTATTGATATTTTGCTTGTTATGTCACGCTAGTTTGGACTCATGGAAACAGTCCAGCCCGAACTGCCAAGTCAGGTCGTCCCTGGACTGGAAACAAACACCTTGGGACTGGTTTCGGGTCTCACCCCTCATCAGCTGAGCTAGCTTGAATCCAGTGGCGCAGCGAGCTAGGGACCCACGTCTAGGCATACCCTTAGACCGCAGCTTTCCAAACTTTTCATGTTCGTGAAACATCTTCTAGACAATCTTCATTTTGCAACACGGTAATTGTGATTGAGCGTAGCGAGTGAGCCGGAGCCACCTAAGGGGGTCTCGGGCCCGAGAAAATTTTGAAAAAATAGTGGGCAAATGGTGCATTTTCATGGAAATGTGAGAAAGCAGGAAGGTTAATAAAGCAATTGTGAATCTGTTCCAACAAAGACAGTGACTGGCAAAACTGGGTGTAAGCAAGGTTAGGTTTGTGCCTGAAACAAGAATATAATCATGCATACATTGACAAATACCCCAGTGATTTACAGCACAAAAAGGGCGGGTGCACGCACTGCCAACCCTTTAGACCATGCAAAAAGTCCACCTACTGCCTTGCTGGATATGAGTTATACAAAAATCCGTTCAGGACGGGGCAATTGTGAGTGGTAAAACAATCATGCAACTTATCAGCCGGTCTCTGCGCATTGAATTCAGGTGGGTCCACTTTCCTCAGCGCACTACCATCACTTCCTATCTCTCTACATTGCTACACTACCACCTTGGGTGACACTCTACCTCTCTAGATAGCATAACATACACCCCACTATGCTTCATTAGCATCGCATACCACTACCAGGCAGTGCTGTACTTTCACCACAGCGCTGCACTTACAGTGTCTTCACAATTATTTTTCTGGGTGGTTTATAAAGCGTGGCATGTATTCTGAGGGTTTTGTTAGCTTTCTAGAAAGGTCCCGGTTCTTTTAAAAGAAAGGTGGTGGTGTTAGGTTTTTTCATGCAAGCAGCAACAGATTTCTTTGATGAGTTGTGTCTTCAAATTCTGTCTGTTTAGCTGACAGGTTGATTGAGATCAGGTACAAGATGATCCAAAGAGTGGCCTTAAACGCATGGCTACCTTCCTTCATGCCTCTTTCTTTTGAACCTAAGATTGGGTAAAGCTTTTCTGGTTCTCACTTACTATCCATTTCCTATACAAGGACTTGTGTGGCTGTCGGCACAGCTCAGTGCTGTGAAATAAAAAGAAGGCTAGCTGGACGTCAATCATTACAGCAAACGCAACACGGACTAAATACCTTTCTCAGTGTTTGTTTTCTTCTATACCTCCCAGCTAAACTGAGTTCAAGATTGAACATCAAAATGTTTCCAGTATTCTATAATTGATTTCTGCACCCCCAGGTTTCCTTCAGTACAGCAAAGAAGGAAGCTTCTGGCAGTCCTTGCATGAGCGAGCATAAGTTTGCTCAACAGACGGCTCATTAATCTTTTCTGCAACTATTCACAAAGACCAATGCACCTCGCAGGGTCTATTTACCAAGGTAATTCATCCAGTGGTGAAAAGCAACACGTGCTAATTCAAAACCGCTCTACAATATCAACATTGTAATTTGCAGAGGTACAGGTACATAAAACATGAACAACGCCTGTGCAACGGAACCAACAAAGCTAGAAAAGGAAATTTATAGGTACGAGTTTGTATGTGATTTTTGCAAGGTTTTTATAGATGATTTTTATAGTCTGTGAAATGGCGTATGCTGTGAGGTGCTTGACTGAACGATGCACAGAACAGGAAGATAATGGAGTGACCTGCTCCCTAAGATTCCAGTTGTGGCTCTGTACTTCCCTTCTATGTGATGTTGGTAAGTGTTTTTTTTCCTCACAGTTCTTCAGTTAGAAGAACTGTAAATCGCGTGTGCACTTGACCTGTCACTGCTTCTTTGCTTAAGTGGTTACTGTTCCTGTTGCCGAGGTCTGTATATAACCTACAAGGGGGCCAGACAAAATAGGGGGCGCAAAGGAGAGAAAAGGGCAAGCGATAGAAAGGGACTGGAAGTTTAAAGGAAATAAGGAGTGCGAGAAAATAAACACTGCGGTGCTATCGAGAATTGCAAACCTTTACACAGAAAGAATAAATTTACTCTTACAGATTTAATGACCACCTCCACGGCTCCTAATGTATCGATACTGAGTCTGTCTTTGCAGAATTCAAATCTGAGACTCTGCAGCCGGCATGCAAACCATTGCGCACTCTTGGACAGGATGCTGACAAATGCTCCGTCTCTCATAACGCAAACACAAGAGCTTTGTTCCTCAAACCCCAAGGCAGAAAACAAAAAACTGTTATGAGCACACAACAGAAAACTAAGTTACAGGCCGACAAACTTACCGAGCACCTGGGATGGGGAGGAGAGTTGGTAACTGCTTCGCAAAGGGAACAAGGCAGCGCACTCAGCTCACGCTCGCCTTACGCTTCTCCTTCCTCGGCATACTGCGTCACTGAATGCAAATGTCCAAGAGAGCATTCGCCCTAATCTGCCCGCAGACATCATCGTGTGCGACACACCCACGCATGGGACGCAATACAGTATGGTGTCGCGACACACAGTTTGGAAAGCTCTGCCTTAGACCCTTAGGGCTCCATTAGGATGTAGGGCGGATCGCCACCGCCCGCATGGCGGTGGCGATCCGCCCTACATCCTTCCCCACCTGCCACCAATTTCCCCCCTGCCATATTAGTATGGCGGGGGGACCCCGGCAGATGGAAAGACCGTCCACCTGTTTTCTGCTGGTTGACCAGCCAGGCGGGCGGAAAAGGTGCTCAATATGGTGGCGGTGTCTGCATGACACTGCCATCCATTTTTGGATGCAGGCGGAGACCTACCTTTCTTAACCCCCTGCTTTGTCGCGGTGCCTGTCACCTTGTGCATGACAATGCACGCAGTGCATTCCTAGCATGCTGGGAATGGAGGATGCCACCGCCACGGTGGCATCCTAATTGCAAGTGCAGGACCGCCGCACCACTGGCGGCCGGTCCCAACACCGCTAGGGTGGCGGGCGGACTAAAGTCCGCCTGCCATCCTAATGGGCCCCTTAGGGTGCACATAGCAACATCACAAAATAAAATGATGGATGGCACGTTAAAACTTTTCAAACACTCACCAGATGTCACAGATATGTGTTTAATCCATCATTTTGTGTTCTCCAAGTCACACCTAGCCATATGCAAATCAGTCTTCACCCTACACCCCATTGGAAACAGTCCAGCCGAACTGCCAAGTGAGGTCCTCCCTGAGACTGGTTTTGGGGTATCACCTCTAATCAGCCAGGCTAGCTTGAATCCAGTCTCTTAGAGAGCAAACGACCCGTGTCTAGGCCTACCCTTTTCTTTTTTTTTTGCAGAGTTTTATATAGTGCAACCTTGACCCGAATCCAACCAGGCATCAGAGCGCTTTACATAGCACCAGTTACGTTACATGAGGACACACATTCATTTCATTTTTTTGTTAGGCATGGGGAAATTAAGTGATTTGCCCAGAATCACAGAATGTTTAGCGTCGTTACCGAGACTTGAACACAGTTCCCCCAGGTCCGAGGTCGAGCGCCCTTACCGTTAGGTCAACTCCTCTCCTTAGCCACTCTGGACGCACATAGCAACATCACTTGAAATAACTGATGGACATAAACATTTCAAACACTCACCTCCAGTAACAGATCTGGGTTTAATCCATCCCAGTTTGGCCCCAGCCAAATGTAAATCCGTTGTGACCCTACTCCCCATGAGAACAGTCCAGCCAAAAGTGCCAAGCCAGGTCCTCCCTGGACTGGAAACAAGCATCCTGGGACCTATTCCAGAGTATCATGCCTCATCAGCCAGGCTAGCTTGCATCCCTTTGCCACTTAGGGTGCACATAGCAACATCAGAAAATAAAATGATGGACGGAGTGTTGAAACTTTTTAAACACTCAGCTCCCAGTCAGAAATCCTGGTTTAATCCATCAATATTTTGTCTCTCTACGTCACACCAATTTGGACTCAGCCATATGAAAATCAGTTCTGACCTTACGCTCCATGGAAAAAGTTCAGCCCGAACTGCCAAGCCAGGTCCTCCCTGACTGGAAACAAGCATTCTGGAACCGGTTTCGAGTATCATCCCTCATCAGCCAGGCTAGCTTGAATCCAGTGGTGCAGCTAGCTAGGGACCCAGGTCTAGGCATACCCCTTAGACACTTAAGGTGCACATAGCAACATCACAAAACAAAATGATGGACGGAGTGATGAAACATTTTAAACACTCACCCCCAGTCAGAGATCTGGGTTTAATCCATTGTCATTTTGCTCTATACGTCACCTCAGTTTGGACCAAGCCTTATGCAAATTAGTCTTCAGACTTCTCCTCATGGGAACAGTCTAGCCCAAACCGCCAAGCCAGGTCCTCCCTGGACTGCAATACAAGCGTCCTGGGATCAGTTTCTGTGTATCACCCCGTATCAGTCAGGCTAGCTTGAATCCATTGTTAGTTCACTGAATTCAGTGATGACGAAGCCATACATCTCAGGGCAAATGTCCTGCCATTGGAGAGTTATGCAAGGGCAGTGGGAAAGAGAACACTTTTGTAACAGTTTGCAAAGCAAAGGAAGAACTAAGTGTGTCACGTCGAGAAGACAAAATGGACACACAAAGATTTCAGAAGCGACTTTCTGCTCACTCTCATGAGGCAAAGTGGCCATATCAGTTGAGGCAAATGGAAACTAAACAAAGTTGATCTTCGTCTAAATCTTTGTTCAAAGGTTCTTCAACTTAATTGTCAAGCGACAGTGAAAAAGCTTGATGTGCGATGTTGATGTTAATTAAAGAGAAACGTGAGCATGTCGGATTGGCCGCATACAAGGAAGAATGCAGTTGAAGAGATATCGACAAGTGAAGTACCGAAATTCATTTAGACACTGTCTTAAAATCACTCCAAAATTGAATGACTGTTCCATACCTTTTATCATAGACAATGGTGCGTCTATAACCTCATGCTTGGGGAGAAGTACAATGCACTGATTCCAGTGCTCTGTCTCACACCATAGAAGACTAAAGTGTATGCATGGGCTGCATTGATGCCCCTAAAAAGTCATGGTTCATTTATAGCAACCATGAAGCTCAAAAAGACAAATGTACAAGCACCAATTCACCTACTTCAAAGTACTTTGTCGAGTGCCTGTTTACTCTGTTTCAGGACTACTGTTGAAATGGGACTGATATCTGTAAATTACAACATAAATGTTCATCATGAAATAGTGAATCAATTTCCATCGTTGTTTCGTGGACGAGGAAATCTTAAGATATTGAAAGTGGAACTACATATTAATTAGGACATTCATGCTGTTGCTCAGCGACATTGTCGAAATGCATTTCATTTATATGAAGCTGTTGAAAAAGATCTTAAAACATTACTAAAGCATGACTTCATTGAGCAATCTACTGGTCCTGCACCATGGGTTTCGTCCAGGTGGTGCCTAAAAAGGAAACTGAAGGAGGTGTACGCATCTGTGTTGATATGCGTCAAGCTAAAAAGGCAATTGAAAGAGAATGCCATCCAGGCTCATACATTGTCGTTATGATCACATAGCTGTATGGTCCCAAAGTCCAGTCTCCCCTTGATATGAACTAGGGGTACCGAACTGCTTCTCGGGACAGGGGTTGTTACTTCTTCCCTTTCCTTACCCCCCCTTACTCCCTCTTACCACAACACACTTTGACAAAGTTGGGTGTTCATGGTACGGTGGAGAAGTTGGGTTCTTTGTATTGCTCCTCAGAAAAGACAGGTGAGAGTTACAGAACGTGAAGCCCACGTTTAATTTCTGCCTGAGCGATATGGAAGAACATCAAATGACCCTGGCCGACACAGGCCATATGATTGGGAACCTACCAAAGGAGATGCAAGTCCTTACTCTTAGGGTAGATGCTTTGCAACAGCGCAATATACCCACTACTACTACTAGGACTTCTGGGGCCACAGGACGTCTATTCTCTATGGACTCCACTTCTAGGGGATCTCCTCCAATCATTCAAGTCACTATTCCTCCTGTTATACCTTTGGCCCCTCTTGAACACTTAACAGGGAAACCCATGAAATTTGTCTCTTTTATTAGTCAATGTCAGTTGAATTTTAGGTGCAAGGCAGCATGCTTTCCCACAGAAAAGGTAGCTTTTGTGTTATCCTATTTAGGTGGCACGGCTGCCACATGGTCAATACATTTGGTCAAACGCAGCGACCCGCTGCTATATGATTATACTGCTTTGAAGGATGAGTTGCGCAGATTATTCGACCAACATTCCTTCATGCAATCTGTTGATACAGAGCCCTTAAGTCTCAGACAAGGTTCTAAGGATTTAATGGCATACATGTCTAGTGTTAACAGACTAATGGCCTCTTTTATAGGGGACTCAGGGATGAATTAAAGGACATGCTATCTCAAGTAGTTGACCCTCCAGAGTCAAATTAGATCATAGGTTAAGTGAAAGACACAGAGAAAGAGGATGCTCTGAAAAGAGGATATTGGTGTTTAAAGAGAAAAAAGCAGATATTGAAAAACCTATTGAGGAATCAGAGCCTATGCAGATAGGCAGCATAAGAGGTCCTATAAGTGAAGAAGAGAGGCAGAGACGCAGAGATAAAAATGTGTACTTATATTGTGGGAAGCAACTACATTTTTTGCATGTGTCCTAAGACGAAAGGAGGAGGGAAACGCCTAAGGCCGGATTCTGTTGGGACAAGAACTTCGAGGAGTTCTGGGTTAATGGTCTCACAAATTGCAACACAGGAAAACCCTTTCTTTACTCATCACCATTTTTTTGTGGCATCCTGCCTCATGTGGGGTGAGCGGTCAACAAATGCCCAGATTATGATAGATTCAGGGGCTAAAGGGAACTTCAGTGATATCCATTAGGCCAATCGAATGAACATTCAATTTTTGACTAAGAACTATATAGACAAAGTTAAAACCACTGATGGCAGAATCCGGTCACGTAACACAAACTACTGGAAACTTGATCCTCAACATACATGACTCCCATGAAGAAACAGTGAGCTTTGATCTGATACAATCATCACCATTTCAAGCCATTTTGGAAATCCGTGGTTGTTTAAACACATCCCTGATATTGACTGGAGTAGACACGCCTTGTTTTTTCGTTCTGTTTTTTGTAACACCCATTGCTTTAGAAGAAATGAAACCAAAAAAGAAATAGCAGTACTTACCAGTCCTGCCCTCTAATTATCAGGATTTAGCCAGAAGTTGTTGATACAGAAAAGGCGTCTTCTCTATCGCCTCATAGGCCGTATGACTTTGTATTGATTTAATTGCTGGAGCTCAAATACCTTGCAGTAGATATATCAATCAATCAATCAATTAATACTTTATTTTGCATTTAAAGTCAAATGCATAAAAAGTTCAGATAAAAATATACAGACATATCAATGAGTTATCATAAAATTGTCTTAAAAGAGAAATATTAATCACAATGTAGATAAAAACGCATACGTATAGCATATTACTTATTCATCTGTATCTTCATATATATTTTTAGAATTATTCATATTATTAACATTTAATCAGATGTTTGCTAGTCTATGGGTTTTGAAAGCTGCACAGAGGAAGGAGGCCACCGCCAGTCAAACATACGGGGTCTCTAGTTGTAACATGGCATGCAGTGCAGAGGTATAATTATACAGGCAGAATTTCTTCAGAAGCGAAACAATAAATATTTTCCTCTCTAATTCATAAAAATGGCAAAAAAAAACAATATCTGTAAAATTGATTGATTAGATCGAGAATCACATGGACACCGTCCTAGTAAGGTTTCTGAGAACACGTTCGCTGGATATCCCAGCATTATCGTTACATATCCCAACAAAATCTTTATTTAAGGGAATATTTGGGTGAAATGTTGAGAATAGGGTATTCGACCTTCTTTCTGCCCGGCCTCTGCTCCTCTTTTTTTTTATCCCTAACAAGAAGGCGGTCTAAAATGCTGTATAGACTATAGAGTGGTCAACAAAATCCCCATCAAAAACAGATACTCATTTCCCCTAATCCAGTCTTTGCTAGATCAGGTCAAAGACACGAAGATCTGCAGTAAGCTCTATCTTCAGTGAGCATATCATTTAGTGAGGGTTCAAGAAGGCAATGAGTAGAAAAACTCATTTCGCACAAAATTTGGGCTATACTAATATTTAGTTATGCCCTTTGGTTTATGTAACGCTCCTGCGGCTTTTTCACTTTTTTATTAATGAGGTATTGAGAGAACTGTTGGATGTGTTCACTATTGCCTATAGCAATGGCATTTTGATTTATTCCTCTTCAGTGGAAGAACATACAAGGCATGTAAGGTCTGTTCTTGAGAAACTGAGAGACAATAATTTGTGTGCAAAACTAGACAAATGTGAGTTCCAGACATCTAAGGTTACATTTTTGGGCTTTGTATTATCCCCTTAAGGGATTAGCATGGACTCACAGAAAGTATCAGCCATAACCCGTTGGCAGTCACCTCAATCAGTGAAAGAAGTGAAAAGTTTTTTAAGTTTTTCCTGCTTCTATAGATGTTTTATTGACAACTTTTCAGCCCTGGCATCTCCTATCACTAAGTTATTACGCAAGGAGTCATCTTTTCAGTGGACCCCTGAAGCAGAAGAGGCATTTCAAAATTTAAACATGCATTTATCAAAGCTCCCATATTAAGAAATCTAGATCCATCCAAGCCATTCGTAGTTGAAGCAGACGCCTTTCAAGTGGCCACTTGGGGAATTTTGTCACAAAAAGACAGAGAATCAGGGTGCTAGCACTCCGTTGCCTTTTATTCCCATAAGTTAAATCCCACAGAGCAAAATAATTCAGTGGGTGATAAGGAACTTCTTTCCATAAAGAAGGCATTAGAAAAATGGCACCAGCACCTGTTGGAAGCTTTACATACAGTCACTGTTCATGCTGACCACAGAAATTTGCAGTTCTTAAAATCAGTGTGTGCATTATCAATGAGACAAGTGCAAGACCTAGTGATCATCCTACTATTAGAGCTGGAGAACGTATTTTAGCATCCTTAAATTCAGAAGAAAAATTTGCAAGTGAGGTATTAAAAGTCCAGCAAACAAAGGAAGTAGTGAATCTGGAACAAAGGCATAAGGGGGAATGGGTACAGAACCTTCTGTAGTGTGGGTTGCAATTTACATACACACATTGCTAAGTTAGCATAACCGCGTTAGATGTTAGAAAGCCATCTTGCCGCTTCTGCTGCTTTTTGCACATGATACTACAGTTGCATGTTATTAGTTGAAAACTGCTTGCTCGCCTTTTTCTTCACATGAGAACTGTCTGTTGTTCACATCCCTAGCCGTGAGCTGCGACCTTGGTCTGTACACTGTTTAACAGAAACAGTCTGGGTCATTAGACAATGCATGTTTTTGAGTTCAGGTTGATTGGCCCACTGTTTAGCCACAACACGCACGCAGCTGCAAATACCTGAAAGTCGAGTGCTTTTAATATTGCAGGCTGCATGCTTTACACACATTCTGAAGAAGAGGTTTCCTAGGAGAAGACCACATCTGATCCAGTGATGTGAATCCACTAAGCTGATATTTACGGATAAGGGGTTCTGGGTTCTGAGGTGAGTTTCTGGCACACCACAATTCACTGAGGTCCTGGTTTCCTGCACATAGTTCTGTGTATGAGCAGAATCCCTGCAACACTTCTTTACATACAAAGGGGACTTGTTATTCCCACAGTACCGCTACAACAGCACACTCTAGAATGTGCCATACACATATGCTTACGGGGCACCCAGGATACAAGAAAACTCTTGATCTTATTAGAAGAGAATTTTGGTGACCTACAATGGCTGCTGATACTAAACAGTATATACAATAATGTAATGTGTGCGCACAATGCAAAAGCAGTGATCAGGTGCCTGCCGGTTTATTGCCACCAATGCCCACTCGACCCAGTCCTTGGCATTCCATTTCCATGTATTTCATAGTGGAATTGCCAAAGACCAAACAAGGACACATGGTAATTTTAGTAGTGCTTGATATGCTGACTAAGATGTACCACTTCACCCCTATGAAAGAGTTACCCTTTGTTAAAGAATTGGCGATATTGTTTCTACAACATATAGTACGTTTACATGGTCTTCTCTCTGTTGTGGTTTCAGATAGCGGTCCCCAGTTTGCATATAAATTCTGGAAAAGGTTAGGCACCTTATTGCATATGGACATTCGACTTTTGTCTGTCCGTCACCCACAAACAGATGATCAGACAGAGAGAGCGAACCAATGCCTTGAAAAATACTTGAGGCGTCAGTTGTTGCATTCCTCTTCAGAATGGGATATGTTTTTGTGGGCTGCAGAATTTGCCTTTAACAATGGTTTATATTCTTTCATTGGTGTTTCTCCTTTTTTTTTTGTAATTATGGGTTTCATCCATGTTATTTGATTTTGTCCTCACCTGGTGGTTTTTTTTGTCCATGCTGCCCAAGAACTAGTAAACCACATGCACGACATACAGACAAGAGCTAAAGATAATCTTGATAGGGCTAAGGCTGTGTACAAAAGAAATGGAGATCTTCATCGTCGCTCCAATCCAGGGTATCTGGCAGTGCGCATGGTATGGTTATCTACGCAGAATATAGCAGTCATGGGTTCTCGTAAATTTAAACCCCACCATATGGGTCCTTACAAAATCAATAAAGTAATACAATTGGTTGCTATGAAACTGGAACTTCCTTCCACATTAAAAATCCGTTCAGTCTTCCATGTCTCCTTGTTAACCTGAAACGCCTGATACTCAATTGCCAGTCAAACCCTGATGGTGTTGGTGAATGGTGAACCTGAGTGTGAAGGGGAAGCTATTGAGGATTCTAGGACAGTTAGAAGCAGACTACAATACCTGGTTCATTGGAAGGCTAATGGGCCTAAGGATCACCCTTGGGAGCCTGCTGGCCATCTGCCTGCCCCTCGTCTATTGCATCAGTTTCACAGGAGGTACCCTGGTAAACCCGAGCCTGTAGTGGGTGTTCTTGGGGAGGTGTACTGTTGGGAGAGCTCCGTGCCCATCCGCATATGTGGCGGGGGCAGGACAGGGACATAATACATCCAGGAAAAGAGACACTTCACGTTCTAGTTTCTGAGTGCATGCCTCTGTCCTGTTGACACTCACCTTGTGCTTCCAGGTCACGCAGCACTACGTTCTTCGAGATGATGTCTTGTTCTGCGGTGTTCTGGTGGTGGCTGATCTCAGCTTTTGTGATGTTCCTGGCATCGGACCCCATTCCTCATACTGCTAAAACAAAGGAGACAAGAATTATTGATCTGCTCTGGCTGTAACTCGCATTTTGCACTATTGTATAAGCTCTATGAAATACTTATCTGACTTGTGCTCTCATATTCAAGGATTCCTCAGTTTCTCTTTGTACCAGCCTTAGTTATTACCCATGAAAGAAAAAACAAATGTTAGAATATTGATGAATTGTGTGAAGCCTTGATGTTTAGGCTTGATACCCCTGCGCCAATTTTTGTGCTTTTTATTTTTTCCATTATCCTTTATGTCAAATGACTTTGCTGGATCCATTGCTGGATATCGGTATTTACATATTGGGGTTTACTAAAGCATAATGCAGAATGCTTTTAGGTAGGTTATGTAATACATTATGTTAGCACTATAAGACTTGCTATTGAATTGGTGAATATCAAATATAGATACCCTCTTTTTTATTTAACTCCATAGATTGTATGCAAAACCTGAGTATGCAGTTATCTTTTCTTTATTTCGGAAAAGGGGAGTCATCAAGGTAGTTAAGGATTAAACAACTCAATACATGATTATAGTTTACTGTTTAGTTCATCCGTAGTGTTCCTACTATTACGCATACTGTTCTGTTTCTATACACACAGGGAACACATAGAAGTTACCTGAGACCCTACCTACCTTACTAAAGTGCTTCAAGGGACAGGTGTTGTTTCTTCTTCCCTTTTTTTTCCCTCTTCCCCCTTCTTACCATGACATACTTTGACAAAGTTGGGTGGTCATGGTGTGGTGGGGAAGTTAGGATTTAGCATTGTATTTATCTTATCGCTACTGCAGAAAAGACAGGTGAGAGTTACAGAAACATACGAGTAGGGAAAGGAAGGAAGGGGAAGGGAAGAAAATAGGAGGGCCTCTTCCCTTCCAATCCCATCTCTTTTCTTTCTTTTCCCTTCCTTCCTGTTGCCCACCCCATGCTACTTGTTGCCCTTTCCTTTGTTCCTTTTGCCCTTCCCCCCTCTTTCCCTTTCCACCTCTTTCCTTTCCTCCTCTTTACCTTCTCTCATATTTCCCTTCTCAAGTATTCCCCTTCCTCTACCCCTTCCCCTACCCTATACCTCTTTTTCCTTCCCCTTTCCCTTTTTTATCTTTCCCTTTCCACCCCCCTTCCACTCCTCCTCCCTCACACCAAAAACAGAAGGGAAGGGATGGGAAACAGGAGGAATGGGCCAGGATGAGAAGGAAAATGGAAGGGAAGGGAAACAAGACGGAAGGAAATGTATGGGCAGGAAGGGAAACAGGAAGGGGAAAGGAAAGTGAAATGGGAAGAGAAGAGTAGAGATGGGGTAAAAGGGAGGGGAAGTTATGGGAAAGAGAAGGGAAAAAAGAGTAAGGGAACAGAGAAGGAAAGTGATGGGAAGAAAAAGTGCAAAAGGGAAATTGAACAGAAGGGAAGCAAAATAGGAAAAGAAGGAAAAACAGGAGGGGGAAATGAAGGGAGAAGGACAAAGGGAATGGAAAGAGAAAGGGAAAAGGAAAGAGAAAGAGAAAGGAAACAGGAAGGAAAGGAAATGGGAATGGGAATGGGAAGAGAAAGAGGGAGTGATGGGAAAGGAAATGGTAAGTGAAACAGAAAAAGAGAAAGGAAGAGAAAGAGTAAAGGTGGGAAGGGAACAGAGAAGAAAGGTAAACAGGAAGGAAAGGGAAAAGAAAGGAATAGAGGAGGGAATGTAAGAGAAACAGGAATGGATGGGGAGGGAAAGGACACAGGAAGAGAAGGGAAAAGGGGGAAGGAAAACAGTAAGGAAAGGGAAGGGAAATGGAAAGGAAACAGGAAGTGAATCAGGAAAGGAAGGGAAGAACAAAGGGAAGCAGGAATGGACAGGAAAGGGGAAGGGAAACATGGAAGAAAGGGCCCTAGGGTAAAAGGAACTAATAGTAAACAGAAGGGAAAAAGAAGTGAAGAGAAAAGGGAACCAGAAAGGATAGGGTAGGGAAAAGGGAAGGTGAATGGAAAAGAGGGAAGGGATTGGAAGCAAGAGGGGTGGGGGAAAGGGATAGGAAGAAAAACAGGAATGGAAAGGAAAAGGGAAGTGATATAGGAACAGAAAGGATGGGAACAGTGAAAGGAAGAGAAAAGAACAGGAAAAAGGAAACAGGAAACAGGAAGGGAAAAGGAAAAGGAACGTCAGAAAAGGAAAAAGGGAAGGATGAGAAAAGGGAAGAGAAGGGAAGTGAAGGCAAAGGAAGGGAAGAAGTAAAAAGGGAAAGGAAGGGAAATAGGAAGGGAAGGGAAACGGGAAGGGAAACAGAAAGGGAAGGGAACAGGAAAGGAAAACAGGAAGGGAAATGGAGTGAAAAGGAGAGGGAACTGAAACAGGAAGAGAAGTGAAAATGGAACGGAAGGAAAACAGGAACAGATGGAAGATAAAAGGGATGGGAAGGGAAAAAAGAAAGGAAGGGAAAGCTGAAGGGAAGGAAAAAGAGAAAGGAGAAGGGAGGAGAAACAAACAGAGAAGGGAAGGGATGGGAAGCGTAGAGAAGGGAGATAATGAAAGGAAAGGATGGGGAAGAGAATGGATAAGGTAAGGGAACAGGGAACCAAAGGAAAAAGGGATGGTAAGATAAAGTACAAGGGAAAATGGACTAGAAGGGAAGCTAAATAGGAAGAGAAGGGAAAACAAGGTGGGGAAAAAATGGAGAAGGGAAAGGTGAGTGGAAAGAGGAAGGAAAAAGGGAAGAGAGGGGGAGCAGGAATGGGAAGTGAAACAGGAAGGGAAAGGGTAAGTGTAAAAGTGAGGAAAACGGGAAAGGAAAGAAACGGAAGGGAAAATAAAAGAGAAAATAACAGGTAGGAAAGGAAAGAGACAGGAAGAGAAGGAAAACAGGAAGGGAAGTAAAAGGGAAAGGGAAGAGAAACAGGAAGGGAAGGGTAGAGGGAACAAATGGGAAACAGGAATGGATGGGAAGGGAAAAGGGAAGGGAAGGGAAAAGAAACAGGAAGAGATTGGGAAAGGGGGAAGGAAAATAGGAAGTGAAGGTAATGGGAAACGGAAAAAGGTAAAGTAAAAAAGGAAGGTGAGGAAATGGTGAGGTAAAGGAAACAGGAAGGGAATCAGAAAAGGAAGGGAAAAGGGTAGGGAAACAGGAATGGACAGGAAGGGAGAAGGGAAACAGGAAATGAAGGTGGGGTAAATGGAATGGATAGGAAACAGAAGGAAAAACAAAGTGAAGAGGGAAGGGAACAAGAAAGGAAAGGGTAGGGAAAAGGGAAGAGAAAGTGGACAGGGTAAGGGAAAGAGAAAGGGAGGGAAGGGATGGGATGGGAAATAGGAAGGGTGGGGAAAAGGGATGGAAAGAAAAGCAGGGATGGAAGGGAAAAGGGAATTGAAATAAGAAAAGAAGGGAAGGGAAAAGTGAAAGGAAAGGAAAAGAAAAGGAAACGGGAAACGGAAAGGGAAGGGAAGAGTAAAGGGAAGGGAAACAGAGGGAAGGGAAAGAAAATATAAAGGGAAACAAGGAGGAGAAGGGAAGGTAAGGGTAGAAGTGAAAATGGAAGGGAAGTGTTAAAGGACGGGAAGGAAACAGGAAAAGAAAACAGTAAGGGTAAGGGTGAGAAAAGGAAAGAGAACTGAAACAGGGAGATAAGGGAAAATGGAACGAAAGAACAACAGGAAAGATGAGAAAATAAAAGGGAAGACAAGGGAAAATGGGAGAAAACAGGAAGGGAAGGAAAGTGTTAAAGGATGGGAAGGGAAACAACAAGGGGAAGGAAACAGTGAAAGGAAAAGTGAGGAGGAACAAAAAGGGAAGAGGCAGGAAATTAAGGGAAGTGAAGGGAAAAGGGAATAGAATGGAAAAATAAATGGACAGGAAGGGAGAAGGGAAACAGCAAAGGACGGTAGGGTTAAAAGGAATCGATAGGAAGCAGGAGGAAAAACGAAGTGAAGAGGGAAGGGAATCAGAAAGGAAAGTGTAGAAGAAAGGGAAGTGAAGGGATAAGGGAAAGGAAAATATGGGAAGGGGTGGGAAACAGAAATGGTAGGGGAAGAGATGGGATGAAAACAGGAATGGAAGGCAAATGATAAGTGAAATAGAAACAGAAGGAGACAAGTAAGGGAAACCGGAAAGGAGACAAGTAAGCAAGGAATAGAAAAGGGAAGGGGCAACAGGTAGGCAAGGGAAGCTAAACAGGATGAGAAGGGTGAAAGGGAAGGAAACAGGAAGGGAAGGAATGAAAAGGGAAGCAAAAAGGAAGGGAACAGGAAGGGAATGAAATGGAAGGGAAAATTGAATTGAAGGGAAAGAGCAAGAGAAGGAAGAGAGAAAGGTAGGGAAATGGAAATGGAAACAGGAAAGCAAGGGAATGGAAAAGGGAAGGGAAACAGGAAGCATGGGGACAAGGAATTGGAAGAAAAACAGAAACTGAAAAGGAATGGAAATGGAAGGGAACAGGAATGGAAGGAAAAGGGGAAAGTAATGGAAATAGAAAGGGAAGTGAAACATGAAGAAAAAATTAAAGGAAACTGGGAGGGATGGGGAAAGGAAAGGAAAGTGAATCAGGAAGGGAAGAGAAAAGGGAGGGGAGGGGAAAAGAAGGGCAAGGAAGAGAAAGATGAAGGGAAGCAGGAAGGGAAGTGAAAAAGCATGGAAAGGGAAACTTCTGGAAATGGAACAGGGAAGGGAAACAGAGAAAAAAAATGGAGTAGAAACAAAAAGAAGTGAAAGGAAAAGGGAAGGGAGACAGGAAGGTTAGGGGAACAGGAAGTGAAGCGAAGGAAAAGGAAAGAGAAGGGAAACAGTGAAAAGGGATGGGAAAAAAGGGAAGGAAAACAGGAAGGAAAGAGGTGTGGTGAAAGGGTTGCATGTACTAGGAAAAGGGTGGAAAAGAAAAAGAATGGAGATGGAAAGTAATCAACTGTGTTGTTGAGTGAGATTTCAGGGTGAAAGAATGAAAAAGGGGAAGTGATGCTGAGGTGGTAAAAAGGGATGGCATGAGATAGTGTTAGGAAAGAAGTGAGTGAAAGGAGCATAAATGAAAGGGAATAGTGATATAGGTAGAAGATGGGAGATGTGGGGATGAGAATGGGACACAGAGGAAATAGAAGAGGATACAATAGGAAGTGTGAGGCTACTGTGAGAAAAGATGGAAGGTGGGGGGATGGAACAGAATGTATGGTGTTAGGGTAGGAAAGGATAGGAAATGTTAAGAGAGGGTATGGAGTGGAGGAATTCAAAATGGATTATGTTATGGAAGGGATGAGGAAGGAATGGAAAGGAAAGGACAGGGATAAAAATGGGTGGGTGGACAAAGAGAAGGTCAGGTATGGATCCACGTTTTCGTTCTGACCAGCGGCAGCGATCAGTGGCAGCAGCAGTGAGCAAGTGAGCAAGTGGGAGGGCTGAACGGCTCCCGATTCCCGGCTCCTGGCCCCACGCCGTGTCAACTGTTAGGTCTTCTTGGGTTCTGGTTTCTCCGCCTCCGCCCAGTCAGGCACAGATCGAGGAGATAACACGGCTTTGGCGGGACACCAGCCAGCCAGCAGAGTGCAGCTCTGGGAAGCCGAAGGCATTGCCTGAGCAGGGCTCCGAGCGGGCTCTGAGACGACTGGTTGGGTCGGGACCACACCAAGCAGCTGACAGCGAAGCGGGGCTTAGTGAGGCTTAGTGAGGCGGGGCTCAACGCTTAGAGCCAGCTGCCTGGAGTCAGCAACACCACGCCACTCCTGTCCCAGAGCTTAAGTCTCGAGTGAGCTTAGAGTTACAGCTAGCTACTGCCAGCTGCTGCAGAGAGCGAGCCTCAAGGATCAATGGAGGCAGTATGGACAGTGGCGGAGAACTGCCAGAATAGCGACCGGCACAGTGAGGGATCAGCAAGTGGCGAGGGGGCCTCAGCACAAAACACCTGGCTGAGTGAGAGAAAGCCTGAACGCTCACCGCCCCTCCCCCCTCACATTCCCCACATAGCCCGCACCCTGCTCTGCTCTGCCCAATCATGGTCCACTAACCCCGCCAAAATCCTGCTGAGGAAAGAGGAAAGACTCTCACCAGGAGGGCCGGAGGAGCACAGGACATCTGGCTTGTGGCTACCAGTGGGGATTTCTGGAGTAAGCAGCGTGACAAGCGGGAGTGTACGCAAGCACAAAAGGATAAAAGCGCCTAAGCTGTGTGACAACGGAGAAGGCTGCAGGAGTTAAGGCACTCTGCTTTGGGCTTAAATAAACTGTGTGGTGAGGAGCACGGCCTAAACAGCGCACATGAAGGAGTGCGATCAGGAACAGCCTAAAAAGCTAAGGGAGTCGTTTCGTCAATTCCATTTCTTCAATTCCCTAAATACCCTCTCCTGGTGCGGAGTGAAAATGCTTAAGGGAAACCCGATCAAATCAAAGAGGATAGACTCAGATGAAGATGCCATCAAGTGTCGAACAACAAGGGTCACAAGAAGTACGGCTCGGAACTTTAGACAAGAGTCACACACAGCGAGCCCTCTTCTACAACCCCCCCCCCAACAAGGGCTCATCACCCATTACTTTCAGATGCCGGGCAGCTTGCCACCAATGGGTATGCCTGCTGGGGGGACTGAAGAGCCGGAAGAGAGCACTGGAAGTAACCCCATGCATTGCGGCCCAGCCAGGCACTTATCAAGCACCTCGACAGCAAAAAAAAACCATCTGGGGGAGGAAGCCCCCTGCTGCCCGAAGAAGGGGATCAGGACCGGGCACAGGAAACAGGGGTACAGGGAGGCCCAAATTCGCCCCCGTCCAGCAGGCACAAAATGCGAGATGCAGAGGAAAACAGTAATACACAAAGAAAGGATCGGCGACACTGACCCCGGGCGGCTCACAACAATCGAAGGGATCGTAAGGAAGCCCACTGACGTGATACACAGTCTTTTCTCGATCAAAGCCTTGACCCATTGGCCTCAGGAGGAAGACATGCCGGAAGTTATCGAGGGCAAAGACCCGGCGCGTACCAGCCCGCAAGATACCTCACGATCGAGCACAACGACCTCATCTACTGGAAGCCAACAACTTGATTCGCCAGAGATAGGAGAACTCGCCAATTCCTTTTTACAAACATTAGAGCAAACAATTGAAAGGACTTTGGACCTTACCCCCCACCTCATCAAGAGAGGGCACAAGGCAAAAAATAAAGTCAAAGACCGAGCAGGGATGTCCCCACCAACAGGCCAGAAGGATCGAGATGAGCAAGAAGATACCTCCCATTTGATAACCATCAGAGAAGCACATAAGTCAATAGCCAAGGCCTTGATATGGCAAGCGACTAAAATGGAGGTCCTAGTTGGCCTTCTTCAATCAGTAGCCCAATGCCTAGTGAACCAGGGCTGCAAATTGGAAGAATTGGAGGCAATAATCAATAACAATCAGGCAATGACAGCTCGGACATGCTCATGTGCCGATATAATAAAAAAGAGGGCTGAGTTGCCGGAAATATTGGGGGATATAGTGGCACTAACCAAGAGCAGAGGCGAATCATCAAAGACACCACAAACAATTGAATCGCTGGCAAAGGGCATTCACAAAGTGGTCACCAATGGAGAACGCAGCCGAGTGAGGGATATGGAAACAAAAGCAGGAGAAAATGAGCACAACAGACAAGAGACTCTGGCACCCCCGACAAAGAGTGATACCAAGGGAACCCTGGCAAGATCAGTCACAAAGGAAGCCGGAGAGCAGAAAGTGACCTTGAAGGGGGAAACTGGAGCTAGATCAGAAGCACCCCTAACAAGGAGGGTGAAGAAAAAGCTGAAGAAACAGCTGACGAGATCAAAAATGAAAAGAAGATCTATCCTGCGGCAATGCTGAATAGCCATTGACCTGAGGAGAAAAGCAACTCACTGCCACCATATACCGATTTTTTATCTCAAACAGAAGATTAAAAGCCAGCGCATAGCGGCAGACAAAGAAAAGGCCGAAGAAAGAGAAAGAGATGGTGTGACACAACAAGGCAGGGTTCATGAGGACCAGGCAGACCAGGCCGACCTACCACACCCAGCAGGGTTAACATCAACGGCTGCCCAGGTGACAACAAACAGGGTCAGCATAGGTAAGGAGGACGCCGCCACACAAATAAGGCACTATGATCTACTGGAACTGGAGGGTCATAAAGGCCCTATGGAGCACACTACATCTCCACCGATGGAACTAAAGCAAAAAGCTAGCCCGCTGGGAAACAACAACACGGCGGAAGAGGAACAACACTGGCGAACCTTGATCTATCCCCCCCATAGTTTGAGATCACGCAGCAAGTGCAATGGGGGGGCCACACACACAAAAAATCTTGCGGGAACACCCACAATATATGAGGTGGCGCTCACCCCCTGGTACCACATGGAAGGCCCTCATGACATTTTAAACAGAACTAACATCTTCCGACTTTTTGGCCATGTCAAATCCCTGTCTCAGATCACTTCAGAAAATATAGAGTGGTTAAAGTTCAAAAAGTCGCAAGGAGATAGCCATGGCAATTCAACCCTTCTGGGCTTTAGCGAACACTCTCTACAACAGGCAGTTCTTGGTGAAGCCCAACAATTCACAAGTTGGGGCAGAGAAGTAACAGAACCCATTCAACCTAATTATCCCTTTGTCCTCATACCTCCAAAAGAGGGGCCAGGGGCCACATCAATCTTGATAGGTACCACCTACAACAGTAAACGAGGGGAACATATCAACGAACGCCCTAAAACACCAATAAATATTTCTATCTTTCAAAGAGACAACCTGCAAAGAGTGCTAATGGGTCAAACTAAACAGGCTACAAGAGGCGAGAAATGGCAACAGCACCCCTAGCCAAAATCAAGTCCTCGTCAGAGAAGGAAGGGTAATGTCGCTGCGAGAAGATCAACGCCAAGGCCATAACTAGGACCTTCCCCAAGAACTAACTTTCATATCATGGAACATCGCAGGGTTAAATAAATAAGCAGGGACCAAGGAAGTACAGGACTACCTTGCAAAAGGGGACATCATTTGCTGTCAAGAAACTTGGTCAATGACATCAACACCCATAGTGGGCTTCCACGAACATCGGATAAATGCAACAAAAAAAAAATCTTCGGATGTCCATCTGGGGGTCTTTCAATCTTCATAAGCCATGCCCGTAAACTAAAATCTACAGAAATAAGAGTAAACTCCCCAGACTTGCAAGCAATGACAATCGTTGGGTTAAGGGAGGGCCACCTGCCGTTTAATCTGCTGCTCATAAACTGCTACATCAACCCGACACTGACTGCTGCCAGTATGGAATCATTCACCAACATGCTGGAAGATATATTACTTAAATATGAGCACTACAATGTAATCATCACAAGAGATTTTAATTTGAGAGGTTTGGAAAGTACCCCGGACAAACAAAACAAAGGGCACAAGGAAGGCCCATTGCTCTGTCTTCTCAAAAATGTTAAACTCTACTCAACTCACTTCCTGATGAAACTACGATCACCCTTGTGGTGCCCCAAACCATCATTTCGGAACATAAACACTATTGACTATATTTTAATCAACGAGAAAACGGCCGATATGTTGAAAGAATTTCAGGTCGATGATAGAGGGGAAAGTGACCATAGGCCTCTATGTGCAACATTCTACTTGAGAATGCAATCAGCAGACCTCCAGAAAATGATGGGAGAAACCACAGGGGATGAACGTTTCAGAGCCATTAAAAGAATAAAATGGACAACCAATCTCAAAGGTAAAATGCAAGAATTGGCACTAACGTGGCAAGCTCGAGGACTGTGGGAGACCCATTCAGAGGTGATTGGTCTCTGGGAAGCACTGACAGAAGACCTGTGGTGGAAGCAGGGTAAAAAACACTGTAAAACAACTCTTTTCCACAGGCCCCTGCTATGAACATCTGGGAAATAGGCACTCATATAGACACCCTCCCCAAGCACACAGATGAAGTAGGACAAACGACGTTTGAGGGGAATGGCTTCACAGAAGCAGAAATAACAAGGGAAATCAGGAAAATGAGGAACGATGGGGCGCCAGGCCCTAATGGCATTCCAGCCCTGGCATTTAAATCAGTCCAACCATTCTTTGCCACAGTGCTTACCCCGTTATACAACTTTGCTTACTCAACGGCAATAATTCCACAATCATGGACAAAATTAATCCTCTTTCCTATTCACAAGAAAGGCGACCACTCCAAACCCACCAACTATAGGCTAGTGGCCCTGCTGGATGTAGAAGCCAAAGCCTTTGCCAAATTACTATTGAGAGATATAGAGAACTGGGCTAATAACAACAAAATACTACCTTTCTACCAGATCGGCTTCAGGAAAAACAGTGGAACAACGGACAATATCATGGCCCTGGCCCACCTTTCAAAACGTGCTGTGAAAGACAGGCACATGCCGGTGTTTTGCTGTTTTATTGATTACAGCACAGCTTTTGATAGAGTCGACAGGGGCGATCTTTTGGGAAAACTGTCAGCCTGGGGGGTTCCATCTAAGCTATTGAATGCCATCATATCCTTTCATGAGGGGACCTGGGTACAAGTAAAGATAAGACCCACAGCTCTATCAGCAAAAGTCGAAACCAACAGCGGACTGAAGCAGGGCTGCGTCCTGGCCCCCCTACTATTTAACCTCTATACAGCAGATATGGGGGGAGCTC
Organism: Triturus cristatus; assembly: GCF_964204655.1. NCBI lineage: Eukaryota > Metazoa > Chordata > Amphibia > Caudata > Salamandridae > Triturus > Triturus cristatus. The sequence continues at coordinate 127,546,510 of NC_140592.1, read as the reverse complement.
TGAAAGAGGCAAGTCTAGTTCCATCGAGACTGGGCACGGTGAGACTGGCATTTTTTCAGTATGACACCGTAGTGATGGCTCACAGAAGGGTGGGCCTCCAAAGAGCATTAAAAGAGTTGGGGAAGTACAACAAGGAAAATCATCTGACAGTTAACCAAGGTAAAACAAAGATAATGATATTCGGCAAATACCCCCACAAAAAAACAAGCAGCCTGCGATTTGGGAGATCACCAAATTGGGACCACCACAGCCTATAATTGTCTTGGGGTTTGGCTACACGAGAGGGCAACACCGGCAGCCCATATAAAACACTTAACTGCCAAAATCAACAGTGTAATTCTATCAATGAGACGCCTTAATCAATGCTTGACAAGCCCTACAGCAGACCCATGCTGAAGGTCCTTAGGGCAAAACTAATCCCGGCCATTAACTACGGTCATTTGGCATTTCCAGAAGCCTTAGACAAACTCATAGCAGCCAGCGCAGGTCAAAGCCCACAAGATCGTGCTGCAAGTACCCAGGTATGCAAGGAACCCAAGGTTACGGCTGGAACTAGGGCTCGGCAGACCTGAACTAGCCCTCCAGGGGGATCTAATAAAGTATTATATTAGAATCCTTAAATCCCCATATAACTCTCTCAAACTTCACCTGGTAAGAATCTTCAGAGAAGATGACTCTCCCTGGCACACCAAGCTGGGCAAAGCAATAGAGACCCTAAACATCGAACCTAATAGTCTGTCCCTAACAGACATCCCGCATAAGGCCTGGTCAAACATCGTGAGACGGTAGGTCCGCTCCATTTCTTATGAAAAGGATTTAACCGCACTTCGACTTCGACATAACACCTTCACGAAGACATTGGATGAATCTTACACATGGCGAAAGCTCAACCATACCTAAGAGAAACACTAGGGGCCCAGGCCCACAGGGAAATACTTTTTATGAGGCTAACGGCCCTTAGAACTGCGGACTTTAATCCAGCATGGGCGCGAATAGGGGTGGGCGGAATTTACGAAATTTATTTTTGCAAACTATCGCGAAAATGTTAAAAATCTCCGCAAACACGCGGAAATATCGCGAAGACGTGGAAGATTTTTTCCTGCCCGTTCGCGGTATTTTCTGCGTGATCGCGGCTCGCCAACTTACCCTTGCAGTTGCTCACGGGCGCGGCCATCTTGTTTTCACTTGTCCCGCCCGCTCTCATTCGATATGACGTGCCCGCGTCCTCACGCTCTCGCTCGCGGTGGAGAATGACGTGTTTGAGATCTCAATCATCTCATACTCTCGCGGTGCATGATCGCGAGAAGAAAGACGTGATCGCGCGACGAATGACGTGATCGCGTGACAAATGACGTTAATGTGGGTGCGAGCTGTCGCGAGACAGCGCAAATGGCTACCAACAATCCAACATCTCGTGGAGAACATGAACGGATCGGGAAAACTTGTCGGCGAACGCGGAGATTTAGGTAAGGCAATCGTGTGCACGCGAGAATGTATTTTTTTACAGCGGCAGCAAGAAAAAAAATTCCGGTAAGATGCGGATTGTGGAAATTTTGACATTTTCGCGCTCTCTGCTGAACGCGAAAATGTAAAATTATCGCAATTTCCATGAGCGGAACGGAATTTTCACCCAGGCCTAGGCGCGAGCAGACGGAGTCGTTTCTTGCCGCCTATGCAACTACCAAAGGGAATCCTTGCCCCATTTATTATGTTGCTGCCCCAAATTGACCAGTGAACGACAAAGGCTGCTTTGTCCCATTTTGAGAGACCTTGGCATCAGAACATGCAAGGAGGCATCAGATTGGTGCTTCTCGGAAATAAAAACCCACCACCTCGCAAGAGCGGCAAAATTAATTCACCAGATCAGACAGGCTCTAGACGCAAGTGCATAAATGATTTTCCACAAGCTCTTGAAATTCAGAGACTAATTAATGGGCAAACAAGGTGCTTCCATAACATCAATGTGCAAAGAAGAGCTTGCCTGCCACTCCATGTGCTTTGACTGGAACATTGCCGCAACTTAATTAAGCTCCCGGATTGGGTTTCAATTTTATCTTTTTTACTGTAATGCTTTTAAATAATCGAACGGTTAACAATAAATCAATCAATCAATCAATCCTCCAAACGCTTATACATGACTTGGCTTTATTTCTCGTCTACATAAATGTAAAGAGGGGAATATTGTACTAAACCTGGCAGTGTCCAATTCATGTAGCTTAAAGCAATGTTTGCCCCCTCCTATGGGTTTGATAATTCCTTAGTTGTTGCTATGACAAAGAGAGGGTTTGGGAAAGAATGGATGGAGTATGGTAGTTAAGGGATTTGCATAAATTGGTAATGGATAACGAATTGAGAAAAGGGAAGTCGACAGAAAGGAAATTGGGCTACTGATGAAGCTGGAATGGGAGGGGTAAAAGGAAAAGGCCAGAGAGGAAAAGGGAAAAGCTTAGGAAAGCTAAAAGGGGAACGGAAGACAAAGGGGCTTCATCCCTGAAGTTCCAAGGCTGGATGTCAATCAGGGAAGTCACAACCCCACCCTCTCCAATCACGTGTGGCGTGGAATCACTAAGGGGCACATGCATCAAAGGTTGTTTGCGATCGCAAACGTGCGATTCGCAAAAATCGGCCGTTTGCGATCGCAAATTAGCCTTTGGAGATGCATGAAAGTGTTTCCTAAGCGCAATTTAAGAATTCGCAATTATTTGTGAATTCCTAAATTGCGATTGCATTTAAGGAATCGCAATTTGCGATTCCTTAAATGGAATGCTAGAAGCACTTACAAATAGCGATTTTGCTATTTGAGACCGCAAATTACGGACAAATCAAACTTGTCTGTAATTTGCAAAAACTTTGAAAAATGCACTAAAATGCATTTTTTTAAGTTTTAAGTTACACACACATGCCCTTGGGGCATGTGTGTGCGAAACATGGGTGCACATCACAATTTCAGGGGAGCAACAGGGTGTCATTTTGACACCCTTGCACCCTTGAAATTGCATGAGCAATTTGCGAGTACCTACTGGTACTCGCAAATTGCGCATGCAATCTCCCATTCATTCCTATGGGCCTGTAGGCCCATAGGAATGAATAGGAAGGCATTCCTTAATCGTGACTCGCAATTTGCGAGTCGCAATTAAGGACTGTTTAGGAATCGCTATTTTTATAGCGATTCCTACATGCATAGGCTTTTGCGATTCCTTAATTGCGATTCCTTAATAAGCGCAATTAAGGAATCGCAAAAGCCTTCCTTGATGCATGTGCCAGTAAGTCCCCTCAGCAGCGTCACACTGATCATGCCTCAAAGAGCAGCGTTTTTCTTCTGGGCTGGGCCCGTCACTGTTAAATTAAGTAAATTATGTAAAACTGATAACAATGTCTGCCCTGACACTTTCTGCATTTTGATCTCCTGTGCACAATCATCATGAATACGATGTCTCATCAAGCACCAGTTAGGTAAGTAATTTTCATTAGAACAATATACAAGCTACGCAAAGACAGTTCAGTCTGACTAACATTTTAAAGTATGAAATACACTCTGCAACATTTACTTTAAGTATGTAGTACATGTGTGTATCGATTTGGTCGGTGTTCTTTACTGCAGTCTCCTCAACCCTCTGAGCGGGCTTCTGGTATGTGTAGGATCTCCCTGCAGTTCCACCTCCTGGGTATGCTCACATGTGCAGCCATAAGGTGCTGCCTGAAGGGACACTTGTGAGTACGTGAGAATTCTTTCAGACACACTGGGTTGTTACTGAAAATAATCAACTCATCTTACTAAATAGATCTACTAACTATAAAATGCTTTTAAAATCTGTGAAATGCTTCCTACTTGAAACAGGCTTTGCAATAAACATGAATAGTCATTCTGAAAGTGCTCAGCATGCTTTTTAGCCTGGTGTACCTAAAGCAAACATCTGCCCTGGACATTTCGTGAAAAATGAGCTTGTGTCTTTTTAAAAATAACATAAAATGTTCACTGTAACATAAGAATTTAGTTTATTTGCAAGTAAAGAAACTCAAGTCTAGACTCACCGATATTCGCAGAGTTATTATATGCACCAACATGCGGAGACATAGAAACACCCATTTATGCAGAAACAGATACAAAGCCTCAAAAACACAGTGACACAAACAACCAACAGAAACATACATAGCCACACACAAACAAATAGATACGGAAATACCCACTGAAACACTTACCAACAGGTAGACTCACAGTAACTCTATCACAGGCCAAGTTTCTGCGCCGCACCACTTTTAAAGTTCACCAGCCGCCACTGGGTAGGAAAGGAAGGGAAATGATTAGGAAAGTAGACGGTAGGAAAATAAAGGTGGGGAAGGGAACAGAGCACTGGATGTCTAGACAAGTGTAAGGGGTGGGGAGGTAAGGGAAGGAAACGGGACAGAACTGTAGATGGAGGGCAGTTGAAAAATAAACAAGCCTTTGCAATGCAATAGGTCTCGCATTTACGAGACTTTGAGCTATTGGCATTGTAAATGACAATGCCTTTTATTTATGTGTTGATTTTTAAAACATAAATAAAAGGCATTTAACAATGCCAATAGCTTAAAACTCTTGCAAATGCGAGACCTATTGCATTGCAAATGCTTGTTGAAACTTGCGAGTAAATGAAAAACTATCAGGCAACAGTACAGTTTTTTAGGGATTTTTGTAATTTTGCTCATGCAGTACTTTATACATATATACCGCGACGCTAAAATTCGTAGGTGTGACAGACTCTGTACAGAAAACTGCACTGATAAAGGGTCGGCAAAGAGCTCGTTCCTATTGAGGATTCCACTGGTCCGGAGGAAATTCAGGACGACACAGTACCTGACCACGACTATCAGCTGGGCTGCGACCGACGACACAACACCATCACATGAAATGCGCTCTCGGGAAGGTGGCAGGGTGGCGGGGGCAGGGAGAGGGCATGCATGAAGGCAGGAGCGGCTGTGAACAGAAATGCCAGGGCCCCTTATCATTAGATAATATTATAAATGTGTCTTTACGCAGCTGAGAGGTAGAATGAACAGGATTCAATGTCATGACACAGGATTCGATGTCATGACACAGGATGCCGTCCATCCTCTTTCTTTTAAAACACTTGGCAGGAGACGCAGGAGGTAGGTCACAGCTTGCAAGCTAGCAGGGGCGATATCAGCCCCCTCTCTATCCGCTATAGCTGGGGGCTGGAGCTAACACTGGACCTGAAGGGCTAGGAGGCCGGCGCCCGCCAAAGTTGAGATTAGTTGTTTATTGCGTGTTCTGCCTGCAGACAAAAGACCATAACTAACACTTGAATAAAAGCCGTGTCTGAGCTGAGGGGTGTGTGGCCGATGCTGGCAAGTGAGCAAAGTGCCTAAAGGAGACAGTAACAAGAAAAACAGAAAGCAGCTCCACATACGGGCCGGGGAGGAGACCTGGGAGGGCGAGGGCTGCCCGCGCATGCGCGGTACCTGTAACTTTCGCGTGCCCAGTGGCGGTGCGTGCGGCCGGTGCAGGCAGCGCCTGTCCCCTTCCGGGGCTCCCGTGGTGAAGAGGGAGCCCCAGCGCCAGAGAGGAAGTGCGGGAGCAGAAGTCCCGGGAGGGAGCCCGGGTGAGGAGCAGCAGATAGCAGTGCGGGGCTCCCATGCCTAAGGAGAGAGCCCCGCGTCATGCTGCCAGAAGTATAGAGGAGCTGGAGTGCTCCGGAAGCGCGCCGCAGCCAGCCGCCGTTCAGGAGGATTCCCCTCGCAGACCGGATGAGTGGGGGATTCTCCATTTGTCCAGTGGTTGTGCCGATGAAGGCACAGTGTCAATATTTATTTCCTGAGCGGACCCGCCGTTGCGGGCCGCTCCAACGATTGGGCGAGGTTTAAAAAAAGTGAAAGTGAAAGTGCATGCTGGCTTGCGAGGACGGAAGGGGGACAGGAGATGTGCACGCCGCGTGGCTGTAAGCGCGTACACAGGCTCCAATCTGCCAAAAGCCTGCGCGTGCCCATCTCCTGTCCCACTTCCGAGGCAAATCAGCAACACTAGATCTCACTGGCGACAGTGCTTCACGCTGCGTTCGCCAGGAGAGACCTAAAAAGACGTAATGAATGGAAGAGATGAAATTGAAGGGCTGGTTGGATAGGGAAGGGGAGGAAAGGTTATGCAGGGGAAAGGGAAAACAGAACGGGAGGACAAGGGGTGTGTCTGGACATGAATGAATGAGAAGGGCAGAGATGAGAAAGGAAATAGGAAGGGGAAGGAATGGGCGCATAGGGAGAAGTGGTAAGGAGGGTTAAAATATGAAGACGAGAGAGATTGAATGAAAGAAGGCATAAAGGCCAGGAAACAAGTGACAGTTAGGGGAGTAAAGGGAAGTAACTGAATGGGAGAGGAATTGTAAAGGGTAGAGAAGGTGATTAAAATAGTCAATGTGGTGGAGTAGGTAGGAGAGGGTCTGGGAACAGAAGGAAAGGAAAGAATTTGTATTGAATGGCGGGGGAGTGAAAAGGGGTTCGACATGGAAAGGGCGGGGATGAAACAGAAGAGGGCAGGGAATAAGATAGAAAGATAAGGGAAGTGGTAGGGAAACGAATGTGAAGGAAGGAGAGTGATGGGAATAGGTCAGGGAAGGAGGAAGAAGAGACAAACGAGCAGGTGACTGAACTTCAAGTGACAGTTGCAGATGGAAAGTAAAGAAACGTGAAACGAAGGAAAGCGAGATTGAAACGGAATGAAATGCTAGAAAAGAGTGGAGTGAGGTTTGGGGGAATGTGCGCCGGTTAGTAAGGAAGGGAAAGGAAAGAGATCGGAGCAGCTGTAGGGTTGAGAGGTGAAGCAGAGGGGGAGGAAGTGGCGGGGAATTAAGGAAAGGTGATAGATAGGTAAAGAGAAGGATTAGGTTGAAACCGGAACGACTGGGTTAGAGGGGTTGTGAATTGTAAGCATTGGGGTAAAGAAATTAAGGATTATGTTAAAAGGGGATTTCAAGTCAGTTTTCAGTTTGGTTTCGAATTTAGCTTTCAGTATGGTTACGTTTTCTTTGTGTTCCGTTTTCATTTGGTGTATTCACTCACCTTGTTCCCTGGCCCCAGCCCCTGCCCCTTCCTTGTTGGAGCTTGCCTCACTTTTACAGTTTCCAGCCTCTCAGTGTACCCAGCTCCCTCCAGTCACCAGTTGTGGTATCACTTGCCCGGCGTCTTTGTGTGCCATGCACCAGCTCCCTGGTTACCAGGCTTCCGTAGCAAGGGTACGTCATAATAGCGGTCACTCAACACATCACCATTCTGGTTAATACCATGCTTTGCATGTTAAGAGGGTGAGCAGGGCAAGACATGAACACGATCAGATTTCTTGCCGAGATCTATCTAGTGTCATTAAAATGACTAGCTACGACCCTGAACCTCATGCCGCCTGGCGCCCAACAGTGGTCTCTCCTTCTCTCTGCGCTGCCGTGGGTGCCTCCCCTCTGCTTGGACTCGGGCTTCGAGACGTCCCATTTCAGGGTCTGTGATATCATAAGCGTTCCATTCCAAGGGTTCTGCTTCCGGTGCTGTGAAACGCAAGGGGCGCGTTCAACAGCATTGCTCTCCCTCGTTGTTTAAAAATCAAAACAATGTCCACCCTCACAACCTGTCTGCACAAAGCTCTTTTTTTAAATATATATAAAAGAATTCTAACGTGACAACATCCACATCTCTGTGTCTGACCTACTCTTCCCTCTATGCTCAGTAATCTCGCTCACTGCTTTTAAGAAGTACAAATATAAATAGAGTCTAGATCCTAGAAATCATTGATAGGTAAATTCTCAAGCTGTGATTATTTAATCCAGTGACTAGAAAGGGGTGCGTGAGTAGTTTGAACCCTGCGCCATGCTGTTAGCTGGCTCACGTTCTTCCTTGTGCTTCAGGTGTGGCTTCTGTGGTTGTACATAGAACATAGTGCTCCTTGTGAGATCTGGCCAGCGACTAGGGCACTTCTTGTTTCCTTTGGTGGTGCCTTCTTGTAGCCTGCCCGGCTCTGGCTGTCCTTCATGTCGTGTGTTAAAGTTGGAGGATTCCCTTTCCTAGTGCCTGCCCACATTTGTACATAAATAAGAGGCAATGAAGCAACGAGGCCTACTTTAAGTGTCTACATAAATATATTTGGGTGAACAACCTGAGCTTTCGAAAATTGCGAATCTGTTTTGTCCAGTACATCACTGATCACTATGGAAAATGTGAAGATGCTGCAGATTTGTGCTTCACAACATGTTACCTGTTTCAGATACATTCCATAGTTTTAATTTAGCTTTTTCTCTTATTACTCCAAAATAGCTTCCATTTCAAGGGTTCTGCTTCCGGTGCTGCTGAAACGCAAGGGGCACTTTCAATAGCATTGCTCTCGCTCGTTGTTTAAAATCGTTGTAAAAAAAACAAGCATTTGCAATGCAATAGGTCTCGCATTAGTGAAAGATTGAGCTATTGGCGTTGCTAATATTAATGCAACGCCAATAGCTCAAACTTTTAGTAATGCCAGAGCTTCAAAACTAAAACAAAACATAAAACCATTTCATTTCCCTGTCTTTACTTTTGAAGCAATAGCGCAACCGTTCTTTAGCTTAAGATGTTTAAAGCTAAATGGTGGGTGCCGCGATTGTAGCAAAAGTAAAAAAACAGTGTAGACATTTAAGAAAATAGTGCTTAAGGATGTAATTAAAACATTTCAAGTGACAACACGTGTAACAGAGGCTGTCCTCATGGGAGGTTACAAGAGGAGAAAATGCGGTACTAAGGAGGGACTACTAAGCCTATTGACTAATGAAAAGCCGCCATTTACAAAGGACTGTGACTGGAGTGAATTCTAAATTTGGGTGTAAAGTGGGTGGAGCTTTATGCCTATATCCAGCATATGTAGAAGAGACAGTGCAAGCGCTGCCTAGACGACACGTAAAAATAGCATACTGGGGCTGCCAGAATGAGAAAATCAAGAGCAAGCTGTCACAGAAAAAATCTCCAGGGCGTTTTAACCACAGAGGGGGCGATTGTGCTTTGAGGGCTAGATCATTGCCGTCAGCCCTACAATCAGCTCCCTAGTTTGTAGCTCAGTAGAAAATGCCTGAATGTCCATACAAGCCCTGAAGGGTGGAAATCTATCGGCACTGATGGAAAAATACAAGACATGGCAAAATCCCATACATTACTATAATTACATACTGTAAATAAATGTCTGTTATGCAGATTTAATGTAGGCTATTGACTTTATAACAAGTCAATGTGTTTAGGCAATATTTTGCGCTTCTTGGAAAATGTGTGACACAGAAAAATATCCTGTGTGTTTACGATAGTGTGTGGTTTGGCAGCATCCCAAACACATTCAGTGACACAGCAGCATTCTGTAGATGTATGGCACAACTGTTATGTTATGTTAATTTGGATTTGTTGAGCGCTTAATACCGGAAGGTCTCTAAGCGCTGCAAGAAGAGTAGCGATGGATCGCATCTGAATATCCAGTGTATGCAGTACCACATATCTATTGCACAAGTTTTGGAATAATCTGTATCCATGCTCTGCACGGCAATATCCCTGGAAATGTATGATAAAATCGTGTGGCATGGAATTAGCGTGGTAATCATTTTGACATACACACATCCTTTGTATACAAGAGACAACCGCACACAAGATACTATTGTTATGAACACACAATGCACGTTGGCATGGAAACAGCCTTAGCATTAATGAAAACGACAGACATGCAAGTATCTTGTATGTTCTGAAGAATACTATCAGTTATAATAATATTGTGGCACTATCTCAATATCAAGTGGCATTCATGGCAAAGGTTTCTGGTAGGTACATATATACTTTGTGGCTGGTGAAGACGCAGTGGATTTGATTGCTGCACCAAATTGTTGGACAACATTTTATGGAATTAATGGAAAATATTGTTCTGCTACCTGTGCCAAATCTGTGATCGGGGATTGCATGGTCATAGAAGGTGCACAATGTGCACAATATGGAGTAGAATTACAGTGTGAAGTGCTGGAAAAACATCTCTGGCACAATAAAGGACCCATGGTCTTGTTGGCGTAGTTTATGATGATTGTCAGCAATTGCATATTGAATTTGGTGGAGGCGGGCATTTTATATCAAATTCCATAGGGAAATTAGTTTGTCTATCTTGGGATATTTTATTCAGTTTTTATTGCTTCGATGAACACTGCTGCACACCCATGATATGATCTCTATAAATTAGTGAAGAGGATGGGTTTAGACACAGGCAGCACATCCTAGTTCCCTTTCAGGAAGGATCTTGGTTGGCATGTTTTTGCTTCCTAATGGTATCTATTCTTTATTGACTGACTAGAGCTGAAGATGGACTGAAGACCAAGCAATGCTAGTGGGGTCCTCTAACAAGGACCCATCAACCCTCGCCATTGCACAAATTGATTGTCTGCGCTCCATAGAACATAGGCAATGAGTTATAAAAACGCTATTCACCAACAATCACTCACTAGAGGGAGTCAAGGCCCTGCACAATCAATCTAGACAAATCCTGGGTTGGGTTAGTGACCCTGGCTTAATGAAACAACCTACTATGAGTTATCTCGCTTCACAGATGAGTGGCCTTCTGTCCCATGGGGCATGACAACTTTACCAACTTCAAATTAAAGAAGCTTTATAAACCTTAAAAAGTGGGCAAACTACAAGTAATCATTTGTCATCCCTACAATACCCTTCAGGGTGAACCTGCACTTTACAAATAAACGTTTTGCTGTGTTACTTTTCCTTATGCCCACGTGGATGCTGAATTCAGCTACTTATTTGGCATGGGAGTATGACAAAAAGTCATTGAAAACTAATCTGAATTAGGCTGAAGTAAATCTAAGCCTGATATTCGATATGTTTTGGGAAATGGTAGACATCTATGCTTGCTGGATCAGAGCAGAGAGTAATCTAGAAGGGAAAGGCATTTTATAGCGGTCTGACAAGTGTGGGTCAACATATCATATCATATATAAGCAACACCTGTTGCGAGCCTCGAAATATATTCTGTATTGTGAGGCTTGTTGTTTTGCTCCTACCACATGTAACATTTTATACATGACAGCTCGAAGTGTTTGAAGATGCCTCACATGGTATGATGCGCCATGTGTTCACCATGTCAGTTTAAGGGAGTAGGGTGTGGACTCTTATCAGTGAGAAGGCACGTGAACTAGTGCAATCATTAGGGTTGACACATGACTAGTAGTTACCGGTCATAAAATTAAAAAAACGGTAAGATCATCAATATTGGGATTTCCCCCCTTTTGAATATAAGATAATAGCGACACATACATAATGGAAACCAGCGAAAAGCATTTTAGAGCCATATAAATTATTAATAATTGGCGGTTATGGTAGAGGTTGAATTTCCATTTTAAAAAAGAATACTGAAGATTCTCGCAAACTATTTTATATGTATAATTTCCTGGTTCTACCAGAAACGCCAGTATGTTTATTTTTCTGAGAAAAGGGCCACCCCAAAGTCTGTCTCTAACCCGCGGTCTCTCACCCGGTGTTGTGATATGTGAGATTGTGCTGGTGCGTCAATTGCCTACAGCTTCCTCTGACCTGTCTGGACACGACACAGGCAGAACTTAACTCAATATACCACTGACTGTAGGGATGGCAGAGTTCACGTTTAGAAGCCATTTGTGCGGGCTGCCATTCCAATGAAAGTAGATGTTTAAAAAACATTTATGTCGTACTGACGATGAGAGCGGCTGTCACAGAGCTACTACAAACTTCAGGCTCTTATTATTTATAGCATTGTATTAGTGAGGCTCGCATGTTGTTGACTTTAACATTATGCAGTACAACCGCGTTTAAATATTTATGGCACCACATTTGCGAGGCTTGCATACTTTTGGGGCACGCAACTCCCCAGGCTATGTGATGAGCTGAGGTGGGGAGACAAGCAAAGCGCGGGCCTACAAGCCGATCAGGCTTCATCTCAGTAGCATTCCCGACCCGTACCCTCACCAGCATAATTCTCGCATGAAGAAACGTAGTTGTCAGGAAACATTAAAAAAAAGCTGCTTCAGCACACCTCCTACCTAAAACTAGGTCCCGCTGAAGTACACCGTCACCGCAGACATTTAATGACCCCCAGGCCCCCACCTACCTGTACCGTATGTGCTTCACGGAGTCGCCAGCTCCAAGTCCGATCCCGGGAGGCATTATGGAGGAGTATCTCACCGCACAGGCAGACCAGGGGAAGCCGCTGGTCTTGTGCCACCCAGGAGATGCTGAACAGCCGCAGGGCAGCGGCAGGAGGTCTTCTCGGTGTAGTGGGAGCAGCATCAGCACAAGCGCAATCCGGGATCTGGGTGCAACAGGATTCCAAGCAGAGACTGCATCATGGGACAAACAAGGAAGTAGTCCCTACACAAATAGAAAAGGCCGCGCAGCGGAACAAAACTGTAGTTGGTCGGTGCTGCTTCCGGCCGAAGGGAAGCAAAGCGGAAGTGCCGCATTGGACCGCAAGCCAACCATAAGCACGCTAACAAAATAAATGCCACAGTTAACGAATGGCAAGCGGCAGGAGAAACTACCGGCAAGAGGCGGAGTTTCACCCAAGTATACACATTACGTAATGCCTCGTAGAGGCAGCGCATGCGCTGCCCATGCGAGACCTAAAAATCAACTCAATGTTCATCCTCACAACCTGTCAGCTCCTCGCGATTTTTAAAAACAAAAAAACATTTCACGGTGCGCGCACGGTGAAAAACCTGAAAAAAAAAAATACATAACTTAGCATTTAAAAAAACGTACAAATTCACTGAAAAAAACATAGGTTTCACACACGTTATAGTTACGAATTAGCATTTAAAAAACCTTGCAAATTCACTTAAAAAACCATAGGTTTCACACATGTTATAGTTAGCTGGACATTTCACTTGTAAAAAACCAATGAAATTCCCCCGTTATAGTTACTGCAGGCAACTATAACTCACGCGACCGCAATCCTCTGCTGATGACGTCAGATATTATATCACTGATGACATATGTGTCTTTTTGAAAAATAAATATTTGTAATATATGTATAGCTAAAGATTAATGGAAGAAGACATGGGTAAATAAGTGTCTAAATACAGTGATGAAATATCTGACGTCATCAGCAGAGGATTGCGGTCGCGTGAGTTATAGTTGCCTGCACTAACTATAACAGGGGAATTTCATTGGTTTTTTACGAGTGAAATGTCCAGCTAACTATAATATGTGTGAAACCTATGGTTTTTTAAGTGAATTTGCAAGGTTTTTTAAATGCTAATTCGTAACTATAACGTGTGTGAAACCTATGGTTTTTTCAGTGAATATATATATATATATATATATATATATTACCTACTGGCGGTCGCCAGTAGGTAGTTATAGTTAGGACCACGTTTCCATAGGAAATCCGCAACATTCTATTTTGAATAACTTTGGCGCCGGTCGACGAATCCTCGCGAATTTTTCAAAATAGGTGGGGCGCTACGCTCCGCTCCTACCCTGAAAGTCTCGGGGGGATTCGTCAAGCGGGGGCTGAGATAAAAGGGGGGTCCCAAAACGCGTTTTTCCCATGCATTTTTCCATAGGACCTTTAGACAGGGCTACAGCCCGAACGGCTGAACAGAATTTAATGAAATTTGGCAGAGAGGTAGTCCCCAGGTCAAGGAAGTGCCTTTTGTAGGTTTGGTGTAAATCTGTTCAGTAGATTCTGAGAAAATAGCCTTTAAATCAATATATATATATATCTGAGCCAGCTTACGGTGCGCTTACGGTGCGCTTACCGTACGCGTACGGTGACGTGCGCGAGCGCGATTCTGATTGGCCGTTAGATCTTAGTAAACATTCGAATCGGTCGAAACCAGGAAGCGGCGGCCGCCATTTTCTCTCTCGCACTCTGAGGGGGGGAGGATAAACAAAGTGTAAAAACATGTAAAGGGGCTGTTTAGACAGATCCCAAGCACCTAGCCATGTTGGGGGTGTCCCCAACGATCCCCCAAGTGAAAAAAGGCAATTTTTATTTTTTTGTAAATTTCGCCGATTACGCTTACCGTACGCGTACGGTAGCCAATAATAAAAAAAAAAAAAAAATTCCAAATTCTCCCCACCCCGTGTGCAAATGGTGCCCGTAGTGCACCATTTGTCCATGGCTTATTAATCCCAAACAAAACATATATTTTACCAGTCACAACAATGCTCATCATATGTTTCCTCCATGTGCGCACGGTGCGCGAAGCGCATCGTGCGTTCATGGCCCATCTAGCGTAACGTGGACACGCGGTGCGCGAAGCGCACCGCGTGCTCACTGTGCGTGCACGGTGCGCGAAGCGCTCCGTGCGCGCACGGAACGAACTGCGTTAAGTGGGCGCGCACGCCACAAATGGCGTAAAGTAACTTAGCATTTAAAAAACCGTACAAATTCACTGAAAAAACCATAGGTTTCACACACGTTATAGTTAGGAATTAGCATTTAAAAAACCTTGCAAATTCACTGAAAAAACCATAGGTTTCACACATGTTATAGTTAGCTGGACATTTTACTGATAAAAAACCAATGAAATTCCCCCGTTATAGTTACTGTAGGCAACTATAACTCACGCGACCGTAATCCTCTGCTGATGACATATGTGTCTTTATGAAAAAAAAATATTTGTAATATATGTATAGCTAAAATTTAATGGAAGAAGACATGGGCAAATAAGTGTCTAAATACAGTATTAGCATCAGCAGAGGATTGCGGTCGCGTGAGTTATAGTTGCCTACAGTAACTATAACGGGGGAATTTCATTGGTTTTTTATCAGTAAAATGTCCAGCTAACTATAACATGTGTGAAACCTATGGTTTTTTCAGTGAATATATATATATATATATATATTACCTACTGGCGGTCGCCAGTAGGTAGTTATAGTTAGGACCACGTTTCCATAGGAAAACCTCAACATTCTATTTTGAATAACTTTGGCGCCGGTCGACGAATCCTCGCGAATTTCTCAAAATAGGTGGGGCGCTACGCTCCGCTCCTACCCTGAAAGTCTCGGGGGGATCTGTCAAGCGGGGGCTGAGATAAAAGGGGGGTCCCAAAACGCGTTTTTCCCATGCATTTTTCCATAGGACCTTTAGAACGAGCTACAGCCCGAACGGCTGAACAGAATTACTCAAAATTTGGCAGAGAGGTAGTCCCTAGGTCAAGGAAGTGCCTTTTGTAGGTTTGGTGTAAATCTGTTCAGTAGATTCTGAGAAAATAGCCTTTGAATCAATATATATATCTGTAAGCGCGCAGAGTGCGCGCTGGGTGCGCGCACCTTGCCGTGCGCGAGCGCAATTCTGATTGGTTGTTAGATCTTAGTAAACATTCGAATCGGTGGAAGTCAGGAAGCGGCGGCCGCCATTTTGGCTATCGCATAAAGAGGAGGTGATAATCAAAGGGGGAGCAGTTGAAAAGGGGGCAGAGTGGGTAGAAATAGACCCAGTAGGCATTGTAAGGGGGTCAAAGTAGGACCTTGTAGGGCAAAAAAAAAGAATAATATTTTGTAAAAAAATATCGCCGAGTGCGCGCACCCTGCGCGCACCCGGAAAAAAAAATAAAATAAAAGAAATTTAAAAAAAATTGCATTTAAGTGTTTAGATATAAGGTGGCTCTAAAAAGAGCCCTTGTGTTTATTGTTTGTTTTTCGGTACCTACAAGTAAGTACCGACGCAGAGTCTGAGGTTCAAGAGGAAGACTCTGTTCCCTTCATCATTGAAGTGCACACCATCTCCTCTATAAATGTCTTGCATGTCGTAACGCAAGTTGTTGTGGTAAATGGAACCCATACCATAGTCTCTGAGGAAAGCAGAAATAGATTTGTTGACGTGCTTCCTTGCTTTGTCAATCTGCGGACAAAATTGGTTGGACCAGTTCCACTTTTGCCTTTGGCATATGTTAGAATATACAAAGGCAGTTTGTGGAAA
The DNA here is from genome assembly GCF_964204655.1 of Triturus cristatus. Lineage (NCBI taxonomy): Eukaryota > Metazoa > Chordata > Amphibia > Caudata > Salamandridae > Triturus > Triturus cristatus. The sequence continues at coordinate 127,530,573 of NC_140592.1, read as the reverse complement.
AAGCGACATCAATTGCACAAAGGTGTCCTTAATAAGCATTTCCAGACCTACCCCAGTTAAAGTGCCTAGATCATTACCACCACAGTGCACAATAATAAGGTTAGGCTGTGGGAGATGTTGAAAGGTTTTCACCAAAGGCATTAATTGGTGCCACTTTAACCCTCTCTGACCAATCCACTTGATGTCTACATTTGGCAAAGCAAGGTCTCTCACCATACCTCTTTTCTCTGCAAATTTTTCACTCCAGAAGACATAGCTGTGTCCTACAATCCACACTGTGAACATCTTCAAAGGAGATCTGGATGCACTCAGGAGGTGTAATTCAGTAGAATGGTAAAAAGAAATGAAAGACAGTTTGGAAATGGAGGCATACATATTTTTTATAAAAAAAAAAAGAACTGATTGGCTGTTTCATACCATTCTACACTAAAAACTAGGCTGTATGTGTAAAATAATAGAAGCATGTTTTGTATTGGTTCAGAAAAATGTGTTACCAAAGAACAGTACTATGGATTTGCTGTAAGGTTTGAAAAGTCAAGCACTCTTGCTCTGTGGAATTGAAACATTGTGTGGCGAACTTCTGACCTAACTCCACACAGCAGTGTTCCATGAGCTGTTGCTATGGTAGCAGGCAGAAGTCAAGTTGGGGGAAGGGAACTAGGCAGAAGTGAAGTAGGGGGAAGGGTACTTTTGGAAAAGGGTTGGTTTTCAAGCAATAGAAATGTGTTATTACATTTGAAAAAAAGGGGGAAGCAGTGAGATTTGAAATTAACATATATATGTGTGGAAAAATAGAGGGAAAGATTGCCATTATCTGGTTCTGCTGAGTGGAGAGAGGTGTAGAGAACAGAGGTCCTGGCTCTGATAATGTGCTGTGGGGTTTTGAGGTTTCAGTCTGTAATGCAAATACATTCAGCATCACTAAGGCTGGTTGCCCTTGCTGGAGTGTAGGCAGTAACCCAGCATACACATGATTTGTGGTCTGAAAAAGCAGTCTGGACATGTGCATTTAAAAAAATCTGAAAAGTGGATTCATAATGTGTCAGTCTGTAAAAGTGATTTTCACTTGCCAACAAAAAAGAGCAGTAAGTGTGCATTCAAATTGGCAAAGATTTTTCGTTTTGTGACTAATGTGAAAACATGACTCTGTGTGCAAATAGGAATTACAGGAAGAGATTTGTTGCGTTTTGCTCTGGTGATTTCACAGTTGCATTAGTTGGAAAAAGGGGGAGTCTCTCAAAAAAAAAAGAAAAAAAAGAAAAAAAAAAAACCTTGGGTGCGCGCAGGGTGCGCGCACCTCAAAAAAAAATTTAAAAAAATTTTTCAAAAAAAAAATTTGTTTGGTTAAGTTTATAAGTGGCTCTTAAAAGAGCCCTTGAGTTAATGGAGGGAAACAGGAAGAGAAAAACGCAAAAAAAGAAAAAACATCTATGGCCTAGTGCATGAATGCGCATCAAATTTTCTCTGAAGGAGATCAAGACTGGTCTCCCCCACAGAAATAAGAGAACCGCAATCAGTGCACCGTGTAGACAACCTCGCCAAACAAGGTGGACCAACAAGAGGTAAAGAAACAGGTGAAGGCACCATCGCAGCTGAAGTGCTCCCCTGAGCTGCCGAAGATGTGCTCGGCTGAGCTGCTGCTGATGTCATCGGCTGAGCAGGTGGAGCGTTTTCTCCAGAAGCTCGACGATAAGATGCTGGGTGCATTTTGTAAACATGTCTCAACATAGTGTGAATGCTAAAAGAATATTTCTTGTTAGGATTCCCACGAGATAAGACTTTTTTACAAAGTACACATGTAACTTTTGGTGCATTTACCTTTTTCTCATTCTCAGGAAAAGTAAAAAACTGCCATACAAAGCTGTCCTTCTGCTTCCTGTTCCTCTGCCTCTCAAGAGTGTCCTGCTCACTGTCTGAAGTAGGTTGCTGTTCAGCCATTGTCTCTCAACAACAGAATAGCTCCTTCTCCAAAGGAATCAGAACTAATAATGAGGGGAGTAGGTGTGGTTTGGGAAGAATCTGGAACAGAAAGTACTTCAAACCAATCATAAGTGATGATTCTTGATCACATGACTTGCCATGAGGGGATTGGGTGTGGTATTGAAACAATTAGAAACTGAAAGTAATGATAACCAATAAGAAATGTTGTTTTATTATGTATAAACCCGAGGTGCGCGCACTGCGCAAGCTCCGTGCGCGCACCCCGTGATGACGTATGCACGAACGCGTAAACGCGCAGGTGCATACGTCATATACGCGCACCTAGCGCGCATACGTTTAACACGCGTATACGCGACCGTTATTGCGTGTAATTTTAGCGTATGCGGAAGTAAACCGCGTCGAGGGCGTAGGACGCATGCGTACGTACGTACGCATACGTACTGGGTGCGCGCTCCCAGCGCGCACCAATAAGTATATTTGCTTACGTAAATAACGTACGCCGGAATTCATAAAAAACATACGAAATAGTACTAGGTGCGCGCTCAGAGCGCGCACCCCAAGAATTTATAAATAAAAAAATAAAAAAAAAAAAGAGGACATTAAATAATTAAAAAAATTATAAAAAAAAAAAAAAAAATTAAATTATTTAAAAAAATAATTTAAAAAAAATACAGATAATATATAAATGAATATAAAGTAATTTTATTTAAATAAAAACAAATATCTTTAATTAAAAATACATAACTTAGCATATAAAAAACCATACAAATTCTCAGAAAAAAACATAGGTTTCAAAAACGAAATATTTAGGGATTAGCATTTAAAAAACCTTGCAAATTCACTGAAAAAACCATAGGTTTCACACACGTTATAGTTAGGAATTAGCATTTAAAAAACCTTGCAAATTCACTGAAAAAACCATGGGTTTCACACACGTTATAGTTAGGAATTAGCATTTAAAAAACCTTAGAAATTCAGTGAAAAAACCATAGGTTTCACACATGTTATAGTTAGCTGGACATTTTACTCGTAAAAAACCAATGAAATTGCCCCGTTATAGTTAGTTCAGCTAACTATAACTCGCACGCGCCCGCAATGCACTGCTGATGACGTCACATATTACATCACTCATGACATGGTCAGTGACATCACTCATGACATCACTGATGACATCTCAAATGACATCACTGATGACATCATCCTTGTGATAGAGTGGCAGACCTCCTCTCACCCTAATATAACCTTTGATACACACATTCAATAATAGAGACTAAAATTTTTAAAACAATGGACATACCAATACCAGTTACAACAACCTCTTCAGTAATTCTAAGATTCACATACACATTCACTCATTCACCAACAGTCCTATACAGTCACTCATACATGTACTCACTCATCATATGTACTCATACACCTATACATCCAGTTACACAATGCCACTCATCCATAGAGTTACTCACACACATAGTCACTCATACTAATAAAGAATCAAACATACTTTTACTTGCATATACAGTTATACACACACCACCACACTTACTTCTACGGAAACTTACACATACTTAGTCTTTTAAACAATCACTTATAGAAACACATACTTATTCATACAGGAACTCTTTCAATCTCTCACTCTCACATATACTCACTTATATACACCAATAGTCACATATACTAGTTTAAAACATATGTAGTTACTCATAAAGACACTATTGAGACAGTCATTCACTCACTAACACACCCATACACACACTCATCCACCCATACAGTCCTGCACACATGCTGTCTTCAACACATACAAACAGTGAGTGACTCATTCATGCACCTATGCACTACATAATACCCCCCACCGAACCATGCAGACACTCAGACTGACACTCAAAAAACCAACTAATAACCTATATAGACACCCATGTAGCTACTCACCAACCCATGCAGCCACTTATACACAAAGTGAGAGACTGATACAGATATTTACATATTTAAACATTACTCACTAAGCCATGTATTCACTATGATACACTTAATCAGTCAGTTACACAATCAATTTTTCAAAAACAAATCATCCATTTAGACACTTATATACCCATTTATTCTTCCATCGACCTTGAGATATACATATATAAAACATATTTAATTTTCAGAAAAACACACATTCACTGGATGATGTCATCAGTGATGCCATCAGTGATGTCATTTGAGATGTCATCAGTGATGTCATGAGTGATGTCACTGACCATGTCATGAGTGATGTAATATGTGACGTCATCAGCAGTGCATTGCGGGCGCGTGCGAGTTATAGTTAGCTGAACTAACTATAACGGGGCAATTTCATTGGTTTTTTACGAGTAAAATGTCCAGCTAACTATAACATGTGTGAAACCTATGGTTTTTTCACTGAATTTCTAAGGTTTTTTAAATGCTAATTCCTAACTATAACGTGTGTGAAACCCATGGTTTTTTCAGTGAATATATATATATATATATATATATATATATATATATATATATATCACAAACCGCAATGGTAGCAAACCGCTACCGTTAGCCCTCCCCCTACTCACTTTTGATGGTGGTCCGCAGCGAGGTGGCAAACCTCTACGTATTCCGACAACGCTGTAATTCCTCCTTTCCTGAATCCCCAGCAACCACGGACACCAATTGAGCTTCAATCCGGTCTTTTTAATGAGAGCAAATAGGCAAACAATACTCTACGCGTTTCGGGATCACACTCCCTTGATCACGAGTAAGGCAAAGTAAACCAGGAAGTGCAATAAATAGTCATGTGATTCTTTTGATAAACAAAGAAAACAGACTCTTAGGCTACTCGTTACTTCACGAGGCCATTTTTTTCTTGAAAGCCACTTTAACAAGGTTCCGACAAAATTGCATTTCGTGGGACTGAGTAACACGTTTGATGTGATCTGAACATTCATTGCATTATATACTAATACGTGACTATTCCCGTTCATTTAAATCATGAATATATGCATTTCATCAAATTCCGATTCACTCGTAATTATTTCAAAACCATTGTCCACTCCAGCCCAAGTGGGCAGTGTATACAATGTCCAAATTAATTATTTGAACGAAAATTATTTTTACTTGACATTTAAATCGCATATATGCATCTTCAGTCAGCACTGTTTCAAACAAGCTTAGACAAATGGAAGAAAGATGGGGTACTAGAGAAAAATGAGTATGATTTTTTGACATGCAGATATCCCAAATTACCAGCTCTATACCTTTTACCAAAGATCCATAAGAACCCAACAGACCCCCCAGGTAGACCGATTGTTTCTTCCAGAGGTAGCTGTATGGAAAACACTTCCAAATATGTCGACTTTTTTTTGCAACCCTTTGTCACTAAGCTTCCATCGTACATAAAGGACACAGGTCATTTTCTGAAAGTAATAGAGAATTTGGAGTGGAAGAGAGAATTTTCGCTCCTATCTTTAGATGTTGCAAGTCTCTACACTTGTATACCACATGAGTTGGGACTTGCAGCATGTAAACATTATCTTAGTGAGAGATCCATCTCATACCTCAGGCACACTCAGATGCTTATTGAAATGATGACTTCCTGCCTAACACAAAACTTCTTCACTTTTGATGGCAAAATTTACAAACAATCTCTCGGTACTTCAATGGGGACTTGCTTTGCTCCTTGCTTTGCTTGTCTCTATTTGGGGTACTGGGAGGAAAAGGTTGTTAAAGAACATGATGTTTCTAAAAATAAGATAGTTAAGTGGGTGAGGTACATCGACGACATCCTGTGTATCTGGAATGGCAGTGAGACCGAAGCAAATCTGTTTGTAGAAAGCCTTAATGACAACATCTACAATCTTCAGTTCACAAGCCAATGGTCACAGAGTACCATTGAGTTTCTTGATCTTTCCCTTACTATCCAAAATGACAAATTAAAAAGCTGCCTTTTTAGGAAGAAAACTGCTGGAAACAGCCTTTTGCACGCACGCAGCAGTCACCCAAAACCTCTGCTAGACAGTATCCCTTTGGGAGAACTCTTGCGAGCCAAGCGCAATTGCAGCTCCCCGGAGGATTACGAAAAGGAAGAAGGAGTGATGACTCTGAGATTTCTGGAAAGAGGTTACTCAAAGACTGTTGTGAACAGAGCAAAGATAGAAGTAGCTAAAAGATCAAGGGAATCATTACTAACTGAAAAAGAAATAAAAGATTATGAGACAGAGAAAATAAGGTTCATTACCTCCTTTAATAATCAAGCCAGTGATTTGCGCAAGAGCCTCAACACTTTTTGGCCAGTGTTACACACTGACAGTGACCTTTCAAAAAGTGTGGAATTGTTTCCACAAGTCACATATAGAAAGGCGAAATCATTAAAGGACACACTGTGCAGAACTATTGAACCTACACAGACCAACATCCTAGGAGTACAAGGCTTTTACACATGCAGAAAGTGTAAGGCGTGCAAACATAGCAAAAACTGCAAGGAATGCATCCTTTCTCCAAACAACAAGCCCCACAAGATTTTAAAACATACATCATGCAACACAGATTATGCCGTCTATGCCCTGTTTTGTCCTTGTAAAAAAGCCTATATCGGCAGCACCATACATAAGGCTAAAATTTGAATTTTAGAACACCTTCGCGCCATCAAGCATGGCGATAAACAATACCCTGTTGCACGACACTTCCTGAGTCATCATAATCAAAACAGTGATTTACTGAGTTTTTGTGTCCTTGACACAATAAAGATGAATGAGAGAGGAGGAAATAGAGTACAGGACCTCAGACGATTGGAGTCAAAACTAATAATCCAGTATGGTACTTTGGCCCCGATAGGTCATAACTGTGACGAAGAGTTAGCGGTGCACTTAGGATGAATTTGAACATGTTTATGTTGAATCTTCATAGGCCAGCATTCTTGAAACGAGAGTCAGCAACTCGTGTATAAATGCTATTGCAAAAAATGTTTTTATGAATTTTAAATTGCAAAGTTTCAGGAAGTATAGTCTTACTTCATTTGTTTTGATCAATTGTTGATTGATTTATTTGTTTTTTCTTGTAGATGCAAAATTTGATCTATTCTGGTGACATATGGAAGATTGAGTATCTCTGATAAGCCCACTGGGGCAAGAAGTGTTGACTGAAGATGCATATATGCGATTTAAATGTCAAGTAAAAATAATTTTCGTTCAAATAATTAATTTGGACATTGTATACACTGCCCACTTGGGCTGGAGTGGACAATGGTTTTGAAATAATTACGAGTGAATCGGAATTTGATGAAATGCATATATTCATGATTTAAATGAACGGGAATAGTCACTTATTAGTATATAATGCAATGAATGTTCAGATCACATCAAACGTGTTACTCAGTCCCACGAAATGCAATTTTGTCGGAACCTTGTTAAAGTGGCTTTCAAGAAAAAAATGGCCTCGTGAAGTAACGAGTAGCCTAAGAGTCTGTTTTCTTTGTTTATCAAAAGAATCACATGACTATTTATTGCACTTCCTGGTTTACTTTGCCTTACTCGTGATCAAGGGAGTGTGATCCCGAAACGCGTAGAGTATTGTTTGCCTATTTGCTCTCATTAAAAAGACCGGATTGAAGCTCAATTGGTGTCCGTGGTTGCTGGGGATTCAGGAAAGGAGGAATTACAGCGTTGTCGGAATATATATATATATATATTGAAGAATTCTAACGTGGAAACATCCACATCTCTGTCTGACTTACTCTTCCCTCTAGTAATGTTCAGTAACCTCGCTCACTGGTCCAAGACTGTCCAAAAAAAGAAGATACAAATATTATAGATAGTGCTTAAGGAGGAGGAAGAGCCACCAGGTCTTCCTCAATGGGAAAACAAACAACAGTCTTCTCCTCGGAAAATTCAAAATAGACTCCAAGCACTCCAAAATCAAATCACGAGTTTGTATTTTTACGTAGATTTCCAGTGTATTTTATTCAGACATTAAGCTTCTTATTCAATATAGCAATTCTTCTGTACAAAATCCATGGTCATACATAACAGCTTCATGCCAACACGTGTTTTGTCCATTCAGTACAATAGGACTTCAGGGCTGAAACAAATGAAATGGTAACATGAGGAATGAAAGGAGTTATGGAATCAGGTTAGACCCAACTCCAACATAATACCCTCCATGTGCCAGGTATTTCAGAAAGTAAAGAGATATATAAGTGTAATGTGTGAGTCATCTCTGGAAATGAGTAAGAGATCCATATATGACAAACCACAAACTGATACAGTATTTGAAGAGCGCAGAAAAAAGTTGAAAGTAATGAATGAAAAAAAGTAAAGAAACAGTAAAGAAAATGAGAAACAAGATTCTAGTCACCACAAGCGTGTTAAATTCAAACATGCAAAGTTTTTTTTTAAATGTCCCTATACCAAGTCAAAAGGCCACAAACTGAAATGTGGCTCACCTCAATTTGTCATTATTCTTGTATAATCTGTTGGGAAGTTACAATCCATGAGGAGCTTTAAAAATCTGGAAACAAAACCAAAGTGCATGGTATTTCCTAGTATCTTTCATGTACTGTGACTGTTATAAGTTACCAAGCACTGTCTCACTCACCACAGTATTGGCCTCAGTCCACATTGAATATAGAGTGGCATATAAAGCAACATCCGCAATCTGCAATGTAAATTAGATCACATGTCACCAACTTATCTCAAGTATACAGTTGGAGTGTTGTGTTTAAAGTCATTTGACCTATAAAACTACATGGGTCAGGCGAACCAGTCCCTTGGATGTGTGCCCCTTCCTTAAAACACAATGTTTCTTATCTCAAATCCTCCTTGTTCCAACAAATGATTCAGATACTTGTTGATGAATAATTACTTCATAAATTTATTCTTTCTTCAACAAAATTATAATTCATTGATTCAAAATTCCATCATTCTGTTCAGACGTATTGCTTTTTATAAAACCCAATGCATTTCAGGTGAAGCACAGACCCTTCTTCAGGGGTCTAAAAGAAAAATACAAGAAAACCAGATCAGACTCTGCTATGTCATTGACTTCATCAAACACGTGAGAAAAATTTCTACAAAACAATGTTTGCAAACTAATAAATGTGCATAAAAACTCATCGCAATCATATTCTAGAAAACAGGTACATATTCCAACACGGATGTCACTCATGGTCACAGTTATTTAATGGACTCTCGTGGGCCACTCACAAGTCAATATTTACAAAACTATTGAATGCACATGCAAACTCATCACAATCCTATTCTGGTAAAGAGGTTTATATTCAAACACAGATGATAACAGTTATTAATGGACTCTAATGGGCAACTCCCCAGTCAATGCCGTGCAAACTAAAGACTACATAGTGTATCTTCTGCCTGAGTTTATGCATCAATCCGCTAGCTACACACAATGCCTTACTGCCATAACCTCCTTCTCCCATTACTCACGTTATATGACCTAAACCGTCCTCTCTGCTATTAGCCTTTCTTTGTGGCCTCCCTAGCGGTCCTCATGTCACTTACTTCCAAGCTTTGTCGGTCGAGCCTGGCGAAATGGTATTAGCAGATTGATTGGACACCGTAATCACGTGACATACATGGAGTATGTGATGACGTTTCCGCACCATGTGGAGAGGGAGTGTTAAATCACAAGCGTTCATTGGGTGAAATCACCACGTGAAGAAGCTGCACGCTGTGACCGTAGTCTCGCATCATGTGCAGGGTTAGCGGGAGAGAATGTGCGGTAATTGGTTGATGTTGTGCGTTTAAACTAGGAGTACGGAAGTACCGCTGAGACGACATTTGGCAGGCTCGACCGGCAGTAGAATGCTATGATGACAAAGCTTGGAATTAAGTGACATGAGGACCGCTAGGGAAGCCACGAGGGAAGGCTAATAGCAGAGAGGACGGTTTAGTTCATATAACAGGAGTAATGGGAGAAGGAGGTTATGGCGGTAAGGCATCGTGTGTAGCTAGCGGATTGATGCATAAACTCAGGCGGAAGATACACTATGTATTCTTCAGTTTGAACGGCATTGGCTGGGGCGTCGCCCATTAGAGTCGATTAATAACTGTTATCATCTGTGTTTGAATATGAACCTGTTTACTAGAATATGATTGCGATGAGTTTGCATGTGCATTTAATAGTTTTGTAAATTGTGACTTGTGAGTCGCCCACGAGAGTCCATTAAATAACTGACCATGAGTGACATCCGTGTTGGAATATGTGCCTGTTTTCTAGAATATGATTACGATGAGTTTTTATGCACATTCATTAGTTTGCAAACATTGTTTTATATACATTTTTCTCACGTGTTTGATGAAGTAAATGATATAGCAGAGTCTGATCTGGTTTTCTTGTATTTTTCTTTTAGACCCCTGAAGAAGGGTCTGTGCTTGACCCGAAATGCATTGGGTTTTACAAAAAAGCAATACGTCTGAACAGAATGATGGGATTTTGAATCAATGAATTATGATTTTGTTGTAGAAAGAATACATTTATGAAGTAATTATTCATCAACAAGTATGATTGAATCATTTATTGGAACAAGGAGGATTTGAGATAAGAAACATTGTGGTTTAATGAAGGTGCACACATCCAAAGGGACTGGTTCCACTGACCCAAGTAGTTTTATATGATATAGGGCACTGTCAGACACAGTGCAGCGGATGGAGTATCACACAACAAAAGTGTAAAACTTGGTAACATTGTGGAACATTGAGTGCACAGAGAAATAAAACTGTGATTAAAGTCATATGACCGTCATGTCAATAAAATGAAATAATATCCAGTTCAACATGGTACAGAAATGTGAATCACCACATCGTAAAATTAAAATTAAAGCTCACAACATGGAGCCCGCTCATACTGCATCCCGGCCAAATACAAGACCGTAGATAGACCGATCACCAATGCCTCTCACAGTATGGAGCCTGCTTCCTCCATTACATGGAGCAGAAAAATATGAGGTTTATCAAATCGGAGGTCCCAAATAAATAACAATCCTAATATATGACCCGCTCCTATACGTTAAACAGAGCGAGAAAGGAAAAGAAAAGGAAAATAAAAAGTACTGGTATCCAGAAAAGGACATACCAAGGCGGCTGCCTCAGATGTGATAACATATGGTTGCGGACAGATGCCAATTATTATGGGTATCATATAGTTAGCGTTTTGGTGATAACCAAGTGAGTTACTTATTCAATGCATATTCAAAGATGGCCGCCAAAGTTAAACGTTAATCTGCGATTCCGGTTGTTTTCCGCTTTATAAGCAGAAATCAAGATGGCGCCCATGCTGAACACCACGGATACCACTTGGGGTAGGAGTACTCCACCAACTGGTAAGGTTTACTTTATTTGACAAGTCGTGTCTGTCTCTTTACGCTTGTCATGTGTATAGCGCTGTTTAAATGATGGAATTTATATTTTACGATGGGCAAGTGTAGGGAGCAAGTCTGCTGTGCTGATGATTTTACCACGCAATGCGATATGTGCATATGTTATCACATCTAATGCAGCCACCTTGGTATGTCCTTTTCGGGACACCGGTACTTCTTGTTTTCCTTTTCTTTTCCTTTTTCGCTCCGTTTAACGTATAGGAGCGGGTCATATATTAGGATTGTTATTTATTTGGGACCTCTGATTTGATAAACCTCTTATTTTCCTGCTCCGTGTAATGGACGGAGCAGGTTCCATACTGTGAGAGGCATTCATGATCAGGCTATCTAGGGTCTTGTATTTTGCCGGGATGCAGTATGAGTGGGTTCCGTGTTATGAGCTTTAATTTTAAGTTTACGATGTGGTGATTCACATTTCGGTACCAGGTTGAACTGGATATTATTTCATTTTATTGACATGACGGTCATATGACTTTAAACACGACACTCCAACTGTATACTTGAGATAAATTGGTGACATGTGATCTAATTTACATTGCAGATTGCGGATGTTGCTTTTTATGCCGCTCCATACTCGTATTCAATATGGACTGAGGCCAATACTGTGGTGAGTGAGACAGTGCTTGGTAACTTATAACAAGCACAGTACATGAAAGATACAAGGAAATACCATGCACTTTGGTTTCATTTCCAGATTTTAGAAGCTCCTCATGAATTGTAACTTTCTGATAGATTATACGAGAATAATGACAAATTGAGGTGAGCCACATTTCAGTGTGTGGCCTTTTGACTTGGTATAGGGACATTTCAAACAAAAACTTTGCATGTTTGAATTTAACACGCTCGTGGTGACTCGAATCTTGTTTCTCCTTTCCTTTACTGTTTCTTTACTTTTTTTCATTCATTAGTTTCCACTTTTTTCTGCGCACTTCAAATACTGTATCGGTTCATGGTTGGGCATATATGGATCTCTTACTCGTTTCCAGAGATGACTAACTCATCACACTTATATATCTCTTTACTTTCTGAAATACCTGGCACATGGAGGGTGTTATGTTGGAGATGGGTCTAACCTGATCCCATAACTCCTTTTATTCCTTATTATACTATTTTGTTTGTTTCAGCCCTGATAAAGTCCTGTTGGTCTGAATGGACGAAATACGTGTTGGCATAAAGCTGTTGTGTTTGACCATAGATTTTGTACAGAAGAATTGTTATATTGAATAAGAAGCTTAATGTCTGAATAAAAGACACTGGAAATCTACATATAAATACAAACTCGTGATTGATTTTGGAGTGCTTGGAGTCTATTTAGAATTTCTTGCCTGAGTGTGTACAATAAATGCTTAACACTACCCTCTGATTAAGGCTTACTGCTCACCCACTGTTGGACTTGGCCCTTTTTGCAGGGTCATCCCTGAACTTTTTGCCTTCCTCCTAGCCTTTTTTCTGACCTGGTGTTGGTGGTTTTAGGACTCTGGGAACTTTAGCACTGCTGTCCAGTGTAAAGTGCGTGTGCTCTCTGTGGTAAACATAGTAAGATTGGTTTACACCTGTTAGGCGTATTTAATTTACCTATCAGTCCCCAGTAAAGTGGTATCACATATACCCGGGGCCAGTAAATTAAAAGCTACTGGTGGGCTTGCAGCGCTGATTTCGCCACCCACCAAAGTAGCCTTTCAAACCTGTCTCAGGCGTCTGCCATTGCAGGGCCTGTGCGTGCAGTGTTACTGCCGCTGTAACGTGACACCTAAAGTGTGTGCCACGTCTGTGACCCCCATTTTACTGCATGTCATTCAACCCTAAGGTAGGCCCTAGCTAGCCCTATGGGCAGTGTGCATTGTAGGTAGAAGGTAGGACATGTAACTTAAGTGTATGACATGTCCTGGTAGTGACAAATAGCCATTTTGGGTTCTCACTGCTGTGAGGCTGCCCTCTCATAGGAATGCATTGGGGATTACCTGATAAGTGTTTCAGTGGTTATTCCTGATATGAGAGGAGCAGCATGTTCAAGTGTGGCATGTTTGGAATAGCAATAATTAATGCTGCTCAATGCTGTACGCAGATTTATTATCACTATTTTAGAAATGCCACTTTTAGAAATTGGCATTTCCGTGTGCTATGTGTCTGCCTGTCTGATGTGTATTGCCCGCAGGGGGCAGATGAAGGCATTAGCCCCCAATCTGTCCCCCCGGGGAGCAGAAAGCCCACTAGACACCAGGGATTTTAAAAAATATATATTTTAGGGGTGGGGGCTGCCCAGAATGGGCATGATAATGCTCCCATAGCAAAAACAATTACCAGAGTCTTTATGCCCCTCCCCGAATGCATGTTGGGGCAACAGCCCCTTATCTGCCCCCCCGGAAGGGGCAGAAAGCCCACTAAGCCTCAGGATTTTTTTTTTTAATTCATGGGTGAGGTCAGCCTAGTATGGGCATGCCAATGCCCACATCTCCCCCCAAAAAATGCCAAAGTCTTTCTGCCTCTGAGCTGCCCCTGGGGGGACAGAATGCCCAACAGGCGCCAGCGATTACGCTGGCTTTTTTTATGCATGGGGGTGGGGGCTGCCCAGAATGGGCATACCAATGCCCCCACCACCCAAAAAATAGCCACAGTCTTTCTGCCCCCCTTGGGGGCATATCGGAGCAATCCTCCTCCCCTATTTCCCCCCAGTGCAGCAAAAAGCCCACTAGGCACAGACTTGTTTTTAGCAATGAGCCTACCTGTGGATTTTGGGCCCTAGCGCAGCCAGCAAATAGAGAAACCTAGAAAACCTGTACATTTTTTAAAACTAGACACCCAGGGGAATCCAGGATGGGGTGACTTGTGTGCCTCACACCAGGTTCTGTTACCCAGAATCCCTTGCAAACCTCAAAATTTGTTAAACAAACACATTTTCCTCACATTTCAGTGGTGGAAAGTTCTGGAATCTGCGTGGATCCACGTAATTCCACCCAATCCTGGAGTCCCCCGGGTGTCTAGCTTTCAGAAATATGTTGGTTTGGTAGGTTTCCCAAGCTGGCTGCCGAGCACGGGGCCAAAAACCCAGGGGACCACCCTTGCAAAACCAGGTCGCTTTGTGATAGGCAATTTTGATGTCGCCTCAATACGTTTTGGGCCCTTGCCTGGCACGAGTACTTGGGCCTCCCACAGGCATGAGGCACCATTTTTATCGGGAGACCAATGGGAATGCTGGGTGGTAGGAAATTTGTGTCAGCACAGTGATGCCATATCTTTCCCACACAAAAATGTGTGGAAAAAGTGATTCATTTCAGCTAAATTTGAGGTTTGCAGGGGATTCTGGGTAAGAAAACATTGGGGGATCCATGCAAGCCATACCTGCCTGGAATCCCAGGGGTGTCTAGTTTTCAGAAATATATGGGTTTGCTAGGTTTCCCTAGCTGGCCGCTGAGACGGGGCCAAAAACCCAGGTGAGGGAGGAAAATGTGGGTTTTTTTAGTCAATTGTTTAGGTTTGCAAGGGATTCTGGGTAACAGAACCTGGTGAGAGCCAGTCAAGTCACCCCATCCTGGAATCGCCTGGGTGTCTAGTTTTAAAAAATATATAGGTTTGCTAGGTTTTCCTAGGCGCCGACAGAGCTAGGGTTCAAAAACTACAGCTAGGCACTTTGCAGAAAAAGGGAAATTTTTCATTGTGAAAATGTGGAGGGTCCATGTTGCGTTTTGAGCCGTTTCCTGCCATGGGCCCCAGGCCTACCCACACAAGTGAGGTACTATTTTTATTGGGAGACTTTGGGTAACACAGAATTCTAGAGCAACTGTTATTATCTATTGACTTTCAATGCATTTCTGCCTTCCAAATTAAAGACAATGTGTAAAAAATAAGTCATTTTGAAAAATGACCTATAATTCTCATGCTAGTATGGGTACTCCCAGTTTCGGAAATGTGAAAATATCTACTGTTTCTAAACTCTATATTTTGTTCCCATTTCAGAAATACATAGGTGTCTTTCAGACCAATTTTTCCATGTATACATTTTCCCAGAATAATTGCTATATACCCGGTACATATTGAAAAGCCATTGCAGACGCTGCTCAGTTATTGGCTCTGGGTTTGTCAGGTTCCTGGTGAACCTACAATTCCTATATATCTCCACAACCAGAAAGGTCCAGCGGATGTGACGGTATATTGCTTTCAAACAGCTGTCATAATTAGAAGAAGTTACAGGTGAAAACGTTGACACAAATGGCTGTTTTTTTCAACTAATTTTCAATTTTTCCTATATTCAATGGTTAATTTCTATAAAGAAACCTTGAAATATCTGCTCAAATGACCCCTTGCTGAATTCAAAATTGTGTCTAC
Source organism: Triturus cristatus (assembly GCF_964204655.1). Lineage (NCBI taxonomy): Eukaryota > Metazoa > Chordata > Amphibia > Caudata > Salamandridae > Triturus > Triturus cristatus. The sequence goes on along the minus strand of NC_140592.1, from coordinate 127,514,930 downwards.
TTCTCTAAAATGTATAGCTTTCCAGGATCCATTATTGCTTTCATACCCATTTCTACCATTAACTGGAAAGAGGTTGAAAGCACAACAAATAGCAAAAATAGGCTATGTCCCAGAAAAATGCTAAAACTGTGTGAAAAAATGTAGTTTTCCGACAAAAGTCTGCTTGTCCCTTAAAGCTGGGAAGATGGTGATTTCAGAACCACAACCCCTTTTTTGATACCATTTGCAGGGAAAAAAACAGATACTTTCATCTGTAGCCCTTTTTTCCATTTTTCCCCCAAAAACTAAATTTAGCTTAACTGTATTTTGGCTAATTTATGGGTCCCCTTCAGGGGAATTCACAAACCATGGGTACCTTTGGAATCCCCATGATGTTGGAGAAAAAGGACGCAAATTTGGCGTGGATACCTTATGTGGTCAAAAAAGTAACAGGGGCCTGAGCGCGAACTACCCCAAATAGCCAAAAAAAGGCTTAGCACAGGGGGGTAAAAGACCTAGCAGTGAAGGGGTTAAATGATTATCGTGCACTACTCCCATGGAGTGCATGGCAGGCATTATGGCCACTACCTGGGATGTCACTATATCCTCTTTATTATTTTCAAGAGGGGGTGTCCCAACAATATCTGGGTCTGCATAAGCTAAAACATGGTTGTATTATAGGGCACCTGTTTGGGGTTAGGAGTAATGAGTCAATCGATATCTGAGATGTTGGAAATACTTATAAGTTCTTTGCGGTTGGGTTTCATTACAGTTGGTGGGCATTATTGTTGGATTTTGGGAGGTAGGTCCAGTGCATATGAGGGGTGTCTTATTTTTAAAGATATTAGAGGATCTGGTTCAGACTTAAATCATAGTTGTAATGTGATTAGGCCCTCGGCTAACGCTGTGTCCCTAAGAGACAAGCCTATGTAATCCCTATCTCGGTTTGCTACTGTAAATCTTCTAACATTTGATATGTCCTCCCTTATGATTGATCTGCATCCTCTTGTGTGACGGATCCAGTGTGTTACTTTATTCATCAGGGCTTCATTTGTTTAAGTTTAGTGTCTCGCCAGCTTTGGGACATTAATCATATATATGTCAAAACGTTGAGCACTATTGATACCCCTGGTGATACTACCTCTATGGATATTCCTTACAAAGGGGGTGTTGGGCTTATTCTCAGGGGGTACATTCAGAGGTGTCATAAAAGTTTTAACCCTAGGAAGAACATAATTGCATTTAGATGAGTTATCAGCATTCAAGATAGACTTTCTGTTTTGTCTTTGATTATGGATGGTTGTGTTTTTATAAGACTCAGGATGCCGTTTGTCCACCCTCTTTATAGGGGTCTTTTGTGGTCTCAGCTGCTCAGATCTTCTAGCCTCAGTGTTCCGTTTGGGAAATGTAACAGTACAGAGGGCCCCTTGTCATGACAGTATCGATAAAAGGATCCAATTTATCAATTATTAGGTTAGCATGTCTTTCAATGATAAACTTTAGAGATTTAACTTCTTCCCTAACACTGTTCAATTGATCCACCAGATCCAGCTTTGATGGAGAAGGACAGGCTGTTTGGGCGATCTCTTTGCTGATTACAGATGAAGGATCCATTCCTACAATCGCATTTTCCAGTGGCAAATATTTATTTGTACAATCCACATTAATAAAAAAATGCTCTTCTGTGTCAGTAGAAGCGTCGGCTGTGGGTACAGTAGGTTGATCAGCAGGAGAAATTGGATTGGAATCAATGTTATCTCTATGTGTCACTTGTTGGGCCCCAAAATAGGTGGCAATGCTTTTGGGGTTTGTTATGTGATTCCTATTAGAGCCTTTGTCCTTCCTCTTACTTTTTGATCTTGGTGGTCTTGATTGGGGGGCTAGGAGACCCTCTACCTCCTCTATTAATTCGTCAATCTCGTTTAGAGTACAATTGTCAGCTGCATGGCACAGGACTTTTTTTAGACTACCTGCTCCCGGATTTTTGTCACACGCTTTCCTTTTGCCCATTATAGCAGCCAATTATAAAAGCAGTTATATAAAAAGAGCAAAGAGCAATATGTATATAAGACTACACTCACAGTACTCGGTTTGCTGTTACGAAGCGGTGGAGCCAAGAGAGGTGGCCCTGCCCTGCCTCTGTCTGGCGCAGACGGGCCCACAAGGAATCTTAAAGCGCCTCCTGGCGCAGAATGGTGACGCTGGCGGCAAAGGCCGCGTGGGAGGCTGGGACTGGTGGTCCTAGTCCCCCTCTCCCCTCCGATGGCAGGCAACAGGCAGCAAAGTCGGAACGGGCAGGAGTGTTATTACAGGAAATATGTAGGGCTGATATGGGCTACGCCTAATACTTTTGCTACACATTACAGGTTGGATGTAAATGATGCAGATTATTTGAATTTCGTAGCTGGAGTTTTTAAGGCAGCATTGCAGTAATTGTGTTTTTTTGTGAATCATTCTTGTGCATTTTATTAAACAGCAGTTTATTATGTCTGAGGGCGTGTGGATGTCCTCAAACATTATGACTGGGACGAGGAGCGAAGATGAGGAGGTAATTAATACATTACTTACCGGTAATCTTCATTACACCGGATTGGGATCTTCTCATCCCAGTAATGTTTCATTCCCGCCCTCCCTCCCCAACAGGCACTGATAAACTGGATTGTGAAGGCAGGAAGTTCTGAAGGGCAGGGAACGGCTATATTGGGAAAATGATAAAAAGGGTGAGAGACTATTGGCCTTATTTATGAGGCCTTGCAACAGTTTTTCGCTTCCATTGCGTCACTTTTTGTGACTCATCGACAGCGTAAAACATGCTTCCTTTTGCGCCCTATTTACAAAGTGACACATCTAAGCAGATGTTTCATCCTACGGTTGTTGCACCCTACACCCCACCTTAATCCATGTGTAACATTGGTAGAGTTGGGATCTGTTTGCTGCGTCTTGCCCTGAGATTTCTGCATGTTGACTCCTTGTCAGACCTCTGAGTTGGGAAGGTGTTGGATATCGGGTAGTGGAATGGGGGTGGGACAGGCTTGTGAGCTTGTTATCCAGGGCTTTAAGTGGGCCGGGTCTCACCAGGTCTGAGTACTGGCATTTTTTTAAAGGAGGCATCGAAACGGGTCTCTATCGGGCTCTGTTTTGTGCCCTGGCATAGGCGCAGGGACGGACTGGCCGTAGCGGGCACCGGGCAATCCCCCGGTGCGCCGTACTGGTGGGGGCCGGTTTTGGGGCCCTGGGGGCCGGTTTTGTTACAGGGCCGTTTTTGCAGCATAGCTGCAAAATCGGTCCTGTAACAAAATCGGGCGAAAACCGGCCCTGGCAAAGAGCTCGGCGGCACCCCCAAACCCCGGGGGGCTGGCCGAGCAATTTGCCAGGGTCGGTTGTGGTTTCCAGTCCGGCCCTGCATAGGCGGTCCGTTTTTTTCCGGACAGCAGCAACGCCGATGTGCACTGCTCACTTCTCACTCGTGGAGAAGTGATGTCATGGCAGATGAGCGCTGTAGTGGAAGGGAAATCCTTTAAAGAGAGTCATTTTCTGTCTGGATTTCCCTTCTCGTTTTGAAACTCAGGAGCAGCAACATTGTTGTGGTGTCACCAGGGCTTTAAGTGGAAGCTTTTTCATTATTATATTGAAGCCATAGTTGCTGCTTATTTATCTTAAGCAACTAATAATCATTGACAAAGCCAATAGTCCTGACAAGGTATGATGTTATTTGTTGCATCATATACCCGGATGCAATGACAGAAACAGCAAAATACAAGTCGGACGGCACACTATACTAAACACAGATTTTTAGCCTATGTGTATTTAAGCCACGCCCTTAATTACATTGGTCACGCCCCTTTGAGAGACCCCCCCCCCAGTTTTTTAATCCCACTTAAAGCCCTGTTGACATCATGAGCGCAATCCAGCAGAATGTAGTAGGGTTGCTAACGCACAGGCCAACTTTGAAATAAAGACTTATGTGCTCCACTGTAATTTAGGAAAAGCAGTAGTCTTAAGTATAGCTCAGGCCATGTTTCAAAACTCGCTGCTACTCAAGCACAGCACAGAATTGCTGCAATGAATGAAAAGGCGAAGTCTGTAGATGAAGCAGTCATTTGGGAAAGTGCTAAGACTTCCTTGCAGCCAGTGTCACAAGTGTTCAACCCATCTCTAAAACTAACCCACCGCGTGCTGCAAAGTCATCTATTATTGTTGGGCAGGGAGAGAGGCCTTTAGAGGCCGGTACAGTTCTCAGTTGGTGAGAGGCGCTTGGTTTCCACAGTCAGATTAAGAAGGTTCCATTACATGGCCCCACTCACGAATCCAAGAGATTATCGAGAGGACACCTTGGGGAAGGAGAAAGCTAGAGCAGGAAAGGGATGTGAATGGATGGCCAATTTCAGAGCAAAGACTGTGGGCTAAAACTAGCATCCCTATGAACACTCCCACTGGGAATCATGTACTGGCAGAGTGACGATGAAGAAGAAGTGGTTTACTCCCTTCATCACAGAGCGAATATAGGGCCATCATTTATCTGACAGGCCCTGAGAAAGGGAAGGTGCAACAAGATCACATGTTACAATGTAGGCCTTTAAATTAACTTGCAATGACTACAACTGAAGGAACATCAAATAACCTGCTGTTCGTGGTAATTATCCCTCTCAATAGATTCTCTGTGCCCTGCTGCTCAGCCAGCGTGTGATGTCATGGAGTGTTGATGAGTGCCCAGTGGAGTGTCAGAGAGGGTGGGCTGAGCCACGAGGATGTGTTCATTCACTGCCAGTGCACTTACCGCCAGTATGTCTTCACATGCTTCTGGTCCACTCCTCACTGGTATGTCTTGTCACAATGATGAGCCAGTCCTTTGTGCAAAGCCAAGCGATCTGGCCCATTCTGGCTGTGTTATTAACTAATGGTCCCCTAGGAGCGGCATTTGATCTGAGGTAATCGGTCATAATCACTCCATGCAGTATAACTCTAATCCTATTTGTTTTTCTCAGTTAGAGGTTTTTAACACAAGTGTGCATGACAAGACGCACAACTGCATTGGAGAAAATACGCACACTGCATAAAAAATAGATATTTCATTACTGCATAACGCTATTGACCATGCAAAAAGGAAAAAGTCCAAAATACTGGTCTGTATGATTTGCATCATGCCTTTTTAAAAAACTTGGATATACACAGTGATAAAGGCCAGTTATACTTATAGGAATTAGCACAAAAATAAGGTCCTGAAGAAAGCCGACCAACCCACACGGGTGATTATAACACATGAAACATGTTGACCCCAGATGTATAGGGTCACTACTCCCCTATGACAATGCACCGTTTTTAACCTTGCCAATGGACCAACCATTTAAAAAGTGGTATGATCCGGAAGGCAATTTTAATTTCGTCTCACAATCCCTAAAACCACATAGCCAAAGAACTCCACTTACAAACGTGTTGAGACCGTCCCCCCCCCCACTAGGTGAGTGGGACGAGGGTCCTATGATGAAGCAGGCCATAGGTGGTACCTGTAGGTGAGGACCCTAAATTTTACACCCAAGTGAGATAGTGGCAACGCAAAATTCTGTCTTGTGGATTGTAATAGGATCCAACAAAATAAGGTAACCCTCCTTAAGTATTGTTGTAAAGGACTTATCTAAGCCAGAGTCTTTTACGGGTCAGTGATGTTTCCATCAGTTCTGTCGCTTTATTTTTATTTTCTAAGGGAAGGAGATGTGTTATAACCTGCTGTTAGTTGTAATGTATCCTCTCCATAGATGCTCTGTTCCCTGCTGCTCAGCCAGTGTGTGATGTCATGGAATGTTGTTAAGTGCCTGGTGGTGTGTCAGTAAGGGGGATGGGCTGAGCAGTGGGGTGCTGCTCCTGGAAGAAGTATTTGCTATGTAACTTGTAACCTGCAACCCAAGCTATAACATCTTTAAATAAACCTGCAACTTGTTTATCCACAGGAACTGGCTACCTGACTCCTTTCCAGGGTGGTATATTTTAATTACAACAGAACTTTAAGCACTCTAAGCCAAGTGAGGTGGAAGGCTGGAGACTTCTTGGAATCACAGAGGTCCTTGTAGGAGCAGAGTACTCTGCTGGCTGTAGTAGAATCGCACAGAAGGATGTCCACTAGACTTAACACCGAATTTTAAGGAGCTAAAGGAGTCAAAGGAGAGATAGAGAGGACAGCGAAAGAGGCAAATCTCGTCCCTGGATATTGGTGACAAATACAAGCACCAAGCATATGAGATTTTCCCCAGTTGCCTTGCGATGAATGAGCAAAACCGCACCCACCCAGCTAGGAACGACAGAAATTGTGCCTTTTTCTACAGTTACCACCAATAAAGCTCAGATTAAAATCTAGTCAGCTGGTTGGGGCCCGATAGGGCTACACAAACAGAGATCTTGGCCCAACCTAAGAAACTAACCCAGAAATCCTATTCTCTACCTGGAAAACACAGAACAGTAAGAAAAGTCTGAATCTGGATGTCAGCTGAGAGCACTGAATCAGAAAGGCTATGGCTGGGAATGGAAGCATCTATGCCACTCATTATTGGCTAAAACGTTTGTCCAAGGCAAATGACACGTGAAGTCTTTTCATCACAAGCATGCCATAAAATCATGAAACCAGAACCTTCAGGCACCCTTAGAAATAAATGTCTGGCATGGATGAGTGACATAGTAGGTGATGGATATATGTGGTCCCAGGAAATGACGTTTCTGAGCAGGATTTGTGTTAAGGGTAAAGACCAGTCAAGGGAGTGCACCATTGGGTGTGGACCTCAGGGCCTAAGGCACCACAACAAGAAACAGGGAACTTGCCCAAGCATGGGATGTAGGACTGACAAAATGACTGAAGGTGGTGAATGCCCTCAATAGCTACTTGCTGGGCCTGTGCAGCGGGAATCACATGGAAACTGACTTCACAGGATGAGAGTAAAAGGTTTGGCTGCGATGCTTGTGTACCTTCCTGTGCTGAAAGTATACTGATGGGTGTATGAATTATGGTTCTGATACTGTTGTTTTAATGACAGTGTCTTTGACATGTCCATGCTTAGCCTGCAGAAATTATAATTCTGAACATTTATTGACCAGTCAGCACTTGGGAAGGACCTTCCACCGCTTGATCTAGAAGCAAACTTTTTGTTAAAATCTGAAAATTATGCAGCAGATGATTCTAGATTATGTGGCAAATGTGGTAAATCCATAACTATGCAAACAAAGCAGTGGCCTCTGAATCATACCCTTTCAAGTCACCCTGACTAAGACAATGTTATTTGTGTTTCATTATTCTTGCGTTCTATGCTTTTCTCTGCATTAAGAAACTGTACCAGGAAGCAACCCGGATAGGGTGTTGCATAACAACCAGAGTTTCCCCTCTTTGACACTGGGGAGCTCACCTTCCTGTGATTATGGGCAAATCGCTTAATCTTCCCATACCTACCAAAAACAAGCATTGGCATAGCCAATAGGTCTTGCTTTTGGGACCTTATAAGTATTTAGTTATGCAGCACCATATCCTTTGTGCAACAACATCAACTGTTGCATGGCAAAACACTTATAAGGTCCCAAAGGCGAGACCTATTGGCTATGCCAATGCTTGTTTTTTGTTTGTCTTTGCATGCTGTCTCCGCTGCCCCGTCTACCAATTCCCTTGTGGCTGCAATGCCCGCATTCCGGTGTGGGTGGGTGGGCTTTCCTGCGCAGAGCTCAATTGTGTTGTAGGGTCCACGTGCCCTTGCTTATGACCTCTTCTCCCTTTTCTACGCCCCTGCTACCACACTGGGCGATTCACAGCATGCCACCCAAACGCCGGTGTGCATCTCACGGGCTTTTCCTCCCGCTTCTCCTGACCTCCGCCCTCAGTAGGCATTCATCACAGGCCCTTATGTAGTCCGTCTTCACCTTCCCAGCCCGTGGCCAAATACATCTGTCAGATAAAAATCAGTTCTTCTTCGGAATCAATGTCGTGGACGGGTTCTGTAATTTTCTTATTTCATCATTGGTTGTGGTAGTCTCCAGGCATTTGAGCATTTCTTTTTTCTTTTTTTTTACAAACACGTAAAATGCGTCAGCTTGTGGAGAAATGGATGCAAATGAAAAAGTTAAAAGTTTTTGATCGAAATGCACTGTCAGGAGAATAGTTAACGGAATGCAAGTGGCCGCAAAGTACCGAAAAATAATCTGGTATTTTTTATTGCCATTATGTCATTAGCAAACCGGCCCTCCAATTTGCAATTTTAGTCTTGTGCAGTTCTAGTAGAAAGACGTGTGGAATGCAAGATTTTTTGTTTGCATTGATTCATTAGAAGCCAGTCACCACATCTTCGAGGAACCTGAGAAGTAACAGAAATGCACTTTAAGAAAAGCCTTAACGGAAGTGTCTCGGACATGCGGTGATGGTAGATAATTATTTCTAAAGCGTCAGAGGCAAGATTGTAAAAACAAGGTGCAGGAGGAGGCAGGAATGTAAAAGAAATCTGTACTGACACAAAGAAGACAAGCGCGTTCGCCTTGCGCTGAAAGTAAAAAAAACAAGTTTGACGAGGAGAAGAGGAGGCAGCAGGGGGAGGGGAGAGAGGAGGGGGCCTGCGCCTGTTTCCCTTGCGGGAGCGAGAAGGAACCATCTATTAATTACAAACAGATGGTTTCAAAGCTCGCTCCCGCAAGGGAATCGCCAAACGTGCACGCGTTGCCATACAATGCAATGCATACACGTTTTTGCCTGAAAAACGGAATCGATTTCTAAAGGTCTCCTCCTATGCATGGCATGCACGCTGCGTAGGCGAGACCTAATGAATGTGTCTTTGTCTAATGTAACTGGTGCTCATGTAAAGCTCTCCATTTACCTTCGGGTAGAGCTGCTATCTGAAACTGCGAAAAAATAAATAAATAAGAAAACAAATTGAAATGTTATGCTGCGTGATGGATGCCGTAAATTGTACTCATTGACTCCACTGTCAAATATTGTTGTGATGCTTAACTGGTTTACTCAAATGCTGCTTTCCTTTCAAGTGACACTGAATATAATGTCTTCCAATCGTGTCGCTTACACTTTTTTTACACACTTTTTTTCTCCATTCTGATTGCCGAGTAAAATGCAAAGTGAGCTTTCAAGTCTGCCACATTTTCAGTACTCAGCGCTTAATTCCCCTTTCTCAGTTTTGCCTTGCTTTATCTCCTTCACTGTCTATTAGTTACACTTGTTTTTATACTTTTTATCCTGATTATTCTAATCTATTGTATATAGCAGTGCATCTCTTGGTCTTGTTATTTCTAGGGGTGGGTGGAATTTGCGAAAGTGACTTACGCAAATTATCGTGAAAATGTCAAAAATCTCCGCAAACACGCGGAAATATCACGAAGATGCGGAAGTTTTTTTCCCGCCCGTTCGCGGTATTTTCTGCGTGGTCGCGGCTCGCCAACTTACCCCTGCGGTTGCTCGCGCGCGCAGCCATCTTGTTTTCACTCTTCTCGCGGTGCATGAGCGCGAGAAGAAAGATGTGATCGCGCGACCAATGACATTACTGCGGGCGCAAACTGTCGCGAGACAGCGCAAATGGCTACCAACAAACCAACATCTTGTGGAGAACGCGACCGGATCGGGAAAACTTGTCGGCGAACGCGGGGATTTAGGTAAGGCGATCGCGCGTGCGCGAGAAAGTATTATTTTACAGCGCGAGCAAGAAACAAATTATCGCTAAGCTGCGGAATCCGGAAATTTTTACGTTTTCGCGCTCTCCGCAGAACGCGAAAATGTCAAATTATAGCAATTTCCGCGAGCAGAACGGAAATTTAGCCCAGGCCTTGTTATTTCTGCAGTTGACAGGCCAGAGGCCAAAAGCGTATTATCTTCACACTCACCCTGCAGCCCATTCTGCGTTGGTGCACTTTCTTGGTAGCAAGACCAGGGAGCTGGAATAGGGGAGAGACTGGAAGCCCTGCAGACTCAGAATCAATATCCAGTTCCTAACTCTGAAGCCTCTACCAGTGCACTTTCAGAGATTCCAGACTCACTGTGGGAGCTGATGGGGCTGCAACACCAGGATTCTAGGATGGCACTCAGTCACCTCATACACATAATACCTGATATTAGGGCAGAACAATACCAACATGTGGTGGAGTCCCTTGCACTTACCACAAGGAATCCTGGTTTCATCTACTATGCTGTGCCCCAAACTGGCCAGCGAATGCTAACAGCTGCTTCGGGAAACATCCATTACAATGCAGTCATTACATCACACTGCCTTAACAATGCAACTGTTACAACGCAACTGCCTTTACATCGCATGCCATTACAACGCAGTCATTACAACACATGTCACTACAATGCATGACATTACAACACATGCCATTACAACGCAAGCCGTTACAACACATTATAAGGTAATTAATGAAGATTGTTTAGTTTTAGGGTGGGTATTGGTTTTGGGGTAGATGGGAATAGTCATTTTTACCCCTACACCATCCAACACTTTCCCTACTGTTGCAATAACTGGAGCGGGAATAGTAATTTTACCCCTATACTATCCAACACTTACCCTACTTTTACCCTAAAAGTATTATGCGTTGTAATGGTATACATAGTAAATGTATGCATTGTAATGGAATGCATTGTAATAGTAGTTTTTAAAAATGTGTTGTAATGGCATGAATTGTAAAATCATGAGATGTACTGGTAGTTGTGATGTAAAAGCATGCGTTGTAAAAGCATGTGTTGTAATTGTTTGCGTTGTAACGTGATATATTTGCTGCTTCTCCCGATTTTTAGGGCCAAGGGCACAAGGGCCTGCATGGCAGCTTCAGACTGGTGTTTCTCTTAAACAAACACTTGTCTACTCGCAAGAGTAGCAAAATGTATACATCTAATCAGAAATGCACTTGATGTCCACCCACAGCTCTCAGACTGGTGTTTCTCTTAAACAAACACTTGTCTACTCGCAAGAGTAGCAAAATGTATACATCTAATCAGAAATGCACTTGATGTCCACCCACAGCTCTCAGAATCTAGGACACGCAATAATCTTGAACAAAAGATTTGCCAGTGCCTGCTGCAGCTTGAGCATGAAACCAAATTTATAGACTCTGATAAAAAAAATCCTACAACAAGGGCAGCAGCCGGACTTAACACTGGGAACACTCAGAACATTAAACCTGTGCCTATAGGGACTCCAGAAGAGGCAGCCGAGCACCCACAACAGCAACATGGCAAGAGAAAGTATCATACTATCTCCAACTTATATGGATGAGCACCTCATGGCCTGCCCGAAGACTCCGAACCGGGGCCGAGTGCCCACATACTTGAAAGTTGCCCAGCAACTACTGCCTAGATCTCCCGCGCTCATCCAGGGACTTGAACTCATTGAAATTTTAACGGGTTCTAGGGAAATGTTTGTGCAATATAAAATAATCTACCTCTCGACGTTAAAGAACTCAGACTTTAAAGGATTGTAGGGTAAAGTTGGTGCAATATAAAATGCACCCCTTGCTTGCAGGCAAAGAAGGGACTCAACAACAAAAGGGGCAAAAGTATAATTGGCGTGTTTTAAGTAACAATGGGACTGGAGGTTCTGAGGGAGGGGGGTGTTGGGTGGAGGTGTGCAGATTACAAGCTCTTTAACCGTAAAGATTTTAAATATTGAACGGTTAATAAATGTTCTTATTTATTAACTTAATACCACTGTGTCTTCCAAATGGTGACCAACAGGTGAGCCTTGAACCATGCAGCTGCAGCAGGAAGGAAATCATCCCAGCAGATGAGTGAAGGACATGTGGAATTCTACGACATGTAGGATTAGCATGTCCACACAACAATCCAGTTAAACACCTATGTGCTAGTCAGATTAGAGACACATTTGATGCTTTTTCCACAACTCCCTGCAAAGGACACATTACACAGCAGCACCACACATTTGTCACCTACATTCCCTTCCCCTATTTCACAGGTTTTTTAGAGCTAGTCTCTCCCATCAGGCAATATAGACGGTCCGGACGCAGTGCTCACTGGATTGGCAGAAGACACACAATTGATGGACGGAATGCAGAACAAATCAAAACATTCAAACCCAGTCAAGAGATCTAGGTTAAATCCATCATTTTTCTGCTCACCATATCACCCCAGTTTAGACCTGGCCATATGCAAATCAGTCTAGACCCTGTGCCTCATGGGAGCAGCCCAGCCCGAATTACCAAGCCAGGTCCTCCCTGGACAGTAAACAAGCATCCTAGGACTGGTTTCGGGGTTTCACCCCTCATCAGCTGGATTGGCAGAGTATCCTACAAATAAGACTAAAGATTGACTGTCTCCCTGGCAGGCTTGTCCGCACTATATAGAGAAAGAGGATCACCCGAGTTTAGGATCACCTGGGTTTGGTGGACGTCTGTCCGACCTTTTGTCTTTACTTGTCAAGTATAAACTTTATTGTACTTCTTAGAAACCACACCATATGAATTTAACCACAAATTTTGATAGTTCATTCCACAGAGATGATCACATTCTCTTGAATGCCCCATGACCCTTACAGGGAAGTTATTGGGGGACAGAAACACGTTGGCTGCTTAACAGGGTTGAACATTTTCCTCTGATTTTTTATTCTACATTCTGAGGAAACCAATTTAGTTTATTGTCTACCAGTAGGTCGTTTTTGTTTTGTTCGCTCCTATCTCCCCTCTTTCACCATTCCAAACTAGGGTACCCTAGCTTTACTATATGACACATAAAAGGCAACAAGAGCTCCCCTTTTTTTTAGGGTTGCAGCTCACATTGACACTTACACCAAGCCATCATGAGGAGCAGCCCTATGATAAAGCTTGCCATCTTAGGGAGGGTGAGGGCTTTTATTCTAAAAGAAAATACATTAATAATCATAACACCTACTAGACAGTCATTGCTGTCTCTTATATGCCTTAAGTACTATTTATTGTTGTAAAGACTGAGCACACATCTTGTTTTAGATTTCTTTCAAAGTTAGGTTATAGGTGACAATTCAGGGATGGGGTATTAAAGGGTACCTTCTAGGTGTCCTTTCAAGGGTAAGGGTGGGTCTTAAGGAAATTAAATTACAATAGAGTGGATGTAGGATATGGTGTCTTTCAGGCATGGATTAGTATATGTTAAGTATTAGGATAAATTAGAGGGAACATGAGGTACCGATCAAGATGACAGCTTCATAAGAAGGCTCCCAGAGCAGGCAGCCGAGTATACCCAATATCCTGTTTAAATCTTGCCATCCAATGAGGCAGAGCAGTAATCTGTGCACTGATATGATGAGTGCGCTGGCACCAGCAGAATATTGAAGAATTAGAGTGATTCTGAGCACCCCGGCTGCCGAGCATGTGAGATTGTGCACCAACAAAATGGCCGCCGTACTGTAGCGGAGCCACGTGGGGGAAAGAGGCAGGCAGGTCCTGGAGAGACTCACCTAGAGGCAGTGATTGAATTGTGACAGACTGCACTCAGTCGGAGATGGCTGGTGGCTCTGGAGAGCCCCCCAAAGGGTGGGAGTAGTTGCTCTGGTGCGGTGGCTTACATTCCAGGTGATGCAGAGCGTTTGAGCAGACTGCCAATGAAAACAATTATGGCTAGGATCTGAGGCAGCACCAGAGCTAACTCGATGTATCCAGAAAGAGGTTATTGGTGTCGCTGCTCTACCCCTCCCAAAAAGGATGGGAGCATTTGCTCTGGGGCAGTGGGCATGCACTTCAGGTGATGCAGAGGGTTTGGGCAGAATGTCAATAAAAACAACCTTTGCCGGGATCCAGAAAGAGGTTGTTGGTGTCGCTGCCCTAACCCTACTGAGGAGGGGAGGTGGAGGTGCAGAGGGGCGAAGCTGAGAGATCGAGCAGTGGGACCTCCAGGCAACTCTTGAATTTATCCAGGGGGGCTTCTTGATCTGAACATAGGTTTTGAAGCGACAACCCCTGCCCAGATGAAAGGACACCAAGGGACAGGATTAGGCCCCCTGACCGGTCTGTGACGTGGACTCATATTCAGTCACTCCTGCTGCGAAAGCGAGGTGAGCCAGGGAAGAATTACTCTAAGAATGAATAAAGGGCTACTGGTCTCCTTGACCGAGCTCGCAGTCACAACCCTGCATAAAGACTGGAACTGGGGGACAAAGTCAACAGGCCAGCAGGAGGTTAGTGCTGGAGGATCCCTGAGACAGGATGCAATGAGTAACCTGTGAGGCCTGTTGTAAATAGAGATATTGAGGGTGCTCTTCCCGGTTGAGCCTACCTGGCTCAGTAAGACACGTAACAATCTACCATGGTAAGGGAATGAGCAACCAAAAAGCTACAACATGTAAAAAACTATGCCTTCATGAGAAACAGGCCGGGGCGAGGAGTAGAGACTGAGATTCTGAGGAAATTCTGAGGCGAGATCAGGCATAGAAGGAGAACCTACATAGAAGGACTTGATAATCTCTGTTAAAGATACCAAATCAACTCTAGAGTCAAAGATTGATGCTGTGACAGTGAAAGTGAGCCTTCTTCACACACAACGTAGGAAAATCAGTGACAGAGTGAAAATGGCTGAATCCAATCTTCCAACACTAAGGGAGCAGGTGACAACTCTGATCCACACTAAATGTTTTGAGAAAGGAGAATGAGGTAGTCCAAGAAAGGCTGGAAGACATGGAGGGGCCATCACACCGAAATAATATTTAGTTATTGGAAGTACCGGAAAAGCTGAAGGTCCAAACCCTGCTCATTGAGGACTGTATAATTAGCCACCTCAAACCTAAAGGACTTTTTAGGGGCATATTTACAAGCCCCGATTGCCACGGGAACATCACTTTTTGAACATCCTTATTAACAAGGTAGTGCTAAGCCACTTAAAATGGCTTAAAGCTGCTTTGTAAATAAGGCCCCCTTTCATGCTATGCTTAGCGTGAAAGGGGAGGGCAATGAGTGTTGTTGGGGGTGTTCCACCTCAACACCCATGGATTCTGATGCTGCCTCCTATTTACAAGGGAGGCATAAAAAAGAGGCAGTGCCAGAATTAAGACCAGGGAAAACCTGGTCTTACCCTGTCGCAACGAGGAGAAATGTTTCAGAGGAAGGTCTCATTTCCTGCACATAAACAATATTTTTTTTTTAAATGCCGTTTTGCAACTTCTATGTGTGCTGCATTAAGCAGCACATAGAAGGTACAAAACGGCATTTAAAGATTGTTTATGTGCAGGAAACGGGGCCTTCCTGCACATAAACAATCTTCCCCTGCATGCAGGCACCCTTGCACTATGGTGCAAGAGTGCCTGTGTTGGCAATAGTCTGCTAAGTGTAGCACCAGCGCAGGGGAAAACGCAGGGCTGCACCCTATTCTTGTACATATGGTGCAGCCATGCGTTTCTGAAGTGGCGCAGTAAGGTGTTAAGCCAGGAAGGCTAATGCCTCCCTCCGCCACTTCCCTTGTAAATATGCCCTTAAGTTTTTCTCCCTACACCTAGCCAACCCCCAAGGACTATAATTGCAAGCATTTTCAACCATGAGGACCGGGATGCTATTTTGCAGGCGTCCAGTAAGCCAGCAGCTCTAAAATATGAGAACGCTTCCTACAGAATATATCCAGATTTCACTCTAGCTGTTCAACAACAAAGACGCTCCTTTGATGGGGTCAACAGGCACCGCTGGGAAAGAGAAATCAAATATATGATGCCATTCCGAGCCGAGCTCCCAATAACTGCAGGTGGTAAATCTTAGAACGTTATGTCACCAGAAGATGCGTGGGACAGGCTGGAGGGCTGGAGACCTGTTGTACAGAGTATGCCTACCAGCCTGCCAGACAGTGGCCAAGTTCAGAAAGTTGATCAAACTGAACCTGCAACAGATAGCCACTACCTTCAAGCAGAGAGGTCCTCACTGCAATACCATCGACAATTGAGGAATTGTCATACCAAGTCCCCACACCAACGAAGCGCTTCCAACAAGAACAGACCAAAGAGCACTACTGGCTACAAATAAGCCCAATCGGTGAAGCGGAGATCAAGTGGTGAGGAGTGCTCGATGAGCTCTGTAATCACTGGGATGCATGGTCCTCAAATGACTGCTCACTAGGACACAGATGCCTGACTCAGAGATGGAGGCTCACCGAGTCCCCACACCAGCAAAGTGCCTCTAGCAAGAACAGACCAAGGAGCCAAACTGGATATAATTAGGCCCAGCGGGGAAGTGGAGATCAAGTGGTGAGGCATTGCTTGATAAGCTGCTGAGAGTCTACCCCTCGCAGTAAGAACGGCCCCCTCCCGCTTCTATCGAGAACCAAAGGTTATAACACCAATGATATAAATAACCTACATCTTCTTGGACCAATCCCAACTGACCAACCCTCAAGTGCATCCCCAGCCTCCCCTGAATAACCAAGAAGGTCGAACTAGCCCCAGCAATAGCAGGCAAGGCCGACAACAACCCGATGCCTGCCCCCAAGACAGGATCCTCTGTCCACCAGCAACAGCCTCCCACACGACCAAGCACCAGAGAGTCTCAACAAACAGCCTCTGGCTGCAAATCACCTCCAGACAGGAGAGGCAAGACTCTATACGACTATCCCCAAGACACCTAGGAGTAAAAACAAGCCCGGACATCCCCACATGCCTTCCTCATACACCACACACAACCCGGAGGGACCCACATGTATCTAGGCCTATCGCCCGCTAACTTGTTCAAGCCGTCACCTCGGCTCAATCACCGCTACTCCTCTTATACCTTCAGTCTGAGGTGTCCTCTGAGGGTTACCCACTCAGATCCAACCAAGACCAGGGAACTTAGAACATTGCTGTGATTCTTGATCACATAGTGCCTACAAGAAACAGCTGGTCCTGGCAAAAGACCAACAGCATGAGAAGCCATCCTCCCGTCCAAGTAACACAAAATGACATCTGCACCACAGTCCTCCTCAGCCCCTCCACATCAATTTACCTTAAACCAAATGGCCCTAACTCCTTCTCCATCACTTTCCCCCAACCTCTCTTCGAAAGCGAAAAAACTCTTCAAACTCAGACTGATTAGACAACATCCAGAAACCGCTCACAAACAATAAAAATCAAAACTTCTCATCAGACCTACACCCCGTCAGCAGGGGTGTCCTCCAAGGGTCAGTTCTTTCCCCACAACTTTTCAACGTCTACATGGAACTCCTCACCACCATACTAAAAAAGCATCACCTTCCACCTATATGCAGACGACACCCAGATCTATCTCGAAACCTCCTCCATCGATGATATTCAAAGACTCAACGACACTCTTAGTGAAATCCAACACTGGCTATCACTTAATCACCTGAAACTCAACCAAGACAAAACAGAATTCCTCCTCAATTCTAACAAAGAAGAGAACCCCCAAATCACAGAATGGATAAAAGCTAATCATGCTCTCAATGGCAATTTCACCCTGGCTGACTCTGTAAAATCAGTGGGAATCACCCTCGACCCAAAACTAGACATGGCTAAGCACATCAAGAACTCCACAAAGAGCGCCTTCCTCAACCTGAAGTTACTCAACAAAATAAAACCCTTCATCCCGCCCAAGGACCTCAAACAAGCTACTCAATCACTGGTGCTGTCCAGACTTGACTACGGGAATGCAGCCCACACAGGTACTACTAAATCCCACTTAGCTCCCCTCAGAACAACGCTCAATGCAGCAGCCAGAATGATCACAGGAGTAAAGAAATACGATCACATCTCACCTGCACTCAGAGAGCTAAAATGGCTCTCAGTCGGAATGCGTGCCAACTTCAGAACTGCCTGCCTCACGCACAAAGCCCTGCACACAGGGAAACCCCCCTGGCCTCCAAACTCAAGAAGGCCGGTCCGACAAGGACCCTCAGGAGCTCCAATACGCTTCTCTCATGTCACCGTAAACAAAAAAACGCAGCCCGTTCCTTCTCTGGAAGTGTGCCCAAAATCTGTAATTCTATCTCAGTCCGTATTATTCAAAATGTAAA
Organism: Triturus cristatus; assembly: GCF_964204655.1. NCBI lineage: Eukaryota > Metazoa > Chordata > Amphibia > Caudata > Salamandridae > Triturus > Triturus cristatus. The sequence goes on along the minus strand of NC_140592.1, from coordinate 127,497,022 downwards.
AGGCAGCTCAAAGACCTCTTTCTCAATCGTCCGCTCCCGAATCTATAGTGGCTGCACACAAGCTGGCACATGGCAGCATTCCAATACTTAGACTTCCACCTCCACCAAGCCACCGGACCTCTCCCTCCATCATCCCCCTGACGGAGGTCGGCTTGAGCCAATGTGCACACTGCTAGAATTCTATCTGACTTCCTTGCTTTAATGCTGTACAGCGCGCGCATATCTCCGAAGCTCCATGAGCCATTATGTATACTACTACGTTACTGTGTGATTTCCTTGATACGTATGTTGTAAAGTGCTTCGATACCCTCGGGTCTGGCCAGCACATCATAACTTCCACCTGAGATGCCCAAACCTTCCTTGAAATACTACAACTCCCATAATCCCCTTAGCTCACGTTCTGAACCATCGTTAGTTGTTCCGTAGCTGTAAATAACACATGCCTTTAACAATTGTACAATCTAATAAAAACATTAATGAAAAAAATATCAATAATATTAACAATATGTCTAATGTCTTGTACAAGACATTTGACATATTGTTAATATTATTGATATTTTTTCAATGATGGTTTGAGGGTCTCAGGTGGAAGTTATAATGTGGGATTAAGGGGAGGGCACAGGAAATGAGGGCGGAAGGTTGTACTTAAAGTAGGGCGTTATCGGTGAAGGTTGAGCTTCCGTTTCACGAGAGGTGAAGATGATTGTGTTTTAGCAGGTACGTGAGGAGACATTGCCATTGCGTGTGAACAGTTGAGTGTAATGGAGGAGGTGAGATAGTGGGAAGGAGTGATTTGCGGTGAGAGGGAATGCAGCTGGGAGGTTCCAAAAGGTTTTCAAGGGAAGAGAGGATCGAGTTAGGAGGAGGGTGGGAACAAGTATAATAAAGATGTAGAAACGGAATCATAGTAGAAAGCATGGTGAGGTATGTGAAGGGGGGTTTGAGAAGGGAGGTTGAAGAGGTCATGGTTGGGAATTACCGATTGAGGGAACAGAATGTGGGGACAGAGTCTAGTCACGAAAGGGAAATTGAGCAAAACATATGTGATAGCAAGTGTAATGTACAAACAAAGTGCATTGGAATGAGTTCATGTTTATATATTCGGAGGAATGATTTGTAAAGTATGTCCTATTGTTGTTTACAGAGTCCCCTGATGAAGGACATGTTGTTTCCGAATTGATTTACGTTACAATAAACTGCTTTTAATTAATCTTGCTTTTGAACGTGTTTTTGGGAGAGAGGTTCAGATGGCCCACCAGAACATGAGAAAATTGGGAAAATTGCAGTTCCTTGCATGACGATATGCTTGAAAAGAGAGTGAAAGTATGAAATATCGTGCATTATGGATTTAAAAGGATGAAAAGACAACCAAGGATTAAGTGATAGATGCAAATACTGAACAAAAAATGTCTGTCGCCACTGGATTGGGGCTTAAATGAGCCCCATAATGTCGGTGTTATTCGTACAGACCCATGTTATTTACATCATGCATTGTTTTCCCAGTTTGGAGTTAGTCCTTTAATGACAGCACTCATATTAGCTCAAGGTACCCCTTTAAGCAAGGCATCCGTGTTGTGTGGATCCAGGCTTTCCTTGCTACCGAGTTTTGTGGGCATCCGCTAGGACCATCCCGGGTTGCAAGTGCCGTTCTGCTTGCCCTGGACCCTTGCTGGCCACTCGCCTGCTCCTCAGTGCCCCTGCTGCAGGAAAGTAGGATCTGCTTCTCACGGTTACCCCCACTTTTTGCTTGACGTTGCACTGTTTTGACTAGTCTGACTGGGATCCTTCTAATCAGGACCCCAGTCTATCTGCTTTCTCCTTTAAATTGTTATGCATGTACTTTGGTACACTCCAGATTGGATACTGAGGTACCCTTATAAGTCCCTAGTTATGGTACCCATGTACCCAGGCCATAGGTACCACTGAGGCCTCCAATGGTCTAAAGCATGTATTATGCCACCCATGAGAGGCCATGCAAAATCGAACTGCAGGTCTGCTACTGCAACCTGTGTAAGCTGGTGCTTGCACCACTTACTTTAGATATAGGTCCACCATATCTATAGGTCACTACACTTAAAACTTATAAGTCGCCCTTATAGCAGGCCTTAACAATCTTGAAGGCAGGGTGCTGGGTTTTTAGTGAAAGGGTGGCCCTGCATGAGCAGAGCCTCTCTGCAGCCTTCGGGGACCATTCCCCCAGGTTGACTGTGACTCAGCCAGACATATAGGTAGAGGTGCATTATAACCTCGCAGTAAATGCTATCATGAAAATGGCTGCATAAAAACATATCGTGTTTGGTATCAAACTCCTTGAAATCATACCTCCACAACGGTAACCGGTGTGGGAGGTATGATTCCACCCTTCTGTAGCGAGCTTCGTGGGGTCACTGGTCTATCCGGTGCCAGCCTTCTCGTCCCAGTCAGCACAAAATGGATGCTGCCGACCAGAGACACATTTCTGCCCTCCTGCTACTGAGCCAAGCTCGAGCAGAGGAAGGCAGCACAATAGGCATCCTGTCACAGGGAGGTGTGACCACCTCCCAGACAGGATTTAGTGTATTGGGGCTGAGTGAGTGCACTCTGAGAGTGCCTGAAAGTCTGCACTTGGGGCACATTTGGTGTCCCTGTGCATAGTCTAGTTCAAACCAGTTCTGGGAGCCGTTGGCTACTGCTCTGGCTCGAAACTGGACAAAGGACATGGTTGTAACTACCCCTCTGTCCTGACCCCCCCCCCGCCCCAGCAGGGTCGCCCAAATCTGTCCAACCCTCTCCAGTGGGTACAAAAGGGCTTACCAGGCTGTAAGACTTTAGATTTTACGTAGACAAGGTTCTACAAAAAGAATCCATTGACCTTCGACCGTCTGGACACTCTGGACTTTGCTGGACTTTGACTGGGCCGACTTCGTCTACCTCTCTGTCCAAAGCTTTGTCTGTGCCCTTGCTCCATACAGGCTCTGTGCATGACCTGTGGTGAACTAAGGACAACTGAAGAATCTCCCTTGGGGTGAAGGAGTCACTCCCCTGCATTTGCAGGCACCTCAATGTAACTGACTGGTCTGCTGCTCCTGAGCATCTGCGGACTCCAAAGATTTCAGCAACACAGGAGGTGGGTTTTCGAAGGTCCCTGAGGTCAATATGCCCTATCAGCAAGTTTGAGGCCAGTAAGTCTGGTGGGGACTGCATAACCTGAACCCCAGTGCACCGTGTCCATTTGCTGTTGCATATGCTTGTTGGCAATTCCAGGGCTTGTGCATTGGACTCAGTGTAGTCCTGACCCTAAGCAGTATTTGCACAAAAGAACTCCAGCCTCCTTCCACCGGGTGCTCCGTGGCCTGGTACTTTGCAATCATGCTCGAGGTCCCCACGTGACTGCTGGTCATTCGGCCTGTGGGTCCTCCTGAGGGTCATCTTGATTTCTGTTAGGCTTTCCTGGTTGCTCCAGACGTGCCCTGACTCCCCATTGCTTGGTGAGTCCCCTGGACCTTGCTGGTCCACCCCGCAACCTGCTTGACCGTCCTGCAGTCAAAAGCAACTAGATGCCCATTGGTACAACGGGGCCTTTCCCTTTGCTCTGATCAGTTATCTAGGGACAATCAAGATCTCAATTTACCAGTTTGGGGAGACCAGGTGCCAACAGTCTCCAAATTTATTTATATGATTAATGTGCCCAAAGTGCCATAGCTTTTAAGACACGAAGGGGAGGATTCCCTCTAAAATAAAATCATACACTGGACTTGCCACTTGAGAGTTTGTCACTCTGTCATAAGGAACTACATACTAGGAGCTAGAAGGTCTATTTGTCTCAACAATCCCACGGACTGTACTGAATTGTGTCTCTCTGATGGGATCTTGTCCCATAATCTGATAGCCCTGGAAGCTAGATGCAGTCCTCCAACACCTACTAGCACCCAATGCAAGTATAGATTACCACAATGCCCCTTCTCACTAATTGTTCATCCCTCTGTCCCCCATTTAAGCTTAGATTACAACCTAGCAGTTAATGATTGACTTCAGGATCTAGGCACATGTTCACGTCCAAAGCCCACATTGGCTCAACTTTCCAATAGCCAGACTATTCTTACAACTAGAGATCAATATACTAAGGGCTATTCCACAATCCCCACACCTCTTGATGATGGGAATAAAAGGGAGCTACTTCCTATTGAAAGAAAGATCCTTAGAGAAACATCAATTATAAGTCAAGCCCAGTTTCATGAGCAGGTAGGAAATTCACTGGATGAGCTATGATCTTCTTCTACAAATATGCGGGAAGTGCCTATTATCCTCTGATTGGTGTCGTGTAATGTGGCAGGGGTATGGTCGAAAATGGTTCTTAAGCATTGGATCCAATATATTGAAACCTTTGACATGTATACTCCAGGAGAGCTGGTATACCTCTAACATTTATGTCCCAGGTTATGTAACATTTAATCGCCTAGCACGCCCGAGTAAGTCCGGACCGCCCTGCGTGGTATTACTAATCTGGGTCAGATTCGCACTTCATTGTACAGTCCGTGAGCTTCCGTCTAGAAGTCCAGACATTTTAACTATTCGACTCAAAGGCAGGAATGGCATCTTACTCGACATTTATAATGTCTGCGCCAGAGGAAGCAGGAGGGAAGGAGGTTAGCTATGATACATGATCTCGAAGTACTCCTGAATGACAGGGACTCTCTGCCACCTTTGTTTGTAGCTGGCAACTTTAACGGCACTTTTGATCCATTGGAGATGGAGGATGTCTGTAGAACAAGGATGGCGGATGAGCTGTGGCATGTTCCCCATCTTGGCCTACCCCCTATTAAAAAATGGTTCAAAATGGCACTTCAACCTAATGCCCTCCCTTTGGAGTTTGAATTAAGGGCTGCTAATGGCGGTGCTAGCTCGGACAAATTGGGTGCAAACATTTTTAATTGGACCAATAACATAAGCTGTATCGATTATATTTTGGTGGACCATAGGCTATGCCCAGAAAGATTGATATAGTTGTGGGCTCTACTTTTGACATTTATCATAATCCCCTTAGCCTTGCTTTGGATCGCCTTCGGGGTATTCACATAGCTATCCCAAATCTGTTCCAATAACAAGGGAGCTACTTCCATCAAATGATTACCACCTACTTAAGTGGCCCAGGTGGCTTTGGATGAAGGCAAGCTTGAATTAATTAAGTGGAAGATACTGACTTCTATAGCAGAGATCCAAAGCTTAACTAATCACCAGAGAGCACAGGAAGAGATTTCGGCTTGCCACACTTGCCTTCTTGAGCAGATGGAAGCATATTTTATTGAACCCATGTGCCCCCTAAATCCTGGACATAAGCCAAGATCTCAGTTTGCCTGGTTCAACCAGGAGTGTTGAGGCCTTAGGTGGCAAATATCTTCGGCAATTAGATCGAAGAACTTGGCCCTAGTAAGAGAATTAAGGAGGTCCTACAAGTCAGCTCAGGTGAGAGCTAAAAGCGAGTGGGATAATAATAGATGGAGCTTACTTGGGGAGGCTTGTGCTAGTAAAGATTCTCACAAGTTCTTGCTTTTAGTTACTACTGGGGATGCTAATAGGCCATTACCATCTACTAATAATGTTTCTATTGCAGCATGGTATGATCACTTTTCTCTTTTATATTAAGGGCCGTGAATGCCAGCCACGCAAGTAATTCCCTCAGATTCTGGCTATATTACAGCCAAGGATTACTTCTCTAAAAGTGAAAATATGTCCTGCATCGATTCAATTTCTAAGGCAAAAGCCCCTGGACCCAATGGTATTCTAGGGAACGTATTTTTACATGATAGAGAGAACTGAACAAGTTACATTCTGATCTTAGCCAATGCAATTGCAGAGGGGGCCCAAATACCCAATACATGGAAGGGAGCTGAGGTGATTCCTGTATATAAGAAAGGCGATAGATCCTTACCTTGCAACTATAGACCGATTAGTCTCCTAGATTGTGTCCAAAAGGTGTTCGCTCATGCACTCCTTATAAAGATACAGGACTGGATTAGCAAACCCACAATCTTGACTCCCTTCCAAGCTTGCCTTAGACAAAAAATGAGCACCATTTACCAGGTGTTTCACTTCATTCTTCTAACTTGGAGGACCGTGGTCATTGGTCGGGGGAGCATTTACGTAGCCATTATAGACCTAAAGACCGCTTTTGACCTTTTTCCCAAGGAACAAACTATGGCAAGTCTTGAGAGATATGGGTCTTCCTCTGGAGATGTTATCACTTGTTATTCGCATCCGTGAGGCAAACTTTGCTATAGTTTGTTGAGGCAGTCAAGGCCAGATTACTGACCCAATAAATATCAATAGGGGAGTATGTCAGGGCTGCGTTTTGGCACCCACCCTTTTTTCCCTTTTTGTGAATGGCTTTGTTCAGTTTCTTTCTGACGCCCCAGCAGATGCCCCTACTTTGGGAGGGGCAAAGGTAGTGACCCTACTATTCACTGATGACACGTTACTAGTATCCAAAACATCGGGAGGGCTTCATTTGCTCTTAAATCAATTCAAAGATTTTTGTGATTCTAGAGGATTAGAGGTTAACACTTCAAAGACGAAGCTCCTATTAATCCTCATAAATCTTTCAGAGGTAAATTATCTCTAGGATGTGCCCCTTTGGAAAGGGTGAGAACTTTTGACCATCTACGCATTACACTCCCAGAAGATATGTCATAGAAGCCTCATGTAATTAAGCGGACCCTAAAGCATAGGCAAACATTAGGGGCCCTGATAAAAGAACATAGCACCTCCTTCAGCAAACCAGTGCCACCCCCACTTCAGATCTATGATTTTAAAGCAGTAGGTCCAGCTCTCTATGGAGCTGATCTGTGGGGCTTTGAAGGGATGTATGGCCTTTTAAAATCAGAGACCAAGTTGCTGAGATGCCTGGTCTCATTACCTCAGAGCACCCACTAAGGCTGGACTTGGGTAGAGCTTCTATTACAAAGAACGACAAGTTATGCCCTTTACTGTTTTGTTTACGCATAAGGTCCACCCCGGAGTTGCTCCCGGATGCCACCGCTCTTATGGAAGTCAGCGTACTTGATCATTTTAAAAAGATAGGTTGGTTACGCAATGTGAAATACCTATTAACCACAAGGAATAGAGGGCTATTGGGATAGGACCCAGCTTTATTCCCTACCAAAGATTTTGTCAAAAAGCTGTATTGCTGTATCGGCTTCACTTACTTATCCAACTTGGGGACTTTTTACTATGGAGTTTATGGATTTTAAATTGATCAGTTCATATGACCAATACTTAGATATTATGAAGTCTCCACAAGATAGGAAGCTTTATATGTAGTTAATTTTTTCCTCTCTTCCCTTGAATTCTTTTAAATGCTCATGGCAACAGCCTTCGACTGTTTCCGAATTTTGCCCCTGCCGCGTCTCTGCAACAGTGAATTTCCCATGTATTTGTTGCTTGTCTGGTGTACTCCTGCCTGACAGAAAAATGGATCAAAACCAATTAGCAAACATTTGGGTATTTGCAGTTAATAATAACCCTGGGTGGAAAAATCCGCTCCGCTCGCGGAGTATGTGGATATTCGGTAACTCCGCGCTCTGCAACGGAGAGGAGGGGTTTTTTTGTTTGCACATTCAAAATGTGTATTCACGTGGGATCAACTTACCAGGATGCCTGCGTTCGCCGACGAGATTTCCTATCCATTTGCGTGCGCCACGAGATTTGGTAGCCGGCCGCACGGTCCCACGTGAGTCTGCGATCACGAACACATCATTCGGACACACCATCGGACTTCCGGCGGATGTTTCGTGAAGGTCATGATGCCGAACATGCAGAATTTGTGGGCTGGAGAAGAATATTTCTCAAGCAGCATAAAACTTTCTTGAAATGATGATTTGTATGAAAAAAACTCCTCAGATTGACATTTGGCTGTACTTTTTTGTGCAAGGAGTCCTTTTTCTTTTTTTACTTATTTTTTGAAGAGGAAGGAACTGCCCCAGTGTCTCCAACTTTCTGTTCCTGTCCAACAGGCTCCTCCCAGTGCTTTGTCCATCTCCTGGTCACTTTTCATTGGGATTTGGAGCTGGAAGGATCCCTTTTTTTGTCTGCTGCATCGTATATCATTGGATCTGAGGACTTTTGGATTTGAGATTTCACAAGTAAGTTGGAAAATTGGTGTTTGTTTGATTGGGGCATTACACCTACATTTTTTTGTACTTTTCATTTTTTTTGTTTCAATGAATTGTGGTGGGTGGCCTGTAGTTTCAGTAGGGGCCTAGTTGATTCTTTGTATGTATTTTTTCTTATAGTTTTCTTTTATAAAGGAAACATGTTGCAAAGTTCACTACATTTTCTCCAACTGTTGCAATCAATTTGCAACATTTATTTAATTCACTAGCTCAGTAGTCTGCCAATAGGCCTTTTTCAGCCAGTAGGCCCAGAGCTACTCATGTGTGCATGAAACAACTGTTTCTCTGTTGTCTGTTTAATTTAAATATCATTTTGGGAATGGATGGCATTGGATTGAATTGCAAAATGTGTTTTTTTGGGGTATTGCACTTTTTTGTGTGTGGTGTGGTTGTTGTGTAACTTGCAAACCTTTTTTAGCACTGTGGTTCTTCGTTTTTGCATTGTTGCATTAAAACTGTGTTGTTTAGTATTCCTCCTTTGTCTGGCCATATAGGCCTGCTTGAGTGCATTGTTTTACAGGCCTGCTTGTTTTTGAGTGACCATGTGGCTAGTGGCCATTTTGTGGTGGTAGTTAGTTAGTGTGCTGCTTTTGCTATATGCCTGCATGTTTTACCTTTGTTCCTCTTGGCTTACTGCTTCTTGTTGTTGTGGCCTGGCCATGTGGCTGGTGGCCATTTTGGGAAGCCAGCCAGTGTGCTTTGGAAAAGGCCTGTATTGTCTAGCATTGTCTGTCTTCCCTTTCTTGTTGTTGTGGTGGTGGCCTGGCCATGTGGCTGGCCGCCATTTTGTACAGGCAGCCAGTGTGCTTTTGCCATAGGCCTGCAAGCTTTCTTTGTGGTGGCCATGCCTTGCCCTTGTTGTTGTTTTGCATGCAATTTTTTTCTTTTTACCCAGCAAAACAATGCAGGACAGTTAACTAAATTTTTTAATACATTTGCAATATTATTGATTTGAATTGATTCACTATGTGGCCTAGTCTACCAATAGGCCTTTTCAGCCAGTAGGCCCAGAGCTACTCATGTGTGCATGATACAACTGTTTATGTGGTGTCTGTTGAATTTACACATCATGTAGGGCATGGATGGCATTGGATTGAATTGCAAAATGTGTTTTTCGGGGATATTTCACTTTTTTGTGTGTGTTAAATAAATGCCTTTGTTGGATGCGTGTGGTGTGGTTGTTGTTGTGTAACTTGCAAACCTTTTTTAGCCCTGTGGTTTTTTTGTTTTTGCATTTGTTGCATTAAAGCTATGTTTTTTAGCTTGCCTCCTTTGTCTGGCAATATAGGCCTGCTTGAGTTCATTGTTGTACAGGCCTTCTGCTTGTTGTTGTGTGAGTGACCTGACCATGTGGCTGGTAGCCATTTTGTGGTGGTAGTTAGTTTGTGTGCTGCTTTTGCCATAGGCCTGCATGTCTTTCCTTTGTTCCTCTTGGCTTACTGCTTCCATCCCCATTTCCAGCTGCAGCTTCCTGAATGATGCTGCATCCCACGTGATGTACACTCACACTCACAAATCACAATGCCACACAGGTTCCATTACATTTATATTTTTGTTTTTGTTCTTCTTCTTTCCTATCCTTCCTGAGTGTACACAGTGTACTGTGAAAGCCCTTGTTGTCAAAGTCTCGGAAATTGCTACACTGTTGTTATGTTCTTTTAATAACTGAGTTAATACAATTTATTAATATTAATAATAACACTAACATGTTTGACCACACACTAATTTATATTATATTTATTAGTTTGTACAGTAGTAAATTGAACCACAACAAAATAAATGCCACGTTTCACTGATTTTCTTCTTGCTTCCTTGCATTTAGGTGCACAATAGAGGAGGAGGCATCATCCCCCATTGTACTGCCAGACAGAAGTCCTGCTGCGCACAACGTCATGTGACGTGTGACCACAGATATCTCTTCAACTTGTGCCACTGCGTGCTGCTGCAATCTGAAGAAGATGGCCCCAAAGAAAGGTAGCATGTCCTCCAGTACCAAGAAAGTTGCCAGTGAGGAGAAGAAGGAAGTGCCGCTTAGCATCACTTCTGGTGTGCCGACTCAATGTAGTGAACAGAGTCAAATTGTGTCTGCGGCAGCGGTGTCTGGAGATCAAGCTGGGAGCAGCACCCCCACATCGGTGGACCCAACTCACCAAACTAGGCCCAAGCCCATGTCTGTCACAGAGGCAGCCAGTCTCATCACGACAACGCCAACGCCAACGAGCAGCGATGTTGAAATTGACTTATCGTTATTGCAAAGTAGTAACCAATCAACGCAGGAAACTCAGATAAGTGGACAACAACAGCCGCAACCACAGCCCACAATAGTAGTTGTTACTCCCAAAGTAGGGGCAGTTCAGGAAATTGAGCTTCCTGCAGAGGAAGAAGAGCAAGCCACTATTTCAGAAGATCCATTGTCTTTCAGATCCCCAGCATGGAAAAGGGGGTTTAGTCCATCGAGTTCTTCTGCAGGCCCCCCTTTTGATGATCTAGATGCCACTTGGAAGCCACGATCTCAGTCTGAGAGTGAGAGACACCACAAGATTAAGGAAAAGGAAGGTTCCAGAGAGCCTCAGAGTTTTGGAGGTAGATGTAGAAGAGGAGGATGATGACAAGCCAGTCATTATCATGGACATCAGTCCCGCCCCACTGGAGACCAACATTACCCCATCCCAAATTTCTGTGAGGGATGTGGCACTGATACCACCAACTGGTAACACCAACACCACCTCCAGCGTCCATATTTGCATTTACAAAGGCCCGTCAGCGACCTACATCTAGCACAACCACCTCAGTAGAAGAAGTAGGTAGTGGTAGTGAACAGAGTCAAATTCCATGCCCACCCTCCAGTTCATCCAGCATTGCAAGTGGCACTTGCAGCAGCTCCAGAAAGTTCACCTCCCCAGTTTGGGACTTCTTTTCGGTTAGCAGTAAGGAGGAGAACGTTGCTATATGCTCCATTTGTAAACAAGGTGTTAGTCGGTGTAAGCTTGGTACAAACTATGGTACGGGAGGCTAAACAACCCATCTGAAAACACACCACTTGATCTTGTGGGAGGAACACCTTAAAGGACAAAAAAGTAAAACTACACCCTTTGCTGTTGTTGGTGAGGAAGATGTAGAAGATACGATCGTGGTGGAAGGTGAACATGAGGGAGACATTTTCTCTGTAACACAAAGTAGCCCTGTCCCCAGCAGTGCAGTGGTACCGCCCACACCCTCAGCAACATCTCAGTGGCACAAGAGTCAGGCTGAGAGTGAGACACCAAGGCAGCACCACTACAACAAAAAAAGGCGTCAAGAAGTCACCTGCATCAGTGGCACCAGAAAGGAAAAAAATCCAGCCTACCATTCTCAGCATGTTTTGGTCGGAGGGCCAGTACGAATTCAACCACCCAATGGCACATTTGTACAGCCAACTGCCTAAAATGGAAGTTTCCCAGGTGGTCCTATTTTGCCAGAGTTGCTATTCCCGCACTACATCACGACTTGCTGGAATTGCTTGGACTAGCTTTGCGGCAGAGTGCTGTTCACTGTATCCACATGACAACAGACATGTGGACCAGTTGCCAAGCCATTGATTATATGTGCATTACTGTACACTGCATCTCTTTTGTGGGGGGGTTAGAGAAAAGATATCTGCAGGTGTTGACACTGCTGAGATTTTTCATGCCACTCAGAAACATGCAACTGTAGCCATGTTCGCCATGGAGAAATCTCATACTGCTGCAAACATTTTGGAAGAGTTTAACAGCAAGGTCTTTGAATGGCTGCACCCAAGAGGGCTTATCATTGGTTTTGTTGCCAAGGACAATGGCGGTAATATAGTTAAGGCCATGGACAATGGTGGCTATTTCAGGGTCCTGTGTTAGGTGCACTGTATTAACATCATTGTTCAAGACTTTCTGAAAAAGAATACAGAGTCAGCAACTTACTGACCACCTGCAGAAGAATATGCACACATTTCAGCCATTCTTATAAAGCCCGGAAGCACCTGAGGATCATTCAACGTGAGTATAGTGTGCCAGTTAAAGCTCTCATCCAGCAGGTGCCAACACATTGGAGCTCAACTTATTACATGCTTCATCGTCTGTTTGAGCAGTACAGACCAATCAATGAATATGTCATGCGAAGACTAGGGGATGCTAGTGTGAAATGCATGACCCTTGAGATGGAACAATGGGCCCTAGTTAAATGCCTGACAGAGATGCTACTTCCTTTCAAGCTCTTCACACTTGAAGTCAGCAAGGAGGACTGTACAATGGACCAAGCTATCCCATTGTTGCACATGCTACAGGAACAGCTGAAGGGGGTGTCTGCAATGTACGCAGGTGTGGAGGAAAAAAGAAGCATGTGAGTTGGTAGAGCTTATCCCTTCGCTTAGCTGAAAATACAAGGGCGCAAAATAAGATTGTGTCATCCAAACAGTACATTTCTGCCACAATTCTGGATGCACGGTACATATCAGTACTGAACACCAACACATTAATTCCTTTTTTGCAAGTGGATGTTGCCAAGTACAAAACTTGGATAGCTGCGGCAGCCAGTGACTTTGAAAAGGACCGGCTGGAAATTAGAGGGCCACTACTCCAGCCCACAACAAGTACTGCAGGGTAGCCTGCGTCAAGTTCAACTTCAGAGCCTGAGTGCAGTGCGGCTGGCTCACAGCAGTCCAAACCACCAACATCAACAACAACAAAACAGGATCATCACCAGACCCAGTAAAATCGGCACAAGAATGTTATTTACAGCAAGAGCTTGTTAAGTCCAGTGCTGATGCAAATGCAATGGCAAAAGAGGCCAGGCAAAGCGGAGCACCCCTGAGCATTGAGAGGATGGTCCATGCCTATCTGGATGACCAAACAGAGGTCTACATTGATCAAAACCCATTGCTGTATTTGTATGAGAAAAGTCACCATTGACCAGTGCTCAGCAGGCTGGCGATAAACTATCTGGCTTGCCCTGTCGCAAGTGTCTCTTCTGAGCGTGTTTTCAGTGCTGCAGGTGCCATTATAACAGTGAAAAGGACCAGTCTCTCGCCCCAAAATGTGGAGAGGTTAACCATGATCAAAATGAATCAGCACCTTATACCACCGAAGTACACCATACCTGAAGCACAGCAGGAACAGGAGGACAGTGACTTAGGCAACGATAGTAGTGTGGTAGAGTACCTACTTCTGGGTGAGCCACCAGAGTTTGAGGAGAAGCTCTACTTCCCTGACAACTAGGCTTTCAACTTGTTACTTTCTTTCTTCCTTATTTACTTTTATTATTTGATTGTGTCTCAGTTTTTCTGGTTCGAATCACAACAAATCCATCACCACGTCTTGTCTTTTTTATTGCCGTATTGGAGCCCTAAATCCATTTCCCTCAGGCCAGACATTGGATGGAGAATAGTACAAGAAATTAGTGCCTGCCTCGTCAAGTCCCTCTAAAAGAACATGACTAGAGCTATCCTCCTTTCTGAGCTTAGAGGGACTGCCCCTTAAGATAAGAACAGGTAATACTAATAAATCTGATGGCATGCATTGGACCCTGACTGTGAGTTATTGGGGTTTGTGTTGTTGTTGTTGTGCATGAAGTGTACTAGTATTTAATCTATACACTAAAACAAAATGACTCTGATCTATGTTTCCCTTCTTGTTGTTTAATAACAAATTGTACTTCTACTGCAGGGCGATCCATTGCATTTTTGAATATGGAATCTGGACTCACTCGGTACAACAGCACTACAGACTGAGTTGGACACCATGATGATGATGATGACCACATACTCTATACTTTTCGCAGTCAGTCAGTAGGATCGGAGATGATAGAAGGAATAACTTGGGCCATTTCATGAAGTGGCATAAAGGTAAACAAGTCAATCAACAACAACCACAGCAGACATACATGTCTGTAACTGTGTAGTGGTGAAGTCAAGTCAGTGTAGTGGAGTGGTATGACTGACAACGGTGCATTGATTTAGTTACTTAATTTGAAAAATGCTATGTTGCTGTATATGAAAATGTGTGCTCTGTTTGGCTCAGTCAAAATCTAAGCTAACTGGAGTTTTGGTGGGTGCCGTGGGCATGCTCTGTCCTGTTGTTGTTGTAGAGTGGTTAATGCTGGAAACAGAGTAGAGATGATGTAGCCATGCCGCCTCTGAAACTGTTCTTGTTGCACTGCTCCGTAATTTATGCATTTTTTTCTCCTTGATTTTTCAATATTCCTTTGGGTTTTCCATCTACACTTACAGGCCGGCCTTTACCCTGTGCTATACTGGGAAAAACAACTCACACTTACCATACCACAGCACTGTTTCCGGTTCAGGGAAGACCTTGCTTGGCAGTTTGGGCTGGACTGTTCCCATGAGGCACAGGGTCAAGACTGATTTGCATATAGCTGTGTCTGAACTGAGGTGGCGAAGTGAGCTAAAGAACGATGATGGATTCAACCCAGATCTGTGACTGGGGGTGAGTGTCTGAAAAGTTTCAGGGCTCCGTCCATCATCTCCTTGTTTTTGCTTTTTTTATATTGCCTGGAGGATAAGGGCAGCAGGAATTCATTTGTTCACTCTTTCAAAGAATTGTGTAATTGTATCCGATCTGCTCTTCTACAACCGCAGTGGTTTAATAACGCCTACTCTGCTGCAAAGGGAAGACTACGTAAAGCCAATGGAGAGTGTTGCTTTCCCATAAGCCATAAAAATCAGCTAGCAAACAGAGGCGTAACAAGATTAACAATAAGAACTGGGATAATTTAGTGGTCACAGCATCCACCACATCTCTAAGGTCTTTTGGACCATTGTTTCCTACATTAGGGCTAAATCTACTTCTCTTCATCTAGCTGTCACATTTCTAGTGAGTCTTGGGTCGCTCGTTTTTCTCATACCTATTCTCTCACCACTCCTGCTGTGGCTTCTAAGGAGTCCCTGATTATTCCAAATCTGCAAGTGTATCCTTTTCTCTAAACTAAGTTTCTGAATCTATAGAGTAGATTCCTAATAGGAAAGCACCAGAGTCATATGGGGTTCCTATAGACCTGGTAAAATGTAACTCCTGATTTATTGGTGCAATGGTTGACTAATGTCTATAACCACCTCACATTTGCAACTGTTGGAGGATATAGAATGCTGCTTTCATGTGGATTCCATTTTGAAGCTAGCTGTTCACTCAAGAAGCACCATGCACTTCCAATGACAATCTTAGGGACCTAGCGATAGTAAACTAAGGATTAACTATTTTGCTATTAAATATTTTAGCAGTTTGAGGGGTGGGATTTCATTGTAGACTATTTTAAATTTAGTGTATGGGATGTATGACGAATGAACTGGTGGAATTGTGTTTTTAATTATGTTAACATCATTGCAAGAGATGTATGACTAATATGTGTACGGTTACGGGTGTTTCTGCAACCGAATAAACTTGTTTTGATTAATTGAATACATTAAGGGACAATGTACCGGCTACCTTCAGCCATTGGCTATCTTCACTACGAGTTACAGCACGCCGCCCTTTCAGGAGGTACATATTCACACACAAAATAGTTTGATTCAGTGCCAGTGAGTACTATAGTAATGTGTGTTTTTTTTATCAAAAAACATTTTTGCCTGTAGCAATTTTTGTTTTAGATTGATGAAGGCTTGGAATATTCACAAACAAAGTTTTTCAAAAGCCATAAAAGAAACAAAATGTGATTTAAAGGCTTTATCCTTAAAGGGTCTTTTGCAGAATATATATACTCAAATAACTCATACCTTTAGAAGACAATTTAATACCTAAACTTTCTAATTGTCCCTTAGGCAAACTTTAGAGACTTGAAACACTTCAATTTATTATATATATAATAAGTTTGCAGCCTGATCACAGGAAGTATGTCTCAATAATGTTTGAAGATTGTGGCAAAGAGCTCAAAAGGTTTGAGAGAATTACACATCATCAGCACAAACTAAGGTTTTGCTCTGAGATGTATAGGGAGATGCTCGTTTCAGAGTGAGATCGATTCTCAGACTTGTAAGTAGGGAGTCTAAAACAAGATCAAAGAGAATTTGTGATAGTTGTGAGGCCTGGTAGTAAAAGATTTAGATATGAATTACATTTATCAGTATGTGTATAGCGTGTAGTAATAAGAGATATAAATTCCTCAGGTACTAAAAAATATCTAAAACTTTTATATAACAAGCAACAACGCTGGAGAGGCAAGACAACAAGCAACATATGGAGAAAAAGCAATTAACAATGACTGGAAGCAAACTAAAATTACCTGAATTGAAGTGCAAGCTGCAGAATGACACAAATAAAGCAATTAATTCATGCTTGGTCCATGCTCCACAGAAAGGAATGGAAGTGACCCTTGGCAACTACTGGCCAATTAGGAGGTAGCAAAGAAGAGTGACGCTGAAGCCAGCAAATCTTAAGCAAAGGGAGGGCACCAAGCCCTTTATTTTAAACAATCCAGGGCCTATTCACATAGGTAATCTGAGACAAACGTCTAACTTTATAACTTTTGGCATTCACAGAGATCATTTATGAGTCCTATCTTTACATCCGCAGTTGGGTCGGAATCACCGCACCCGGGCCATACTCGTTGCACTCGGGCCATACTCTCTGGCTCGGGCCGTACTCTCTGGCGTGGGCTGTAATTTCCGGCTTGGACCGGATGAAGCGTAATCAATGGGCTTGAATGCTATTTTTACAAAAGGGAACATTAGGAACGATTGATAAATGGTAGAGGAAGTCATGAAAATCACTTTGGGCAGTATAAAGTGTGTGACCAGTCACTGAATCATATTCTAGAAACTTTTGCTCCTTTACATCATGGCACAATTTGTGCTCCCCTCAGTGTTGACTGTAGTGTTAACACTACAGTCAACACTAAGGGTGCTTCCTTAGTGTTGACTATAGTGTTGACACTGCAGTCAACAATTAGGGGAATGCAAATTGTGCACTGTCTGTACCATGATGCAAAGGAGAACACGTTTCTGGGATATAATGCATTGTCTGGCAACACACTTTTCCCTGCCCAAACTGATTATCATGACCTCCTCTACCATTTATCACACATCCTAATGCTCCCTTTTGTAAAAATTGCATTAGGAACGTGTACTAAATGGTTTGGAATTCAATATCATCCGCAGAAGGTCAAATACGTTTCCTCAAAGATTGCGTTATAATGAGTGTTTGAGAATGTGCATGTCTTTAGCTGCATTAGTGGCAGGAATAATCGTTCCATGGATAGAGCTGTTGGCGTTCTGGACTTCACAAGGAAATTGAGATACTCTTCAGCCGCTTTCGATGTCAAACATTGGTGAGGTAGTGGCACTCATGAAAAATAATCTGCTGGGTTTTGGTCTATCCCCGTCTTGTGTACAATCGCACAGTCATATTCTTGCACTCACAACCCCCACCTCTCGATATGAGGGGGCATCTTAGATTTCAGGTTTCCAAAGATGGTGAGCAACGTCTGCTGGTCTGTGACAATAGTGAAATGTTTCCCATGTATAAACACATGAAAATGTTCAAAGGCCCAGACACTCCTTCTCCGGCTAAGAGTAGGCACATTCTGTTTCAGACGAGCTTCTACTGGCATAGGCCACAATGTGTCTCTAGGCATTCAGATGGCCACTGTGTTGAGCAAGGATTGCTCCCAGCCCCACCGGGCTCACATCTACTGTGATCTTAGTATGTAACTTGGGGGCAAAATAGACCATTTCAGTTGCAGTCTCAATCAAATGTTTTATTTCTTTGAAATTTTGGTCACATTCAGGAGCCCATGGAATGGGACATTCCACTTTGTTAAGTCTCTCAATGGGGCGCTCACTGTAGCAAAGTCACGAATGTACCTTAAGCAATAACTGCCCATACCTCTGAAGGATCGCAGCATTGTTACGTTTTCTGGGGGGCAAGTAGAAGAGAGTGCTTGCTCCTTATCTGGGTCAGGACTCAATGCCCCACCAGAGAACATGTGCCCAAAGAAATTAAGTTTGGTTTTGTGAAACTCACACTTTGCTGCATTCAGATTTAAACCTGCATAAGCAAGTAATTGGCACACTTGGGGAAGAGCATTGTCATGCTCCTTATGTGTTGTCCCAAATACAAGTCTGTCACAAAATAAAAAATAAATAATACCACTTAACCTGCGCTCGCCGCATCGCAGAATCGACAATGCGGCACGTGCAAGGTAAATGGTTTTATTTATTTTTTAGTAACTTTTCCCAATTCTGTCATCTGTCAACTCTTACACAGCCCCGCCCCACCACCTCACTGCTCTACCTGAACCGCCCATGCCTGGAGGCAGCCCATGTGTTTACCTTTCTGTTTGACAGAGTAAGGCAAGGTAAAGGAGATAAGCTGTTGAACTTTTCTACTGGCATGATGTTAGTTGACGCACCACTGTCGATGATGAAGGTTATGGGGCTGCCGTTCACCTTTAATGTAGTTTTCGAACAGTGTCCAAATTAATTTTGTTGCTTTGTATTGTAATTCTCCTTTGACTTTTGATCTTATGTGCAAGCAGTTAATCCTATCAACGGACATCCATCTTCTTCACTAGCGCTTGATAATGACGTTAAAGGGCCTTTATATGATGAAGTTGACGATGATCGACTTTGCTTGTTTTCTACTTGTTGTAACTGATGTTGGCTTTTGGCCTTGTGGGCATGGCAAGAATGCTTCTGGATCCCTCTGGCATACATTTTCTTCACTCACTGTGGCACATATGTTTTCTCTTTAGCTTTTCAGACCATTATGAAGCGTTTTTCTGTCTTACAGCCTTTGCATACCTGCCCTATGTATGGACATTTACCTTCATGGGGAAATGAAAACCCACATTGGAAGCATAACCTTTTCTTCTTCAGAGACCTTGACTTGTGTGCATCTGTTTGGTGCTTTTGCTTGCTTTTCACGATCAATGCTGATTCATTATATGCTGTTCCTGCTCCATATCAGGAGATTGTCGATCTGCTCATTCGTCTGCCATTGCAGTGATTAGCATGTTTTCTAAACTGAGTGTGTCTCCCAACATGCTTCTGAAAGAGTCTGAAAGACAGCCATCAATGACTTTGAGGTGCATTGCTTCTTCATCATTAAAATCACAGAACTTACAGTGTTTCATAAGTGCATCAAGGCTTTCTTGTCATGCTTGGTTGAAGATGTACCTTTCATAGTCGATATTCGGCATAGGATTAAACTTGAGTTCCAACACTTCTTTCATCAGTTTGTGAGAATTTCTTTAGCACTTCTTTCACTCCATCACAACAATATTTTCTAATATTTCATGATTTTCTTACCGTCTTCTTCTAGCGCATCTATGAAATCATCAAACTTTCTATCTATGTAGCACACTTGGCACCAATGTTCTATTTCTTAGCTGTGTCAAACGGAGGTGGTGTTTTAGGAATGTAGCTGCCTTGTATTTCATGCCTCCTTCCATTGCCATTGAGAGCACGTGCTGTTCAGGCAGTGTTCTTCGTGCAAATTGGGACCGGCAACATCTCCACACAACTCCAGCTTGGCTTGGGCCTGGTTGTCTCCTCCGATTCTGAGGTTCTATAGTACTTCACTTGCTTGTGCTGGTAAGTAAGTTTCTGTTTTCTTGTCTGATCACCACTCCCTTTAGTGTTTGCTTTGTATGGATGATGGCTCTGTGTTATGGCGCAGCAAAATATATATTTTTTCAAAATTACAAGGGTCTGGTGGGCATTTCAAATATTCTTCTCTGTTGGGACTTCAACTTCTTCGATGGTTGTGTATGGGCTGGAGTGGGGCTTTGACTCCACATACGCCAATGGTAAACAGCTTTGTATTGATTTGAGGCACACGTGGCACGCACAAGCAGTTTGCTGTACCTTTGCAAACTCTCAGAAAGAGCATACTTGTTTCTTTGGGGCATGTATCTCTTACTTGTCGCCAGTAGTAGCATCCTCCCCAGCCCGGGAGCATGCAAATGAACACGCCACACCAAGAGCTCTGCAACAGATGTCTTTTATTTCTCAGCATAAAATCACACACTGTACGCATTGCATCATACCTTCCATAACTGCACCTTAACACTTCTCAGCTGACTGCATTATTCTTGTTTATAGTCTGCCCAGAACCATGAGTGTCCTGGGGCCGAATTACAGAATATGCCCAGAGGGCACAATGGGCATGTGCGCCCCCTTTGCACACCCCCAGGGCACGTTGGTATTACGGAAGGGGCTGCAGAAGCTTGTGCTGCCTCTTCTGTCATACTGAAAGTGCCGGCACACATGAAGTGCCAACGCTTTCTCAAGAGGACATTCCCTCATTTGTATGGGGGCGTGGCCTCATGCCCTTGCCTCTACACTTGCACGGTATTATAGATACAGGAGCAGATGCAAAGAAGCTGTCAGGAGGGGCACTGACAGTACACCACCTAAAAGGTGCCTCACTGTCAGTGTGCCCCCTGATAGCAGTCCTCTAGAAGGGAGGAAATGGGCCCTATGGCTCTCCAGACACCCCTTGCAGGTAGATGCAATCACTCACTGCACCCGCCTGCAAGGGGATCTCTAATCCCCCTTAAAAGTGCAGGTGAGTTGTCCCATGCACAGTGAAGCACAGAGCAGCTGCTTCAAAGCTGCTCAGTATTTCACTTGAATTCACTGCCCCAGGGAAGCCCTAGTTTGCGGCTGCCCTGGGGGCAGTGCATTCAATGTAATACGGCGCACTCTCCATGTTAGCGCTGAGCGCATTTTTTCATAGGTGTGCCCAGAGCTAACAAGGACATTTCGCTGCATTAGATAATATGGCCCCAGGTATGCATAATTTCAAAGACACTCCATCTGTCACATTTGTGATGAACTAACCAGTCTGCTAAACTCTAAATTCTGCCCTGAGTGTTGCACGCTTTATAAGGTTTGGCGCTGAGTATTAACGAATTGCTAGGGGTGAAAGTGCTCTCCTGCTAGGCTGCCTGAATCCTCTAGATGCCATACTAGGTGACAAGCACCAGAGTGGATGACAAATGTCTTTAGGTGTGTAGTGCGAAGGATCTTTAGTAAGAACTACAAAGGTATGGTAATAGTTATGTTGGTCGTTGTGAGGTACTGGGAGAAACCCTTCTACCCACCTGGTCTAATCAATAAATGTATATTGAAATTGCTAGTAGCACATTCTGCATGAGTCAAGTAAAAGAAATTATGAGTTCTAAGAATTGGCTCAAATTGAAACAAGAGAGGCACTTGCATCGGGCCATAAGCTCCTCCCTATCGCTAACACCACAACTGCAAAAACACTAATACAACATATTTCAGTCCCAGAGCAGGTGCTGGGTACGGACTTTTCATATTCTCTAGTAAATTATTGATTTAATTGAACAGTTTGAAAACTTTAGGTCTACTGAAGCAAGAAGCTTACGCTCACAATTTTGCAGTCCAAATGTATACTCTATAATTCCTGCAAAAACACACAAACCAGAACGCCCACCAACAGGCAAACCCATTCGCTTCTTTTATGTTTTTTTACATCCTCTATCTTTGAACAGAGAGACTTAAAAATCCAACCATTGCACTGAACCTTTTATCTGTGGTATCAAATATATTCTTTCCAAATGATAAAAAGTACTATGGAAAGCATACTTGTTACCTTAGATGTTGCACACCTTTACACATCAATACATCTCCAAGATAGGTGGATGGCACTGGCCCACGTACTCAAAATGGGCTCTGCCCACTTCCTAGCCTCATAACATGATCCTAAAAACAATCAAACTCTATAAACATCTAGAAATAATGAACTGACAATGGGTACTAGATTTGCAAAAGCCCATGCTAATCTTTTCATGGGTTTCTTAGCACAGCATTTTACCTGGGAGGAAAGTACCTCCATATATGAACCCTACATATATTACCATTTGGAGCGGGTAACTAGATAAAATCATTGTGGTCTGGTGCAGTGAAAAGCCTGCTGTCAAAGAATAACTAATATGGCTAAACAATTAAAACTATAACATCAAACTCACAAGCTACACCAGTGAAGCAGTGCCACCTTCCTTGAAATCACATATCAAGTCATGGATGTCCTGCATCAATTGCAACTTTACAGAGAAATTATGACTTATTATGCAATCTGTCTAATTGGGAATGTTTGCAAATCATATGTGTACGAAGGTGGATTAATAATTAGGGTGGATGATAGTCCATCAAGTAATAAAGTCAGTAACCTTTTAGGTCTAGTCAAAAGTTTAAATAACTTAAACCTGAGGTCAAACCCTGATCACCAAGGCACAGAGCAGACATGTTTAACTTGGAGAATTGTGTAAAGCATTTAGAAGGACCAAAATATTTAAAACATCGAAGTCACAACACAATATAAGCCCTAGACGATTTTATAACAATAGAGTAAAATTTAATAAACAAAATGACACCACAAATCCTATAAGGGGCACCAGAGACATGAATTCTAGAAGATTTAAGGACAAATGGTGCCAAAAAAACAATAAGCTACAATGATGGCATAAGGTCTTGGTAGCCCGGGACATAACACAACATAACATAACATAACCTAACATAGCATGCATTTTTAAAGAGCACATTCACCCAGAAAGGTATATTTGCACTGAATAACAGATGTACATAGGACGACAACGATAGAGCGCGGGTCAGATACCACACCCAAGTTCATCTCAGTGCAAGCTGTAGACTATCCAGGGAAGTCCTCTCGAAGTCGGATAGCCACTGATCAAAGTCCTAATGAAGCTGTTGGTTTTGGCGGAATATACTCCGAGTGGGAAAATTAAAATTGGGAGCACAGTGCCTCACATCCCAACACTCAATTTGCCCCAGCTCGTCACCTCCATAGCTCAAGGGAGTGCTGTAATTTGATTCAGAGTGCTCCCACCCTCCTTCTGTTTGAATAATCTTACTTGAGCTGCTGAGCTGAGGAGCTTGTGTTGATGCACCTGCACCCTGTGAGTGGTACAGAGACCTGAGAAGATTTGGGGCAGCATTTCCAGGACCCCAAAATGGCTTTCTGCTCTTTACTGATGAAGGAATTAATCCAGAAACACGTGTCTAGACTTACACAGCACAGGCTGCACCAATTATTTGTTTAAACATATTTTATTTATTTTTTAAACAACAAATCATAAAAATGAAACATACAAGATATCAGTGCCAGTATCACTACCATGCGCCCATTGCTATCAGTTATACTTTGGTAAAAGTCTTCAGCAATAGGTACTTTAAGACGACAGGCCACAAATCAAATCAGGCAATTGAACATTCAATATACGTATCTACATCATCGTAGTGTTTCAATGCTAACAAAAGGACAAATAAATACAGTGGCCAACCCCCCCCCCGCACACTGAGAAAAAAGGAAAAAATAATAGTAACTACCCTGTCCCACTCCCCCTCCCAATTCAGACTCATTACAGTGTGGACATAGAATGCAGGGCGCACAGGCTGCACCAATAAGGGTGAAAACTTAAAACTACTACTGAAGTAAGTGTTATCAAGCACTGTGTTTACCATGATGTCTTGGGGCAAATTAGGTACTGAGATGTGTAGCAGTGTGCTCCCACGTTCCATCTAGTTGACCTAACATGATCTAGTTACCCGCTCCCATTTAGAAATTACAGCTTATCAAATGGAATAAGATACCTAAATGTTATCCTATGGGAGATGTAAGCCTTGCAGTAGTAGGAGAGTTTTTCACTGCCAGGACATGCAAAAATTACAAGTACATGTTCAACCTTTTAAATATACTGCGTTCTGCCCTCTGGGCTGTCCAGGGCGTACCCTAGGAGTGACATATGTATTAAAATGGGAGGTTTGGGCCTGGCAAAAGGTTTATTTTGCCAGGTCAAAATGGCAGTTTAAAGTGCACACACAGGCTTCAATGGAAGTCCTGTGGCATTATTTAAGAGCTGCTTAAGTGGGTGGCATAGTCAGTGCTGCAGGCCATCTAGTAGCGTTTAATTTAATGCCAATTGAGTATAAGCCAATTCCTTCATGTTCTAAGCAGTGAGCACAAGCACTTTAACACTATTTACCAGTGGTAGAGTGTGCAGCGTTCTAAGGCCAGCAAAATGAAGTCAGCAAAATATGAGATCTGAAGGCAAACAGATAGGGGGTAAACCACACCAAGGATGCCAGGTCTAACACCTTCCAACTTGTTCCAGTCTTGATATCCATTCATATAAAAAATTTCTGCACATAGACAACTTTTGCTTGCAGCAAACAAATGATGGACGGAATGCGGACACTGCAAACATTCTCCCCCAGTCAAAAGATCTTGGTTAAATCCATTGTTCGTTTGCCCACTACACCACCCCAGTTTGGACCCAGCTATATGCAAATCAGTCTTGACCCTGTGCCTCATGGGAAAAGTCCAGACCGTACTGCCAGGCCAGGTCCTCTCTGGACCAGAAACAAGCATCCTGGGACAGGTTTCAGGGTATGTCACCCTTCTTCAGCCAGGCTAGCTTGAATCCAGTGGCACTGTGAGCAAGGGACCCACATCTGGGCATACCCATCCCACTTAGGGCGAAAAGTGTTACAGTAAACTAATGATGGACGGAATGCTGACAATGCAAACATTCTCCCCCAGTCAAAATATCTGGGTTAAATCTATCAGTTTTTTGCCCACTACGCCACCCCAGTTTGGACCCAGCCTTATGCAAATCAGTCTTGACCCTGTGCATCATGGGAACAGTCCAGACCGAACTGCCAGGCTAGGTCCTCCCTGGACCGGAAATAAGCATCCTGGGACCGGTTTCATGGTATGTCACCCTTATTCAGCAAGGCTAGCTTGAATCCAGTGGCACAGGGAGCAAGGGACCCACGTCTAGGCATACCCATCGCTCTTAGGGTGAAAAGTGTTACAGCAAACAAATGATGGACGGAATGCTGACAATGCAAACATTCTCCCCAGTCAAAAGATCCGGGTTAAATCCATTGTTCTTTTGCCCACTACGTCATCCCAGTTTGGACCCAGCCATATGTAAATCAGTCTTGACCCTGTGCCTCATGGAAACAGTCGAGACCGAACTGCCAGGCTAGGTCCTCCCTGGACCAGAAACAAGCATCCTGGGACCGGTTTCAGGGTATGTCACCCTTCTTCAGGCAGGCTAGCTTGAATCCAGCGGCACAGTGAGCAAGGGACCCACGTCTGGGCATACCCATCCCACTTAGGACGAAAAGTGTTACAACAAACAAATGATGGACGGAATGCTGATAAAGCAAACATTCTTTCCCAGTCAAAAGATCTGGGTTAAATCCATTGTTCTTTTGCCCACTACGCCACCCCAGTTTGCACCCAGCCATATGCAGATCAGTCTTGACCCTGTGCCTCATGGGAACAGTCCAGACCGAACTGCAATGCCAGGTCCTCCCTGGACTGGAAACAAGCATCCTGGGACCGGTTTTAGGGTATGTCACCCTTCTTCAGCCAAGCTAGCTTGAATCCAGTGGCACTGTGAGCAAGGGACCCACATCTGGGCATATCCATCCCACTTAGGGCGAAAAGTGTTACAGCAAACAAATAATGGACGGAATGCTGACAATGCAAATGATTCTTGTTTTTCTTTTCATTTTTCAATTTCTCTTTCCCTCTCCTGTTTTTACAACACACACACACCAATCTTAGTATCAGTAAAGCAACAATTATACAAGACAAAGGAAACAATATTCTACCTATAATAGTACTACCTATTTTTGCAATAAAATCTTTAACAGCTATCATCTTATTAGCTATTTTAGTCCATAAACTCCCAGCTTCAAGTGGTACTAATTCTTCATGTAAATCAGTAATATTTTTGATATAGACCTTCAGGTCTTTACTTTCGTCAGGAATGTAAGTACAACAATGTTGAACTTTCAAAATTCCACAGACTCCACCCTCCTTGGCCAAAAGAATATCAAGGGCAAGTCGATTTTGCATTGACATGGCACGTACGGCACTCAATTCCGTATTCACCAAAAGAAACCCTCCTGCGGTATTTGTCGATAAGCGATCAACCACTGTGGACAGTTTCCGAATTCCATAAGCATTTAAAGAAATTCCCACTGCTGGAATCAAAACCCCAAAAATGTCACCCACAATTTCAGACCAAGTTTCTCTCTTAAAACGTGTTAATAGGTTAATATTTTCTACATCTTTTATTTTAGCTGTATGAAAAATCTTAGGAAAAACCAGGCCCACATAACATGTGCCATACCAATGGTCAGGCAACTTGTAATAAGCCTTGTTCCCACAAACATAATACACTCCTGGAAAAATTGTATCTTCTCCACCTCTGAAACCCCAACCTGTCGCAATGAAGTATGTATCATGGCACTCACTAGTTCCCACGAAATATGTATCATATTGGGATTTCCTTCTGGTAATGCAAAGTTTACCCTTCTGCGGTGCATCTAGAGCCAAAGTTGGACTAACCCCATTCCTCAACTCTTTTCCCATCTCAATGTCCCAAATTGTCTCACTCACTTCATATTTTCCCCCTTTTCCATGCATGTTCACTCTCCTTTCCTCAACCATATCCAGGAAATCTTTCTCCTCTTCTTTCAGACTGCAAGTTAAATTATTCTTAAAAATGTAATCTAATGTTAGTCCTTTTTCTTCAATAAAAATCTCACCAAAAGTGTTAGCTTCTTTAGCTGGATTCAGCTCTTTGTTCATTGGCAAGTGCCCAAAAATACTATCTCTGTTAGACATCTTATAATCTATTTTCCCTAACAAATAAAAAACACTACTTAAAATACTACAAGAAATACCATATGTAGCTGGCAAATGGTGATAAGTAACACCCTCTGAGACGGATGCAGGTAATTGCATGCAGACATAGCAATCCCTAACTTCCATTGTCTTCACATATTCATATAACAGTTTAGAAAAAACATTACTAGAAAAATTATTAATTGACCTATCTTTGTGTATGTAACTACTACTTCTAATTGGAACTACTTTTTGTGAATTCCTCTCTATATTAGTCATATTCTCTGTGTTCATCCCAAATTCAACCTTAAAAGTTACTAATAAAATTAAAACACCCCATAGAAGCATTAATAATCCAGTACAACAGCAGCACATTCTGCACCACCTCTTAAAAAAGGCACATCTATTTCTATTTTCCTCTATGTTAGCCATTTTAGTTTAGCCTCTACTACTCCACTACTGTTTGAACTTCTTCAATTCTTCAGCAATTCTTCAGCTTTCAGTTTATCCAAATGATCTCCTCGTTCACTTGATCCAAGCGAATCTTTCTTTCACTCAGTTTGGATACTTGTCATTCTTCACTTCAATTTCTTCAACATCAAATTGTATCAGATCTCCAACGTCGGAATCCTCAGTACTCGACTCTTCTCCAATGTCAGTCAAGAGTACTTTCAGAATTTCACCAGTATCTTCCTCAACCACTTTTCTCAAGACCACTTCCGGATTATCTCGAGTCACTGTTTCTTCTTTTCCTTCTTCAGACAGTGTCACATAAGACCATTCCGGTGATCTGTACTTTTGGTTGGGTCTTTTAACTCTTCTTATTTCTACTGGTTCTTTTGATTTCTTTGATTCTTCTTCTTCAGCTCTCGAAGTTTGACTTGATATTTCATTCACTTGTTCAGCTTTTGATGAATTTGCTCTTATTACTCTGTATCTCACTCTTTTAACTCGGTTGTTAGGCCAACGATCTCCTTTCACAACCTTCTTTGGCCTCAATTCTTTAACACTCTTCTCTCCAATCGAAGTTCTCTTTCTCAGAACTCGACCTTCTGTTTGTTCATCTTCATCATCTGTTTCAAGTGCCTCTTGTTTCCGTTTCCCAGTAGCTTTTCTTTTCTCCACAGATTTTTTCACCACTGTTTGAGACTTCCCTACTCCTGTCCCTCCTCGGGTCTCCGACACGCAATCTTCTTGCTGTCTACTTGTCCCTTCACCTAGCTCCTCATGAATGTTCCCTACACCTCCTCGGGGGTCTTCCGCAATCTGTCCCTCTCTATCTTCTTCTGACCCTGTTTCTTCAAGAATAATCTCAAGTGGTTCTTCAATCTCCTCCTCTTCTGATTCAGGAGTAATCTCTGTGTGATTTCTCTTTTCTTTTCTTTTACCCCCACAGCTACTTGAAACTTCAGGCTCTTTATCAGAATCTGATCTTCTCTCTGATACTCGCAGTGATTCTCTTGAAGCTCTCTCTGCTTCTTTTCTCACTGATTCCGTATCTTCAGGATCTTCACCATCACTGGAATCTGACTCTTCAAAATACTCTTCACCAGTTCCTTCTCTCGGGCTCGGAACTCTCAGAGTATGACTTGCATGTACCCAGTGCCTTACTCCAGCACACTTTACTGCAGTCGTTGTAGTCAGAATAACTTGTCTCGGCCTTCCCCACCTTGGAATCAAGCAATTTCTTCTTCTGTGCACCTTAATCCTCACCCAGTCACCTGGACTCAGATCATGGGCTTGCTTCTTCTCAAGTGTGGTAGCTTCTTCTCCAACCTGGTGAAACACAGAATGAACTGCGTCAGCCAGGCCTTTACAGTAATCCAAAATCATGTCATCAGTTATTGACACCAACTTATTCACAGGCACGAATGCATGGCGCATAGCACGTCCCATGATTATTTCATGCGGGCTCAAACCAGTAGTTCTATCTGGAGTAGATCTCATTGTCATCAGGACTAGAGGTAACACATCTGGCCATTTCATGCCAGTGGCTAAACACATCTTTCCAATTCTATTCTTGATTGTGCCATTGATCTGCTCAACCACACCAGAAGCCTCTGGTCGGTATGCACAATGTAGCTTCTGCTGTATTTTCAATGCTTCACAAATTAAACCTATGAGTTCATTCTGAAAGTGCCTACCTCTGTCAGACTCAACTGTAACTGGAAACCCGTACCTAGGAATCAACTCTCTCAACAGTAATTTCGCCACTGTTAATCCATCATTTCTTCTAGTCGGGTAAGCTTCCACCCACCTTGAAAACAAACAGACTACCACCAAAACATACCTCAGTCTGTTCACTTGGGGCATTTCAATGAAATCAATCTGCATTCTTGTAAAAGGACCTCCTTCTCTGCCAATTGTCCCTAGACTCACCACTGTCTTTTTCCCTGTGTTAAATTGCTGACAAATCAAACACCTTTGACAGATGCTCTCCGCAATTGTCCTAAACTTTGCATTGTACCAGGTTTGTTTAAAGGACCTTACCATCGCGTCCCTCCCCAGATGTCCCTGGCCATGATACATCCTTGCCATTGACGACAAAATTGAGTTTGGCATCACTGGTCTGCCATCTCTGTAGACCCAAACATGGTCTGTTTCTCTTGGAGCACATCCTGCCTTAACCCAATCTTGTTTCTCTTCTTCTCCTGCCTCATCTTGTAACTGCTTTACTTCATCCCACGTTTCTAGGACATTAGTAAACATCACAGAAAGAAAAGACATTTCTTCCATCCTATCCCTGTTAATCGATTGATTTGTTTTGGCACAATATTGTGCCACATCGTTGGCGTATCTGTTACCAACAGTGATAAAATCGTCCCCTGA
The DNA here is from genome assembly GCF_964204655.1 of Triturus cristatus. Taxonomy (NCBI): domain Eukaryota; kingdom Metazoa; phylum Chordata; class Amphibia; order Caudata; family Salamandridae; genus Triturus; species Triturus cristatus. Next base: position 127,467,393 of record NC_140592.1, on the reverse strand, counting down.
ACCATGTGCGGCACATTTTACAACCGCTAACTCCTTAGGCAGCTGTATCGCCTCAAGCAATTTTCCAATCAACTCAGCATTCTTTATCGGAGTTCCACCCGATGTCAAGAAACCTCTTTGTAGCCACAGTTGGCCAAAGTCATGCACCACTCCAAATCCATATTGACTATCAGTCAACACAGTTGTTCTCAAATTTTTCCAAATCTCACAAGCTTTTGTCAATGCCACTAATTCAGCAACTTGCGCAGATTTCACTCCTTTCAATGGTGATGCTTCCATGACCTCTGAAACTTTGCACACTGCATATGCTGCACATAACACACCATTATCATTTCTCAGGCATGATCCATCCACAAACAACACATGGTCATTCTCAGGTAAGGGAAGATCCCTTATGTCTGGTCTCGGTTTTGTACAGTACTCAAGCACATCCAAACAATCATGATCATCTTCCATCTTTATACCCACATTTTCAATATCCGGCAAGAGTGTCGCTGGATTCACATTCACACATCTCTCAAGAGTCACGTTTGAAGCTCCCAGAATCACTTTTTCGTACTTAGTCAACCGACTATGTGACATATGCTGAGTTCTGCTTCTTGTCAAAAGAATTGCCACATTGTGAGGTACGAATACCCTTACAGGATACCCCATTATGATCCCCTCACTCTGTTCCAGGCTTCTGCATGTCGCAGCCACAGCTTTCAGACAACCTGGTAACCCCACAGCTACAGTGTCAAGTGTCGATGAGAAGTATGCAATAGGCCTTCTCAATTGCCCATGTTTCTGGATTAACACTGAAAGTGCACATCCATTTCTCTCACTGCAGTACAGTTCAAACTCTTTTTCGTAGTCAGGCATACCCAAAGCTGGGGCCTCACACATTTTAGTTTTGAGCTCTTCAAATGCTGCCAATTGTTCTGCATCCAGATCCAACGGATCTGTCATTTCACTTTTTGTCAATTTAATCAATGGCTTTGCTATCAGGGAAAAATTAATTATCCACTGACGACAATATCCCACCATACCCAGGAACATTCTCACTTCTCTCTGGGTTTTCAGAGCTTTCATTTCTCTGATTATTCTGATCCTGTCAGTAGTCACTTTTCTCAGACCTTTTTCAATATTATGTCCAAGATAATGCACTTCTTTCTTGCAAAATTGCAATTTGGCTGGAGATACCTTTAACCCTCCATCTGCCAGATGATTCAGTAAAGCTATGGTATCCACTTCACAAGCTTCACGTGTCTTTGATGCCACAAGTAGGTCATCAATATACTGTACTAGCACTGAGCTCTCAGGCATGATTAGACTTTCCAACGATTTTTTCAATAACTGATTGAATATCGAAGGACTCTCCGTATACCCCTGTGGGATACGACACCATGCTAAAATACGCTGGCCAAACCTAAATGCAAAAATCGGCTGGCTGTCATGATGCAATGGAATTGAAAAGAACGCATGACACAAATCAATCACTGTATACCACTCAGCATCATGTGGAATTTGATACAGAATCACTGATGGATTTGGCACAATGGGACAACATGCCACCACAATTTGATTAACTTTTCTCAGATCCTGCACGATCCTAAATTTGCCATTGGGCTTTTTCAGTCCCATTATCGGTGAATTACACGGACTACTCAGTAGTTCTCTTAGAACTCCCTGCTGAATCATTTTCTCAATTATAGGAGTTATCCCTTCAATTATTTCTGGTGTCATTTTGTACTGAGGAATGTTAGGATATGTGATTCCCTCTTTCACTGCAATTTTCACTGGATCTACATTATTCATCAATCCCACATCCTCTCCTGTAAAATCCCAAACTGCTCTTTTCACTGTGTCTCTCAGCACTTGAGGCAAATCCTCCGGATTAAACACAGCAAATGCACCAATTAACTCACTTTCTCTATTTTCTAGAGTCATTCGGTAGAAAACATCATCATCTGGTGTCTCAAAAGCTATTCCATCTGGTGTACAAAAAATTGTGCAATTCATTTTACACAATAGGTCCCTACCTAACAGGTTCACTGGACTCGTGTCACAGACAATAAATCTGTGCATGTCTGAAAATTTCCCTATCTGTACTCTTACTGGTTCAGTAAGACGTGTTCTGATTTGTGTATTGGCTACACCAACTACTTGGATTGCTTCATCCGAGAGAGGAAGATTTCTAACATCGGTTGACCTGACAGTTGATCTTGTCGCACCTGTGTCTACCAAAAAAGTAACACTCTCCTCATTTATTTTCCCATCCACAAATGGTCCTGCCTGGTCTATTTCTAGAGTTGCACCAAGTATGCACTCTTCCTCCTCTCCTCGGCACCGTCAATAATCACCCTCAGACTCACTCCCTTCACTCTTTAACAAGTACTGCTGTACTTTGTTAGTACGTCTCGGTTTGTTTACCTGCTCATCATTGAAGAATCCCGAGTCCTGATTGTACTTTTGTACCCCTCTATTCTGCGGTAAGGGCGGTTTTGGCTCTTGACTCTGCTGTCTCACAACTTTCTGCTGTTGTTGCTGCTGGTTATTCCCATCATTCTGCACCTGTTGATTTAAGGATTTACCCTCATTTAATGATGGATTAGGACATTCCGATCTCCAATGTCCCAGTTGGCCACAGTTGTGACACGGGAACTTCTTTTTGGCTTCCTCCAGACTTCCCTTCCCTTTTCCTGCATATCTGAGTCTATTTCCTGCATTATTTCCTGGATTATTTGCCTGTTCCACCAACTGTGCTTCCTGTCTTTCTGCAACTTTCACTTGTGCCCACATCGCTTTCTCTTTCAGCTTTCTTTGTTTTGCTTCAATTTCATCACTAAAGTATTTTGCATGTCTCAGAATCTCATCTACTTTCTTACTCTGCCAATCCACTGTGTGTTCACGAATTCTCTCACCAATTTCAGGTCTAAGACCATATACAAATCTGTATACAAAGTGACTCAAATCTTTATCACCCAGGTGTTCATCTCCACTGAATTGTTTAAAAGCCAGTATCAGCCTCTCGTAAAAAGCATGAACTGATTCTTTTGCCTCCTGTTGTGTTCGATCTATCTTAACCCAGTCTGTCTCTTTTGGAGGAACTTTACTCTTCAGGTATACCATCACCTGATCATACTTCCTCATCACTTCTGGATCTGGTGCCCCTGTTCTCGGATCTCTTGGATATTCCTCAGTAGGCCAACTCACAACTATTTTACACTCAGTCCACAAGTCTGCTGGAACAATTATATCAAACAGACTATTCAGGTCAACCCACAGCACTTTTGACAATTTCACAAACCTATCTACCTGCCTATACCACTCGACGGGCTTTTCTCTCAATCGAGGGAAATCATTCGTAAATGATAAAATATCCTGTCTGGTCCATGGAACATGTACATATCCTCCTCCAGGTATTTCTCTCATGGGATAATTCTCCACTGGTTTCTCCTTTTCTCTCACTGGAAATGCTGAATAAGTTGTTCTATCCTCAGATTCCTCTCTTTTCTTATACCACCTATCCTTCCACTTTTCTACATCACCCCATCTTCTCAATAATGCCACCATTTCTTTAATCTGTCCTGTTCTACCAGAAGTATTCAAATTCTCAATGTCTTTCTCTGTGAAATCCATCCTGTACGTTTTCTGCAAAGCCTTTACTCTATCAATGTCAACTCCTTGCTCATTTGCTATTGCTCTTAGTCTATCATGCGTATTTCTTGCTCTCCATGTTATGCTCTTGCACATGAACATTAGCTCACCATCATGATGACTCTTCAGTATTTCTGTTGGAACTGTTCCTGTCACAAGCTCTTCTAATTCTATACGTAACTTAACCACATCAATAACTTGTGAATCCTTGTCCTTTTTCTGAAGAACCTTCATCCAATCATTCAAATCATCAACTGTTATTTCAGCAGTTTTTCTCACTGGAACCACTTTTTTCTGCGGTTCTAAAATCGGCATCCCTGAACAACCAGGTTCACTAGTATCCAATAGTTCACTACATGTGTCATGTCTGGTTTGTCTCAGGTCACTTCTCCCTGTTCTTTTATCTGAATCTCCTGAAGGACCAACTGAATTTGTCGATTCATTTGCAATATATGGAATTACCAGTCCTTTCTCACCTGCTCTCTGTTTATCAAACACAGGCATAACTGGACCTATTGTTACAGGCACCGTAACAGCTTCCAGATTCTTCGTTAACTCCCTAATTTTCTCAGTCAGTTCTGTTGTCGTCTTTGCTAATTTTCTGGCATTTTCCTCACTACCTCGATTCTCTCTCTCCCTGAAAGAACTACTACCTCTTGATTCAGGTGTCATTTTTTCTTTCTCAACTGTATCTCTTATCGGAGAAACAACTGGTGTACTCTCATCTGGTTCTGGTCTATATGGAGGTGGTCTCTTATAAATCATGTCATTTAAGACCTCATCCTCATACTCTCCATATCTTCTCATATCTGACTCAGGAACCCTTTCTGTCGAAGGAGCAGAAACTTCAACTGTTCTCATTGGATATAATCCCTCTGTCATACTAGCATCTCGCCATCTTTTCATTCGATCATGATGTGTTTCACGATCATGTCTCCTCCCAAACATGTACCTGTAATACCCTCCAGATCTTTGCTTTTCTCGGTCATGAACTTCCTCTTCCCATTCCACTAAAGCCTCGAACTGTGTAGGTCTTGGCTTCGGGTCCAAGCATAACATCTTTTCCCGTAAATTTCTCAACACGGCCAAATTAAATGAACCATGTTCTGGAAATGCTAGAACACCATCTTCTTTAGTATACCTAACCCAATTCTGCAACCATATACAGGTATGTAATCCATATTTCGCAACCATGAAGGATGCAGGTGTTTTCGCTGGAGGTAGCAACTCACCCTCTCTCGTTTTAACCTCTTTATCCTTGCTAAACCACTTTTTAACTTTTCCAAAGAACGTCTTTTTCTTTTTCTCTTCTTGGTAATACATTTTAGCGCTTACTAAAACTTTCTACTCTTTTCGTATTATAAATATACAATACGAGTTTCTCAACCAATAGCAGCGCGACTCACACTAACGCACCAATCCTGGAGCGTCTACGTCACTAATCAGCTCTTCCAATCCCTGCGAGACTCACACTAACGCACTAATCCTAGCGCTATCCAATCAGAGCGCGGACTTTCTGACGTCAACAGTCGCTGCAGTCTCTGTCTCCTGTCTCTGTCACTCGTCTACCCCTCCTTTACAAAAAACTCTCAGTAGACTTTGTGTGTCAAAACTTCTACAAAATCTATTAGTCACAACATAAAAACATCTCCATTGTCTGCTTCGCTAACCATAGAATAGTAAAAGAGAGTCTATTTCTCAAGAATCAACAACTTTCATACATCGCATAACTGTTTCCTCTAGGACTTATCCAAAGAGTCTTACAGTCAATAAATGTATATGCATTCACGCACATTCATACGAGAAAAATATAGTACATGCACACAGAATCCTGCTTCCCGAGAACAGCACAATCTGTCCCTGTACAGAATTATAACTCAACAACTAAGCAGCTTACCTCTGCCCAGTTCCTCAAACAAGCTCAGAGAATACCTATTACTCCTCCCGCAATAAGCTTTAACGGCAATCCTTACGGATCCCTGGGACTTAAGACCAGAGTTTCACAGATAACCTTCACTACGATACACACTCCTTATATACCAGAAATGTTTTCTAATAGTAACATACAATAATGTCACTGATTCCGAACCCAGACAATGTGAACGCGCAACTTCAATTGTCACACGTTATTCCTTACAATCCCGTCTTTCCCGAGAGCAGCATATACACCTTCCTCTGCCCTACTACGGAACTGCTACCAGCTTCCAAATTCCAGAAGCACTACATATAACTCAACATGACAACTCCAACATATAGTATTAGTACATATACCAATAACATCAAAATAAATCAATAATCAATAAGCCAATATACAAGCAATCTTTATCTTATCAGATCAAGACAACCATCTATAACCATCCTCTGCTACCAGAGAAATTGATAGAGATCAGGGTACCTAAAATAAACCCACTTCCACGGATAGAGTAATTTCACAGTTACACGCACATACATTCATCATACGCTAGGGCCCATTTCACTAACATACGCTCAAATACTCTACCAGCATAAGACCTGTGGGAAGAAAACCCTGCATCTATATCTAGGACGATAGGACCTAATTATAGTGGTTATCCTTAATCATACTCTATACAATCTATACAACAATGATCAAAATGTACTCAATAATTGACAAGAAAGAATATTCAACACCATGTTTAAAAGTTATATTGCTTTATCTAAAATTAGTCAAAGTAAAATCAGAATAAATCATTTCTCATAGTTACCTATTCTAACTAAGTGTCAGAACGGATCAGGACCAGTCTCTCGGTAAGTCTCTCATGATAAAGTCCTCAGCATCGATCCTCATCAACGCAAGTTCACGCGGCAAAGGTAAAATGGCAAGTGGCAAAAGGGTGGCAAAATCCCTCCCTAAGCTAACAGTTTTTATAATGAAAAATACAATAGAAACACACATAAAGTTGGCAGGATAAACTGTATCACTGAGCAGAACGAGAAGGAAGAAATGTAACATTGCTACATCTGGAAATCTCCGCTCAGGAAAAGTCACAAGACGTGAACTACGGAACAGGAACCAAGAACCTATCAAACTATCCAACTTGTACAACTTCCCTCGGCACCCAGGCCACAGTTCATTATCTGTTTCTGAAGCTCCTTTGTTTGCCAAGGACGTTCCATTTCTTTTGGAGATCCTCCAAACTGCTGATGTCCTCATGGAAAAATACAATAAGGACCACGGTCAGTTGTCTTCGACCTTTCTCCAGCAGGGGTCTCTCTTGCCACATCACAGAAATATACCACAGCCAGGCTTCGAAATACTGTCAGCTCGGCTAAGGCCTTCATAGGCCACAAAAGACCATCTTTAATTAAAGAGACAAAATAAACGTTACTACAACATAATGATTAAACAGTGTTAACCCCATTAATAGCCTTATGTGTTATGCATTTATCTAGCCTTGCGACATAAAAAGCATTAATTCAGACAGCGTTTTTGTGCTCAAAATAAATAGCACACAGCAACGTTTAAACATGCAAACTTGCACGTTATTGTAAATACAAAAACAGCACAAATAAGCTAACCCTCATGTAACTTTCTCTTGTGTTAGGACAAACGGGTTGATTAGTAAAACACACTTGCACAAAACAAATAATTAATTGTTATTCATTAATAATTAATAAAACGCATAGACATGCCAGAGCTTCAAAAGCCCCAGAATTTTCTAAAAGAAAACTCTGCTCCAGCACAAACATTCTCCCCCAGTCAAAAGATCTGGCTTAAATCCATCAGTTTTTTGCCCACTATGCCACCCCAGTTTGGACACAGCCTTATGCAAATCAGTCTTGACCCTGTGCATCATGGGAACAGTCCAGACCGAACTGCCAGGCTAGGTCCTCCCTGGACCGGAAACAAGCATCCTGGGACCGGTTTCATGGTATGTCACCCTTATTCAGTAAGGCTAGCTTGAATCCAGTGGCACAGTGAGCAAGGGACCCACGTCTAGGCATACCCATCGCTCTTAGGGTGAAAAGTGTTACAGCAAACAAATGATGGAAGGAATGCTGAGAATGCGAACATTCTCCCCAGTCAAAAGATCCGGGTTAAATCCATTGTTCTTTTGCCCACTACGTCATCCCAGTTTGAACCCAGCCATATGTAAATCAGGCTTGACCCTGTGCCTCATGGAAACAGTCCAGACCGAACTGCCAGGCTAGGTCCTCCCTGGACCAGAAACAAGCATCCTGGGACCGGTTTCAGGGTATGTCACCCTTCTTCAGGCAGGCTAGCTTGAATCCAGCGGCACAGTGAGCAAGGGACCCACGTCTGGGCATACCCATCCCACTTAGGATGAAAAGTGTTACAACAAACAAATGATGGACGGAATGCTGACAATGCAAACATTCTTCCCCAGTCAAAAGATCTGGGTTAAATCCATTGTTCTTTTGCCTACTACGCCACCCCAGTTTGGAACCAGCCACATGCAAATCAGTCTTGACCCTCTGCCTCATGGGAACAGTCCAGACTGAACGGCCATGCCAGGTCCTCCATGGACCGGAAACAAGCATCCTGGGACCAGTTTGAGGGTATGTAACCCTTCTTCAGCCAGGCTAGCTTGAATGCAGTGGCACAGTGAGCAAGGGACCCAGGTCTGGGCATACCCATCCCACTTAGGGCGAAAAGTGTTACAGCAAACAAATGATGGATGGAATGCTGACAATGCAAACATTCTTCCCCAGCCAAAAGATCTGGGTTGAATCCATTGTTCTTTTGCCCACTACGCCACCCCAGTTTGCACCCAGCCATATGCAAATCAGTCTTGACCCTGTGCCTCATGGGAACAGTCCAGACTGAACTGCCAGGCTTGGTCCTTCCTGGACCAGAAACAAGCATCCTGGGACCGGTTTCAGGGTATGTCACACTACTTCAGCCAGGCTAGCTTGAATCCAGCGCCACAGTGAGCAAGGGACCCACGTCTGGGCATACCCATCCCACTTAGGGCGAAAAGTGTTACAGCAAACAAATGATGGACGGAATGCTGACAATGCAAACATTCTTCCCCAGCCAAAAGATATGGGTTGAATCCATTGTTCTTTTGCCCACTACGCCACCCCAGTTTGCACCCAGCCATATGCAAATCAGTCTTGACCCTGTGCCTCATGGGAACAGTCCAGACCGAACTGCAGGCCAGGTCTTCCCTGGCTAGGAAAAAAGCATCCTCGGACCGGTTTGAGGTTATGTCACCCTTCTTCAGCCAGGCTAGCTTGAATCCAGTGGCACTGTGAGCAAGAGACCCACGTCTGGGCATATCCATCCCACTTAGGGCGAAAAGTGTTACAGCAAACAAATAATGGACGGAATGCTGACAATGCAAACATTCTCCCTCAGTCAAAAGACCTGGGTTAAATCCATTGTTTTTTTGCCCACTACGCCACCCCAGTTTGGACCCAGCCATATGCAAATCAGTCTTGACCCCGTGCATCATGGGAACAGTCCAGACCGAACTGCCAGGCTAGGTCCTCCCTGGACCAGAAACAAGCATCCTGGGACCGGTTTCAGGGTATTTCACCCTACTTCAGCCAGGCTAGCTTGAATCCAGCGCCACAGTGAGCAAGGGACCCACGTCTGGGCATACCCATCCCACTAAGGGGGAAAAGTGTTACAGCAAACAAAGGATGGACGGAATGCTGACAATGCAAACATTCTCCCCAGTCAAAAGATCTGGGTTAAATCCATCGTTCTTTTGCCCACTACGCCACCCCAGTTTGGACCCAGCCATATGCAAATCAGTCTTGACCCTGTGCCTCATGGAAACAGTCCAGACCGAACTGCCAGGCTAGGTCCTCCCTGGACCAGAAACAAGCATCCTGGGACCGGTTTCAGGGTATGTCACCCTTCTTCAGCCAAGCTAGCTTGAATCCAGTGGCACAGTGAGCAAGGGACCCACGTCTGGGCATAACCATCCCACTTAGGGCGAAAAGTGTTACAGCAAACAAATGATGGACGGAATGCTGACAATGCAAACATTCTTCCTCAGCCAAAAGATCTGGGTTGAATCCATCGTTCTTTTGCCCACTACGCCACCCCAGTTTGCACCCAGCCATATGCAAATCAGTCTTGACCCTGTGCCTCATGAAAACAGTCCAGACCGAACTGCAGGCCAGGTCTTTCCTGGCCTGGAGAAAAGCATCCTGGGACCGGTTTGAGGTTATGTCACCCTTCTTCAGCCAGGCTAGCTTGAATCCAGTGGCACAGTGAGCAAGGGACCAATGTCTGCGCATGCCCATCCCACTTAGGCCGAAAAGTGTTGCAGCAAACACATGATGGGCGGAATGCTGAAATGCAAACATTCTCCCCCAGTCAAAAGATCTGGGTGATATCCATCAATCTTTTGCCCACTACCCCACTCCAGTTTGGACCCAGCCATATGCAAATCAGTCTTGACCCTGTGCATCATGGGAACAGTCCAGACCGAACTGCCAGGCTTGGTCCTCCCTGGACCAGAAACAAGCATCCTGGGACCGGTTTCAGGGTATGTCACCCTACTTCAGCCAGGCTAGCTGGAATCCAGTGCCACAGTGAGCAAGAGACCCACGTCTGGGCATATCCATCCCACTTAGGGCGAAAAGTGTTACAGCAAACAAATAATGGACGGAATGCTGACACTGCAAACATTCTCCCCCAGTCAAAAGACCTGGGTTAAATCCATTGTTTTTTTGCCCACTACGCCACCCCAGTTTGGACCCAGCCATATGCAAATCAGTCTTGACCCTGTGCATCATGGGAACAGTCCAGACCGAACTGCCAGGCTTGGTCCTCCCTGGACCGGAGACAAGCATCCTGGGACCGGTTTCATGGTATGTCACCCTTATTCAGCCAGGCTAGCTTGAATCCAGCGGCACAGTGTGCAAGGGACCCATCTCTAGGCATACCCATCACTCTTAGGGTGAAAAGTGTTACAGCAAACAAATGATGGACGGAATGCTGACAATGCAAACATTCTCCCCAGTCAAAAGATCTGTGTTAAATCCATTGTTCTTTTGCCCACTACGCCACCCCAGTTTGGACCCAGCCATATGCAAATCAGTCTTGACCCTGTGCCTCATGGAAACAGTCCAGACCGAACTGCCAGGCTAGGTCCTCCCTGGACCAGAAACAAGCATCCTGGGACCGGTTTCAGGGTATGCCACCCTACATCAGCCAGGCTAGCTTGAATCCAGCTCCACAGTGAGCAAGGGACCCACGTCTGGGCATACCCATCCCACTTAGGGTGAAAAGTGTTACAGAAAACAAATGATGGACGGAATGCCGAAAATGCAAACATTCTTCCCCAGTCAAAAGATCTGGGTTAAATCCATCGTTCTGTTGCCTACTACTCCACTACAGTTTGGACCCAGCCACATGCAAATCAGTCTTGACCCTGTGCCTCATGGTAACAGTCCAGACCGAACTGCAATGCCAGGTCCTCCCTGGACCGGAAACAAGCATCCTGGGACCGGTTTGAGGGTATGTCACCCTTCTTCAGCCAAGCTAGCTTGAATCCAGTGGCACAGTGAGCAAGGGACCCACGTCTGGGCATAACCATCCCACTTAGGGCGAAAAGTGTTACAGCAAACAAATGATGGACGGAATGCTGACAATGCAAACATTCTTCCTCAGCCAAAAGATCTGGGTTGAATCCATCGTTCTTTTGCCCACTACGCCACCCCAGTTTGCACCCAGCCATATGCAAATCAGTCTTGACCCTGTGCCTCATGAAAACAGTCCAGACCGAACTGCAGGCCAGGTCTTCCCTGGCCTGGAGAAAAGCATCCTGGGACCGGTTTGAGGTTATGTCACCCTTCTTCAGCCAGGCTAGCTTGAATCCAGTGGCACAGTGAGCAAGGGACCAATGTCTGCGCATGCCCATCCCACTTAGGGCGAAAAGTGTTGCAGCAAACAAATGATGGGCAGAATGCTGAAATGCAAACATTCTCCCCCAGTCAAAAGATCTGGGTGATATCCATCAATCTTTTGCCCACTACCCCACTCCAGTTTGGACCCAGCCATATGCAAATCAGTCTTGACCCTCTGCCTCATGGGAACAGTCCAGACTGAACGGCCATGCCAGGTCCTCCATGGACCGGAAACAAGCATCCTGGGACCAGTTTGAGGGTATGTAACCCTTCTTCAGCCAGGCTAGCTTGAAAGCAGTGGCACAGTGAGCAAGGGACCCAGGTCTGGGCATACCCATCCCACTTAGGGCGAAAAGTGTTACAGCAAACAAATGATGGATGGAATGCTGACAATGCAAACATTCTTCCCCAGCCAAAAGATCTGGGTTGAATCCATTGTTCTTTTGCCCACTACGCCACCCCAGTTTGCACCCAGCCATATGCAAATCAGTCTTGACCCTGTGCCTCATGGGAACAGTCCAGACCGAACTGCAGGCCAGGTCTTCCCTGGCTAGGAAAAAAGCATCCTCGGACCGGTTTGAGATTATGTCACCCTTCTTCAGCCAGGCTAGCTTGAATCCAGTGGCACTGTGAGCAAGAGACCCACGTCTGGGCATATCCATCCCACTTAGGGCGAAAAGTGTTACAGCAAACAAATAATGGACGGAATGCTGACAATGCAAACATTCTCCCTCAGTCAAAAGACCTGGGTTAAATCCATTGTTTTTTTGCCCACTACGCCACCCCAGTTTGGACCCAGCCATATGCAAATCAGTCTTGACCCCGTGCATCATGGGAACAGTCCAGACCGAACTGCCAGGCTAGGTCCTCCCTGGACCAGAAACAAGCATCCTGGGACCGGTTTCAGGGTATGTCACCCTACTTCAGCCAGGCTAGCTTGAATCCAGCGCCACAGTGAGCAAGGGACCCACGTCTGGGCATACCCATCCCACTAAGGGGGAAAAGTGTTACAGCAAACAAATGATGGACGGAATGCTGACAATGCAAACATTCTCCCCAGTCAAAAGATCTGGGTTAAATCCATCGTTCTTTTGCCCACTACGCCACCCCAGTTTGGACCCAGCCATATGCAAATCAGTCTTGACCCTGTGCCTCATGGAAACAGTCCAGACCGAACTGCCAGGCTAGGTCCTCCCTGGACCAGAAACAAGCATCCTGGGACCGGTTTCAGGGTATGTCACCCTTCTTCAGCCAAGCTAGCTTGAATCCAGTGGCACAGTGAGCAAGGGACCCACGTCTGGGCATAACCATCCCACTTAGGGCGAAAAGTGTTACAGCAAACAAATGATGGACGGAATGCTGACAATGCAAACATTCTTCCTCAGCCAAAAGATCTGGGTTGAATCCATCGTTCTTTTGCCCACTACGCCACCCCAGTTTGCACCCAGCCATATGCAAATCAGTCTTGACCCTGTGCCTCATGAAAACAGTCCAGACCGAACTGCAGGCCAGGTCTTCCCTGGCCTGGAGAAAAGCATCCTGGGACCGGTTTGAGGTTATGTCACCCTTCTTCAGCCAGGCTAGCTTGAATCCAGTGGCACAGTGAGCAAGGGACCAATGTCTGCGCATGCCCATCCCACTTAGGGCGAAAAGTGTTGCAGCAAACACATGATGGGCGGAATGCTGAAATGCAAACATTCTCCCCCAGTCAAAAGATCTGGGTGATATCCATCAATCTTTTGCCCACTACCCCACTCCAGTTTGGACCCAGCCATATGCAAATCAGTCTTGACCCTGTGCATCATGGGAACAGTCCAGACCGAACTGCCAGGCTTGGTCCTCCCTGGACCAGAAACAAGCATCCTGGGACCGGTTTCAGGGTATGTCACCCTACTTCAGCCAGGCTAGCTGGAATCCAGCGCCACAGTGAGCAAAAGACCCACGTCTGGGCATATCCATCCCACTTAGGGCGAAAAGTGTTACAGCAAACAAATAATGGACGGAATGCTGACACTGCAAACATTCTCCCCCAGTCAAAAGACCTGGGTTAAATCCATTGTTTTTTTGCCCACTACGCCACCCCAGTTTGGACCCAGCCATATGCAAATCAGTCTTGACCCTGTGCATCATGGGAACAGTCCAGACCGAACTGCCAGGCTTGGTCCTCCCTGGACCGGAGACAAGCATCCTGGGACCGGTTTCATGGTATGTCACCCTTATTCAGCCAGGCTAGCTTGAATCCAGCGGCACAGTGTGCAAGGGACCCATCTCTAGGCATACCCATCACTCTTAGGGTGAAAAGTGTTACAGCAAACAAATGATGGACGGAATGCTGACAATGCAAACATTCTCCCCAGTCAAAAGATCTGTGTTAAATCCATTTTTCTTTTGCCCACTACGCCACCCCAGTTTGGACCCAGCCATATGCAAATCAGTCTTGACCCTGTGCCTCATGGAAACAGTCCAGACCGAACTGCCAGGCTAGGTCCTCCCTGGACCAGAAACAAGCATCCTGGGACCGGTTTCAGGGTATGCCACCCTACATCAGCCAGGCTAGCTTGAATCCAGCTCCACAGTGAGCAAGGGACCCACGTCTGGGCATACCCATCCCACTTAGGGTGAAAAGTGTTACAGAAAACAAATGATGGACGGAATGCCGAAAATGCAAACATTCTTCCCCAGTCAAAAGATCTGGGTTAAATCCATCGTTCTGTTGCCTACTACTCCACTACAGTTTGGACCCAGCCACATGCAAATCAGTCTTGACCCTGTGCCTCATGGTAACAGTCCAGACCGAACTGCAATGCCAGGTCCTCCCTGGACCGGAAACAAGCATCCTGGGACCGGTTTGAGGGTATGTCACCCTTCTTCAGCCAAGCTAGCTTGAATCCAGTGGCACAGTGAGCAAGGGACCCACGTCTGGGCATAACCATCCCACTTAGGGCGAAAAGTGTTACAGCAAACAAATGATGGACGGAATGCCGAAATTGCAAACATTCTCCCCCAGTCAAAAGATCTGGGTGATATCCATCAATCTTTTGCGCACTACCCCACTCCAGTTTGGACCCAGCCATATGCAAATCAGTCTTGACCCTGTGCATCATGGGAACAGTCCAGACCGAACTGCCAGGTTTGGTCCTCCCTGGACCAGAAACAAGCATCCTGGGACCGGTTTCAGGGTATGTCACCCTACTTCAGCCAGGCTAGCTGGAATCCAGCGCCACAGTGAGCAAGAGACCCACGTCTGGGCATATCCATCCCACTTAGGGCGAAAAGTGTTACAGCAAACAAATAATGGACGGAATGCTGACACTGCAAACATTCTCCCCCAGTGAAAAGACCTGGGTTAAATCCATTGTTTTTTTGCCCACTACGCCACCCCAGTTTGGACCCAGCCATATGCAAATCAGTCTTGACCCTGTGCATCATGGGAACAGTCCAGACCGAACTGCCAGGCTTGGTCCTCCCTGGACCAGAAACAAGCATCCTGGGACCGGTTTCAGGGTATGTCACCCTACTTCAGCCAGGCTAGCTTGAATCCAGCGCCACAGTGAGCAAGGGACCCACGTCTGGGCATACCCATCCCACTTAGGGCGAAAAGTGTTACAGCAAACAAATGATGGACGGAATGCTGACAATGCAAACATTCTTCCCCAGCCAAAAGATCTGGGTTGAATCCATCGTTCTTTTGCCAACTACGTCACCCAGTTTGCACCCAGCCATATGCAAATCAGTCTTGACCCTGTGCCTCATGGGAACAGTCCAGACCGAACTGCAGGCCAGGTCTTCCCTGGCTTGGAAAAAAGCATCCTGGGACCGGTTTGAGGTTATGTCACCCTTCTTCAGCCAGGCTAGCTTGAATCCAGTGGCACTGTGAGAAAGGGACCCACGTCTGGGCATACCCTTCCCACTTAGGGCGAAAAGTGTTACAGCAAACAAATAATGGACGCAATGCTGACAATGCAAACATTCTCACCCAGTCAAAAGACCTGGGTTAAATCCATTGTTTTTTTGCCCACTACGCCACCCCAGTTTGGACCCAGCCATATGCAAATCAGTCTTGACCCTGTGCATCATGGGAACAGTCCAGACCGAACTGCCAGGCTAGGTCCTCCCTGGACCGGAGACAAGCATCCTGGGACCGGTTTCATGGTATGTCACCCTTATTCAGCCAGGCTAGCTTGAATCCTGTGGCACAGTGAGCAAGGGACCCACGGCTGGGCATACCAATCCCACTTAGGGCGAAAAGTCTTACAGCAAACAAATGATGGACGGAATGCTGACAATGCAAACATTCTTCCCCAGCCAAGAGATCTGGGTTAAATCCATCATTCTTTTGCCCACTACTCCACCAAGTTTGCACCCAGCCATATGCAAATCAGTCTTGACCCTGTGCCTCATGGGGACAGTCCAGACCGAACTGCAGGCCAGGTCTGGCTTGGAAAAAAGCATCCTGGGACCGGTTTGAGGTTATGTCACCCTTCTTCAGCCAGGCTAGCTTGAATCCAGTGGCACTGTGAGCAAGGGACCCACGTCTGGGCATATCCATCCCACTTAGGGCTTAAAGTGTTACAGCAAACAAATAATGGACGGAATGCTGACACTGCAAACATTCTCCCCCAGTCAAAAGACCTGGGTTAAATCCATTGTTTTTTTGCCCACTACGCCACCCCAGTTTGGACCCAGCCATATGCAAATCAGTCTTGACCCTGTGCATCATGGGAACAGTCCAGACTGAACTGCCAGGCTTGGTCCTTCCTGGACCAGAAACAAGCATCCTGGGACCGGTTTCAGGGTATGTCACACTACTTCAGCCAGGCTAGCTTGAATCCAGCGCCACAGTGAGCAAGGGACCCACGTCTGGGCATACCCATCCCACTTAGGGCGAAAAGTGTTACAGCAAACAAATGATGGACGGAATGCTGACAATGCAAACATTCTTCCCCAGCCAAAAGATCTGGGTTGAATCCATTGTTCTTTTGGCAACTACGCCACCCAGTTTTCACTCAGCCATATGCAAATCAGTCTTGACCCTGTGCCTCATGGGAACAGTCCAGACCGAACTGCAGGCCAGGTCTTCCCTGGCTTGGAAAAAAGCCTCCTGGGACCGGTTTGAGGTTATGTCACCCTTCTTCAGCCAGGCTAGCTTGAATCCAGTGGCACTGTGAGAAAGGGACCCATGTCTGGGCATATCCTTCCCACTTAGGGCGAAAAGTGTTACAGCAAACAAATAATGGACGGAATGCTGACAATGCAAACATTCTCCCACAGTCAAAAGACCTGGGTTAAATCCATTGTTTTTTTGCCCACTACGCCACCCCAGTTTGGACCCAGTCATATGCAAATCAGTCTTGACCATGTGCATCATGGAAACAGTCCAGAACCGAACTGCAATGCCAGGTCCTCCCTGGACCGGAAACAAGCATCCTGGGACCAGTTTGAGGGTATGTCACCCTTCTTCAGCCAAGCTAGCTTGAATCCAGTGGCACAGTGAGCAAGGGACCCACGTCTGGGCATAACCATCCCACTTAGGGCGAAAAGTGTTACAGCAAACAAATGATGGACGGAATGCTGACAATGCAAACATTCTTCCCCAGCCAAAAGATCTGGGTTGAATCCATCGTTCTTTTGCCCACTACGCCACCCCAGTTTGCACCCAGCCATATGCAAATCAGTCTTGACCCTGTGCCTCATAGGAACAGTCCAGACCGAACTGCAGGCCAGGTCTTCCCTGGCCTGGAGAAAAGCATCCTGGGACCGGTTTGAGGTTATGTCACCCTTCTTCAACCAGGCTAGCTTGAATCCAGTGGCACAGTGAGCAAGGGACCAATGTCTGCGCATGCCCATCCCACTTAGGGCGAAAAGTGTTGCAGCAAACAAATGATGGGTGGAATGCTGAAATGCAAACATTCTCCCCCAGTCAAAAGATCTGGGTGATATCCATCAATTTTTTGCCCATTACGCCACTCCAGTTTGGACCCAGCCATATGCAAATCAGTCTTGACCCTGTGCCTCACGGGAGCAGTCCAGCCCGAACTGCTAGGCCAGGTCCTCCCTGGACCTGAAACAAGCAACCTGAGACCGGTTTCAGGGCATGTCACCCTTCTTCAGCCAGGCTAGCTTGAATCCAGCGGCACAGTGAGCAAGGGACACACGTCTGGGCATACCCATCCCACTTAGGGCGAAAAGTGTTGCAGCAAACAAATGATGGACGGAATGCTGACAATGCAAACATTCTTCCCCAGTCAAAAGATTTGGGTTAAATCCATCGTTCTTTTGCCTACTACGCCACCCCAGTCTGGACCCAGACACATGCAAATCAGTCTTGACCCTGTGCCTCATGGGAACAGTCCAGACCGAACTGCCATGCCATGTCCTCCCTGGACCGGAAACAAGCATCCTGGGACCGGTTTGAGGGTATGTCACCCTTCTTCAGCCAGGCTAGCTTGAATCCAGTGGCACAGTGAGCAATTGACCCATGTTTCAGCATACCCATCCCACTTAGGGCGAAAAGTGTTACAGCAAACAAATGATGGACGGAATGCTGACAATGCAAACATTCTTCCCCAGTCAAAAGATCTGGGTTAAATCCATTGTTCTTTTGCCTACTACGCCACCCCAGTCTGGACCCAGCCACATGCAAATCAGTCTTGACCCTGTGCCTCATGGGAACAGTCCAGACCGAACTGCCATGCCATGTCCTCCCTGGACCGGAAACAAGCATCCTGGGACCGGTTTGAGGGTATGTCACCCTTCTTCAGCCAGGCTAGCTTGAATCCAGTGGCACAGTGAGCAAGGGACCAACGTCTGGGCATATCCATCCCACTTAGGGCGAAAAGTGTTACAGCAAACAAATGATGGGCGGAATGCTGAAATGCGAACATTCTCCCCCAGTCAAAAGATCTGGGTCTTATCCATCATTCTTTTGCCCACTACGCCACCCCAGTTTGGACCCAGCCATATGCAAATCAGTCTTGACCCTGTGCATCATGGGAACAGTCCAGACCGAACTGCCAGGCTAGGTCCTCCCTGGACCAGAAACAAGCATCCTGGGACCGGTTTGAGGATATGTCACCCTTCTTCAGCCAAGCTAGCTTGAATCCAGTGGCACAGTGAGCAAGGGACCCACGTCTGGGCATACCCATCCCACTTAGGGTGAAAAGTGTTACAGCAAACAAATGATGGACGGAATAGTGACAATGCAAACATTCTTCCCCAGCCAAAAGATCTGGGTTGAATCCATCGTTCTTTTGCCCACTACGCCACCCCAGTTTGCACCCAGCCATCTGCAAATCAGTCTTGACCCTGTGCCTCATGGGAACAGTCCAGACCGAACTACAGGCCTGGTCTTCCCTGGCCTGGAGAAAAGCATCCTGGGACCAGTTTGAGGTTATGTCACCCTTCTTCAGCCAGGCTAGCTTTAATCCAGTGGCACAGTGAGCAAGGGACCAACGTCTGCGCATGCCCATCCCACTTAGGGCGAAAAGTGTTGCAGCAAACAAATGATGGGCGGAATGCTGAAATGCAAACATTCTCCCCCAAGCAAAAGATCTGGGTAATATCCATCAATCTTTTGCCCACTACGCCACTCCAGTTTGGACCCAGCCATATGCAAATCAGTCTTGACCCTGTGCCTCACGGGAGCAGTCCAGACCGAACTGCTAGGCCAGGTCCTCCCTGGACCTGAAACAAGCACATTGGGACCGGTTTCAGGGCATGTTACCCTTCTTTAGCCAGGCTAGCTTGAATCCTGTGGCACAGTGAGCAAGGGACCCACGTCTGGGCATACCAATCCCACTTAGGGCGAAAAGTCTTACAGCAAACAAATGATGGACGGAATGCTGACAATGCAAACATTCTTCCCCAGTCAAAAGATCTGGGTTAACTCCATCGTTCTTTTGCCTACTAAGCCACCCATGTTTGGACCCAGCCATATGCAAATCAGTCTTGACCCTGTACCTCATGGAAACAGTCCAGACCGAACTGCCAGGCTAGGTCCTCCCTGGACCAGAAACAAGCATCCTGAGACCAGTTTCAGGGCATGTCACCCTTCTTCAGCCAGGCTAGCTTGAATCCAGCGGCACAGTGAGCAAGGGAAACACGTCTGGGCATACCCATCCCACTTAGGGCGAAAAGTGTTACAGCAAACAAATGATGGACGGAATGCTGACAATGCAAACATTCTTCCCCAGTCAAAAGATCTGGGTTAAATCCATTGTTCTTTTGCCTACTACGCCACCCCAGTCTGGACCAGCCACATGCAAATCAGTCTTGACCCTGTGCCTCATGGGAGCAGTCCAGACCGAACTGCCATGCCATGTCCTCCCTGGACCGGAAACAAGCATCCTGGGACCGGTTTGAGGGTATGTCACCCTTCTTCAGCCAGGATAGCTTGAATCCAGTGGCACAGTGAGCAAGGGACCCATGTCTCGGCATACCTATCCCACTTAGGGCGAAAAGTGTTGCAGCAAACAAATGATGGACGGAATGCTGACAATGCAAACATTCTTCCCCAGCCAAAAGATCTGGATTGAATCCATTGTTCTTTTGCCCACTACGCCACCCCAGTTTGCACCCAGCCATATACAAATCAGTCTTGACCCTGTGCCTCATGGGAACAGTCCAGACCCAACTGCAGGCCAGGTCCTCCCTGGACTGGAAACCAGCATCCTGGGACCGGTTTGAGATTATGTCACCCTTCTGCAGCCAGGCTAGCTTGAATCCAGTGGCACAGTGAGCAAGGGACCAACGTCTGGGCATACCCATCCCACTTAGGGCGAAAAGTGTTACAGCAAACAAATGATGGGCGGAATGCTGAAATGCGAACATTCTCCCCCAGTCAAAAGATCTGGGTGATATCCATCATTCTTTTGCCCAGTACGCCACCCAAGTTTGGACCCAGCCATATGCAAATCAGTCTTGACCCTGTGCATCATGGGGACAGTCCACACCGCACTGCCAGGCTAGGTCCTCCCTGGACCGGAGACAAGCATCCTGGGACCGGTTTCATGGTATGCCACCCTTATTCAGCCAGGCTAACTTGAATCCAGTGGCACAGTGTGCAAGGGACCCACCTCTAGGCATACCCATCGCTCTTAGGGTGAAAAGTGTTACAGCAAACAAATGATGGACGGAATGCTGACAATGCAAACATTCTCCCCAGTCAAAAGATGTGGGTTAAATCCATTGTTCTTTTGCCTACTACTCCACCCCAGTTTGGACCCAGCCACATGCAAATCAGTCTTGACCCTGTGCCTCATGGTAACAGTCCAGACCGAACCGCAATGCCATGTCCTCCCTGGACCAGAAACAAGCATCCTGGGACCGGTTTGAGGGTATGTCACCCTTCTTCAGCCAAGCTAGCTTGAATCCAGTGGCACAGTGAGCAAGGGACCCACGTCTGGGCATACCCATCCCACTTAGGGTGAAAAGTGTTACAGCACACAAATGATGGACGGAATAGTGACAATGCAAACATTCTTCCCCAGCCAAAAGATCTGGGTTGAATCCATCATTCTTTTGCCCACTACGCCACCCCAGTTTGCACCCAGCCATCTGCAAATCAGTCTTGACCCTGTGCCTCATGGGAATAGTCCAGACCGAACTACAGGCCAGGTCTTCCCTGGCCTGGAGAAAAGCATCCTGGGACCAATTTGAGGTTATGTCACCCTTCTTCAGCCAGGCTAGCTTTAATCCAGTGGCACAGTGAGCAAGGGACCAACGTCTGCGCATGCCCATCCCACTTAGGGCGAAAAGTGTTGCAGCAAACAAATGATGGGCGGAATGCTGAAATGCAAACATTCTCCCCCAGTCAAAAGATCTGGGTGATATCTATCAATCTTTTGCCCACTTCGCCACTCCAGTTTGGACCCAGCCATATGCAAATCAGTCTTGACCCTGTGCCTCACGGGAGCAGTCCAGACCGAACTGCTAGGCCAGGTCCTCCCTGGACCTGAAACAAGCACATTGGGACCGGTTTCAGGGCATGTCACCCTTCTTCAGCCAGGCTAGCTTGAATCCTGTGGCACAGTGAGCAAGGGACCCACGTCTGGGCATACCAATCCCACTTAGGGCGAAAAGTCTTACAGCAAACAAATGATGGACGGAATGCTGACAATGCAAACATTCTTCCCCAGTCAAAAGATCTGGGTTAAATCCATCGTTCTTTTGCCTACTAAGCCACCCATGTTTGGACCCAGCCATATGCAAATCAGTCTTGACCCTGTACCTCATGGAAACAGTCCAGACCGAACTGTCAGGCTAGGTCCTCCCTGGACCAGAAACAAGCATCCTGAGACCAGTTTCAGGGTATGTCACCCTTCTTCAGCCAGGCTAGCTTGAATCCAGCGGCACAGTGAGCAAGGGAAACACGTCTGGGCATACCCATCCCACTTAGGGCGAAAAGTGTTACAGCAAACAAATGATGGACGGAATGCTGACAATGCAAACATTCTTCCCCAGTCAAAATATCTGGGTTAAATCCATTGTTCTTTTGCCTACTACGCCATCCCAGTCTGGACCAGCCACATGCAAATCAGTCTTGACCCTGTGCCTCATGGGAACAGTCCAGACCGAACTGCCATGCCATGTCCTCCCTGGACCGGAAACAAGCATCCTGGGACCGGTTTGAGGGTATGTCACCCTTCTTCAGCCAGGCTAGCTTGAATCCAGTGGCACAGTGAGCAAGGGACCCATGTCTCGGCATACCCATCCCACTTAGGGCGAAAAGTGTTGCAGCAAACAAATGATGGACGGAATGCTGACAATGCAAACATTCTTCCCCAGCCAAAATATCTGGATTGAATCCATTGTTCTTTTGCCCACTACGCCACCCCAGTTTGCACCCAGCCATATGCAAATCAGTCTTGACCCTGTGCCTCATGGGAACAGTCCAGACCCAACTGCAGGCCAGGTCCTCCCTGGACTGGAAACCAGCATCCTGGGACCGGTTTGAGGTTATGTCACCCTTCTGAAGCCAGGCTAGCTTGAATCCAGTGGCACAGTGAGCAAGGGACCAACGTCTGGGCATACCCATCCCACTTAGGGCGAAAAGTGTTACAGCAAACAAATGATGGGCAGAATGCTGAAATGCGAACATTCTCCCCCAGTCAAAAGATCTGGGTGATATCCATCATTCTTTTGCCCAGTACGCCACCCAAGTTTGGACCCAGCCATATGCAAATCAGTCTTGACCCTGTGCATCATGGGAACAGTCCACACCGAACTGCCAGGCTAGGTCCTCCCTGGACCGGAGACAAGCATCCTGGGACCGGTTTCATGGTATGCCACCCTTATTCAGCCAGGCTAACTTGAATCCAGTGGCACAGTGTGCAAGGGACCCACCTCTAGGCATACCCATCGCTCTTAGGGTGAAAAGTGTTACAGCAAACAAATGATGGACGGAATGCTGACAATGCAAACATTCTTCCCCAGTCAAAATATCTGGGTTAAATCCATTGTTCTTTTGCCTACTACTCCACCCCAGTTTGGACCCAGCCACATGCAAATCAGTCTTGACCCTGTGCCTCACGGTAACAGTCCAGACCGAACTGCAATGCCAGGTCCTCCCCGGACCGGAAACAAGCATCCTGGGACCGGGTTAAGGGTATGTCACCCTTCTTCAGCCAAGCTAGCTTGAATCCAGTGGCACAGTGAGCAAGGGACCCACGTCTGGGCATACCCATCCCACTTAGGGCAAAAAGTGTTAGAGCAAACAAATGATGGACGGAATGCTGACAATGCAAACATTCTTCCCCAGTCAAAAGATGTGGGTTAAATCCATTGTTCTTTTGCCTACTACTTCACCCCAGTTTGGACCCAGCCACATGCAAATCAGTCTTGACCCTGTGCCTCATGGTAACAGTCCAGACCGAACTGCAATGCCAGGTCCTCCCTGGACCAGAAACAAGCATCCTGGGACCGGTTTGAGGGTATGTCACCCTTCTTCAGCCAAGCTAGCTTGAATCCAGTGGCACAGTGAGCAAGGGACCCACGTCTGGGCATACCCATCCCACTTAGGGTGAAAAGTGTTACAGCAAACAAATGATGGACGGAATAGTGACAATGCAAACATTCTTCCCCAGCCAAAAGATCTGGGTTGAATCCATCGTTCTTTTGCCTACTACTCCACCCCAGTTTGCACCCAGCCATATGCAAATCAGTCTTGACCCTGTGCCTCATGGGAACAGTCCAGACCGAACTGCAGGCCAGGTCTTCCCTGGCCTGGAGAAAAGCATCCTGGGACCAGTTTGAGGTTATGTCACCCTTCTTCAGCCAGGCTAGCTTTAATCCAGTGGCACAGTGAGCAAGGGACCAACGTCTGCGCATGCCCATCCCACTTAGGGCGAAAAGTGTTGCAGCAAACAAATGATGGGCGGAATGCTGAAATGCAAACATTCTCCCCCAGTCAAAAGATCTGGGTGATATCCATCAATCTTTTGCCCACTACACCACTCCAGTTTGGACCCAGCCATATGCAAATCAGTCTTGACCCTGTGCCTCACGGGAGCAGTCCAGACCGAACTGCTAGGCCAAGTCCTCCCTGGACCTGAAACAAGCACATTGGGACCGGTTTCAGGGCATGTCACCCTTCTTCAGCCAGGCTAGCTTGAATCCTGTGGCACAGTGAGCAAGGGACCCACGTCTGGGCATACCAATCCCACTTAGGGCGAAAAGTCTTACAGCAAACAAATGATGGACGGAATGCTGACAATGCAAACATTCTTCCCCAGTCAAAAGATCTGGGTTAACTCCATCGTTCTTTTGCCTACTAAGCCACCCATGTTTGGACCCAGCCATATGCAAATCAGTCTTGACCCTGTACCTCATGGAAACAGTCCAGACCGAACTGCCAGGCTAGGTCCTCCCTGGACCAGAAACAAGCATCCTGAGACCAGTTTCAGGGCATGTCACCCTTCTTCAGCCAGGCTAGCTTGAATCCAGCGGCACAGTGAGCAAGGGAAACACGTCTGGGCATACCCATCCCACTTAGGGCGAAAAGTGTTACAGCAAACAAATGATGGACGGAATGCTGACAATGCAAACATTCTTCCCCAGTCAAAAGATCTGGGTTAAATCCATTGTTCTTTTGCCTACTACGCCACCCCAGTCTGGACCAGCCACATGCAAATCAGTCTTGACCCTGTGCCTCATGGGAGCAGTCCAGACCGAACTGCCATGCCATGTCCTCCCTGGACCGGAAACAAGCATCCTGGGACCGGTTTGAGGGTATGTCACCCTTCTTCAGCCAGGATAGCTTGAATCCAGTGGCACAGTGAGCAAGGGACCCATGTCTCGGCATACCTATCCCACTTAGGGCGAAAAGTGTTGCAGCAAACAAATGATGGACGGAATGCTGACAATGCAAACATTCTTCCCCAGCCAAAAGATCTGGATTGAATCCATTGTTCTTTTGCCCACTACGCCACCCCAGTTTGCACCCAGCCATATACAAATCAGTCTTGACCCTGTGCCTCATGGGAACAGTCCAGACCCAACTGCAGGCCAGGTCCTCCCTGGACTGGAAACCAGCATCCTGGGACCGGTTTGAGATTATGTCACCCTTCTGCAGCCAGGCTAGCTTGAATCCAGTGGCACAGTGAGCAAGGGACCAACGTCTGGGCATACCCATCCCACTTAGGGCGAAAAGTGTTACAGCAAACAAATGATGGGCGGAATGCTGAAATGCGAACATTCTCCCCCAGTCAAAAGATCTGGGTGATATCCATCATTCTTTTGCCCAGTACGCCACCCAAGTTTGGACCCAGCCATATGCAAATCAGTCTTGACCCTGTGCATCATGGGGACAGTCCACACCGCACTGCCAGGCTAGGTCCTCCCTGGACCGGAGACAAGCATCCTGGGACCGGTTTCATGGTATGCCACCCTTATTCAGCCAGGCTAACTTGAATCCAGTGGCACAGTGTGCAAGGGACCCACCTCTAGGCATACCCATCGCTCTTAGGGTGAAAAGTGTTACAGCAAACAAATGATGGACGGAATGCTGACAATGCAAACATTCTCCCCAGTCAAAAGATGTGGGTTAAATCCATTGTTCTTTTGCCTACTACTCCACCCCAGTTTGGACCCAGCCACATGCAAATCAGTCTTGACCCTGTGCCTCATGGTAACAGTCCAGACCGAACCGCAATGCCATGTCCTCCCTGGACCAGAAACAAGCATCCTGGGACCGGTTTGAGGGTATGTCACCCTTCTTCAGCCAAGCTAGCTTGAATCCAGTGGCACAGTGAGCAAGGGACCCACGTCTGGGCATACCCATCCCACTTAGGGTGAAAAGTGTTACAGCACACAAATGATGGACGGAATAGTGACAATGCAAACATTCTTCCCCAGCCAAAAGATCTGGGTTGAATCCATCATTCTTTTGCCCACTACGCCACCCCAGTTTGCACCCAGCCATCTGCAAATCAGTCTTGACCCTGTGCCTCATGGGAATAGTCCAGACCGAACTACAGGCCAGGTCTTCCCTGGCCTGGAGAAAAGCATCCTGGGACCAATTTGAGGTTATGTCACCCTTCTTCAGCCAGGCTAGCTTTAATCCAGTGGCACAGTGAGCAAGGGACCAACGTCTGCGCATGCCCATCCCACTTAGGGCGAAAAGTGTTGCAGCAAACAAATGATGGGCGGAATGCTGAAATGCAAACATTCTCCCCCAGTCAAAAGATCTGGGTGATATCTATCAATCTTTTGCCCACTTCGCCACTCCAGTTTGGACCCAGCCATATGCAAATCAGTCTTGACCCTGTGCCTCACGGGAGCAGTCCAGACCGAACTGCTAGGCCAGGTCCTCCCTGGACCTGAAACAAGCACATTGGGACCGGTTTCAGGGCATGTCACCCTTCTTCAGCCAGGCTAGCTTGAATCCTGTGGCACAGTGAGCAAGGGACCCACGTCTGGGCATACCAATCCCACTTAGGGCGAAAAGTCTTACAGCAAACAAATGATGGACGGAATGCTGACAATGCAAACATTCTTCCCCAGTCAAAAGATCTGGGTTAAATCCATCGTTCTTTTGCCTACTAAGCCACCCATGTTTGGACCCAGCCATATGCAAATCAGTCTTGACCCTGTACCTCATGGAAACAGTCCAGACCGAACTGTCAGGCTAGGTCCTCCCTGGACCAGAAACAAGCATCCTGAGACCAGTTTCAGGGTATGTCACCCTTCTTCAGCCAGGCTAGCTTGAATCCAGCGGCACAGTGAGCAAGGGAAACACGTCTGGGCATACCCATCCCACTTAGGGCGAAAAGTGTTACAGCAAACAAATGATGGACGGAATGCTGACAATGCAAACATTCTTCCCCAGTCAAAATATCTGGGTTAAATCCATTGTTCTTTTGCCTACTACGCCATCCCAGTCTGGACCAGCCACATGCAAATCAGTCTTGACCCTGTGCCTCATGGGAACAGTCCAGACCGAACTGCCATGCCATGTCCTCCCTGGACCGGAAACAAGCATCCTGGGACCGGTTTGAGGGTATGTCACCCTTCTTCAGCCAGGCTAGCTTGAATCCAGTGGCACAGTGAGCAAGGGACCCATGTCTCGGCATACCCATCCCACTTAGGGCGAAAAGTGTTGCAGCAAACAAATGATGGACGGAATGCTGACAATGCAAACATTCTTCCCCAGCCAAAATATCTGGATTGAATCCATTGTTCTTTTGCCCACTACGCCACCCCAGTTTGCACCCAGCCATATGCAAATCAGTCTTGACCCTGTGCCTCATGGGAACAGTCCAGACCCAACTGCAGGCCAGGTCCTCCCTGGACTGGAAACCAGCATCCTGGGACCGGTTTGAGGTTATGTCACCCTTCTGAAGCCAGGCTAGCTTGAATCCAGTGGCACAGTGAGCAAGGGACCAACGTCTGGGCATACCCATCCCACTTAGGGCGAAAAGTGTTACAGCAAACAAATGATGGGCAGAATGCTGAAATGCGAACATTCTCCCCCAGTCAAAAGATCTGGGTGATATCCATCATTCTTTTGCCCAGTACGCCACCCAAGTTTGGACCCAGCCATATGCAAATCAGTCTTGACCCTGTGCATCATGGGAACAGTCCACACCGAACTGCCAGGCTAGGTCCTCCCTGGACCGGAGACAAGCATCCTGGGACCGGTTTCATGGTATGCCACCCTTATTCAGCCAGGCTAACTTGAATCCAGTGGCACAGTGTGCAAGGGACCCACCTCTAGGCATACCCATCGCTCTTAGGGTGAAAAGTGTTACAGCAAACAAATGATGGACGGAATGCTGACAATGCAAACATTCTTCCCCAGTCAAAATATCTGGGTTAAATCCATTGTTCTTTTGCCTACTACTCCACCCCAGTTTGGACCCAGCCACATGCAAATCAGTCTTGACCCTGTGCCTCACGGTAACAGTCCAGACCGAACTGCAATGCCAGGTCCTCCCCGGACCGGAAACAAGCATCCTGGGACCGGGTTAAGGGTATGTCACCCTTCTTCAGCCAAGCTAGCTTGAATCCAGTGGCACAGTGAGCAAGGGACCCACGTCTGGGCATACCCATCCCACTTAGGGCAAAAAGTGTTAGAGCAAACAAATGATGGACGGAATGCTGACAATGCAAACATTCTTCCCCAGTCAAAAGATGTGGGTTAAATCCATTGTTCTTTTGCCTACTACTTCACCCCAGTTTGGACCCAGCCACATGCAAATCAGTCTTGACCCTGTGCCTCATGGTAACAGTCCAGACCGAACTGCAATGCCAGGTCCTCCCTGGACCAGAAACAAGCATCCTGGGACCGGTTTGAGGGTATGTCACCCTTCTTCAGCCAAGCTAGCTTGAATCCAGTGGCACAGTGAGCAAGGGACCCACGTCTGGGCATACCCATCCCACTTAGGGTGAAAAGTGTTACAGCAAACAAATGATGGACGGAATAGTGACAATGCAAACATTCTTCCCCAGCCAAAAGATCTGGGTTGAATCCATCGTTCTTTTGCCTACTACTCCACCCCAGTTTGCACCCAGCCATATGCAAATCAGTCTTGACCCTGTGCCTCATGGGAACAGTCCAGACCGAACTGCAGGCCAGGTCTTCCCTGGCCTGGAGAAAAGCATCCTGGGACCAGTTTGAGGTTATGTCACCCTTCTTCAGCCAGGCTAGCTTTAATCCAGTGGCACAGTGAGCAAGGGACCAACGTCTGCGCATGCCCATCCCACTTAGGGCGAAAAGTGTTGCAGCAAACAAATGATGGGCGGAATGCTGAAATGCAAACATTCTCCCCCAGTCAAAAGATCTGGGTGATATCCATCAATCTTTTGCCCACTACACCACTCCAGTTTGGACCCAGCCATATGCAAATCAGTCTTGACCCTGTGCCTCACGGGAGCAGTCCAGACCGAACTGCTAGGCCAAGTCCTCCCTGGACCTGAAACAAGCACATTGGGACCGGTTTCAGGGCATGTCACCCTTCTTCAGCCAGGCTAGCTTGAATCCTGTGGCACAGTGAGCAAGGGACCCACGTCTGGGCATACCAATCCCACTTAGGGAGAAAAGTCTTACAGCAAACAAATGATGGACGGAATGCTGACAATGCAAACATTCTTCCCCAGTCAAAAGATCTGGGTTAAATCCATCGTTCTTTTGCCTACTACGCCACCCATGTTTGGACCCAGCCATATGCAAATCAGTCTTGACCCTGTACCTCATGGAAACAGTCCAGACCGAACTGCCAGGCTAGGTCCTTCCTGGACCAGAAACAAGCATCCTGAGACCAGTTTCAGGATATGTCACCCTTCTTCAGCCAGGCTAGCTTGAATCCAGCGGCACAGTGAGCAAGGGAAACACGTCTGGGCATACCCATCCCACTTAGGGCGAAAAGTGTTACAGCAAACAAATGATGGACGGAATGCTGACAGTGCAAACATTCTTCCCCAGTCAAAAGATCTGGGTTAAATCCATTATTCTTTTGCCTACTACGCCACCCCAGTCTGGACCCAGCCACATGCAAATCAGTCTTGACCCTGTGCCTCATGGGAACAGTCCAGACCGAACTGCCATGCCATGTCCTCCCTGGACCGGAAACAAGCATCCTGGGACCGGTTTGAGGGTATGTCACCCTTCTTCAGCCAGGATAGCTTGAATCCAGTGGCACAGTGAGCAAGGGACCCATGTCTCGGCATACCAATCCCACTTAGAGCGAAAAAGTGTTGCAGCAAACAAATGATGGACGAAATGCTGACAATGCAAACATTCTTCCCCAGCCAAAAGATCTGGATTGAATCCATTGTTCTTTTGCCCACTACGCCACCCCAGTTTGCACCCAGCCATATGCAAATCAGTCTTGACCCTGTGCCTCATGGGAACGGTCCAGACCCAACTGCAGGCCAGGTCCTCCCTGGACTGGAAACCAGCATCCTGGGACCGGTTTGAGGTTATGTCACCCTTCTTCAGCCAGGCTAGCTTGAATCCAGTGGCACAGTGAGCAAGGGACCAACGTCTGGGCATACCCATCCCACTTAGGGCGAAAAGTGTTACAGCAAACAAATGATGGGCGGAATGCTGAAATGCGAACATTCTCCCCCAGTCAAAAGATCTGGGTGATATCCATCATTCTTTTGCCCACTACGCCACCCCAGTTTTGACCCAGCCATATGCAAATCAGTCTTGACCCTGTGCATCATGGGAACAGTCCACACCGAACTGCCAGGCTAGGTCCTCCCTGGACCGGAGACAAGCATCCTATGTTATGTTATGTTAAATTAAATTTATTAAGCGCACGTACGCCCGTAGGCTTCATGGCGCTGTGGAAGACTAGCAAAACATAACATGTGACAGAAAGAAAGAAAATTTAACTAAGGATAAGCTTGCTTAAAGAGCCAAGTCTTAAAAGCCTGTCTAAAGGCTAACAGATCTTCGTGGAGTCTTAGTGGCAGTGGCAAGGAGTTCCACAGGGAGGAAGCTAGGAAGTGGAAAGATCCTCCTCCCTGGCGTTGTTTCCTGATCCGGGGCACGACTAACAAATTCTTTTGGCCAGAACGGAGAGCACGGGAGGGAGTGTAACTGACCAGCAGGCAGCTAATGAATCCAGGGCCCTTACCTTGTAGAGCCCTGAAGATAATGCATCCCGCTTTAAATGCTGCTCTCTGCGCTACAGGCAGCCAGTGGAGACTGGCCAGTCCAGGTCTAATAGACTGCCACTTAGGAATTTTACAGATCAACCTGGCCGCTTGGTTCTGAACCAGTTGGAGTCTCTTGAGCTGCCCCGCCGGTAGGCCCAGATATAAACTATTGGAATAATCCAAACGGGACAGCACAAGAGCAATGATGACCTGAATCAGAGCAGGGTGGATTAAAAGGTGGGCGATCTTCTTAATCTTGCGAAGTTGGAAGAAACTTGCAGATACCACAGTCCCTACCTGGCTTTTGAGCGAAAGATCTTCATTAAAAGTGATACCTAAGCTCTTAACTGTTTGGGATTTAGCTGGAGGATCTCCCATTTCTGGAGGCCAGAAGTGTGGTCCCCAATGCAGTTCACTCTTCCCAGGCAAAATCAATTCAGTTTTGCCTGGGTTGAGTTTCAGATGATTTAGGCCCATCCATCTCTGAATGTGAACCATGACCTCCCGAAATTCGGTGGCAGCGCCAGGGGAGTCCAGACAGAAGATCAGTTGCAGATCATCTGCATAGTTAAAAATTAAGGCGCTAAACTTTTTTAATGAAAATAACAAGGGTCGTAAGTACAAATTAAACAAAAGTGGGGACAGGGACGAGCCCTGGGGGACTCCACATTCATTTTTGATTTTGGGCGCTGTAAAAGTTCCCAATCTCACTGCCTGGGTACGCTCCGAGATAAATGACTTCAGCCATCTAAGTGCCGAGCCTCTCAGGCCAGCCTGTTCGACACGGTCGACCAAGATGGTGTGGTCGACCGTGTCGAATGCGGCCGATAGGTCGAGAAGTACCAATGCTTGGTGAATGTCCCTATCTGCATTGCTTCTTAGTACATTCTGGACCGCCAGTGTCACCATCTCGGTTGAATGCCCTGGTCGAAACCCAGCTTGGTTATGCTCCAGATATCCAGTGGTTTCAACGAAGCTAGAAAGGCAGCTAGCAACGTGTGCCTCCAGGATTTTTGATAGGAATGGCAGCAGGGATATCGGGCGGTAATTAGATGGATCGTGAGAATCAAGACTGGGTTTTTTGATCAGGGGAATCAATAGAGCATGCTTAAATCCTGCCGGTACCTTTCCCTGGTTAAGTGAGTCGTTAAGCAGAGAGAGGATCCCGTGAGGGATAGAGTGCCCAATCTCTGTAAAAATGTGGGGTGGGCAGATGTCATCGGGTGATCCAGACTTAACCCGTGCCAGGAGAGTTGAAAAAGTTTTAGCATCTATAGCAGGAAGGGTGTCTAATGTAGTGGGGTTATTAAAAATATCATCTAAAGGAGACGATTTAGGAGAGCTAGCAATGTTGCGTTTTATATTTACAATTTTCTCTCTGAAAAAATCATTCAGAGAGTCACACAACTTCTGGGTAGGGGCTATTGATGGGGCTGTCCTATCATCGTCACAGAGCTCGTTGACTATGTTAAAAATATCTTTAGTTTTATTTGAGGAATTTAAAATTTTTTGAGAATCCTGGGACCGGTTTCATGGTATGCCACCCTTATTCAGCCAGGCTAGCTTGAATCCAGTGGCACAATGTGCAAGGGACCCACCTCCAGGCATACCCATCGCTCTTAGGGTGAAAAGTGTTACAGCAAACAAATGATGGACGGAATGCTGACAATGCAAACATTCTCCCCAGTCAAAAGATCTTGGTTAAATCCATTGTTCTTTTGCCCACTACGCCACCACAGTTTGGACCCAGCCATATGCAAATCAGTCTTGACCCTGTGCTTCATGAAAACAGTCCAGACCGAACTGCCAGGCTAGGTCCTCCCTGGACCAGAAACAAGCATCCTGGGACCGGTTTCAGGGTATGTCACCCTTCTTCAGCCAAGCTAGCTTTAATGCAGTGGCACAGTGAGCAAGGGACCCACGTCTGGGCATACCCATCCCACTTAGGGCGAAAAGTGTTACAGCAAACACATGATGGACGGAATGCTGACAATGCAAACATTCTTCCCCAGTCAAAAGATCTGGGTTAAATCCATCGTTCTTTTGCCTACTACTCCACCCCAGTTTGGACCCAGCCACATGCAAATCAGTCTTGACCCTGTGCCTCATGGTAACAGTCCAGACCGAACTGCAATGCCAGGTCCTCCCTGGACCGGAAACAAGCATCCTGAGACCGGTTTGAGGGTATGTCACCCTTCTTCAGCCAAGCTAGCTTTAATCCAGTGGCACAGTGAGCAAGGGACCCACGTCTGGGCATACCCTTCCCACTTAGGGCGAAAAGTGTTACAGCAAACACATGATGGACGGAATGCTGACAATGCAAACATTCTTCCCCAGCCAAAAGATCTGGGTTGAATCCATCGTTCTTTTGCCCACTACGCCACCCCAGTTTGCACCCAGCCATATGCAAATCAGTGTTGACCCTGTGCCTCATGGGAACAGCCCAGACCGAACTGCAGGCCAGGTCATCCCTGGCTTGGAAAAAAGCATCCTGGGACCAGTTTGAGGTTATGTCACCCTTCTTCAGCCAGGCTAGCTTGAATCCAGTGGCACTGTGAGCAAGGGACCCACGTCTGGGCATATCCATCCCACTTAGGGCGAAAAGTGTTACAGCAAACTAATAATGGACGGAATACTGACAATGCAAACATTCTCCCCCAGTCAAAAGACCTGGGTTAAAGCCATTGTTTTTTTGCCCACTACGCCACCCCAGTTTGGACCCAGCCATATGCAAATCAGTCTTGACCCTGTACCTCATGGAAACAGTCCAGACCGAACTGCCAGGCTAGGTCCTTCCTGGACCAGAAACAAGCATCCTGAGACCAGTTTCAGGATATGTCACCCTTCTTCAGCCAGGCTAGCTTGAATCCAGCGGCACAGTGAGCAAGGGAAACACGTCTGGGCATACCCATCCCACTTAGGGCGAAAAGTGTTACAGCAAACAAATGATGGACGGAATGCTGACAGTGCAAACATTCTTCCCCAGTCAAAAGATCTGGGTTAAATCCATTGTTCTTTTGCCTACTACGCCACCCCAGTCTGGACCCAGCCACATGCAAATCAGTCTTGACCCTGTGCCTCATGGGAACAGTCCAGACCGAACTGCCATGCCATGTCCTCCCTGGACCGGAAACAAGCATCCTGGGACCGGTTTGAGGGTATGTCACCCTTCTTCAGCCAGGATAGCTTGGATCCAGTGGCACAGTGAGCAAGGGACCCATGTCTCGGCATACCAATCCCACTTAGGGCGAAAAGTGTTGCAGCAAACAAATGATGGACGAAATGCTGACAATGCAAACATTCTTCCCCAGCCAAAAGATCTGGATTGAATCCATTGTTCTTTTGCCCACTACGCCACCCCAGTTTGCACCCAGCCATATGCAAATCAGTCTTGACCCTGTGCCTCATGGGAACGGTCCAGACCCAACTGCAGGCCAGGTCTCCCTGGACTGGAAACCAGCATCCTGGGACCGGTTTGAGGTTATGTCACCCTTCTTCAGCCAGGCTAGCTTGAATCCAGTGGCACAGTGAGCAAGGGACCAACGTCTGGGCATACCCATCCCACTTAGGGCGAAAAGTGTTACAGCAAACAAATGATGGGCGGAATGCTGAAATGCGAACATTCTCCCCCATTCAAAAGATCTGGGTGATATCCATCATTCTTTTGCCCACTACGCCACCCCAGTTTTGACCCAGCCATATGCAAATCAGTCTTGACCCTGTGCATCATGGGAACAGTCCACACCGAACTGCCAGGCTAGGTCCTCCCTGGACCGGAGACAAGCATCCTGGGACCGGTTTCATGGTATGCCACCCTTATTCAGCCAGGCTAGCTTTAATCCAGTGGCACAGTGAGCAAGGGACCCACGTCTGGGCATACCCATTCCACTTAGGGCGAAAAGTGTTACAGCAAACACATGATGGACGGAATGCTGACAATGCAAACATTCTTCCCCAGTCAAAAGATCTGGGTTAAATCCATCGTTCTTTTGCCTACTACTCCACCCCAGTTTGGACCCAGCCACATGCAAATCAGTCTTGACCCTGTGCCTCATGGTAACTGTCCAGACCGAACTGCAATGCCAGGTCCTCCCTGGACCGGAAACAAGCATCCTGGGACCGGTTTGAGGGTATGTCACCCTTCTTCAGCCAAGCTAGCTTTAATCCAGTGGCACAGTGAGCAAGGGACCCACGTCTGGGCATACCCATTCCACTTAGGGCGAAAAGTGTTACAGCAAACACATGATGGACGGAATGCTGACAATGCAAACATTCTTCCCCAGTCAAAAGATCTGGGTTAAATCCATCGTTCTTTTGCCTACTACTCCACCCCAGTTTGGGCCCAGCCACATGCAAATCAGTCTTGACCCTGTGCCTCATGGTAACTGTCCAGACCGAACTGCAATGCCAGGTCCTCCCTGGACCGGAAACAAGCATCCTGGGACCGGTTTGAGGGTATGTCACCCTTCTTCAGCCAAGCTAGCTTTAATCCAGTGGCACAGTGAGCAAGGGACCCACGTCTGGGCATACCCATCCCACTTAGGGCGAAAAGTGTTACAGCAAACACATGATGGACGGAATGCTGACAATGCAAACATTCTTGCCCAGCCAAAAGATCTGGGTTGAATCCATCGTTCTTTTGCCCACTACGCCACCCCAGTTTGCACCCAGCCATATGCAAATCAGTCTTGACCCTGTGCCTCATGGGAACAGCCGAGACCGAACTGCAGGCCAGGTCATCCCTGGCTTGGAAAAAAGCATCCTGGGACCGGTTTGAGGTTATGTCACCCTTCTTCAGCCAGGCTAGCTTGAATCCAGTGGCACTGTGAGCAAGGGACCCACGTCTGGGCATATCCATCCCACTTAGGGCGAAAAGTGTTACAGCAAACAAATAATGGACGGAATACTGACAATGCAAACATTCTCCCCCAGTCAAAAGACCTGGGTTAAAGCCATTGTTTTTTTGCCCACTACGCCACCCCAGTTTGGACCCAGCCATATGCAAATCAGTCTTGACCCTGTGCATCATGGGAACAGTCCAGACCGAACTGCCAGGCTAGGTCCTCCCTAGACCAGAAACAAGCATCCTGGGACCGGTTTCAGGGTATGTCACCCTACTTCAGCCAGGCTAGCTTGAATCCAGCGCCACAGTGAGCAAGGGACCCACGTCTGGGCATACCCATCCCACTTAGGGGGAAAAGTGTTACAGCAAACAAATGATGGATGGAATGCTGACAAATCAAACATTCTTCCCCAGCCAAAAGATCTGGGTTGAATCCCTCGTTCTTTTGCCCACTACGCCACCCAGTTTGCACCCAGCCATATGCAAATCAGTCTTGACCCTGAGCCTCATGGGAACAGTCCAGACCAAACTGCAGGCCAGGTCTTCCCTGGCTTGGAAAAAAGCATTCTGTGACCGGTTTGAGGTTATGTCACCCTTCTTCAGCCAGGCTAGCTTGAATCCAGTGGCACTGTGAGCAAGGGACCCACGTCTGGGCATATCCATTCCACTTAGGGCGAAAAGTGTTACAGCAAACAAATAATGGACGGAATGCTGACAATGCAAACATTCTCCCCCAGTCAAAAGACCTGGGTTAAATCCATTGTTTTTTGGCCCACTACGCCACCCCAGTTTGGACACAGCCATATGCAAATCAGTCTTGACCCTGTGCATCATGGGAACAGTCCAGACCGAACTGCCAGGCTTGGTCCTCCCTGGACCAGAAACAAGCATCCTGGGACCGGTTTCAGGGTATGTCACCCTACTTCAGCCAGGCTAGCTTGAATACTGTGGCACAGTAATCAAGGGACCTACGTCTGGGCATACCAATCCCACTTAGGGCGAGAAGTGTTACAGCAAACACATGATGGATGGAATGCTGATAATGCAAACATTCTTCCCCAGTCAAAAGATCTGGGTTAAATCCATCGTTCTTTTGCCTACTATTCCACCCCAGTTTGGACCCAGCCACATGCAAATCAGTCTTGACCCTGTGCCTCATGGTAACAGTCCAGACCGAACTGCAATGCCAGGTCCTCCCTGGACCGGAAACAAGCATCCTGGGACCGGTTTGAGGGTATGTCACCCTTCTTCAGCCAAGCTAGCTTGAATCCAGTGGCACAGTGAGCAAGTGACCCACGTCTGGGCATACCCATCCCACTTAGGGCGAAAAGTGTTACAGCAAACACATGATGGACGGAATGCTGACAATGCAAACATTCTTCCCCAGCCAAAAGATCTGGGTTGAATCCATCGTTCTTTTGCCCACTACGCCACCCCAGTTTGCACCCAGCCATATGCAAATCAGTCTTGACCCTGTGCCTCATGGGAACAGTCCAGACCGAACTGCAGGCCAGGTCTTCCCTGGCTTGGAAAAAAGCATCCTGGGACCGATTTGAGGTTATGTCACCCTTCTTCAGCCAGGCTAGCTTTAATCCAGTGGCACTGTGAGCAAGGGACCCACGTCTGGGCATATCCATCCCACTTAGGGCGAAAAGTGTTACAGCAAACAAATAATGGACGGAATACTGACAATGCAAACATTCTCCCCCAGTCAAAAGACCTGGGTTAAATCCATTGTTTTTTTGCCCACTAAGCCACCCCAGTTTGGACCCAGCCATATGCAAATCAGTCTTGACCCTGTGCATCATGGGAACAGTCCAGACCGAAATGCCAGGCTAGGTCCTCCCTGGACCAGAAACAAGCATCCTAGGACCGGTTTCAGGGTATGTCAC
Source organism: Triturus cristatus (assembly GCF_964204655.1). Lineage (NCBI taxonomy): Eukaryota > Metazoa > Chordata > Amphibia > Caudata > Salamandridae > Triturus > Triturus cristatus. The sequence continues at coordinate 127,430,067 of NC_140592.1, read as the reverse complement.
CCTACTTCAGCCAGGCTAGCTTGAATCCAGCGCCACAGTGAGCAAGGGACCCATGTCTGGGCATACCCATCCCACTTAGGGGGAAAAGTGTTACAGCAAACAAATGATGGACGGAATGCTGACAATGCAAACATTCTTCCCCAGCCAAAAGATCTGGGTTGAATCCATCGTTCTTTTGCCCACTACGCCACCCAGTTTGCACCCAGCCATATGCAAATCAGTCTTGACCCTGTGCCTCATGGGAACAGTCCAGACCGAACTGCAGGCCAGGTCTTCCCTGGCTTGGAAAAAAGCATCCTGGGACCGGTTTGAGGTTATGTCACCCTTCTTCAGCCAGGCTAGCTTGAATCCAGTGGCACTGTGAGCAAGGGACCCACGTCTGGGCATATCCATCCCACTTAGGGCGAAAAGTGTTACAGCAAACAAATAATGGACGGAATGCTGACAATGAAAACATTCTCCCCCAGTAAAAAGACCTGGGTTAAATCCATTGTTTTTTTGCTGACTACGCCACCCCAGTTTGGACCCAGCCATATGCAAATCAGTCTTGACCCTGGCATCATGGGAACAGTCCAGACCGAACTGCCAGGCTTGGTCCTCCCTGGACCAGAAACACGCATCCTGGGACCGGTTTCAAGGTATGTCACCCTACTTCAGCCAGGCTGGCTTGAATCCAGCGCCACAGTGAGCAAGGGACCCACGTCTGGGCATACCCATCCCACTTAGGGCGAAAAGTGTTACAGCAAACAAATGATGGACGGAATGCTGACAATGCAAACATTCTTCCCCAGCCAAAAGATCTGGGTTGAATCCATCGTTCTTTTGCCCACTACGCCACCCAGTTTGCACCCAGCCATATGCAAATCAGTCTTGACCCTGTGCCTCATGGGAACAGTCTATACCGAACTGCAGGCCAGGTCTTCCCTGGCTTGGAAAAAAGCATCCTGGGACCGGTTTGAGGTTATGTCACCCTTCTTCAGCCAGGCTAGCTTGAATCCAGTGGCACTGTGAGAAAGGGACCCACGTCTGGGCATATCCTTCCCACTAAGGGCGAAAAGTGTTACAGCAAACAAATAATGGACGCAATCATGACAATGCAAACATTCTCCCCCAATCAAAAGACCTGGGTTAAATCCATTGTTTTTTTGCCCACTACGCCATCCCAGTTTGGACCCAGCCATATGCAAATCAGTCTTGACCCTGCGCATCATGGGAACAGTCCAGACCGAACTGCCAGGCTAGGTCCGCCCTGGACCGGAGACAAGCATCCTGGGACCGGTTTCATGGTATGTCACCCTTATTCAGCCAGGCTAGCTTGAATCCAGTGGCACAGTGTGCAAGGGACCCACCTCTAGGCATACCCATTGCTCTTAGGGTGAAAAGCGTTACAGCAAACAAATGATGGACGGAATGCTGACAATGCAAACATTCTCCCCAGTCAAAAGATCTGGGTTAAATCCATTGTTCTTTTGCCCACCACGCCACCCCAGTTTGGACCCAGCCATATGCAAATCAGTCGTGACCCTGTGCCTCATGGAAACATTCCAGACCGAACTGCAATGCCAGGTCCTCCCTGGACCGGAAACAAGCATCCTGGGACCGGTTTGAGGGTATGTCACCCTTCTTCAGCCAGGCTAGCTTGAATCCAGTGGCACAGTGAGCAAGGAACCAATGTCTGCGCGTGCCCATCCCACTTAGGGCGAAAAGTGTTGCAGCAAACAAATGATGGGCGGAATGCTGAAATGCAAACATTCTCCCCCAGTCAAAAGATCTGGGTGATATCCATCAATCTTTTGCCCACTACGCCACTCCAGTTTGGACCCAGCCATATGCAAATCAGTCTTGACCCTGTGCGTCACGGGAGCAGTCCAGACCGAACTGCTAGGCCAGGTCCTCCCTGGACCTAAAACAAGCACATTGGCACCGGTTTCAGGGCATGTCACCCTTCTTCAGCCAGGCTAGCTTGAATCCTGTGGCACAGTGAGCAAGGGACCCACGTCTGGGCATACCAATCCCACTTAGGGCGAAAAGTCTTACAGCAAACAAATGATGGATGGAATGCTGACAATGCAAACATTCTTCCCCAGTCAAACGATCTGGGTTAAATCCATCGTTCTTTTGCTTACTACGCCACCCATGTTTGGACCCAGCCATACGCAAATCAGTCTTGAACCTGTAACTCATGAAAACAGTCCAGACCGAACTGCCAGACTAGGTCCTCCCTGGACCAGAAACAAGCATCCTGGGACCGGTTTCAGGGTATGTCACCCTACTTCAGCCAGGCTAGCTTGAATCCAGCGCCAAAGTGAGCAAGGGACCCACGCCTGGGCATACCCATCCCACTTAGGGCGAAAAGTGTTACAGCAAACAAATGATGGACGGAATGCTGACAATGCAAACATTCTTCCCCAGTCAAAAGATCTGGGTTAAATCCATCGTTCTTTTGCCTACTACTCCACCCCAGTTTGGACCCAGCCACATGCAAATCAGTCTTGACCCTGTGCCTCATGGTAACAGTCCAGACCGAACTGCAATGCCAGGTCCTCCCTGGACCGGAAACAAGCGTTCTGGGACCGGTTTGAGGGTATGTCACCCTTCTTCAGCCAAGCTAGCTTTAATCCAGTGGCACAGTGAGCAAGGGACCCACGTCTGGGCATACCAATCCCACTTAGGGCGAAAAGTCTTACAGCAAACAAAGGATGGATGGAATGCTGACAATGCAAACATTCTTCCCCAGTCAAAAGATCTGGGTTAAATCCATCGTTCTTTTGCTTACTACGCCACCAATGTTTGGACCCAGCCATACGCAAATCTGTCTTGACCCTGTACCTCATGAAAACAGTCCAGACCGAACTGCCAGACTAGGTCCTCCCTGGACCAGAAACAAGGATCCTGGGACCAGTTTCAGGGTATGTCACCCTACTTCAGCCAGGCTAGCTTGAATCCAGCGCCACAGTGAGCAAGGGACCCACGCCTGGGCATACCCATCCCACTTAGGGCGAAAAGTGTTACAGCAAACAAATGATGGACGGAATGCTGACAATGCAAACATTCTTCCCCAGTCAAAAGATCTGGGTTAAATCCATCTTTCTTTTGCCTACTACTCCACCCCAGTTTGGACCCAGCCACATGCAAATCAGTATTGACCCTGTGCCTCATGGTAACAGTCCAGACCGAACTGCAATGCCAGGTCCTCCCTGGACCGGAAACAAGCATCCTGGGATCGGTTTGAGGGTATGTCACCCTTCTTCAGCCAAGCTAGCTTTAATCCAGTGGCACAGTGAGCAAGGGACCCACGTCTGGGCATACCCATCCCACTTAGGGCGAAAAGTGTTACAGCAAACAAATGATGGACGGAATAGTGACAATGCAATCATTCTTCCCCAGCCGAAAGATCTGGGTTGAATCCATCATTCTTTTGCCCACTACGCCACCCCAGTTTGCACCCAGCCATATGCAAATCAGTCTTGACCCTGTGCCTCATGGGAACAGTCCAGACCGAACTGCAATGCCAGGTCCTCCCTGGACCGGAAACAAGCATCCTGGGACCGGTTTGAGGGTATGTCACCCTTCTTCAGCCAGGCTAGCTTGAATCCAGTGGCACAGTGAGCAAGGGACCAACGTCTGCGCATGCCCATCCCACTTAGGGCGAAAAGTGTTGCAGCAAACAAATGATGGGTGGAATGCTGAAATGCAAACATTCTCCCCCAGTCAAAAGATCTGGGTGATATCCATCAATCTTTTGCCCACTACGCCACTCCAGATTGGACCCAGCCATATGCAAATCAGTCTTGACCCTGTGCCTCACGGGAGCAGTCCAGACCGAACTGCTAGGCCAGGTCCTCCCTGGACCTGAAACAAGCACATTGGGACTGGTTTCAGGGCATGTCACCCTTCTTCAGCCAGGCTAGCTTGAATCCTGTGGCACAGTGAGCAAGGGACCCACATCTGGGCATACCAATCCCACTTAGGGCGAAAAGTCTTAAAGCAAACAAATGATGGACGGAATGCTGACAATGCAAACATTCTTCCCCAGTCAAAAGATCTGGGTTAAATCCATCGTTCTTTTGCCTACTACGGCACCCATGTTTGGACCCAGCCATATGCTAATCAGTCTTGACCCTGTACCTCATTGAAACAGTCCAGACCGAACTGCCAGGCTAGGTCCTCCGTGGACCAAAAACGAGCATCCTGAGACAAGTTTCAGGGTATGTCGCCCTTCTTCAGCCAGGCTAGCTTGAATCCAGTGGCACAGTAAGCAAGGGACAAACGCCTGGGCATACCCATCCCACTTAGGGCGAAAAGTGTTAGAGCAAACAAATGATGGACGGAATGCTGACAATGCAAACATTCTTCCCCAGTCAAAAGATCTGGGTTAAATCCATTGTTCTTTTGCCTACTACGCCACCCCAGTCTGGACCCAGCCACATGCAAATCAGTCTTGACCCTGTGCCTCATGGGAAGAGTCCAGACCGAACTGCCATGCCATGTCCTCCCTGGACCAGAAACAAGCATCCTGGGACCGGTTTGAGGGTATGTCACCCTTCTTCAGCCAGGCTAGCTTGAATCCAGTGGCACAGTGAGCAAGGGACCCATGTCTCGGCATACCCATCCCACTTAGGGCGAAAAGTGTTACAGCAAACAAATGATGGACGGAATGCTGACAATGCAAACATTCTTCAACAGCCAAAAGATCTGGGTTGAATCCATCGTTCTTTTGCCCACTGCGCCACCCCAGTTTGCACCCAGCCATATGCAAATCAGTCTTGACCCTGTGCCTCATGGGAACAGTCCAGACCCAACTGCAGGCCAGGTCCTCCCTGGACTGGAAACCAGCATCCTGGGACCGGTTTGAGGTTATGTCACCCTTCTTCAGCCAGGCTAGCTTGAATCCAGTGGCACAGTGAGCAAGGGACCAACGTCTGGGCATACCCATCCCACTTAGGGCGAAAAGTGTTACAGCAAACAAATGATGGGCGGAATGCTGAAATGCAAACATTCTCCCCCAGTCAAAAGATCTGGGTGATATCCATCATTCTTTTGCCCACTACGCCACCCCAGTTTGGACCCAGCCATATGCAAATCAGTCTTGACCCTGTGCCTCGCGGGAGCAGTTCAGACCGAACTGCTAGGTCAGGTCCTCCCTGGACCGGAAACAAGCATATTGGGACCGGTTTCAGGGCATGTCACCCTTCTTCATCCAGGCTAGCTTGAATCCAGTGGCACAGTGAGCAAGGGACCCACGTCTGGGCATACCAATCCCACTTAGGGCGAAAAGTGTTACAGCAAACAAATGATGAACGGAATGCTGACAATGCAAACATTCTTCACCAGTCAAAAGATCTGGGTTAAAACCATCGTTCTTTTGCCTACTACACCACCCCAGTTTGGACCCAGCCATATGCAAATCAGTCTTGACCCTGTGCCTCATGGAAACAGTCCAGACCGAACTGCCAGGCTAGGTCCTCCCTGGACCAGAAACAAGCATCCTGAGACCGGTTTCAGGGGATGTCACCCTTCTTCGGCCAGGCTAGCTTGAATCCAGCTGCACAGTGAGCAAGGGACCCACGTCTGGGCATACCCATCCCACTTAGGGCGAAAAGTGTTACAGCAAACAAATGATGGACGGAATGCTGACAATGCAAACATTCTTCCCAGTCAAAAGATCTGGGTTAAATCCATCGTTCTTTTCCCTACTACGCCACCCCAGTCTGGACCCAGCCACATGCAAATCAGTATTGACCCTCTGTCTCATGGGAACAGTCCAGACCGATCTGCCACGCCAGGTCCTCCCTGGCCTGGAAAAAAGCATCCTGGGACCGGTTTGAGGTTATGTCACCCTTCTTCAGCCAGGCTAGCTTGAATCCAGTGGCACAGTGAGCAAGGGACCAACGTCTGGGCATGCCCATCCCACTTAGGGCGAAAAGTGTTACAGCAAACAAATGATGGGCAGAATGCTGAAATGCAAACATTCTCCCCCAGTCAAAAGATCAGGGTGATATCCATCAATCTTTTGCCCACTACGCTACCCCAGTTTGGAACCAGCCATATGCAAATCAGTCTTGACCCTGTGCCTCACGGGAGCAGTTCAGACCGAACTGCTAGGCCAGGTCCTCCCTGGACCAGAAACAAGCACATTGGGACCGGTTTCAGGTCATGTCACCCTTCTTCAGCCAGGCTAGCTTGAATCCTGTGGCACAGTGAGCAAGGGACCCACGTCTGGGCATACCAATCCCACTTAGGGCGAAAAGTGTTACAGCAAACAAATGATGGACGGAATGCTGACAATGCAAACATTCTTCCCCAGTCAAAAGATCTGGGTTAAATCCATCGTTCTTTTGCCTACTATGCCACCCCAGTTTGGACCCAGCCATATGCAAATCAGTCTTGACCCTGTGCCTCATGGAAACAGTCCAGACCGAACTGCCAGGCTAGGTACTCCCTGGGCCAGAAACAAGCATCCTGAGACCGGTTTCAGGGTATGTCACCCTTCTTCAGCCAGGCTAGCTTGAATCCAGTGGAACAGTGAGCAAGAGACACACGTCTGGGCATACCCATCCTGCTATGGCCGAAAAGTGTTACAGCAAACAAATGATGGACAGAATGCTGAGAATGCAAACATTCTTCCCCAGCCAAAAGATCTGGGTTGAATCCATCGTTCTTTTACCCACTACGCCACCCCAGTTTGCACCCAGCCATATGCAAATCAGTCTTGACCCTGTGCTTCATGGGAACAGTCCAGACCGAACTGCAGGCCAGGTATTCCCTGGACTGGACACAAGCATCCTGGGACCGGTTTGAGGTTATGTCACCCTTCTTCAGCCAGGCTAGCTTGAATCCAGTGGCACAGTGAGCAAGGGACCAACGTCTGGGCATACCCATCCCACTTAGGGCAAAAAGTGTTACAGCAAACAAATGATGGGCGGAATGCTGAAATGCAAACATTCTCCCCCAGTCAAAAGATCTGGGTGATATCCATCATTCTTTTGCCAACTACGCCACCCCATTTTGGACCCAGCCATATGCAAATCAGTCTTGACCCTGTACCTCATTGAAACAGTCCAGACTGAACTGCCAGGCTAGGTCCTCCCTGGACCAAAAACGAGCATCCTGAGACAAGTTTCAGGGTATGTCACCCTTCTTCAGCCAGGCTAGCTTGAATCCTGTGGCACAGTGAGCAAGGGACCCACGTCTGGGCATACCAATCCCACTTAGGGCGAAAAGTCTTACAGCAAACAAATGATGGACGGAATGCTGACAATGCAAACATTCTTCCCCAGTCAAAAGATCTGGGTTAAATCCATCGTTCTTTTGCCTACTACGCCACCCATGTTTGGACCCAGCCATATGCTAATCAGTGTTGACCCTGTACCTCATTGAAACAGTCCAGACCGAACTGCCAGGTTAGGTCCTCCCTGGACCAAAAACGAGCATCCTGAGAAAAGTTTCAGGGTATGTCACCCTTCTTCAGCCAGGCTAGCTTGAATCCAGTGGCAAGGTGAGCAAGGGACAAACGTCTGGGCATACCCATCCCACTTAGGGCGAAAAGTGTTAGAGCAAACAAATGATGGACGGAATGCTGACAATGCAAACATTCTTCCCCAGTCAAAAGATCTGGGTTAAATCCATTGTTCTTTTGCCTACTACGCCACCCCAGTCTGGACCCAGCCACATGCAAATCAGTCTTGACCCTGTGCCTCATGGAAAGAGTCCAGACCGAACTGCCATGCCATGTCCTCCCTGGACCAGAAACAAGCATCCTGGGACAGGTTTGAGGGTATGTCACCCTTCTTCAGCCAGGCTAGCTTGAATCCAGTAGCACAGTGAACAAGGGACCCATGTCTCGGCATACCCATCCCACTTAGGGCGAAAAGTGTTACAGCAAACAAATGATGGACGGAATGCTGACAATGCAAACATTCTTCAACAGCCAAAAGATCTCGGTTGAATCCATCGTTCTTTTGCCCACTGCGCCACCCCAGTTTGCACCCAGCCATATGCAAATCAGTCTTGACCCTGTGCCTCATGGGAACAGTCCAGACCCAACTGCAGGCCAGGTCCTCCCTGGACTGGAAACCAGCATCCTGGGACCGGTTTGAGGTTATGTCACCCTTCTTCAGCCAGGCTAGCTTGAATCCAGTGGCACAGTGAGCAAGGGACCAACGTCTGGGCATACACATCCCACTTAGGGCGAAAAGTGTTACAGCAAACAAATGATAAGCGGAATGCTGAAATGCAAACATTCTCCCCCAATCAAAAGACCTGGGTTAAATCCATTGTTTTTTTGGCCACTACGCCATCCCAGTTTGGACCCAGCCATATGCAAATCAGTCTTGACCCTGCGCATCATGGGAACAGTCCAGACCGATCTGCCAGGCTAGGTCCGCCCTGGACCGGAGACAAGCATCCTGGGACCGGTTTCATGGTATGTCACCCTTATTCAGCCAGGCTAGCTTGAATCCAGTGGCACAGTGTGCAAGGGACCCACCTCTAGGCATACCCATCGCTCTTAGGGTGAAAAGCGTTACAGCAAACAAATGATGGACGGAATGCTGACAATGCAAACATTCTCCCCCAGTCAAAAGATCTGGGTGATATCCATCATTCTTTTGCCCACTACGCCACCCCAGTTTGGAACCAGCCATATGCAAATCAGTCTTGACCCTGTGCCTCACGGGAGCAGTTCAGACCGAACTGCTAGGCCAGGTCCTCCCTGGACCAGAAACAAGCACATTGGGACCGGTTTCAGGGCATGTCACCCTTCTTCAGCCAGGCTAGCTTGAATCCTGTGGCACAGTGAGCAAGGGACCCACGTCTTGGCATACCAATCCCACTTAGGGCGAAAAGTGTTACAGCAAACAAATGATGGACGGAATGCTGACAATGCAAACATTCTTCCCCAGTCAAAAGATCTGGGTTAAATCCATCGTTCTTTTGCCTACTATGCCACCCCAGTTTGGACCCAGCCATATGCAAATCAGTCTTGACCCTGTGCCTCATGGAAACAGTCCAGACCAAACTGCCAGGCTAGGTACTCCCTGGACCAGAAACAAGCATCCTGAGACCGGTTTCAGGGTATGTCACCCTTCTTCAGCCAGGCTAGCTTGAATCCAGTGGAACAGTGAGCAAGAGACACACGTCTGGGCATACCCATCCTGCTATGGCCGAAAAGTGTTACAGCAAACAAATGATGGACAGAATGCTGAGAATGCAAACATTCTTCCCCAGCCAAAAGATCTGGGTTGAATCCATCGTTCTTTTACCCACTACGCCACCCCAGTTTGCACCCAGCCATTTGCAAATCAGTCTTGACCCTGTGCCTCATGGGAACAGTCCAGACCGAACTGCAGGCCAGGTATTCCCTGGACTGGACACAAGCATCCTGGGACCGGTTTGAGGTTATGTCACCCTTCTTCAGCCAGGCTAGCTTGAATCCAGTGGCACAGTGAGCAAGGGACCAACGTCTGGGCATACCCATCCCACTTAGGGCAAAAAGTGTTACAGCAAACAAATGATGGGCGGAATGCTGAAATGCAAACATTCTCCCCCAGTCAAAAGATCTGGGTGATATCCATCATTCTTTTGCCAACTACGCCACCCCATTTTGGACCCAGCCATATGCAAATCAGTCTTGACCCTGTACCTCATTGAAACAGTCCAGACTGAACTGCCAGGCTAGGTCCTCCCTGGACCAAAAACGAGCATCCTGAGACAAGTTTCAGGGTATGTCACCCTTCTTCAGCCAGGCTAGCTTGAATCCTGTGGCACAGTGAGCAAGGGACCCACGTCTGGGCATACCAATCCCACTTAGGGCGAAAAGTCTTACAGCAAACAAATGATGGACGGAATGCTGACAATGCAAACATTCTTCCCCAGTCAAAAGATCTGGATTAAATCCATCGTTCTTTTGCCTACTACGCCACCCATGTTTGGACCCAGCCATATGCTAATCAGTCTTGACCCTGTACCTCATTGAAACAGTCCAGACCGAACTGCCAGGTTAGGTCCTCCCTGGACCAAAAACGAGCATCCTGAGAAAAGTTTCAGGGTATGTCACCCTTCTTCAGCCAGGCTAGCTTGAATCCAGTGGCAAGGTGAGCAAGGGACAAACGTCTGGGCATACCCATCCCACTTAGGGCGAAAAGTGTTAGAGCAAACAAATGATGGACGGAATGCTGACAATTCAAACATTCTTCCCCAGTCAAAAGATCTGGGTTAAATCCATTGTTCTTTTGCCTACTACGCCACCCCAGTCTGGACCCAGCCACATGCAAATCAGTCTTGACCCTGTGCCTCATGGAAAGAGTCCAGACCGAACTGCCATGCCATGTCCTCCCTGGACCAGAAACAAGCATCCTGGGACCGGTTTGAGGGTATGTCACCCTTCTTCAGCCAGGCTAGCTTGAATCCAGTAGCACAGTGAACAAGGGACCCATGACTCGGCATACCCATCCCACTTAGGGCGAAAAGTGTTACAGCAAACAAATGATGGACGGAATGCTGACAATGCAAACATTCTTCAACAGCCAAAAGATCTGGGTTGAATCCATCGTTCTTTTGCCCACTGCGCCACCCCAGTTTGCACCCAGCCATATGCAAATCAGTCTTGACCCGGTGCCTCATGGGAACAGTCCAGACCCAACTGCAGGCCAGGTCCTCCCTGGACTGGAAACCAGCATCCTGGGACCGGTTTGAGGTTATGTCACCCTTCTTCAGCCAGGCTAGCTTGAATCCAGTGGCACAGTGAGCAAGGGACCAACGTCTGGGCATACCCATCCCACTTAGGGCGAAAAGTGTTACAGCAAACAAATGATGGGCGGAATGCTGAAATGCAAACATTCTCCCCCAATCAAAAGACCTGGGTTAAATCCATTGTTTTTTTGCCCACTACGCCATCCCAGTTTGGACCCAGCCATATGCAAATCAGTCTTGACCCTGCGCATCATGGGAACAGTCCAGACCGAACCGCCAGGCTAGGTCCGCCCTGGACCGGAGACAAGCATCCTGGGACCGGTTTCATGGTATGTCACCCTTATTCAGCCAGGCTAGCTTGAATCCAGTGGCACAGTGTGCAAGGGACCCACCTCTAGGCATACCCATCGCTCTTAGGGTGAAAAGCGTTACAGCAAACAAATGATGGACGGAATGCTGACAATGTAAACATTCTCCCCCAGTCAAAAGATCTGGGTGATATCCATCATTCTTTTGCCCACTACGCCACCCCAGTTTGGACCCAGCCATATGCAAATCAGTCTTGACCCTGTGCCTCACGGGAGCAGTTCAGACCGAATTGCTAGGTCAGGTCCTCCCTGGACCGGAAACAAGCATATTGGGACCGGTTTCAGGGCATGTCACCCTTCTTCATCCAGGCTAGCTTGAATCCAGTGGCACAGTGAGCAAGGGACCCACGTCTGGGCATACCAATCCCACTTAGGGCGAAAAGTGTTACAGCAAACAAATGATGAACGGAATGCTGACAATGCAAACATTCTTCACCAGTCAAAAGATCTGGGTTAAAACCATCGTTCTTTTGCCTACTACACCACCCCAGTTTGGACCCAGCCATATGCAAATCAGTCTTGACCCTGTGCCTCATGGAAACAGTCCAGACCGAACTGCCAGGCTAGGTCCTCCCTGGACCAGAAACAAGCATCCTGAGACCGGTTTCAGGGGATGTCACCCTTCTTCGGCCAGGCTAGCTTGAATCCAGCTGCACAGTGAGCAAGGGACCCACGTCTGGGCATACCCATCCCACTTAGGGCGAAAAGTGTTACAGCAAACAAATGATGGACGGAATGCTGACAATGCAAACATTCTTCCCCAGTCAAAAGATCTGGGTTAAATCCATCGTTCTTTTCCCTACTACGCCACACCAGTCTGGACCCAGCCACATGCAAATCAGTCTTGACCCTCTGTCTCATGGGAACAGTCCAGACCGATCTGCCACGCCAGGTCCTCCCTGGCCTGGAAAAAAGCATCCTGGGACCGGTTTGAGGTTATGTCACCCTTCTTCAGCCAGGCTAGCTTGAATCCAGTGGCACAGTGAGCAAGGGACCAACGTCTGGGCATGCCCATCCCACTCAGGGCGAAAAGTGTTACAGCAAACAAATGATGGGCGGAATGCTGAAATGCAAACATTCTCCCCCAGTCAAAAGATCTGGGTGATATCCATCAATCTTTTGCCCACTACGCTACCCCAGTTTGGAACCAGCCATATGCAAATCAGTCTTGACCCTGTGCCTCACGGGAGCAGTTCAGACCGAACTGCTAGGCCAGGTCCTCCCTGGACCGGAAACAAGCACATTGGGACCGGTTTCAGGGCATGTCACCCTTCTTCAGCCAGGCTAGCTTGAATCCTGTGGCACAGTGAGCAAGGGACCCACGTCTGGGCATACCAATCCCACTTAGGGCGAAAAGTGTTACAGCAAACAAATGATGGACGGAATGCTGACAATGCAAACATTCTTCACCAGTCAAAAGATCTGGGTTAAATCCATCGTTCTTTTGCCTACTACGCCACCCCAGTTTGGACCCAGCCATATGCAAATCAGTCTTGACCCTGTGCCTCATGGAAACAGTCCAGACCGAACTGCCAGGCTAGGTACTCCCTGGACCAGAAACAAGCATCCTGAGACCGGTTTCAGGGTATGTCACCCTTCTTCAGCCAGGCTAGCTTGAATCCAGTGGGACAGTGAGCAAGAGACACACGTCTGGGCATACCCATCCCGCTATGGCCGAAAAGTGTTACAGCAAACAAATGATGGACAGAATGCTGAGAATGCAAACATTCTTCCCCAGCCAAAAGATCTGGGTTGAATCCATCGTTCTTTTACCCACTACGCCACCCCAGTTTGCACCCAGCCATATGCAAATCAGTCTTGACCCTGTGCCTCATGGGAACAGTCCAGACCGAACTGTAGGCCAGGTATTCCCTGGACTGGACACAAGCATCCTGGGACCGGTTTGAGGTTATGTCACCCTTCTTCAGCCAGGCTAGCTTGAATCCAGTGGAACAGTGAGCAAGGGACCAACGTCTGGGCATACCCATCCCACTTAGGGCAAAAAGTGTTACTGCAAACAAATGATGGGCGGAATGCTGAAATGCAAACATTCTCCCCCAGTCAAAAGATCTGGGTGATAACCATCATTCTTTTGCCAACTACGCCACCCCATTTTGGACCCAGCCATATGCAAATCAGTCTTGACCCTGTGCCTCACGGGAGCAGTCCAGACCGAACTGCTAGGCCAGGTCCTCCCTGGACCGGAAACAAGCATATTGGGACCGGTTTCAGGGCATGTCACCCTTCTTCAGCCAGGCTAGCTTGAATCCAGTGGAACAGTGAGCAAGGGACCCACGTCTGGGCATACCAATCCCACTTAGGGTGAAAAGTGTTACAGCAAACAAATGATGAACGGAATGCTGACAATGCAAACATTCTTCCCCAGTCAAAAGATCTGGGTTAAATCCATCGTTCTTTTGCCTACTACGCCACCCCAGTTTGGACCCAGCCATATGCAAATCAGTCTTGACCCTGTGCCTCATGGAAACAGTCCAGACCGAACTGCCAGGCTAGGTCCTCCCTGGACCAGAAACAAGCATCCTGAGACCGGTTTCAGGGTATGTCACCCTTCTTCAGCCAGGCTAGCTTGAATCCAGCGGCACAGTGAGCAAGGGACCCACGTCTGGGCATACCCATCCCACTTAGGTCGAAAAGTGTTACAGCAAACAAATGATGGACGGAATGCTGACAATGCAAACATTCTTCCCCAGTCAAAAGATCTGGGTTAAATCCATCGTTCTTTTGCCTACTACGCCACCCCAGTCTGGACCCAGCCACATGCAAATCAGTCTTGACCCTGTGCCTCATGGGAACAGTCCAGACCAAAACTGCCATGCCAGGTCCTCCCTGGACCGGAAACAAGCATCCTGGGACCGGTTTGAGGGTATATCACCCTTCTTCAGCCAGGCTAGCTTGAATCCAGTGGCACAGTGAGCAAGGGACCCACGTCTGGGCATACCTATCCCACTTAGGGCGAAAAGTGTTACAGCAAACAAATGATGGACGGAATGCTGACAATGCAAACATTCTTACAAAGCCAAAAGACCTGGGTTGAATCCATCGTTTTTTGCCCACTACGCCACCCTAGTTTGCACCCAGCCATATGCAAATCAGTCTTGACCCTGTGCCTCATGGGAGCAGTCCAGACCAAACTGCAGGCCAGGTCCTCCCTGGACTGGAAACAAGCATCCTGGGACCAGTTTGAGGTTATGTCACCCTTCTTCAGCCAGGCTAGATTGAATCCAGTGGCACAGTGAGCAAGGGACCAACGTCTGGGCATACCCATCCCACTTAGGGCGAAAAGTGTTACAGCAAACAAATGATGGGCGGAATGCTGAAATGCAAACATTCTCCTCCAGTCAAAAGATCTGGGTGATATCCATCATTCTTTTGCCCACTACGCCACCCCAGTTTGGACCCAGCCATATGCAAATCAGTCTTGACCCTGAGCCTCATGGGAGCAGTCCAGATGGAACTGACAGGACACCTTCCTGCACATAAGCAATCCTGAGAGGCATATTCCTCTTTCTATGTGTGCTGCATAAAGCAGCAAGCACAGAAAGAGGAAGTAATGAGGCGAATTAAAGGTATTTCACCTCGTTATGCCTCTCATGGGAAGTAGTATTTGTTTGCCGCATTCCTTGGTTTACAAGGTCTAATAAAGAGTGAATGCATAAAAAACATTGGAGTTGCGTGGGAACACCCACTCACCTTCCAAGGGCAGAGTAACACAATGCAGTGATTTGCACTGCATTTGCATCACTCTTGCACTACGCTGCATGGTGCAAGAGCGACGTGAACCACATCATGAGTATGGCCCATAATGCCTAAATGCTGGCTGTGTAAAAGTGTAGGGAATAATTTTAAACTCTCATGTGAAAAGCTAATCCTTCTATAATTATATAATATAAAAAATAAAATAGTGTAAAAAAAATTAAAAATATATATTTATTTATATTTGTAACTATTTTAAATATTTTAATTTAACTTTACAATATTTCCAATGGTGTTTTGTTTCAACTCCTTATTCACATTATTTTCTACAGGATGGGATGGTGTCGCAGTACCAGCGCTTGGCCATATGCAGGGCTGGACCCACTAAAAAAGAGTCAGTTTCCACAAAAGTGCAGTTGTGTGAACGCTGAGAAGTAGTAAACTTACTCAAAAGTGTAAATGTATTCAGAGGTGTAAGATACCTTTGTGAACTAGCCCCAAGAGTACGTCACTGACTGTTGTGAAGTCTTCCAGACGTGGATTCTTTCACCGAGGGAAGAAGAGGCGCTGTATGTCTATATATGGAATACAAAAATAGCAACCTGCAATAATATAGGCTGACTTGCACAAACGCATAAAGGTAAGCACTTATTGTGTTGTGTAGATTTACTATTATAATACCATGTCTACTAATCTTGATAATACTCACAAGTCAATATCTTGTAGGTTGAGATTTAAAAGCCGATATTCTGATACCATACCTCCTGGGACCTGAAATTGAATTTTGAGAAGTCCACTTGTACTAAAAAAGGTTATCTAGAGTAAGAGGATCAAGTCTTGTAGCCTGCAAATTGTCTTCATATTACCAATACAATCAAAATAGTTAAAAAAAATTAGGACTTACAAACTTTCTCTCCTAAAAGACCGGGACAAAGTGCTATATTAACCTCATGCGACCTCTGTTTCTTCATCTGAGCTTTTTTTCCCCACAAGAAAAAGTTTGGGGGTTAGCTTAGAAGCTACATCATGTCTGGTCAATCGATATATCCCTCCTCATGGAGTACTGTCCTTGTTGATCTTTTAGTCTTGCGCCCTTTTCAACCTCAAGAAAAGTTCCTAAATCTAAAGATAAAATATTTCAGCAAAAATTATCAAGCTGCCGAGGTGATATCTCAACTGCCATGGTATATAGCGTTCAAAAGGGTACCTTGGGATCTTCAGTTATGATGTTGTCGCCACAGGGGAATTATGGCTACTCTTTTAGATGATACTGAAAATCTATTTGACTTATGGTATACAGATCAGACAGACATTTTTATTTCATTTGGCAAAAGCTTCTGGCACTATGGACAACGGATATTTTCTGGTTGGTCTGAAACAATCTATTGGCTTTACTAAAAATTTGTTAGATTGGGGACACTCCATTATAGACGGCAGAGGTCAGCGTGCCCAATTTATATGAGCCTTGTCCCCTTTGTATATATGTCCATTTGGCTCGATTGGACAGCCCCATGGTGTATAAGGTCAATTTTACAGCAATTATCCCAAAATTGTATAGGGCTTGCACTGTCAGTGGTTGGTGCTGCCTTGGTTATGGAAACAATGGTTGCATCTACAATGGAGGCAACACCATATTGAAGTCCTGCTTCTTTGATGCACTAATTCTCAGAACAATCTCTTGAGATGCCCTATCTAGGGGATATTTTCAAGTTGAAGCTACCTTTTGAACAATACTTAAATTCAGCTGTAAAGGCTACATATTAATATATGTTCCAACTAAGAAGGTCATGCTACTTACTGAGCATCAAATCTAGAATATAGAATATTCCAGGGGGAGGCAGTAGTTATTTCGTGTCTGGAATATGGGTTGTCATTTCATTTCAAAACTTCAGCTAGACTACTTAACGTGCAGTTGGTACAAAGTAAGGCAATAAGGGTCTTCTAGCTAAACAAAGTTGGAAATATTTGACTCTGTGGTGAAAAAAAGGCTGGGTGGCTTAGGTTACCAGATCTACTAATAACTGGTAAATATATATTTAAATTAAAATCGATGAAGGTGCCTTTCCCAGCATAACTGTCGGCTGTGTGTTGTCAAACTGAATGGTAGTGCTGTGCTCCAAATCAAATTACAAACTACTGGGGGCCAATTAAGTGAAGTCTAGATTTAGTGGCAAAGTAGTAAAGAAAGAATTTTGAACACCATTTCTTAAGACCTGATGGATGCATCATCTTTTTAAGGTCTTGGAGATGCTTGGACTCAGTGGTTTATTTGAGTCAGCCCCATTCAGTCATTGCTTCATTTGATTTAGCCTTCTTCAGCTGTTTCTTAAAAAAAATGTCAGTCACATTTTGGATCAGTCTAGATGAGTATGCCATTCTAACCATTAGCTATTGTCTATTAGACATGCTAGTTCACCTGCTAAAGAGTGCTTCTAATTGCACTGCATGGACGGTCAAGTAGGTATCCATACAAAGCAATGGAGGTGCATTATTGCTCCTAAAAGTGTTTCACACTCCTGTAAATGCTACTTCAGCAGTGTTTTTTCACCCAGATAGATTTTACATTTAAACGTGTTTTTCCTCCTAAATGTGATTTGTGGTCAGAGAAGTGTTTCCACGCTTATGTTGACATTGTGCAAAAGATGATTTTTTGCTTCAATACAATTTTAAAACTAACTGGAATACCACAATGCTTGCTACCCTGCGTTAATGGTGACTTTGCAACTAAAAGTGATTTTGCACCTAAGCGTCAGTTTAGCAAATAAAAGTTATATGTGCTTCCAACTGTGATGTTGCAACTGAATGTGATTTAGAAGAAAACTGATATCATAAAGTGTTTTTGTAGGTGATTGGTGCTCATAATAGTTTTTGAAACTCATTTCATTGATCATTTTTCCTCTGATGTCACCTCCATTACTAAATTGGTTAAAAAGAGGGTACCGTTTGCTTGGACACAGAAGCAAGACCATGCTTTTTAGGATTTGAAAAAGGCCTTCACTAGCACCCAAAACCTGTTTAATCCAAACTCATCTAACCCATTCATAGTTGAGGCAGAAGCCTCTGATGGGGCTATTGGAGCATTTCTTTCTCAGCTGGATTCAGAGAATGGCCAATTGATTATTGTTGCTTATCAGTCCTTGAAATGGTTACCAGCTGAAACAAATTACACCAGAGTGGAAAAAGAGTTGCTGGCTAGTTAACAGGCTTTCAAGGAATGAAGACATTATTTGCTTGGAGCCAAATTTCCTGTTCCAGTTTTTAACGACCACCATAA
Organism: Triturus cristatus; assembly: GCF_964204655.1. NCBI lineage: Eukaryota > Metazoa > Chordata > Amphibia > Caudata > Salamandridae > Triturus > Triturus cristatus. The sequence continues at coordinate 127,412,019 of NC_140592.1, read as the reverse complement.
CCTCTAGTTTCTCAGGTGTGTCTGAGCACAGTCACCCAGGCAATTAAGGTGGACCTCGTTCTTTGCGGAATTTGATTTCATTATCATCTTTCATCCTGGAAGTGATAACCAAAAAGGAGAAGACTTATCCTGTTACTACCTTGATGAGACAGAAACTATCAATCAACCACCACCCATAATTGCCCAATAACAGATTATTGGAATAACTGACACAGCAAAAGTCCTTGATTATATAAAAAAAGACATGTCTATAAAAAAATGAATAATCTGGAAATCTCTGGATTCAACTAGTGAGATTTGTAACAAGCTACCTTTCCAGGATAATAAACCTTTTATACCAGTTAAGACCTTGCAATTCAAGGTTCTTCAAAGGTCCATCCATTAGCTGGACACAATTTCTGGTGGCCAGTCTGGAGACAAGATGTTTTCACCTATGTTCAGAAATGTGACATTTGTAGTCAAGCCAAAACAGACCACTGAAAAAAGAATTGACTTTTACAACCCTTACCCACTCCTATCCAAATCTGGGAGGATATTTCCTTGAATTTCATCACCCGTCTCTCTGAGTATCATGGTAAAACTACTATTCTCGAAGATAGTCCACTTTATAGCCTGTAAAGGACTTCCTTCTGCTGGTGACACTGTGACCCTGGTAGTAAATTGTGTGGGCCATCTTCATGGGCTGCCCAAGACTGAGGCCCTCAATTTACTTCCGGTTTCTGAAAAATAAGTGTATTGGCTTGAAAATCCAATCTTATCTTTCCAAGAGTTTCCATCCAGAAACAAAAGGCCAAACTGAGCGGGTTAATCAAGAGTTGAAGAAATACCTTTGTTGCTTCACCCTCAGGTCTAATTTCTCATGGGTAGAGTTATTGTGGAAACTGAGTTCGCATACAACTACTTGTATCATGCACCACTTCCCATGTCACCATTCAACGAAAACTATGGATATCATTTGGGGTACATACCTTTAGTACAGCTTTTACATCAGAGACAGTTCCATTCCTAGTCTCGCACTGCACCGCAAACACATGGTGTATCTAGCACAGACAATGCATCGCAATATCACAAAGGCCAAAACTCAGTACAAATAGGTCGCTGACCATTGTCGACAGCCTGGTCCTACTTACCCACCTTGAGAAAAAGTGTAGCTCTCTGCAAAAAATGTAACCTTCACACACAGTCATCATTCTCACCCACATTTCATTGGGCTGGGAAACTTTCGGAACTGCATGGCCAGCGCCACGTGTACCAGAAGTCCGCAAGCGTAACCACACTTGCCTGAACAATGCATTTGCCTAAACAATGCATGTTTGTTGTTAAGGCAAATGTGCTCTAGTTTTCTGGATGGGCAGGGACTTGAAAAAGGAACAGAAGCGTTGGAACTGGAAGTGGACATGGACAGGTAAGTTGGGCTGGGGCCGGTTCTGGGGGTCGATGGCAAGTTTTTAGAGCTACGGGAGTGGGAGGAGTTCAGGGTACTTTTAAGGAGGGGGCACATTTTAGGGCTCGGGTCAGGAGGTCACTATCGGGGGGTCGGTGGCAAGTTTTTAAGGCTCAGGGAGGAGGTCAGGGTACTTTTAAGGAGGGCCAAGTTTTTAGGGTTCAGGGCAGGAGGAGGGGGTTGGGGTAGTTTTAAGGGCTAGATTTGGGGGAGTATTGAAGGAATGGGGCATTTTTAGGGCTCTGGGCGGGGGGCAGGTAGTGGGTTTGTAATTTAGGGATTTGGGCAGGGCAGGTAGGGGGTATATAATTTAGGATTAGGGCAGGGGAGGGTGGTCGGAGTAGTGGCGAATCTAGCAGTGCATACACCTTTGCCATTCATGCCTTTACCACGAAATTGTGTGTTAAAGGCATGTGTGGTAGATTAATCCAGTTACATTTATGCTTAAACTGCCCCACCTGAATGTGCTCTGCCAGCTCAGCTTTGGTGCTAGCAGAACCAGCACAGAGTGACGCAGGATGACACATTGTGCAACAGCTCCGCATTGTAACAGCCGCTGTATAAGCACAGCCGCTGTGCTAAGCATCTCCAACGCAGGATCTTGCAGTTCCTCAAAACCACCGCTGCATGATGTATCTTCCCCGCAAGACCTCACATCACAGCCCCGCAGCCCCTTGGAAGCGCCGCTACAAAATGCATCCTCAACACAGAACCTTGTATCGCGGCCCCAAAGCTCCTTGGAACTGGAGTTGCTTGATGTATCCTCAATGCAGGACCTCGCACCCGCCACTGTGTAATGCATCCTTGATGCAGGACCTGAAATTTGGACATTTAGGTGTGAAATAATTTATTAAAATGTACTTTGTTTTCTTTAATTGGTGTGGAATTTTTCTGGTGTTGTATTCTCATTTTCTCATTTTGTTTGTGTTTTGCATAGCATCGCCTCTAAGTTAAGCCTGACTGTTTTTGTGCCAAATTGCCTGAAGGATAAGCGCAGGTTAATTTGGGGTTTTCTTGTTTTTCACCCTGACCAAAATTGTGGTTGCACCTTAAGAAGGTTTTCGCCACCCTCAGCCAGTAACCCACTTGTCTCACAGAACTTAAAAGTGATGTTGTGCGTAAATGTGTTTTTGCAGCTAAGTTTGTGAATACACATTGAGTAGATGGGGATCGGATGTTCTCCAGATCCAGGAAAGACCATTACCGTAGGGGGAGGATTTACTTGGTCTGTTAAATTCTTACTATTCAAAGTTATTCACTTGGAAATACGAAAACAGCATTTAGAGCACAGATTTCCTCCTACTTTGACTTTTTTCCTAGTCTTTTCCCTTTGATGCATTCTAAAAGATTTGACCAGTCAAAATTTGTCAGGGAAAAAAATGAGGGTGTAATTATTATCTTACAGTTCAAAATTAGGGCCTTATTGTGTTTTTTGATTCCAGTGTTTTCACACACCTGTAGATGTTGCACTAAGGATGACTTTGCACAGAAATGTGTTTTTATATCTGAATATGTTTTCCCTCTCCTTGTGATTCTAAATTCGGTGCCATGAATCTTTTAATGATTGTGTACTTTTATGTGGTTCTGCATCTATTTGTGAATTTACTTTTACATTTTATACCACAACACTTCTTATTTTTTACCAATTGTGATTTTGCACCTAAATGCCATTTTGCACACCTGATATTCATGCTCCTAAATAGTGGTGGCTCCTCCGTTAAGGCACAGGAGCGTCGCCCCATTGCTTTTCAGCAGTGTGAATAAAGGAAAAGAATTATATAATTTGATTTTTCTTGCTGCAGTAGCTATACGGGGCGTGGCCGCTCTGCTCTCAGAGCTGGTCGAGGAGTGGTGAGCACTCTGTAAGTATGTATTAATGTTTGGCCGGCCGTCATGCACACATTGCATGTTCTCCACTCCGGCTGCATTATAGTCTGGGTGGAGAAAATGGGCAAGCTTCCTGCTCCATTAGATGTTGCGCTGAGATTGATTTTGCAACCAAATATTACTTTGTATCTAAGGGCTGAGTTAAAAATTGTGCAGCACTGGGTAGGATTTAGCAGACAGTAAATTTGCATGGAAATATACAATTACTATGCAATAAATCTGCCCAGAACTGTGTAATTATGAGTTAGACACCATGCAGAGAGGAATCACCATATCGGTCAGTATTTCTGGCTGTACAACCATGGAGAATTTCCAATTCTATGAGGTTTAATGCATGCATTTACCACCTGCTCTAAGGAGGTGGTAAATGTATCCTGTGGACTCTGTCTAGGGTGATGTATGAGTGAGGGTGGTGAAAGAAGCAGGGGATGGAAGGGGCACATTTTGCTAGCAAGGGAAGCATTTTATCCTTCCCTCATTATATAACAAGCATTTGCAATGCAATAGGTCTCGCATTTATACGAGTTTGAGCTATTGGCATTGTAAATGACAGTGCCTTTTATTTATGTTTTAAAAAAACCAAACTTAAATAAAAAGCATTGTCATTTACACTGCCAATAGCTCAAACTCGTATAAATGCGAGACCTATTGCATTGCAAATGCTTGTTTTTATACCTTGCGCAATAATTTTACTTTAAGTTTCGGTTTCAATTCTCCGTTGCCGATCTGGGTAATAAAGCTTTCTAGTTTGGGATGTTTCAAACGTGCTGGGTCCATACGCACAACGTTTTCATGCAGATGCATAACTCAGCCTCCAGTTTAACGTGTGTTGTTAATAAAAACGTTGTGACGCTGTGTGGTGTCCTGTGGCATGTTCACTAATGTGATACAACAGTGCGCCCTGAGCGTCACATTAACAATGGGATAATCTGACGCGTGACACAAAAAGTAGCTGAAAGCGGGCACACATTGTTCATGCTTCATTAGGTATGCCCTGTGCCTGAGAGTGCTGCGTTACAGGCAGCATTTTTTTACCTCCTCCATCTCATGCTAACGTCGCCAATAGAAGTACAGACAGCAGCAGAATGTTCTCTGGGTCTTCTCTCAGGTGAGCATTGAGAACTCCTCGTCCTTAAGCGCGGAGCGCTTTTGAGGATAGCGCAATTTAAGAACTTTAATTTAACAAGGAGCTTTCGATTCTTAGTGTAGACAAAGTTCCCGTTTGAGAGTTCTGGACACAAAACTGACGTGAAGTTCTGAGGCATTGGGTGTGGGCGGCCTGATGAGACGTTCGAGGGCGCCACATGTGGTAGCAGGGCTCTGTGTTTTGTTAATTGTAATGGCGGATTTAAGGGGGAAGAAAAGTGAGTTTTCTCTGCATGCATAATAAACAGGCCAATGAGTGTCTGTTGGCTGCTGACGGGGGTGTGTGTGGGGGGGATGGAGGGGTGGTGTTTTGTAGCTGAGAGGAAGGGGTCACATCAAAGCGGCCGTGCGGCCCGCGAAAGTGAAAGCAAACGAGTGCTTTCAGGCCTCCAAATGGTGCGCGCGCCCGGCCGACGCACATGCACTGTATTTGGAGGCCTGAAAAGCCACTGTTTGCACTTCCAAAACTCGCTTACTATAAGTCTCGCCAGAGCAGCGCTAAAGCGCTGTCTCAGGCGAGACCTAAAAAACGGGAATGAGGCTTGACTGCTGTTGCAGCCAAACTCTCCTGTAATTTTTCCAACTGTTTTAGCCGCTGGAAAAAATCTAGTCAGCTTATTTCACACCTAGAAAAAACAGGAGTAGAAAAACTGACAACTAATAATCAGGTGGAGCGAATGTATCAATATTAGTCCACATGACTTGTAATAGGGCCCTTAAAGTGATTCTGCAACTGAATGTGGTTTCCTCCAAAATTAGTGCTGGAATAACCCTCAGAGTATAAATTCGCTTTCATCCATTCATCCATTCATTCATTTAAATGAGATTTGTGTTTCTAAAAGTGTTTCCATACTCCAAAGGATGTTGCACGAAGGAATACTTTGCACCTAAATGTGATTTGGCTCCTAAATGTAATACCATAATCCTACTTACTTTATAGTAAGGGTGATTGTACAACTGCAGGCGCTTACCGGGCACTTCAAAATTATAAATCTAAGAGGAACACCACTGCATGGGTGTGTTCCACACAGAGATTTCACCTGCTGTAAGCAGATGAAGTCTTTAAGTGAAAAACAGGTGTTAAACATGTCAAAATCAAAAAGAGAAATCAGAATTCCACATGTTATTCCCCCATGAAATGAAATCCCTGGTATCTCCTCCCACCAGAAATGATGAAGACAACTAATAGCAGGAATTCTGGAAGAGCAAAATAACTGGGATTATTATTGGCCCCTGTAATGAGGGCCTTAATGTGATATCTTTCTACAGTATTTTCTCTCGTACTTATCGATATCACATGGCAGCATTTTTCAATTGCTCCATCACCAGTCTGCTCTTCAAGATCAACAGCTTACACAGTTTTCATGTGATCATACTATTGCCACCAAAGCTAAACCAATCTGAGCTTCCATCAGACCCGCTTCTAGATTGCAGGTAACAACACCTCAGATCGCTTAGGCAAAACCACTCTCAAAGGTCACTGGCAATGCGCCCGGATTGCCAATCTGAAAACCACAATCAATGTAAATACCGTAGTCTGAACATACAATCTTGTACGATACAAATCACACAATATTGTACCAAAAAAGCTTTTTTTCCTCTTTGTTTCAAAGAACACATATGGAAAAATAAATTAGCTTACATGAAGCAAGAAGTTCATTTTTTTTGGAGGAAACAGATCCCATCTCCTTGCTAAATCTGAAGATGTTTTGCAGAAGATACAAAAGAATGCTATAGTATTATGCCTAAAACAATAACAAAACAGTAGTATGGGATGTGAGCTTCAATGCATTCTGCAAATCCATGCTCGTCTTTGAGAAATCTAAGGATAGCCCTCTTCCTGTCCATAATCAAAAAGTGGGATATGTTTATATTAATTTATAATCCTAGGTGTTTGTTTTACGACAGAGACAAATGTATGTTTTCTTTAGGCTAGATGCAGATCCTGAGGGGCAGAGAGCCTGGAATCCGGTCTGATCCAAATTCGGAAATTGAATTTTATTAATAAATCCTAACTTCCCTGCTTCAGTAATCCCTGGTTTTAGCGGTTATTCTTAACTGTAATATTCCCAATTTCACACATAGAATACAGGAAGAAATGTATAACTACGCCAATAAAAGAATAACTTGCAGATGGTTATTTTCTTACAAGGCAGCCTGTAATCGGAAAGTAAGACTAGGAGATAAAATAACACAATGCTTTGCCAGAGGAGTATTTACATATTTCTATCATGAGAGGTAGAAGCAGACAAATTACAGAATACAGTTCATGAAGGCAGATTGGATGTTATAAGTCATTTTAAATTCATCCACAATGACAGAAACATTGGATGCAGGAGCTTTGGAATTTGAGGATTGATAAGAATTGATCAGGTGACCTATATGACACTGAGGGTACAGGGGGACACAAGCGAGATAACAGAGTTCTACACTGAATAACCAAAACTGGAGTTTAAGGTTATGATGGCATAAGTGAAGGAGTAATGCAGGGGCCTATTCAAAAAGATAAATACACAAGTGTATATCTATTCACATGTATATTTACTACTACACCTAGGTGTAGCTGTGCACTTTTATCTCTTGTCATAATGTCCAAACATAGATGTACATTTAGGTGTAGACTTACATACACCCCCTCAAATCAGGTTACTACTAGTAAACTGAACATGTAGATGATGCTCACCACCACTGTAGTGAAGATCTCCCTATGGGACACTATGGGGAATATAATTAAAGTGTATTTTGTATTATAAAATATGACTAATAATACTTTAATGTGAAATAATAATGTAAGTTAATTTTAAAGATTTATGTTTAAGCTTGAACTAATCAAATAAAATGTTATATCACATTAAATTATCAAATGAAAGGTGTATTTAATAATTAGCGTATCTAAATATTAATTTATAAATAAATCATATTTTTATTTTTCAACAATTCCCACCCTACCTCTGAAGTTCAACAGTTATGGTTATGAACAGACATAATACAACTCACGCTGCCTGCCATGCACAATATGCATACTAACCAATAGCATAGACACACCAACAGTTAACAGGAGGACTGATTTGATGTAAATCTGTTCAGTAATTTTGAAGAAGTTAAGGTTGAAAAGTTATGAATATTGGCAGTGGCAGAGCAAGGTTTTCTATATCTCAATCTTAGGGTGTAATAATTAAATAACTCATGTCACTGGTTGTATGAACCGTTGTTTGTCAACAAGGAGAAATGAAAAGGAGCAAACATCTACGTCAATCCAATCACATGTTAAATCGTTAATGCCTTTTTGTAGAGTCAATAAAGAGAATGTGTGTGAGTTAAAGGGTTTTATTTTCAATTAATTTAAAGTGTAATCATGTATTCATTAAGGATTAGGACCCAATTACCAGTTTGCCGGTCCTGGAGTGGGCCACCACCGCCCCGCTCCACGACTGCCAAAGAGTGCTGCCGGCCACCCACCAGATTCTGAGTTTTTCATGGTCTGGCGGGCAGGCGGTGTGGAAGCCCTACAGCAGTGCCTTTCAAAGGCACCTATGTATGCCTTCAAATGTATGCCTTCGAAAGGCACAGCCACAGGACCGCCATAGCATGTTCCGGCAGGGCACGGACTGTGAAGTCTATGCTGTGCTGGACCTGGGGGTGCATGCACACATAGGGGCACAACAGGTGCCCCCCTGCATGCACCTCCATTCATAGGCCCCCCTTTGTTTCAAGATCACCATCAGTTTCACGGAGGAAGAACCTCCATGACACCGCTGGTGGCCCTGAAACTCATAATATGCATGGTGGTGACAGGGCGGCACCACCAGCATACTGTGAGCCTGACCTCAATAGGACAGCCATTGATAGTGGTTCCCTGTCGGTTGTAGAAGTGCAATGGCGTTCCCACTGGTGCGAGGGTGGCTGGACCCCCATAAGTCTGTCAGTCTTCGGACCGCCAGACTCGTAAACAGGCCCTTAGTCCATTAAGTATCAGCATTAAAATGGACATTTTCCAATAATTCACACATAAACAAAAGTTAAAATTGAATATTAGTCAAGATGATAGTAAAAGTTGTAACAATACAGCAAGTGTGTGCCTAAAAGGAAGTTGCTTAATCTAGATGTATTGGAATAAGGTAAAAATAAAGTGCTAATTCAGATACTCAATAAAGAGTTCTGATGGGAGAGTCAATGCATGAGCTTAAAGCCTTTGCATGTCAAGTTGGAAAGTATTCTCATGAATCATCCTTACTGTTGCCTCCTCTACGTCCGATAAGAGCCTAACTATCAGTTCTTTAATACAAAATAAGTGCCTATTCTCTAACTAACATAAGGATTCTAGAAAGTTAAAACATCTGCAGCAAAAGAGTAGAAAACATCTCAGGGAAAATAACAATTCAACGTAAGAACAGGCCTTTGAATGTTAATGCATTTTCAGTTAACTTGCATCAACAGTTAAACTAATTTAAACTAGTACATATTTAATTCACTTGCAGGCCTATAACATTTGAGTATGATTACCTACTACAAAATGTTGTGCATAGCATATGTGCTATATAAATGTAGGCTTTTGCACATTTTTGATAAAAAGCGTTTTTGTTTGGAAGAGCACGATTTAAAAAAATTAAGCAATTGGAGAAGGATTTGAAAAAATAAATCAATTGGTCTAAACAGTTGTTCTTGCTGGCAGACATCTTGCTCCCATGGGAGCCAAAACACTGTCACTGCAGCTTGTTCTGTTCAGTATCAGAAATGGTGCATACACCATTACAGGACACAGAGACTCAATTCTAGGCCTGGGCAAAAATTTCGTTCCGTTCGCGGAAATTGCGATAATTTGGCATTTTTGCGTTCCGCGGAGAGCGCGAAAATGTCAAAAATTCCGGTTTCCGCAGCTTGGCGATAATTTGTTTCTTGCTCGCGCTGTAAAATGATACATTCTCGCGCGCGCGCGATCGCCTTACCTGAATCCCTGCGTTCGCCGACAAGTTTTCTTGATCCGGTCGCGTTCTCCATGAGATGTTGTATTGTTTTTAGCCATTTGCGCTGTCTCGCGACAGTTCGCGCCCGCAGTGACGTCATGCGTCGCGCGATCACGTCTTTCTTCTCGCGATCATGCACCGCGAGAACAACTCAAAACAAGATGGCCGCGCCCGCAAGCAACCACATGGGTAAGTTGGCGACCCGCAACCATGCAGAAAATCTCGCGAACATGCCGGAAAAAAACTTCCGCATCTTCGCGATATTTCTGCTTGTTTGCGATAATTTTAAACATTCTCGCGATAATTTGCGAAGGTTAATTCCGCAAATTCCGCCCACCCCTACTCAATTCCCATGACCTATGTTTGCATTAAAAGTAAAGTGGAAGGGCACAGGTTAGAGGTTCCCTGAACACCTGGCATTTGTGGGGATTCTAGAATGATACCCCCAGGCCAAAGTTCATCAGAAAACATTTTATTCCTGTTCATCACTTCTGTGTGAGTCTCATGGACGTTCCCTACTGGCTCTGGTGAGGGTCTTATGGGATTGGGAAAATATTAAATGACCTAATATGAGGGCATGCATTCAGTATTACACCTGTTGCTCTGTACAGAGATCTTTGTGGACTGGGCCAGTAAAACCCTACTAAGTACAGCCTTCAACCTGTAGTGAGGTCTTTCCGGGCAAACTAGTCCCTCACCAAATTCTTCTATGCACAACCCTTATACTGTACAGAAGTATTTGTGGACAAGCCAGTCCCTCACCAAAACATACCATGAACAGCCGTCATCCTGTATTTAAGTCTTTGAAGACAGGTCAGTCAATCACCAAATCCCACTATGCACAACCTTTGCCCTGTGCAGAAGTCATTGCGAACTGGCTAGTCCCTCACCAAACCATAATATGCACAGCCTTCCCCCTGCTAGAGTTCGTTGCAGACAAGCCAGAGCTTCACCAAAGCCTACTATGCACATTCTTCACCTTGTATAGAGATCTTTGTGGACAGGCCAGTCGCTCATCAAACCCTACTACACAAAGCCTTCACTCTGCACAGAGGTGGTTGTGGACAGTTCAGGCCCTCGCCAAACTCTACTAGGCACCAACTTCACCCTGAATGGAGATCTTTGCAGATAGGCCAGTCCCTCACTAAACCTGCAATGTAGAGACTTTGCCCTGTGCAGATGTGTTTGTGGGCAGGCCAGTCCCTCACCAAACACTACTGCACATAGCCTTCACCCTGTATAAAGGTCTTTCTAGACAAGACAGTCCTGTACTAAACCCCACTATAACCCTGTTCAGAAGTCTTTCTGGACAGGGCAGTCCCACACCAAACCCTAATGCACACTGCCTTTACCCTTTATAGAGGAGTTTGTGGAAATTCCAGTTCGTCACCAAACCTCACAGTGTTTTCACCTTGTATAGAGTTATTTGTGGACCGGCCAGTTCCTCGCCAAACCCTACTATGCACAGCCTTTGCCCTGTATAGAGTTGTGTGAAGACAGGCCAATCCTTCACCAAGCCCTACTATCCACAGTCCATGCCCTGAACAGACATGTTTGTGGACAGTCTAGTCCCTCACCAAACCCTACTTCACCTTGTAGAGAGGTGTTTGTGGGTTGACAGGCCAATCCCTCTCCAAACCCTATTAGGCACATCCTTTGCTATGTGCCGAGGTCTTTGTGAACAGGCCAGTAGCTCACCAAGTGCGTCTAAGCACAGCCATTGCACTGAACAGTGGGTTTTGCAGAGATCAGTTTCTCATCTATATTATTAACAAATAGTTTAATTGTACTCATGGGATTTTCACAGAACTGGGGTAAATACCCTAAAAAAGCTGTGAGTTTCCCAGTGCCCTCTCACATGACTCCCACAGGAGTAAGAAAATATGTTTAAAAAAGCAGTTTAAATAAAAAATAATAGTTTCATTGGGAGTTAGGTTGGCTCTCAGAGGGCAAATTGTGTTAATAGTAGTGTGTTCACAACTGCTGTGAAATGAACTCCATCTCAATGGTGGTCATCAGGCATGTCAAAGGGAATGTTATGGTGGCATAGTGAGCTGGTCCCATGGTCAGAGAAATGTCAAAATTGCTTTGTTGACATGTTTCCAGGATTTCTCAATCTTTGTGCAAAATTGGCTTGACCATTGCCACTTCTGCCTTTGACAGATGTTTGAATAAACAAAGGTGGTATGAGATAAGAGAGTCATCAAGTGTGCTAAGGCTTCCTTCATTTGAATTTCGAGTTCAACTCCTGTAATTATGCCCAAGTCATTGCCACCACAGTGGACAAACATCAGGTCAGGGTGCTCCAATTTGAAATGCTTCCACCAATAGGTAACAGTTGATGCAATTTCATCTCTGTGGCTGATCCAAGTAATATCCACTTGGAGCAATCCAAGATCCCAGTCAATTCCACAATTTCCAGCATGTTCTCCAGGCCAGAAGACAACACTGTGGCCCACAATCCACACTCAAACCATCATTCCAGTACGCTGAGCAGGACACAGTAGGAGTCAGCAGCAGAATGAGAAATATTGTTTAAGAGCATGCAGTTTGGGAAGTGAAAAAATGTTTTCCAGTAGATCTGTGACTGGTCATTGTTTCCGTGGTAAAATAGTAATTTGGGCAGTTAGTAACTGTTATTTATTTTCCAAATTCTGAAAAAAAGTTAGAGCCTTCACCTTGTAGAGGGGTCTCAGCTTACAGGCAAGGACCACGGTATTTGGACAAAATATCGGAAAAAAATATTGTGATACAAACATATTGTGTCAAGAATATTGGGGTATCAAAAATATAATCTGCAGGAATATTGAATGTAAAAATTACATTTTTAGTGTTGTTTTTAATATCGTAATAAATATCAATGTAGAAAATATTGTTGTATGTAATATTATTTGTAAGTGTTGTATGCCTTCCCCAAATTGGTTCAGATTGGATTAAAAATAGTAAATGTCACACCTATAGTGTCTCACACCTTTCTTAAAGTGGCTAGATTGGAGTGGGAATAGTAAATGCCACCCCTTTAGTGTCTAAGAATTTTTCGTATCATTCATGTTAGCGTGTGATTCTTAAAGTTTAGATTTTGTATTCTGAAATGTTGTATAGGTTTTTTTTTGTATGTAGCCGAAATATTTTGAGTTATTTTAGTGGTATTTTTATAATAAAAAAGCTTGGTGTTTGTTTGCAACAAAAAATAATATTAAAAATCTTTTTGTAAAAGAACATGACACATTATTCTAATTTTATTTATGTTTCTGAAGTGTATATTTTGTTTATTTTTTCATTTTGAATCACATATACTTCATGTTTAAAATTATAAGTTATATAAAGTTAAGTAAACACATTTTTTTTTATTAGTAAAAACATGTACATTATATTTCAATACTATTGCATGTTGTATATTTTCAGCTTTTGTTTTCCATTGTTTAACAGATTTTTAACATTTCTAAAGTTTTGATATCCATTTTACGTTAACCAATTTTTTTCAGTATACATTTAATTATTGTATATATTTTATGCTGTTATTTAATTTATACTTTATTTTACCTTATTTCATAAGATTTTTGACATCTTTTACATGTTTAATAATTTTTTACATTTTTGTATCAATTTATTCAACATCTTTTCAATATTTCACATTCATTTCTATCGGGAAATAGCTTTTTTTTTAAAGATAATTTAGAGGCCATTTTCTTTGCCACTTTTTTCTATTTTCTAACCTATTTGTGCATTTGTTAGTCTATTTTCCTAGAACCACATCACTGTAAGGTGCTGCTGTTCTTTGGAACAGGTAAGTCCTTTTTTTTAACACAAAGTTCATAGCATTTTGTTTAGATATTACAGTACACACAGCATTGACTAGCAGGCAAACAGCAATGATGCAGAAAAGATTGCTTAGATCCGCAGTCAAATTAAAGATAGTACAGAATATACCACAACATTGCAAACAAGAAAAACAATGAACTCTATCCCCACAAGCTTCCTAGCCTATAGCAATGTCACCTTAGCTATGAAATCTAAATATACAGCAACACGTGCAAAGATTGCTAACAATGATATAAACATGTGAGGGAAGACAAAAAAGGTACACCATATCTGAACAGGCAGGGGACAGATAACGGACCCAGCTAAGCCACCACCATAGATGGCATCCAAAAGAGTACTCTCAGAAACATTGACCGATTCACTGGGTGCACGGGGGTCAGCAACAAGGTAGCACCCACTCCGGAATTGTTGAACATGTGCACAGGTCGGCTAGTCCGGTGCCAGATCCTGCAACTTAAACCCTTCTAAAAGAGCATCCCATTCCATGGAAATTGGCTTTTTGCGGAGGCCACAAAACTCCTCTCGCTGGAGAGTGTTGCTCTCCACATGTCCCCAGTGGGCCACCTCAACTCACTATTTATTTTACCTCGGGCCATAGGAGATTTCCAGTGTCATGTTATAAGCCCTTTTGCCAGCAATAGTGCCAAATCAGCAAATCTCAATGTCACCTTGGAACCAAGTGGCCATGTATGGAGACCAAGGACATACTGTGCTGTTGTGGTCCATTGATCCAACCCCATAACTTGTGACAAGGCCAATGTCTCTACTGCCCAGTACTGAGATAAATGGGTACAAGTCCAAAGCATATAGATAAAGTCGGCCTCTAGAGTCTTGCATCGAGGACAGCTGGAGGAGGCAGTTGGGAATATCTCAGCAAGCTTATGTGGTGTCAGATATTCCCAGTGCATAATAGAAAATTGAATACATTTAAATCTAGAGTTGCGGGAGACGCATTTGGGAAATTCAAGTATTCGTGCATAGTCTTTTTCTGGGACATCCCAAATGAGGTCTGTTTCCCAATTCAGCTTTAAAGGACTCAGCAACACCTCCAGGTGTGCCCGGAGCCCACAATAGAGCCAGCAAACAAGATGTTAAGTCCAGTTATAGGGTTTTGAAGGTAGGAGGGTTCAGGGGGGACATCTACAAGTTAGTTATAGTGTTGTTTGTGGGTTTTTGTATATTTAGATGGATTAGTGTTACTGTTTTTGACTAGTTTGTAGTCTTGGCCTTTTATACATTACTTTAGTTATGCATCGCTATGTTATTTTAAATAGTTTTATGTTACATATATTTTGATGACTAACTGTTATGCATATGTTTTTTTTATCTATTGTGTTTTGCGAGTGTTTTTTTAAAATTTACTTGCATTTTCTATGGGCATTGTGAGTTTATGTTTTTTTTAAGGAAATCATTTTTAGTTGATAATCCAATGTTTTTTACTTTGAGTTCTTTTTTGGGGTTTTTAAAAAAAAAAATCCTATTTTGTATGGCTCCTAGATACTTTAGATAACTCTGAGGAGTTTCTATTGGATTGGGTTTCTTTAGCATTTTTTGGGATATTTTGGGCAATATTTTTCACCTTTGGGGGATTTCTATTTTTTATTACGGGGATACAGAGAAAGATCGGCTGCTACAAAGCAGTAAGTTGTATTTATTTATCTTATTTTGGCTGGTTATATTGGTGTATAAACATTATGGCCCTAATTATGATGTTGGGGGACTTGAGTCCGCCCAACATCGTTTTGGTGTGGGAACTAACCGAGCGTAGGTCGGCAGTTCCAAACACCCTATTACAATGCGTCACATGGTGCGGTATCAAACTCCCATTTCCCTATGGGAACTCGTGGAACGGTCGGACACTGCCTGCAACACAAGCTCCCATAGAGAAATGGGAGTTCCTGTAAATCCCTGTACGGCGTGGCAGGCACCTCACAGTGCCTGCCACATGGTTCAGGGATTTACAGGGGGGTACCATAGGTGCCTCTCAGGCCCCCAACCGGAAGCCGTCGAGGCATGGGGGCCCCAAAGTTGCTTTCTGAAAGGCTTTTCATGTCAGAAAGCCTAACATGAAAAGCCTTTCAGAAACCAACATCATAATCCCGACGGCGGAAATGCCATCTGTAGAGGATTATGTGCTGCCTCCGACTGGTCGAGAGCCTCCTTGAGCCATCAGAAGCCAGTCGATCCGACCGGCTGGTTTAAACTCTGACCGCCAACATTGTAATTAGCTGGTCAGACTTTAAAACCAAGGATGTCGGTCAACAAGCCTCCAAACACAGGTCGCAGGCTTTCCGACCAACATCCAAATGAGCCCCTATGTGATTGTTATATGAAATTGTTTGGTTTATAGTCTGTATTATTATGATGGATTGAGTTTGTTTTTCACATTTTTGGTTGGTGGCAATTGCATTTTTTTAAATTATATATAATTTTATTATGTCAGTCTTCATTAACATTGGAATTTTAATTAATTTAAAAAAGATTTGGTATATTGAATTAGAATTTGTCATATTTTTGGAGGACTTTGGAAGGTTACTATTTATTTTATAATATGGTTTTGGCTAGTATTTCTAAATAATATACTACTTTGTTATATGTAAGAGATTGACTTTAAATTGTAGTATCTCATACATTCTTTGAGTTAGTTTGCTAAGTTTAGGGCCAATTTGGCTAACAGATTGCTACATTCATAGTTCTTTGTAGCGTTGCTCTTTTTGTAATGCTTCTATACATTTTTAGATTGGGTTCTGTCTAGTGTGGATTGGAAGGCATTGTGCCATCCTTTCACATCATTGTTTATTTTGGCTTCTTGTGCCAAGCTGCTGTCATAAAAATTCCACCAGGGTGTATGGAATTTGGTTTGGTGTCTGTGTCCAGAGCGATGCAATCTGCCAACTCAAGTGTCTTCAATATAGTCCTTTAGGGGACTAAGTTTGTCTTCATTTTGTAGTAGACAGGGCTTTCTATTAGTAAATTGTACTGGTTGGCTATCTCTGTGACAAGGACCTAGGCTAGTGTTATAAATCTTTTAATTTTAAAGACAAACTGGCTGTTTGTAAGATATACTACATTTACGGACCCATTACAATGTCAGTCGTAAGGCCTCTGAACTCAGATCAGGAAGCGTGTTTGGAGGCCCCTAGCAGGACCCCCTTTCCTTTGCAGTCTCCGGTTGGCGGCCGAGGGGGCGTTTATGGTGCCCCCCTTTTATCCCTGCACCCTGTGGCAGGCACCTTCAGGTGCTGGCCACAGGGTGCATGCCTTAGGGTGCAGGAATTTACACAACCTCTCATTTCCCTACGGGAGCATGTACTACAGCCGATTTACGCTGCAACACATCGTCCAAAGGGAAATGTCAGAATCATAATGAGGCAGTCAGGACTAACAACCGGAGGTCGGTCGGTCGGTCCTGTTTCCGAGATGGTGTTGGGCGGACATAAGTCCGCCCAACATTGTAATAGGAACCTTAGTGCAGATTTTGTTAGGTATTTCCATATACTTTGGTTGAAAAGATAGTAACATCCTGGTATGGCTTTGTGGAGATAAATCTTTATAAGGGTTTAAATCATGGATTGCTTAAAGTCTGTGATTATTGTTTTGGGGGTAGTAGTTATTTGCCTTATGTTTTATATGGTTTAAGAGGTTGCAGTAAGTGCTGCTTTGTTTATTTGGCAGTAGGGCATACATAAAAGAGATATTTGTGTTTTGATACTCACCATGTATGGGTATGTCTGTGTGAATGTTTTGGGACACATTTTGAAGGTCCTTTCCATTATCAGTGTTTGACATTGGCTATGTTTTACTATGTTATCTACTGTAGAGAATATTGAGGTTTGTTTTTATTATTGAGGTTGTCATGTAAATGGAAAGGTTCCTCATTATGTGAAATTGTTACATGTTCCATTATGTGTTTATCTTGGTTTCATCTGGTGGCAGGTGGGATATCACTGGTGGCATTAGGTAGTTTGTTCAGTTAAACATTTTAAAGTGGGGTTAGGTGGTAGTTGACCTTCTATATGTTCATGCACTTCAGGTAGTATATTTGAGAGTTTTGGTTTTGTGTTCCTGGGAGCTATTTCTTGACTCTCTTATCTCCTACAATATCCCCCTTACTTCTAATTATATGCATTTTGGGGGTGGATGTCCTGTCTTACAAAAATTACAATATAATTAGATTTATAATATCTGATGATTCACTTTCTTGGCTGTAGCGCCATATAGAATGTTCATCTGCCCTGCCGCTCTGGATCATTTTGACTTTTGGCACTAATTGGCATCATTCCGTGCAGACTAAAAGTCCAGCATACCACAGGGCCCCAGGAGGCAGTCCCTGTAATGCACAACACCTGCACAGCCCAAGCACTATATAGCTGGTTCAGCTGTCCCTCCGTGCGGGATCATTAGGACTTTTGCCAGTAATTGGCAGTATTGCGGGTAGACTAAAAGCACCAGTGTGTCACAGGGCCCCAGGATACGGTCTCTGTGCCGCACAACATCTGCACACTCCAAGTGCTATATAGCGCGTTCATCTGTCCCTCCATGCAAGATCATTTTGAATGTTGTCAGCATTGCAGGGAGACTACAAGCACCAGCATGCCAGTGGACTCCCAGACATGGTCCCTGTAAAGCACAACATCTGCACAGCTCAAATAGTCCCAGGACAACCATACTCATAATAAGTCCTATAGCAATCTCCCATAAAGAGAAAGAGATATAAGAAACCCAGAGATGGGTCCCCAACCAGAAACTGAAAGCTCTTCCTAATTAACCCGTTCCGTGCTCATGACGGAACCACTCCGTCATGAGCCACGGGTGCGCTGTGCTCATGACGGAGTGGTTCCGTCATGCTGCGGCCGTTGGCGGCCGCTCCGCCCACGCGGCGCTAATTCCCCGCCTGTGCGGGCGATTAGCGCAGTGGGCGGATTCGTGACGGAACCACTCCGTCATGAGCACAGCTCGCCCGTGACTCATGACGGAGTGGTTCCGTCACGAGCACGGCGGTCCCGCAACTGCCCCCAAACCCCCCCAGCGCCGCGGCGGAATTCCTGCCACGGCGAAGGGGTTAATAGCTCATAGGAAAGTCCTGCCTTTCTCTATAAACACCCACTAAAATAAACACATAATATTCTAAGTGGCAACATATTTTTTTCCATCTCGTTCCTCCTCCTAGAAATATTTCAAGTTATTTTAGCAGTAATGTTATAATAAAAAAGTTTGTAGTATTTTTGTAACCAATAATATTAATTACATTTTTTGTAAAATAAAGACATGACACATTTTTCTGGTTTCCGAAGATTTTACATTTACATTTATATGTTGTTTAATTTGACATTTTTAATCACATATACTTCAAGTTAAAAATAATAAGTTATATAAAGTTAAGTAAATACAATATTTGTTTATTTTCTATCGGTAAAAACATGAAAATTATGAATCCACCTCCAACTAAGAGAAGAAAGCCACCCGGGGGCCCCATGGCCCAGCCACTATAAAAACTTTGATGGGCACTCATGCGAGTGTTACAAAAAAAAGGGATAACTGTAAAGGGTGCGCGACGGCTCAAGACTGGTCAGTAATTAAAAGCTTGGAGGCAAGGATAATTAATCTACATATGAAATTTGACAACATAGAATGAAAGGTCCCTGCAGAAATTAGGGACATCAAAAAGAAGATGGTAGCGCTGGAGACTACAGTTAAAAGCCCAGCGTGTCCATCTGTGAATTGCACTGCCACAAGTGTAGAACCAACTGTGACTGGAGAAAATGCGACTGCTAGGAATTAATGATCTGAACAACCTGTGATAACAAGCCCTGTTGACTTGCCTCACCCACCCAAACCTTCAGGGAACAACAACGATGAATGCTGAGAGGGGCCATTATATGTACCCCCCATGGAAAGGGCAGGAAGCATATCGGGCAAACAAAGGAAAGACAGGGCTGGGTCCTGGGTACCCACCCCAGACATTTTTCACTTTCCATCCGAAGCTACCCCCTACATTATCATCTTGAAGGGAGTCCCTGTATTAGAACCATATGCTAAGGAGAACTGGATTGATCTAAAAAACAAAGTTGCCCATTGGATGCCAAATTACTGTCTCATCATCGACTTTCTGTACCAGGAAATCATCATGGTCACAGGGGTTAACTGGGTTGGGTATGCCCAGAAAACAGGCCATGGTGACTGTATTATCGTTAACTTTTTGGCACCCTGCTGTAGTAAAGTCCCTCCTATCTATTTTTCAGGACAGACAACGAAATTACAATGGTCCTGGGGAGAAGATCACTGCTGTACCTTTGGGATTCTTTTATAAATCATTAGCAACTTCCCTAGGACACAGGGTCCACTAAAAATGCCCCTTCCTGGCAACTACAGAACAGGCACTCCTGTAACTTGCTTTAATAGGTTTGCCCCTCTAAGAAGCTTCAACTAACAGGATTGACATCGGGAGGACTGTGGGACAATGAAAGAACAACAAGGACCAAAGCATGTAATCGCTGTAAATGCAGACAAGGGGAAAATATTAAGAGAGAACCACCTCAGTAGCACATTAGTAATCGGATCATGGAATGTTGCAGGGATCAAAAACCAAATTGATAATGAAGACAAAGTCACATTAACACAGCGCAGCTGCTTAGTCTGCAGGACACATGGCACCCACAAACCTTTACTATTGATGGTTTTGCCAGCATTATAACACCTGCCCCCCTTCGGTGACCCTAAAAAAGGTACATACTAAGCCTCCCCTTTTCCACCTGGCTCTTCTGCAGATGGAAACAAAACAATACATTGCACAGATAAACTTTTGTAACAATGTTTTTAATCACACAAGGTGTAAAGTAGTGGAGGATCTTAGTACTGAACTAATCAAAATTGTAATGGGACAAGATGCTGAACGTGTTTATATTTAGGTAGGGGATTTCAATTTCATTAAGTGTTAGTATTCAATGTCAGATAGATGCGGATATACTGATGCCTTGGGTTACAACCAGACTCACCTTCCCAAAGGCCAATATGGTGATTCCATAAACGAAGTACTATGTAAGTACAATTTAGAACTACTGGAACAGGATAGTGATGAGAATAATATCCTACTACCAACTTTCCAAGGGAATAGAAGTTCATCATATATTGACCATATAACGAATGGTATAGAGCTATTTAGCTCATTTACTCCGGAACCTACCCGTTTCAGTGATCATTCCCCGCTTACCTTTATTTGGAAAATTAAAACTAACCAATCTGAAGCAGTCCACTAAGCATCTAATATTGCTGTAGCCAGGAATAATGGGATTTCTCTCAAATGGACAGGGATGAATGAATAATCCCTGTGGAAAAGTTAGAAAAGGAAAACATGGGGAAATGTGTGGTCTGTACAGAAAGGATACAGATAGGATCGTGGCAGCCTTTAGTAAGATCACATCAGACATATCAGTTAATTTAAAAGTGGTCCTAAGAAGCGTAACTTAGGCTGGTTTGACCATTAATGTGCACAGGCCAACCAGGATCTAAGAAAGGCTCTCCAGTTAATCCCCAGGGATAGAGATCAGGTTAAAGTACTTAGACGTGTTTACAAGCAGTCTAGAGAGCAGAGAAAGAGAGAATTACAAGAGCAGGCCTGGGTGAGTTTGGAATGGGCAGCAGAAACTGGAGACTCTATATTGATTTTCGAGATAATGAATTCTCCGTTTTTTGTGGGATGATATGGAACCAAGGGTGGAGACATTTGTCTTCCCGACAGATTGGATAACACATTTTGGAAATATTTTTAACCCATAGAATGGATACACAAACAACACTCAAAGTGCCACATGCCCTAGGGGCATATTATCAAGCCAGGCGAGAAAACTGCCGCTAAAACGGCGATAATGGGCTTGATAATATGCTCTATGGAATTCCAATTGAAGCCCATGTTAGATGTGAAGGATATCTAACATGGGCTTCAACTGCAATTCCATAGAGCATATTATCAAGCCCATTATCGCCGTTTTAGCGGCAGTTTTCTGCCGCTAAAGCGACGATTATTTTATCGCCTGGCTTGATAATATACCCCCTAGTTCTTCAGCCACTTTACAGCTGATTAGTTAGAAGAGGTTACAAATGCCATCAAAAAGTCTGCCAGTGGGAAAGCCCCTTGCCCCGATGGGGTTCAAGTAGATGCATTTAAATCTTATATAGCCTTTTGGTCCCCAATTTTGATGCAGAGTTGGTATGAAGCAGCCCAAAGATGTATTCCATCTACTTTGACTGATAGCATAATCGTTCCAATATTTTAAAAGGGGGATAAGGGTGACGTTAAATGTTACTGCCCAATATACCTCCTGGACTCATCTGCAAAGATAATGGGGTGAATTGTACTGGACAGACTTGATACCTGTGTGGTGGATAATCATGTGCTGACAGACTCCCAATATGGGTTTAAGAGGGATATTGAGACTGTGGAGCAGTGTATTAATCTTAACCTTCTTATTGGTAAATACATGTTAGCGAAGTAGTGACATATTAATCTCTGATTCGCTGACTTAAGTAGTGCCTTTGACCTTCTCAATCCTGCCAAATTATGGAAAACAATGATAGATATAGGCATACCAGAAACAATTGAATCACACCTGCTAGAAATGGAGGTCTCTAGTTGGCAGAAGTAGGTACCTTTGTTCAAATAGGGACTCTTGCTTCTAGTCAGGGTATAGGGGATACACTCCTAAAATAACCCGTGCTCACCCCCTTGGCAGCTTGGCATGAGCAGACAGATATAGTGTGTAAAGCATTTGTGAACACATACAGTAATACAGTGAAAACACTACAAATGGACACCACACTAGTTTAGAAAACAGAGTAATCTTTATCTAAACCAAACAAGACCAAAACGCAAACATCCACAATACACTAATAAAAATATGACTTTCAAATGGTAGAAATAGTTCAGTTCAAAGCAAATTGCAGATGCAACACTTTTCACCCAAAGTACCTTCGATGCATCGCACACACAAACAAAAAGGGTAGCAGGGAAGGTTATGCGTCAGTTCCTTACACTTTAGGAAGGTGAGGGTCGGTTACTTACTCCAAGGGAGGTGATGCGTCGGTTCCTTACTGATGCGCAGGGGAGGTGATGAGTTGGTTCTTTACCGGAGAGGAGGTGATGTGTTGGTTTCTTACTGCGTAGGGAGGTGATGCGGTGGTTTCTCACTGCGACCAGCTGCGATGCAACAGACTTGGCTCCTAGATGCAATGCAACGATCCAGGACTATACATGGGGTCTTGCAGCCGCACAGAAGGGCTTGCGTCGGAATCGGTGCAGTGATATCGGACTTTGGAGACCGGTGTACTCAATGCGGCGTGCAGTGATTTCTAGAGCCGCGGGCAGGCACTGCGACGGTTTCTTGGGTGATGCATCGGAAACAGGTGAGGATGCATCATGCTTCTCGAAGTTGCATTATTTTTCCATCTCACAGCGGCAAACAGCCTCCAGAGGTCCACAACAACAGCAGGCACCACTTAGCTGGTCAGAACTTCCAGCAAGGAAGTTCAGGGAGCTGATGGTGAAGTTTTTGTGTTCCTGAGACTTCAGAACCGGAAGCAATTCCTTATTCAAGCCCTTGGAGATCTTCCTCAAGCAGGGGACATAGCAAACAACAAAGTCATTTTCCCTTTCCTTGGCAGAAAGCAGCCACTGCAGACAGCAAACAGCACTGGGAGTCCTCCTCAGTTTCTCCAGCTCTTCTCCTTGGCAAAGGTCCTCTTGATTTCCCAGAAGTGATCTAAAAGTCTGGGGTCTCGGCCCCTCTTTTTATAGAGTACATCTCTTTGTTCTCTGAAGGCAGAGAGTGTCTATGCCCAGCCAAACCACTTCTGTCCTCACTGGTACAGCTTCCAGCCAAGAGGTGTCGCCAGCATTGTGCAAGGCAGACCAGGCCCAATCAGGAGAAAGGAAATCTCCCCCCCTACTCTAAATGCAGCTCCCCAGCACCTGTCACACCAAACACAGACATTTAATACATATCCTGGCAGAGGCACACAGGATGGTGATAGTTTTGATATATTATATGTTTATTATATATTATATATTTATAGTTTCTGATATTCCTGTTTCGATATATGTAAAAATCAATATTTTTAACAATATTTGTATCAACATTTTTTAACAACAATATTTTCTGTTCACAATATTTGTGGTTCTACTAGCTAAGTATTAATTTATTGAAATTTAATTTCTGATTTTTTTTTGTTTTTATATTGTATGTGTTAGACTTGGCATCCTTGGTGTGATTTCTCTGTGTCTTTTGCCTTCTGGCCTATTTTGTTGACTTAGGGGATCAATATGATGTTGGGTCGATCGCCACCGCCCGGCTGGCGGTGGCGATCTGCCCAACATCTTTAACAAGCCCGTCCGCCATTTGCCCCCTGCCATATTACAATGGCGGGGGTACAGCGGCAGACGGAAAGACCGTCTGCCACTTTTCCGCAGGCACGCAATCGCTACGCTTGCCTGCCATGCGGTCCTGGCCCATAATATGGTGGCGGTGCCTAGCAGGCACCGCCCGCCATATTATGATGTGTGCGGATTTGGGTCTTTCCATGGCGGCGATGTCGCCATGGAAAGGCATGCGGTCTTTGGCATTGGGGGCCCGTTGCGAGTCCCTGGGGTGTTAGGGGGTGGGGGGTGCACTTGGGGGTACCCATGGTACCCCCCTTCATTGGCATACACAAGCTGGCAGGCACCGCGCGGTGCCTGTCATGTTGTGCATGTCAATGCACAACATGCAATTTTTATACATTGCGGCAGGTGCTGCTTACAGCACCTCCCGCTGCAATGTAAAAGATGTGGGATGCGACTGGCAGGGTGGCAGTTGCATCCTAATTGGCCCCGCGGGACCGCCGCACCTCTGGCTGTCAGTCCTGTTTTCCGTTACGGTGGCGGGCGGACTTTGTCCACTCGCCATCGTAATGGGGCCCCTAGTCTTTGCTGGCCATAGGACTCTGGCCACTTTACCGCTGCTAACCAGTGCTAAAGTGCATGTGTTTAATTTACTTGTAAGTCTCTAGTAAAGAGAGCTACATGTGCTCAGGTCCTGTAAATTAAATTCTACTAGTAGGCCTGCAACAATGATTGCGCCACCCACTTAAAAAGCCCTTTAAACTTGTGTGTGCAGTTTTAAGCTGCCATATCAATCTGGCATGTTAACCTTCCTGCCAGGCCCAAACCTTCCTTTTTAACACATATAAGTCACCCCTAAGGTAGGCCCTGGGCAGTCCAAGGGCAGGGTGCAAAATATTTCAAAAGTAGGGCATGTATTTTTAAGTTTTACATGTCCTAGTAGTGAAAAACTCTTAAATTTGTTTTTCAATATTGCAACACCTATCTCTTCCATAGGTTAACATTGAGATTACCTTATTATATATTATGTGTGATTTCCAATTGGGAAGAGATTGGACCCTAAATTTGATGTCTCTGTAATCACAATTTAAAATCCCAACTTATGATGAAGTCATATTTTAAATTGTAATTCTGAAAATGTCACTTTTAGAAAGTTGGTATTTTCTTACTTTAGACATGTGATGCCGTCTACCTGTCTCTGGATGTACGTCTGGGGTGGGTGACAGGTGGGCTTTGTGCATTTCCTCCAGCAGCCACACACAAAGAGAGCTTAGGTGTGACTGATGGGCCAGTCACATCCGATGGGATGTCCCGGGCTGAATGGGAGAGAAGAGCTCACACTTACACCTGAATAGGCTATGTCCTGACCCCAAAGAAAGGCCTGAATACCCCCCCCGGTAGTGAATCTGAAGCATGGGCAGGAAGTGCAGGTACTCTCCTTGAAGTCCACCAACTCAGGACACTTCTGGACCTGTGGATACTCTGCCAGGAAAAAGGACTGCTGTGCTGTTACAAGGACTGCCACTCTGCTGGACTGCTACTCCGCTGGACTACTGCTTTGCAGTGCTGACCTGTTGCGTGCTGCCCTCTTGCCTAGGAGTGAGAAGGACTGGACCTGAATCTCTCCAGCCAAGAACCAAATTTATTCAAAGAGCTTGTCTGTTTGTCTCCTGTTAGAAGTTGCTGGGACATCAAAGACTTCCAACCCATCTACCAAGAGCACCTGGACTCTGCCATCTGAGAGTCTTGCCCTCCTAAGTGTTGCCAATCCAGTCCGGGGCCTTTGGAAGTTGAGTATAAGGTGCCGCAAATGCCAAAATGCATGCAGCGCGTCATTGCGCCACTTGGAACCGACACATATCCTCCAGTGACGAAGCATTGCTGCTACTTCGAGGATCGAGGTCCTTGTTTCGCTGTTGGCACGCTTCATCATTTACAGCTTTGATGCATATCCAACTTTGCGCTGCTCAGAACCGACACATCACCTACATCCAAGGGATCAACGATGAACCATCACCTCCTCTTCTTCACACATCAGATCTTCATCGATGATGCAAACAAGGCACTTTGCAGCGGGACAAGGTTTGTCCCTGTATTCGACACACGCTCCATCACAGTTCAGTTGGCCTGAACTTTTGGAATTGACTCAGTCTAGCATGACCAGATTGCCCGGGTTGGATCTTTATGCTTTTCAACACTACATTTCAGTGTATTCTTTAAAAATGTATAACTCTGGTTATTCATAAACTGATTTTTATGTTTTGGTCTTCTTTTGTTCATTGAATTAAGCCCTAGTTTTCTAACCACGTGTGACATCTTTTTGTGTGGTATTTTGACTGTTTTACTGTTTCAAGTATTACACAGATACTTTACATAGTGCCTCTTAAGTTAAGCCTGACTGCCCTGTGCCAAGGTACCAGACGGTGAACACAGGTTAATTTTTGGTGTCTATCTGACTTACCCTTACTAGTTTTGTGGTTCCTGCTTGGACAGGGTGCACAATCTGTCAACCAGAAACCCAATTTCTAACAGTAAACATCGATAATATGTCAGTGATTACAGTCCCACACTACACCCTACCATCCAAGATTTTTGCATTGCAAAGACATCTTTGAGAACTGGCCAGTCCCACAGCAAATAGTACTACTGACAGCCTCCACTCTGTACGGAGGTTTTTGCAGATAGGACAGCCCCTCATCAAACTGTACTACACACAGTCTTCACTCTGTACAGATGTGTTTGCGGAGAGGCCAGTCGCTCACAAATCCTTACTATGCACTGTCTTTGCCCTGTACAGACATTTTTGCAGTCAGGCCAGTCCTTCACTAAATCCTACTATCTGTAGCTTTTGCCCTGTACAGTGGTCCTCAAGATCAGGCCAGTCCCTCACCAAACCCTATTATGCACAGCCTTCACATTGTACAAATGTCTTCACTGAAAGGCCAGTCCCTCATCAAGTCCTATTACTCACAGCCTTTGCTCTGTATGAAGATCTTTGTGGAGAGGGCAGTCCCTCACTAATTCCTACTACCCACAGCCTTTCCTTGTGCAGTGGTCTTTGCGGATAGTTCAGTCCTTCAAGAAAGCCTACTACTCACAGGGTTCACCCCAAGCAGAGTTGTTCATGGAGAGGCCAGTCCCTCACTAATCACTACTATGCACAGTTTGCCCACTGTGCCTAGAGTGTGTGTATAGCCCTCTCCCTCCAGACACCTAAATCCCATTAGGATGGTAGCCCCTACTACACTCAGCCTTCCTACTCTGCACAGCTCTTCATGTAGAGCCCACTCCCTTCACAAATGCATGTTTTCTAATGAAGCCAGGAATGTACTATATACAGTTAGGCATGCTAGAAATATATCTTACTTCATGTTAAAAAAAACCTCTAGCAATTCACTGAAAAAACAAAGGTTAAAGTGACATTATAGTTTGGTACTCGAATAATTGATTAGTTTAGGTTAAAATTATACCCAAGAAATTCACTTTAAGAACAAGATTAAAGTGACTTATAGTTAGTTCTGTTAATATTAACTTACTTTAACTCAGCAAAATACCATATAATTTCACTGAAAACAGCAATGGTTAAAGTGACCTTATAGTTAGGTGAAACAAAACTGTTACAAAATAAAATATCAATTTAAACACAGAAAAACCATGAAATGTATCAATTATAGTTTACTTAGCTAACTATAACTAGTGCCCTGCCATGCACTGCTGATGTCATCACATATTACATCACTCATGACATGTCAAATTGCATCATTCACAACGTCAGTGATGACATCAATGATGATATCACTGATGACATTATTCACCATACTACAAACTGGCATAGCCTTTAAAATATCTAAATAAGCACAAAATGGCCCAGAATCCAGTAAAACAATAATTACATAAACATATGACCCCATATAAAAAATAATTTCACTGTAGCTTGGATTGCATCAGCGGTGGCGGTCTGAGTGTGGTGAGCTTGGTGGTTCCACTGCCTTATTACAAGTTGGACGGATCAGCTTTGCGAAAACCGCAGCTAAACTGCCGAGACTGCCGGGTTTGCAGTTTGAAAAAGCCAGTTACCATAGGGCAGTATAGGGGTTCTGCACCACCATCCGTATTACGAATTTCCTGTTCCACAAGCGGACCGCAGCAGTCCGACCTCCTGCTTCAAGGTGGCAGTGACGAAAGATTTAGCAGGGGTACTCACTCCTTTCTTCTTTTTTCAGGCAGATTCTGATTTGGATCCCTTTCTCCAGGTCCCCCCTTCACAGCAGGATCTATAGGTGAGTTCTTTACAAACCATATACTCATTGCCATTACTGGCCAGATATGGGCTGAACTCCGGTTACAGGTATATGGTATTTTTCCGCGTATATCTTGCATATCTGTGCATCCGACACATCTGCGGTCGAAATGCACACACAGACATTGATATATTTATGGAAAGTACTCACCACCACGGCAAGATCCCAGCCTCCACACCACCTGCCCCGTGGTCAACTCGTATCTTTGGACTGACAGCATCGTAGGCTGCTGGCAGGGGCAGACTCGGCCCTATGGTGGTTGGACTGCCAGACTTGTATTAAGGCCCTAAGTGCAGACGCCTGACAGACTACGGGCCATCAGTAGAAGGACATTGCACAACCTGCTCTATTTAGCTATAGTAGACAGTGGATTATATTTTTTCCTGTCTACCACTACTTGGAAAAGGCTAGTGGTGAGGGACAGGAAAAAACACAATGATCCCTGCCACACCCTGCTAGAAAACTACGAAGGTGTGGGGATTTAAAAAAAACAAAACAATACGTCATAAAGCCGAATGTCCAACAAGCATTTAATGCAAAATAGCAGGCACAACCAACAGATCAAACAACAAATTTAATTTCAACTGACCAAGGTTCTCGCTAGAAAATGGTCAGTTAGAGCTATTTGCTAAAAACATACGAAATCAACCTAGTACATATACTAATTTACTCAACAGACTTCAATATAATATGACCATATGACAGAAACTTGGGTGTCGATTAATCAAATTGTCACTCAATGTATTGCAAACACAAGGAGATGATGGACGGAGCAATTAAACTTTTCAGACACTCAACCCCAGTCACAGATCTGGGTTGAATCCATCATCGTTCTTTAGCCCACTTCACCACCCCATTTCAGATATAGCTATATGCAAATCAGTCTTGACCCTGTGCCTCTTGGGTACAGTCCAGCCTGAACTGCCAAGCCATGTCTATCCCGGGACCGGAAACAAGCATCCTGGGAGCGGTTTCCGGCTAACAGCCTTCATCAGCCAGGCTAGGTTGAATACAGTGGCAAAGTGAGCAAGGGACCCACCTCTGGGAATACCCTGCCAACTTAGGGCGAACAAAGCAAACACAAGGAGATGATGGATGGAGCGCTGAAACTTTTCAGACACTTACACTAAGGGTGGGTGATAAATTCCACTCTGCTCGTTTAATGTGCAAAATTTCAGCAATTTCGCGTTCCGTGCGGAACGCAGAATTGCCGAAAATTCCGCGATCCGCGGCGTAGCAGAATTCATGAGCAATGAGCATGGTGAGTAGAGGTAGTGCACAAAACGATGGCATCTTCTTGGATAAATATGCAGGGTAGGATTCATTCTGGCATGATGCTCCTGTCTCAAAAATTGAACCTCAACAGGAAGCACTTACAGATATGAATAAAGTAGGTGCCTGGGCCGAGTTGATGCTCAAATTCAGTAATGCATTAATCAGCACAAAAAATTGGTGAGCACGGTCGAGGCTAGGCAGGTGTGCTTTCTCCCCATATATACCGTCAACAATTTGCTGTAATCCATGATGGAGGTCTTTGCATCCATGAGTTTCTCAGCACACTCCCTGTGTAGTTCCTATGACCAGGAGGTTCTTTCTCCTCATCTGCTGCTCTGATCGGTCTCTGACCCTTTATAAACAAGAGGCATGTGAACTCGCATAGAAGCCCCGCCCCACACACACTAGCGCCGGTATGCAACGTCTTCTCACCCTTTCCCCATTATGATGGACAGCTCACTCAAGGGACCCTGGCGCTTTTCGGCGCAGTGGCAAAGTTACGGACACACATGGTCACTGGAGACAACTCTTCTGGCCCTTTATGCAGCTGTAGTGTAGGAAAAGCACTATACATTTACCCAACGAGGTAGCACTTACTGATTAGCCAGTAGAAAGTACACCAGTTGAGTGGAGGTATTGCACACAACGGTGGCATATTCTTGGATAAATATGCAGGGCAGAATTCATTCTGGCACGATGCTTCTGTCACAAAAATCAAACCTCAACAGGAAGCACTTACAGATATAAATAAAGCAGGTGCCCGGGCCGAGTTGAAGCTCAAATTCAGTAACGCATTAATCAGCACAGAACATTGGTGAGCACGGTCGAGGCTAGGCAGGTGTGCTTTCTCCCCATATCTACCGTCAACAATTTGCTGTAATCCTTGATGGAGGTCTTTGCATCCATGAGGTTCTCGAGCGCAATCCCCGTGTAGTTCCTGTGACCAGGAGGTTCTTTCTCCTCATCTGCTGCTCTGATCGGTCTCTGGCCCTTTATAAACAAGAGGCATGTGAACTCTCATAGAAGCCCCGCCCCACACACACTAGCGCCGGTATGCAATGTGTTCCTGCCCTTTCCCCACTATGATGGTCAACTCACTCAAGGGACCCCGCCGCCTTTCGGACGCGGTGGCAAAGTTACAGACACACATGGTCACTGGAGACATTTCTTCTGGCCCGCAGCTGTAGTGTAGGAAAGGCACTATACATTTATCCAACGAGGTAACACTTACTGATTAGCCAGTAGTACTCCAGTTGAGTAGAGGTATTGCGCAAAATGGTGGCATCTTCTTGGATAAATATATGCTGGGCAGGATTAATTCTGGCACGATGCTCCTGTCACAAAAATGTATTCCGCGAGCTCGCGGAATTCCGCGTGTTCGCAGAGCTTTTTGGCCATTTCGTGGAACTTTGCGTAGCGCTACTACGCAAATTCCGCCCACCCCTAGCTCACACCGAGTCACAGATCTGGGTTGAAACCCTGCTGACTTAGGGCGAATAAAGCAAACACAAGGAGATGATGGACGGAGCGTTGAAACTTTTCAGACACTCACGCCCAGTCACAGATCTGGGTTGAATCCATCATCGTTCTTTAGCTCACTTTGCCACCCCAGTTCAGACACAGCTATATGCAAATCAGTTTTGACCCTGTGCCTCATAGGAACAGTCCAGCCCGAACTGCCAAGCCATGTCTTCCCTGGACATAAACACAAGCATCCTAGCTGATGAGGGGTGAAACCCGGAAACCGGTCCTAGGATGCTTATTTCCAGTCCAGGGAGGACCTGGCCTGGCAGTTCTGTCTGGACTGTTCCCATGAGGCACAGGGTAAAGATTGATTTGCATATGGCTGGGTTCAAACTGGAATGGCATGGTGAGCAAAAAAAATTATTGATTTAGGCCCATATCTCTGTACTGGTGTGAATGTATGCCATTGTTCTGCATTCTGTCCATCAATTGTTCTTTTTGTATTTGTCACCCTGAGTGGGGCAGGTATGCCCAGACCTGGTCCCGTGCTCTCCATTAGGGGTGGGCGGAATTTGCGGAATTAACCTTCGCAAATTATCGCGAGAATGTTTAAAATTATCGCAAACAAGCAGAAATATCGCGAAGATGCGGAAGTTTTTTTCCGGCATGTTCGCGCGATTTTCTGCATGGTTGCGGGTCGCCAACTTACCCATGTGGCTGCTTGCGGGCGCGGCCATCTTGTTTTGAGTTGTTCTCGCGGTGCATGATCGCGAGAAGAAAGACGTGATCGCGCGACGCATGACGTCACTGCGGGCGCGAACTGTCGCGAGACAGCGCAAATGGCTAAAAACAATACAACATCTCATGGAGAACGCGACCGGATCAAGAAAACTTGTCGGCGAACGCAGGGATTCAGGTAAGGCGATCGCGCGCGCGCGAGAATGTATCATTTTACAGCGCGAGCAAGAAACAAATTATCGCCAAGCTGCGGAAACCGGAATTTTTGACATTTTCGCGCTCTCCGCGGAACGCAAAAATGTCAAATTATCGCAATTTCCGCGAACGGAACGAAATTTTTGCCCAGGCCTACTCTCCATGCCACTGGACTCAAGCTATCCTGGCTGATGAGGGGTGAAACCCCAAAACCGGTCCTAGGATGCTTGTTTCCAGTCCAGGGAGGACCTGGCCTGGCAGTTCGGTCTGGACTGTTCCCATGAGGCACAGGGTCAAGAATGATTTGCATATGGCTGGGTTCAAACTGGACTGGCATGGTGAGCAAAAATTAACGATGGATTTAGGCCCAGATCTCTGTACTGGGGTGAATGCATGACATTGTTCTGCATTCTGTCCATCAATTGTTCATTTTGCATTTGTCACCCCGAGTGGGACGGGTAAGCCCAGACGTGGGTCCCATGCTCTCCATGCCACTGGAGTCAATCTATCCTGGCTGATGATGGGTGAAACGGGTCCTAGGATGATTGTTTCCAGTCCAGGGAGGACCTGGCCTGGCAGTTCGGTCTGGACTGTTCTCATGAGGCACAGGGTCAAGACTGATTTGCAAATGGCTGGGTTAAACTGGAATGGCATGGTGAGCAAACAGAAGGATGGATTTGGGCCCAGATCTCTGTACTGGGGTGAATGTATGACATTGTTAAGCATTCTGTCCCTCAATTGTTCCTTTTGCACTCAACCTTATGCAGACAGACAACTTGCTGCACTGCACTGCATGACATGGATAGAGCAGGAACGCCCCATATCTACTAAGGAATTATGCATTCCTACAGTCTCCCTGTGCTGGTGCACTGAGTGCTGCCTAGCGCCAACTCAGGCACCCTTGCGCCACGGTGCGAGAGTGCCTGTGTTACAGGCAGAATTGATTTTGTGCAGGAAGGGACACCTTTCTGCTCAAAAATAATCCTTAGAGGCATTTTACTCTTTCTATGTGTTTCTGCAGAAGTCATCATATGTAGAAAGCGGAAATAATGATGAAAAGCAAAGATAGCTCCTTTCGTTACACCTCTGTTGGGATGGCATACCATTTTGATGCACTCACATGTTGACAATTCTTTATAAATCTAAGAATGCTCCAAAATCCATGGATAGATGCATGAGAATACCTATGTTCCATTCATGGAACGCCTTCACAATGCAGAGTAATGCAAGGAAGTGATTTGCGCTACCTTGCATTACTATAGATTTACTAAGCCACGCAGAGCCATGCAATGTGGCATTTATGTTCATAAGTCTGTATGAACATAATGCAAACACATTCTTAATTATATTTTCACACTGATTTTTTTTCTTCGGTTTTTCAGAAACAAATTCCTGCTTAACGGGATTGTTTCTGAAATTCAAAAAATGTAAAAGATTTGGTGAACAGCTGTCGAAACCGATGACGGCAGTTCATCAAATTTGTAGTACATTTTAAGGAACTGCTGCAAGTTGAAGCTTCAAGAGGCCAATGAAGTGTGGAATGCTGTGCTATGCAAAAAATCTCAAAGCATAAAAATAAAACCGCTTTAAGCTTCTTGCAATCAAAAACCCAGCCATTTAGTTCAGGTACACAGTGTCAGCTCCGCCAAACTGAAACATTACATTTAATGAAAACTATGGGGCTTATTTACAAGGCCCTTGTGCCATTTTTGCGTCATTTTTAACATGGGAAAAGTGGTGCAAAAGTGGCGCAAGGGCCTTGTAAATCTGCCCCTATGTGCGGAATTATTATTATAAGTGAAGACTGAAATGAAACCAGCCTACGTCATACACGCATTCACCGCACCCCTCCCATAATGGCTTCACCCTTCTTCTCACTTCTGACAAACAGCATCTTTATTCTTTTGTTTGAAGTTTGTTGACCTCGAAGACTTATTATTTGGAAAGGGTTGCAGTCTCTCTGGTGAAGCGTCACCAGTGGAAGGAAGCAATAGACAGAGAAGTCTGCTCTTCTGCCCTCCCCTCCCGGTGGCTTTCAGAGCAGTGATGCACCACTGGCTCCAGGCTGGCTAATGGGAGCCATCCTATTCCCCAACAAAAGATAATGACCCAATTAACATTCTTCCGAATTGAAAGGGGCACTTACAGTCCTTGTTTTTGTTTATGCCAAAAATATGCTGAGCAAAACAAAAAGCAAGTGTAATCACCATCCGGCAGAGGGGCTGCCGTTTTAGTGCGTGATAACATTTCAGGACGCCCTTTTATTGGATGAACATTATTTTTTACATATCACACTTCAGTGCTTAACACCCGATAGGGAGTGTCTGTGTGCGAATGCCCCAGTTTCTGCTCTGGTAATAAAAAATCTTGATTTATTCATTGTACCGCACGTTCCAATTCTGGTGTTGTTGATTTTACTCTTTTGTTTTGCTGCCTTTTGTTCCACCCAAGCTTTTCTTTTTCTAGAATATTCTAAGGTCAATTAACAAAGGCACCTCAAAGTACAGAAAAGAGCGCTCCTGTAGCACTCATTTACATGCTTCAACTTGCCTTTAGGAATCAGCCTCAAAACTTCTAAAATTACAACATTCAGGCCAGATTTATATAGATTTAGTGTAAATACTAAGGGGCATATGTACGAGGAAGTGGCAGAGTGAAGCGTTAGAGGTCATGGCTTTATTCCTCATTTGGTTTTGCTTTGTTCACCCTAAGTTGGCAGGGTATGCCCAGACGTGAGTCCCTTGCTCACTTTGCCACTGGATTCAAGCTAGCCTGGCTGATGGCGGCTGATTAGCCAGAAACCGGTCCCAGGATGCTTGTTTCCAGTCCAGGGAAGACATGGCTTGGCAGTTCGGGCTGGACTGTTCCCATGAGGCACAGAGTCAGACTGATTTGCATATGGCCATGTCTGAACTGGGGTGGCAGAGTGAGCTAAAGAATGATGATGTATTAAACCCAGATCAGTTGACTGTGGGTGAGTGCTTGCAATGTTCAACACTCCGTCCATACCCTTTGATTTTGCTTTATTTCTCACTCTGCCACTTCTGAAACGAAAGGCTGAACAATATTTACAAGGATATGGTGCAGTCTTGCGTTTCCCACTGCGCTGGCGCTACACTTAGCAGTGAAGTGCCAACGCAGGCACCCTTGCACCATAGTGCAAGGATGTCTGCCTGCAGGGGAGGATTGTTTATGAGTAGGGAGGTGTCCTATCCTGCACATAAACAATTCTAAAATTCGATTTTGTCACTTTTATGTGTGCTGCTTAATGCAGCACATATCAAAGTCACAAAAATGCATTTTTTGCAGTTTGTTTATGTACTGGAAGGGGGACCTTCCTCTACATAAACAATCCATTGCAGTTTGCATTTTCCATGTGTGCTGCACAAGGTAGCACACATGAAAGCATAAACGAGGAGAAATGATGCATTTCTCCTCGTTTTGCCAAGTTAATTGGCGCTGCCTCCTATGTACGCAGCCCTTGTACATAGGGGACAGCATCAAAATCAATGGGTGTTGTGGTGGAACGCCCACCGTAACACCCACTGCCAAACCTTTTCACACTAAGCATAGCAAGAAAGGTGGCCTTATTTACAAGGCAGCGTTAAGCCATGTTAAGTGGCTTAACGCTGCCTTGTAAATAAGGCTAAGCCCCTATCGCCACCACAAGGGCAGAAAAAGTGAAGTTGTGGTGACGATAGGGTCTTGTACATATGCCCCTAAGAATTGCGCTCTCTTTGTCTGCAGTTTTACTAATGGGCAGTTGGGCGTTTTGTGGCAGAGTTAAAAGGCATGTAAAAGTATGTAAAAGAATACTCCTCCTGCACTACTTCCCTTACTCATACATGCTTTTGTGAATCAGCGGCCTGTCTTTTGATTAACTCGCTTATGTGAGTAGCTGTGGGCTTTAGAAATGGACAATTCAATTCAATTCAATACCTGTCAAGTCAAGTCATACTTTATTAGTCATGATTTAGTTACTTAACCCCTTCAGCACGGCGCGGATTTCCGCACTGTGCTGAAGGTTCTGTGCGCGGGCAGGGCCATGACGGAGCGGTTCCGTCATGCGCACAGCGCAACCGACGCGCATGACGGAGCCGCTCTGTCATGTGCATCTAAAGGGTTAAAACGCTTACATGTCATAACATACTGTTTAGCTCCTACACAATCAGTTAAAAGAGGAAAAAGTTCTAAAACTAAGATCACATCAATAAAAGTCCTGCTTATTCAAGTATTCACATGATAAAGTGCTAGTGCATGAGCTCATCTACCAATGGAGGTTTAATCAGTTAAAAGAATAAGGACGTTCTACTACTAAGATCTCTTCAATAAAAGTCCTGATTATTCAAGTGTTCATGTGATAAAATGCTAGCTCATGAGCTCATCAGATGAGTAGGCTTAATTTGCTTCAGTCTTTTTATTTGGTTAATAAAAACTGTAACATTTCTTTACATGTTTCAATAGTGAGTACATCCATCAAAGTTCAATCAGGCTGAGGAATACAGTCAGATACCAGTAGGTAGTTTCTAGAAAATTTGAAGTGCAGCCCAGACATCTGGGCAGTACAGCTATTATTTCTAAAAAATCATGTAAGATACAGAGGGATAAAATTAAGAAGGATGAATCTCAAAGCAGGGTGGAAAAGTGCAATAGTGGTAGATACTGGTCTAAGATGAAGTAATAGTTAGATAGTGTTGTATCAGACAGGTCCCCTGTTAGCCACACCGTACAGCTAGATGTTTCTGGATTTTTTGGTGCAATAGTCAGTTATAAGATTTTAAAGCGTTTGGCGGGCTGCGTAATTCAGCAAAAGCAAATTTTGCAAACCTCTTATTTAGATGCTTTGCAAGCATTCCTCCTACCACATTTTCTGATTTTAAACTTCATTTAATGTTGTTGTTTTAAAAACCCTAAATCTGGACAGGAAATTCCAGTTTTTATCTATATCATGGACCTGATTCAGGTGCCACACAATGTGAAAATATTACAGTAAAAACCAAATAAGAGAATTTACATATTCCATCACTTTACTCAATACGCATTTGAAATGGCCAATCACCTGCTCATCCATTTTCCAATGTGGCTTCATTTATATAACTTAAAGCTGAGATCATGAGAAATGGCTGCAGTCCTGTGAGGCCCATCCTCTCGTTACACACCAAGCTACCCTCTCCTAAAATGAAACAAAACACAAAGAGGACAACATTTGCCTTCATCAAAGCACCTTGAAAAACAAACTGTCCTTGTATATATAGTACAACAAAGCATCAGATCATTCATCTTAGCATTGAGGGACCGGATCTGGAGTCTCACACATACATTGAGAGAGCCAGCACAAATCGTCGGTGGACATATTTACTCAAAGTTCAGGCAACGCAGGGGAGCAAACAAAGGTGCTTGAACCAGAGAGAGCTGAACAGTTCCATATCTACTAAGCTATGGGGTTCTCTACCTGTGATGGTGACTTGAGGCTGCCTAGCACCAATGCAGGTAATCTTGCACCATGGTGCAAGGATGCCTGCATTATGAGCAGGATTCTTCTTGTTCAGGAAGGGCCACCTTCCTGCACCACAAAAACAATGCTAAAAGGCAATTTCCTATTTCTTTGTGTGGTGCAGTAAGCATCATGCACAGAAAGAGAAAGCAACAAGGAAAAAACATATTCCTCCTTGTTACACCATGGTCATGGTGAAGAACGAGAACCTTTTGGACCTGGCGGCGCAGGGTACGCCTTAATCTCCTGGGTTCTCCTGCTTAGCTACACAGAGACACGGGGACACTCTGTCGGCGTAAAAGATCAGATTTATTAGCTGCAGCTAGTACAGTTGTCCCAGAAGTACACAAGGTAGGTTCTTAGGAGGCTGCCACTTCACTCTATGGCGTACACTCTTTTATAGCATGTATGAAAAATATACATTAACCAAATACACACCCAGAGTACATAAGAAAGAACCAATAAGGAAAGTTGGAAAATAGGACAGAACCAATAGGAAAAGTTTAAAAACAAGTGTCAGATGACTCGAAGAAACCTTTCCTTCAACTGTGTTTGTCACCCCTCCTTCAAACTAATTCATTAACGGATCTACAACTAACTTGCAGGTGGCGAGATACGTTTGTGTGTGGGGGAGGACAGTTGTGAAACGAGAGAATGCTAGCAGAGGACAGCAAAGGCCAAACGATAAGATAAAGTCAGAAAAGCATAGTGTGAGCCAACAGATAGTTGAGACGGGGATTAGAAAAACCAGACAGGGATTAGTGTACTCGGCCAAACCTAACACCAGCTTTTCAAATAGAGGCAGAAGGTTAATTTTAACACGAAGCTTGCAGAAAAAGCAGAAAAAGACTTCGACCGGCGTGCTGCCTGAGTGAGGGCAACACAAGATGGCGGCGGAGCACAAAATGGCTGGTCGATACGATCTCAATCGAAAATGGAAGTTCCTCAGACCCTCCTTTTGCCAGAATTCAGGCAAGATATTAATCTGAGTCAATGTCAATGGCCATAAGGTCATCGAGTTGTTGCTGTAGCATCATCCTGATATTCTCCGTTCTTTGTGGCTTGGTTTTAGGGATGCACATAGTAGCACAGAGGTCACAGATGGCGGGGCCACAGTGCATACAAAGGCAACAAGAGAATATGATGGCTAAAACTACTCCAAGGAACGTCAATATTTTCCAACCCCATTTGGACAGTAGTCCCCAAAACCACTCCAATAATGACCAATCTCCTTCGTCTTGATGAATCGACTCAGAGATCATGTGTAACTTAGAGATAGCTTGGTATACTGTCAGAGCATCATTTGGTATGAAAATACAGCAACTTGACCCGATCAATTTGCATACTCCACCACGGTCTGCAAGAACAAAGTCTAAGGCAACCCGGTTTTGTAAAGTCATGAGACGATCTGCCTGTAGTTCTGCCGTGATATCACTTAAGGCTCCTACAGTGATGTCTATGGTGGTTTCTACGACACAAACCAATTGCCTTCTATTTCTGCTGTTGGCCATTGGACCCCAAAAAGGAAGAAATCCTTTGAGGAAATCTCCTCCCTCTTGTCCTGCTGTGTCCTCGGAATGAATAATCCCTCTGCCGTATCTATTTCGATGATGATTTGCAGAAGCGGTGTATGTAGGGGGAAGAAGGAAAGCTATATAGCAAGTTCCGGAGAAACCTGTTGGCAACCACGTGTAAGCCCTATTATAACAGATGAAATATGTGCCTTGAGAAGGCACTAGAGGAGGCAAATTTTGAGAGGAGTAGGCATATGTGTGGAAACAGCTATTTCTTTGTATAGTGTCAGCAGACTGACCATTTATCTGTAAACAGAAATTGCCCTGATGTGGTATAGTCCAAATCGGTGAAGACTTTTCTTTTTTAACTTTATCACTAAGGCTAGTGACATATTGGGTGACGTTCCAGTTAGTATACGCTTTTCTTTCGTCAATGGAGATCTTACTATTTTCCATGATTTTAGCCATAGCTACCATTTCCTTTATCAACGAACTATGACTAAAATCCGGATCACTAATACGTGAACTAACGGATCGTCTGAATTTGCTTTGATAGGCATTGGAAAAGATGACAAAATAAGCCCAAGCAGAACCCTCATAAGAAAACGGAAGGACTAAATACGGCATTCCTTTTTCTACGGTATGTGGCATGAGTCCACACACCCAACAGTCAGTTGTATTGATCACTAATTGATGTTGATGTAACAACTGGACGAAGGAATTGTTGTAATATTCAGTTCTTCTAATGAGTTCATGTTTGGGAAGTGTATGAAATAGATGGGGAGAGACAGTAGAAGAAGACGAAGAGGTAGAAGGAGAGACAACTTTTTGCTGCAGAGCAATGACAATCCAATTTATACACGCCAAAAGAATACACAATAATATAATAATACATAAAGCAATACCACAACGACTATACATTGATTTACACTGATTCATTGTATCTTTACTTTTTCTTTTGCCTGATGTAGTTTCCATCTTTCTAAGTGGATGCTCACGGCAATCTTCCTCAATCACTTAATCACGATTGTCTGCCGTCCTATGACACTGCAAGTCCTGCAGGCCTATTGCCACTACTCAGGTCGCAACTAAGACTCCTACCGGGACAGAATACTACATAGGAGAGAGAAATCTTAAGAGTTCTTTGGTCTGGGTCTCAAATTATAATGTTCTTTATTAGGTACAGTCTGTTCTTGGAACAACCCACTGATCAAAGGTTAA
Source organism: Triturus cristatus (assembly GCF_964204655.1). Lineage (NCBI taxonomy): Eukaryota > Metazoa > Chordata > Amphibia > Caudata > Salamandridae > Triturus > Triturus cristatus. The sequence goes on along the minus strand of NC_140592.1, from coordinate 127,372,182 downwards.
AGGCAAAGGTACTTTCTTACAATGCACACCGTGAATCCAATTTTTCTTTCCCTCGACTTTCTTATCTTATCTTATACGGAATTTGTTAAGCGCACGGTCACCCACAGGTTTCATGGCGCTGAGGAAGCAGATGGTAGATGGTAAGTAAGAAGGCAGATGGAATAATGCTCTAACCGTGCGCTTGTTTGAATAACCAGGTCTTCAACGCTCTCCTGAACTCTGTCAACTTGGTACAATTCCGGATAGACAAGGGCAGAGAGTTCCAGGTTTTTGGGGCAAGGTATGCAAAGCAGGATCCACCAAGTCGTTTCTTTTTAAATGTCGGCACCGTGAGGAGGGACAGATGGGCAGAACGGAGGTCGCGGGTCGGTTCATGTTTATTTATGAGTTGATTGATGAACCTAGGGCTTTTACCGTGGAGGGCCTTGAAAATTATGCAGCCTGTCTTGAAAGTGATCCGATGGGTTATGGGGAGCCAATGGAGGGAGGCCAACAAAGGTTTGGCTGACTTCCTGCGATTGCTCTTGAATATTAATCTGGCCGCTTGATTTTGAACAATCTGCAGGCGTTTAGCGATGGTGAGGGGAAGGCCCAGATAGATAGAGTTGGAGAAATCTAATCGCGAGAGAACCAGTGCGAGTACTACCTGGATGAGAGCAGAATGGGTCATCAGATGGGCGATTTTTTAAATCTTTCTTAGCTGGAAGAAGCAGGAGGAGATCACTGTTCCGGCCTGGGTTTTCAGTGAGAGGTCGGCGCTGAGAGTGACCCCAAGGCTTTTAGCTGACTGGGAAGGGGATGGGGGAGAGCCCATTGAGGATGGCCAGAAATGGGGGCCCCAACTGAGAGTGCTGTTGCTAGGGAGTACCAACTCAGTCTTTCCTGGGTTCAGCTTAAGATGGTTTCGATCCATCCAGCTCTGAATGTGCAGCATGGTCTTTTGAAATTCCTCGACGGAATCTGGGGAATTGAGGGGGAATACCAGCTGCAGATCGTCTGCGTAGTTGTAAATAATGACTTTTCTATTTTTCAGGGAGTGCAGTAGGGGTTTAAGATATAAATTAAAAAGGAGGGGAGACAGTGAGGAGCCCTGTGGGACACCGCAGGTGGTTGGGAGTGTGGGGGCTGTGAAGTTCTCCAGCTTTACAGCCTGGGATCTGTCCGTCAAAAAGGACTTAATCCAAGCGAGAGCCGCGCCACTGAGGCCGGCTTGTTCAACACGGTGTGAAAGAATAGTATGGTCCACCGTGTCGAACGCGGCCGATAGGTCAAGAAGTACGAGGGCTTGGTGAATTCCATTGTCGGCGTTGGTCCTTAGAGTGTTCTGCACAGCGAGGATCACCGCTTCGGTGGAGTGAGCCTGGCGGAATCCCACTTGGTTGGATTCCAGGTAATCTGATGTTTCGATGAAATTGCATAAGCAGCTGGTGACATAGGCTTCCAGCAGCTTTGCGCCGTAAGGGAGAAGGGAAATGGGGCGTAGTTTGAGAGGTTAGAGGGATCAGCACCTGGTTTCTTAATTAGAGGGACCAGGGTAGCATTTTTAAAGGAATCGGGTACTATTCCTTGTGATAGGGAGGTGTTCAAAATAGGGAGTATGCCCTGGGGGGAGTGCGGCATAGACTTCTTTCAGTATATGCGGGGGGCAGGGATCATTAGGTGAGCCCGATTTTACTCGGTTCATTAGTTCCAGTAATTTGGGTGGATCAATGGGGGGGATATCCTGAAGGGTATTAGGATTTCTACTGATGTCCGGGTAGTCTGCCACAGCATGGTTGGTTTGGATGCTGTTTTTTATGATGTCTATCTTCTCCTTGAAGAAATCGTTGAGTCGGTTGCACATCATTTGTGATGCAGGTTGAGAGGGAGAGGTTCTAGAGTCATTGCATAAATCGTTTACGACTCTGAAGATTTCCCGTGATTTGTTTTTAGCGTTGGAGATTTTGTCTGAGAAAAAAGTTGCTTTGGCAGATAGGATGGAGTCTTTATAATTTTTACAGGCTGTCTTGTATGATGCTCTGTCTATGGCGTGGTAGCCATGTCTCCACTTCCTCTCTAGTTGGCGGAGTTCTAGTTTATGCTTTTTTAAGTCAGAGGAAAACCATCTGTGGGCGTCCATACGACGGGCGCGAGAGAACATGGTAAGGGGAGCGTGTTCGTTGCATGCAGAGCGGAGCCACTCGGTGTGTGCTTTGTCCATCAGATTGATGTCTGGTCCCTGGGTAGGGATGGAATTAGTCAGGGTGGAGAGGAAATCTTGGAGGTTTAGGGATCTCCATTTCCTGGCTCACCCCCCCAGGGGCGCTTGATTTTTTGGGTGACCCTGAGTGGTGATAGAGAATTGCAATAAATAGTGGTCAGACCATATGCATGGTGAGGCCGTGGGACAGGAGGTAGAGATGTTATGAGACCAGATGTGGTCTAGGATATGTCCCTTTTCATGGGTGGGGATCGAGACGTGTTGGTGGAAGTTTAAATTAGAGAGGAGCTTGAAAAGTTCTGTGGCGTGAGGTCCAGCTTCCGAGTTATTGTACCAGTAATTGAAATCCCCTATGACCATGACCTTGTCATAGTCGACGACTAGACCTGCTATTTGCTCAGACAAGGAAGCTGGGAAGGAGGGCATAGATGTAGGTGGTCGGTAGATCAATACTAGCGCCATGGTGCCTGTATCGGTGTCAGATTTGAGGGCTAAGTTTTCCGTATCTGGTAAGTCTAGGGGAGGTAAGATGGTAAATGTATGGTCTTTATGAATGATGGCGGCAACCCCTCCCCCAGCTTTTGCTGATTTTCTATTTACTGACAGGATGTAATAATCTGATGGTAAGGCCGTGAGTATATCTGGCAAGGAGTCTGTAGTAAGCCATGTCTCCGTGACAAATAGTATGTCAGGACTGTCCGACTTCAGGAGCAGAAATATATCTAGTTGGTGTTTAACCAGAGATCTGGTGTTAAGATAGAGACATCGGAGGGTCCGGAGATTGGGTTTAGGGGGGGTTTATTGGTTTTAGATCTATGAGATAAGATAGGGGTCAGTTCTTGTATGTAATGGTGAGAAAGAATATTGCTTGCCTTTAGGCGAGCGTGTGTGGTCGAGTCGAGGGGTTGAAGAGCGGGGTTATGAAGAGAATGCAAATCGAGGGAGGAATACCTGATAAGTTCTTCATTCTGGCTGGTCCCTGGGCCCGTGCAGGCGCGGACGGGCGCAGACGGGCTCGCCTTAGGCGCGCCTTCGGCGCGCAAACGGCGCTCCCGCTGCGCTCGTCCGCTGCGCTTCCTGCCCAGGCACATGATGAAGGGGAAGGAGGGGGCGTGGCCTCAAGGGGGCGTGGCTGGCGAGCACGCCTGCGATGGCGGCCGCTGAATGACAACAAACAATCAATCACCGCAGCAGCGCTCAATCGGCTGCGTAGTGTGAGGGCGGAATAGAGTGGTCAGGTAAGCTTTTAGAAGTTATTTATTCAACAAATTAAAAGCAGTTTGCACAATTTTAAAACAAAATAGCGTACCTCCAGAACCCGGCTTCCGCCTCAGGTCTGGGAATCTGGTTTCTGTTGATGCTTTGAAAACGGCGCCTTATAACAGGGTAGGGGGCGTGGCCTCAAGGGGGCGTGGCTGGCGAGCACGCCTGCGATGGCGGCCGCTGAATGACAACAAACAATCAATCACCGCAGCAGCGCTCAATCGGCTGCGTGGTGTGAGGGCGGAATAGAGTGGTCAGGTAAGCTTTTAGAAGTTCTTTATTCAACAAATTAAAAGCAGTTTGCACAATTTTAAAACAAAATAGCGTACCTCCAGAACCCGGCTTCCGCCTCAGGTCTGGGAATCTGGTTTCTGTTGATGCTTTGAAAACGGCGCCTTATAACAGGGTAGGGGGCGTGGCCTCAAGGGGGCATGGCTGGCGAGCACGCCTGCGATGGCGGCCGCTGAATGACAACAAACAATCAATCACCGCAGCAGCGCTCAATCGGCTGCGTGGTGTGAGGGCGGAATAGAGTGGTCAGGTAAGCTTTTAGAAGTTATTTATTCAACAAATTAAAAGCAGTTTGCACAATTTTAAAACAAAATAGCGTACCTCCAGAACCCGGCTTCCGCCTCAGGTCTGGGAATCTGGTTTCTGTTGATGCTTTGAAAACGGCGCCTTATAACAGGGTAGGGGGCGTGGCCTCAAGGGGGCGTGGCTGGAGAGCACGCCTGCGATGGCGGCCGCTGAATGACAACAAACAATCAATCACCGCAGCAGCGCTCAATCGGCTGCGTGGTGTGAGGGCGGAATAGAGTGGTCAGGTAAGCTTTTAGAAGTTATTTATTCAACAAATTAAAAGCAGTTTGCACAATTTTAAAACAAAATAGCGTACCTCCAGAACCCGGCTTCCGCCTCAGGTCTGGGAATCTGGTTTCTCTTTGACTGCTGTTCTCGTGGTTAAGAGTACCAACCGCGGCTCCCTCCAACTGGGCTCCAAAGTTTTGGTCCTTTGGAAATTCTTGGTGCGGACCCAATCACCTCGTCGGATGGAATGACCTGGGTCTGTGGAAACCTCCGGCAAAGCACTTTGAAACTGTTGATGGAGAACACGCAATTTAGTCGTAAGGTCATGCAAGTAGTCAATTAACATTGGATAAGGCAAGTCTGAGTATTTCTTAGGGCGAGGGACTCCCCATACGTTAGCCAGGCGTCCAAAAACCACTTCGTAAGGGCTACGTCCCAAACTAGAGTGTACTGCAGTTCTGGTGGACAGAAAAACTAATGGCAAAGCATCGGGCCAATTGAGTCCTGTACTAGCTTGAACTTTTGCTAGTTTTAACTTTAAGGTTCCGTTGTAGCATTCTACTAAACCCGCTGACTGTGGATGATTTGCCGCATGGAACTTTTACCAAGACCCGCACAAACTTTTTGCATGACTTGCATGACTTGGCCCACAAATTCGCTCCCATTGTCACTCCAGACAATGCGTGGCAATCCAAACCTGGGGAAAAATTCTTTTAGTAGAACTTTAGCTGTCGACAAGGCTGTGTTGTCTTTTAGAGGGTACGCTTCTATCCATCTTGAAAAGGCGCATACTACCACCAGAACATATTTGAGGTTGTTGCATCGCTCCATATGAATATAATCGATCTGCAACACCTCAAATGGGTATGTCGGGGGAGCAAAGTGACCTGATGGAGTTGGGGTTCCCTTTCCCGGATTGTGCATCAAACAAACAATACAATGCTTCACTACATTGTCTGCACACTTCGGAATTTCTTTATTTTGCCACATTGGAGCTAGAAGCTTGCATATACCTTTTGCACTTAGGTGAGCTGGACCATGCCCCATAGTGACTACTGGAAGTACATAGGCATCTGGTAACAGCCAACGTTGGTGTTCAGACAGTTCCACCCAACAACCCATCTCATCCAACATTTCTGTACTTTCTTTCCACTTGCTTAACTCTTTCTCTGAAGCCTCCTTCTGAATCGCTCTTACACTTTCCACTGTATCCTCATACATTCCTCTCTCTCTAACCCAATTTGCAGGACCCGCCACATACATTCGACTTGTTGCGTCTCTCGCTGTCTTTTTCGCTACTTCGTCTGCAAATGCATTTCCTCGACCAACATCATCTGTAATCTTTTTGTGCGCACTACACTTCACAATTGCTATTTGGGCAGGTAAAGAAAGTGACTCAAGAAGATCAGTCACTAATTGGCCATGTTGTATTTTAGTGCCATGAGAAGTAAGGAAACCCCGTTCCTTCCAAAGACGCCCAAAATTAAACGCTACACCAAAGGCATACTGACTGTCGGTGTACACGTTTACTCTCTTAGCTTTTGACAACACACATGCTCTTGTTAAAGCTATCAATTCTGCTGCTTGAGACGAATTGTGTCTGATACGTGCAGTTTCCACAACTGTATGTAAAGTAGTAACAGCATAGGCTGAAACTGTATCTCCATTCAGAAGCTTGTAACAAGAACCATCCACCCATAGAATACCATCCGCATTTTCTAGTGGCGTATCTTTCAGATCAATTCTTCCTTTTGTCTCTTCCTCGGTACGGAGGAAACAATCATGTTGTTCTTGGTCATCTTTGTCCACTGGAAGAGGCAACTAAGTAGCTGGATTTAGGGTATTACATTGTTTGATGTGTACGTGACTAGCCAAAAGTGTCAACTCATATCCAGACAAACGAGCACTCGTAAGATGCTGCATTTTTGTTCGGTTCATTAAGGTGTCCACTGCATGCGGCACCATAACAATAAGTGTGTTATCTAACACTATTCCAGCAGACTGCCGAATAGAAATCGCTGCTGCTGCTGTTGCTTTGAGACAACTAGGCAATGCTTTAGCTACTGGGTCTAACGTAGCCGAAAAATATGCACATGGTCGCTGTTTGTCCCCAAATCGCTGCGTTAAAACTGACAACGCACACCCTTCTCTTTCATAAACGTAGAGCGTGAAGGGTTTACTGTAATCGGGAGTACCCAATACAGGAGCGGAACATAGAGCAGTACGTAAGTCAGTAAAACTCTGCTGACATTCGTCAGTCCATGGAAGGGGCTGAGGCGTATCTTTCAAAGTGAGTGCCAACAAAGGCTTCGCCAACAAAGAGAAGTTAGGGATCCACTGCCTACAATAAGAAGTAATACCCAGAAAGGCACGTACCTCCCTTTGTGTGGACGGCACAGACATTTGCGCAAGCGCCTGAATTCATTCTGGGGTTAACCGTCGTCCCTCCTTTGATAGGAGATGACCCAAATAGGTAACCTCTCTACGAACGTATTGTAATTTTGAAGGTGAAACCTTATGATTCAGATCGAATGAATGGCATAACAATGCAACAGTCACATCTTTACAAATATCTTCTGAATCAGCAGCAATCAACAAGTCATCCATATATTGGATAAGAGCAGCACCAGAAGGCAAATGAAAAGCATCAAGATGACATTTTAAAGCTTGACTGTAAATAGAGGGACTTTCACAATAGCCCTGAGGTGCGCGCTTAAACCGGAAGCTTCGGCCTCCAAGAGAGAAGCCAAAAATATCCCGACTCTCTTCAGCAATGGGAATACTAAAGAAGGCATTCTTTAGATCGATGACAGAAAACCAAGTCGCTGTAGAAGGTATCATTGTCAACAAAGCAGTGATATCTGGGACTACGGGAAATTGCGGCACAACAATTTTGTTTACCTCCCGGAGATCAATCACGAAACGATATACAGGAGGCTGAGAAGGATCAGTGCGTTTAAGAACAGGAAGAATAGGACTATTGCATATGTTACCTCTCCTTTCCTCAACCACACCCTTCAGAATCAAATCATGAATGATTTCCAAAAGCGCTTTCTCACCTTCAGTAGAAATCCTGTACTGTGGAATGCATGGCAATTCAACATTAGGCTTAAGAGTGACAACATAAGGTGGAATCTCAAGACAACCCACATCATTCGGACCCGTGGCCCAAAGCGTTGCCGGAAGAGAAAGCAATTCAGGTGGAAACTGATCTTTGGACAAATACATTGGAGAGATCAGTTTCTGTCCTAAAGTAAGATGTACACCAGAAGGAGAACAATATATCGTAGCACGCATTCTTTTCAATAAGTCCAGATCCAACAGATTCTCACCGCAACCATTTGTCAAAAGAAGTGGAGCTTCCAAATCATAAGGGCCAATTGAAATAGGCAAAGGGCAAGAAACTGGGTTACGAACAGGGGCACCAGAAAATCCTACAGAAACATTTGTTAAGCCAGACAAAGGTGCCCCAGGGAGTTTGGAATGAATGATAGAACTTTTCATCGCACCAGTATCTAGGAGAAATGGCTCTGAAACACCCATTGTAGTGACATTAACATAGCGTCCATTCTGATCTACTGGAATCGACACAACTCCCTTACTTTGTCCATGGCTGTCCTAGTTAGTGTGAAGATTTTCATTCTCGCTTTCAACATAACAATCTTCATTATAATATTGCGTAGACCTAACATTCTGCTGATCAAAATAGTTCACAGAATTGGGAGGAGGAAGGGAACGTTGATCTTGGGTTGACATGCCTCGACCTCTACCTCTGTTTGCTGACTGGAGGCCAGCACGACCTCGTGGAGCAGATGATGCTCCATTGCGCTGCAATAAAACCGGACAACTACTTTTAAAATGACCTTCTTCTCTACAATAGGCACATTGATTAGGTCCTAACAAAGGTCGCGGAATATATGGCTCAGGTTTTTGATACAACCTCTGAAACTGTGGAGGCTGCTGAAACTGAGGCTGAACATAGCGAGGAGGATAAGCTTGTTGCAAGCGAACCTTTGTTTTCAATTCTTTCGTCTTCTTCTCTTGCTTTTCTTTTTTCTTCTTTATCTTTGTTTTCATAATATTGTGCAGTAGCCAATATATGGGCAGAAGAAGAAACAGCCCATGAACTTTCAGAATCTTTCAATTTGTGCGACAACTCGGGAAGCAAATTAAATACAAATTTGTCCACAAATAATCGCTGACCACCTTCTGTAGCCATGTCTTGACCACTGTGATCAATAAATGTCTCCTCGAAACGAGTGAAGAAATCAGAGACACTCTCGTCTTTATTCTGTTTGCATGCTGCTAATTTATCCCAGTTAACTCTTAATGCAGGCATCATCGTTTTCATTAGTGTAATAATCCTACCAGGGAGTTCCGAAATCAAAGCGTCAGGCTTTGCACCACCCACTTGATCTCTATCTGTGGCAGTTATAATATCCCAATTAGCACCTAGTTCCTGGGCGTGATCCTCTTTACGAATCCTAGCCCATATTGTCTGTGGAACTACATTTCCCATCAACATGTCAATATCAGCTAGATTCATGATGCAAGCATCAACTGTCTGAGATAATTCCTTGTAATAACCTGCAGGGTTCTTACGAGGATCTGGTAGAGTCTGCTTAAGAGCCAAAACTTCAGATCGTTTCCATGGAACATGTACCCATATACATTGAAAGTGATGAGGAATAACCGGATTATTACCTACTGCTGCAACTTCTTCCTTCCATACTGGAGGAACCTCTCTCATGGGATAGTTTTTCAACGTCAGTCTAACCGACGGATCGGAATCAAGGAAAGCCTGAGAGGACAATAAGGATCTACAAGAAATAAGTGTCCTTACAGCTTTCTCAACCTTAGATCCCACAACAAGTCCTTTATCAAAATCAGCCTGAACATCTAACAGATCTTGTGGGATCGGACTCAAATTCACATCTTCCCTTTCTTTAATGAGAGTATCAAACATTACATTAAAAACATATCTTTGCGTAGGCGCATTCCATTGTGAGAAAGTAGGCATAATGTCAGGTACACCATACTGAGGACCCTTCTTGATCCATTTACGTGCGAGAGAGTCCAACCTTTCTCGTTCCTCAAAATCTGGGAACTGACTGCGAGATTGTCTTTGAGCAAAAGCCGGAGACACATTTAAAGCTTCAAAGAAAGGAGATAAAATACCAGTGACAGTGTCTGTGAGACGCTTACGTACAGACGGAGAATTAGACATCAGAATAGGGGACAAGGTATTAGGCGAACTAGTGGAAGGAGAACCGATAATTGCAGGAGGAGCAGAAGGCAAAGGAGATCGAAGATCAGAGGATGAGGGCTAAGAAGTTGAAGTTAAAGGCAAAACTGGCAGAGGCGGTAATACTGGAGGAGGCAAATGCGGAAGAGCCGGAACAGGCGGAGGTACTACTGGCAGCTGAACAGGCTGTAACAACTGGGGTGCATTAGTACCTTGTACATAGGGCGGAGGCAACCTCAATAAATGGGACATTAGGGGATCTTCTTCTAAATCTTTCTTATTATCGGAAGGGGAAACAGGCAATACCGGATAGAATTTATCTATCGCCATACGATTCTGTCTTTCTGAAATTTCCATCGCATTATCAATTTCATCATCTTTAAATTGTTGGGCAGCCTGTATAATTGTCATACCCTGTGCTTTCCTATCTCGTTTTGCTTGCTTAATTTCTCTCTGTTTGGCTTCCTTACACCAAAGGCGGAAAGAGTCAAACATTGCCGGCCGGGCTTTTCTTTTGAATAGAACTGCTTCCAAATTATCAAGCACATCAGAGTCGAAACTCCCATGTTCTGGCCATTTTAAAACACCATCTTTCTTCGTGTATCGGGTCCACGCCTCGTTAAAGGCAATGGGGCCAACACCATGTTTTGAATAGAGCTCATATGTGGGAGTTCCAACCGAAGGAATCGGACAAGAGTCCTCAAGTCGGTAATCCCTATTACAACCTAAGCAACAAAATTCTCCAAACTTAGTCAGACCAGGCATCTAGTGATTTTACCTGACTGTTCACAAACTTCAAGGGGGTAAAACTCAAATGAACTTACCCTCGGCTTCGGCTATTGCAATAGTCGAATCTAAGGACCACAAATGCTAAGAAAACAAAGGACAAAAATTGTGGGCGCGACCCACTAAGATACTTAACTAAGGACGTCTTCTTACACCAACAGAGGCCCATCTATCGTCTGGCTTTACCATACATCATCAAAGGAAGGGCAAAGGCAGGGCGGCAGTCAGGGCAGCAGTCGTTAGTAGCCGTCAGGAAGGAGTAACCGCGGTGCAAAAGACCTTCGGACCACTTTCGACATACAGGGGTCGCTTGATGTGGCTCGCGATTCCTCTAGAATTTTCTTGCGGGGTTCCTCACGACCTTCGGGCAGAACCGGTACCACTGAAGCCGCCCCACGTGGGCGCCAGTTGAAGAACCAGAACCTTTTGGACCTGGCGGCGCAGGGTACGCCTTAATCTGCTGGGTTCTCCTGCTTAGCTACACAGAGACACGGGGACACTCTGTCGGCGTAAAAGATCAGATTTATTAGCTGCAGCTAGTACAGTTGTCCCAGAAGTACACAAGGTAGGTTCTTAGGAGGCTGCCACTTCACTCTGTGGCGTACAATCTTTTATAGCATGTATGAAAAATATACATTAACCAAATACACACCCAGAGTACATAAGAAAGAACCAATAAGGAAAGTTGGAAAATAGGACAGAACCAATAGGAAAAGTTTAAAAACAAGTGTCAGATGACTCGAAGAAACCTTTCCTTCAACTGTGTTTGTCACCCCTCCTTCAAACTAATTCATTAACGGATCTACAACTAACTTGCAGGTGGCGAGATACGTTTGTGTGTGGGGGAGGACAGTTGTGAAACAAGAGAATGCTAGCAGAGGACAGCGAAGGCCAAACGATAAAATAAAGTCAGAAAGGAATAGTGTGAGCCAACAGATAGTTGAGACGGGGATTAGAAAAACCAGACAGGGATTCGTGTACTCGGCCAAACCTAATACCAGCTTTTCAAATAGAGGCAGAAGGTTAATTTTAACACGAAGCTTGCAAAAAAAGCAGAAAAAGACTTCGACCGTCGTGCTGCCTGAGTGAGGGCAACACAAGATGGCGGCGGAGCACAAAATGGCGGGTCGATACGATCTCAATCGAAAATCGAAGTTCCTCAATGGTGGTTTACAATTTTGGCACAATCCCAGGTTTTCTGATATCAGTAAATTTGGTATTGCATCAAACTACATGGGTGGATTCATGGAACACCCATGCTACATCCATGAAACAGGTACCACTACGAAATGTACTGCAATCCAGCGCAAGCCACTGCATTGCATTTGATTTGTTTACAAAGTAACACAAAGAACCTCCCAAATCACCCCTTTTGTGGATTTGTAAATCATACTCAAGCCTTTGCGTTACCTTGAAAGATGCAAGGACAACATAAAGGTTTAGAAAATCTGGGCCCAGGTATTCTTTCAATCCAATATTTTTCTGCATCTTATGGGGAAAAAGGCAGTCTCCACCTTGGAAGCTATGAGGACCTGATATTACCTCATCAACAAATAGCACATGCTGATTCTTTTATGTACAGTTATTGATTATGGTTGAATTGCAACACCGATATTCACACAAATAAACATTCAAAAATATGCAACAGAGAAAAAGTTATCACTTACATCAACTGCAAAGATTGAGGGAGGCTTTAACTAGCAAGGCTCCTGGGCACCTGATTGAGATGCCTTGTCTCTGAAGCATGTGCCAACTGCTGTCTGAGCCTTGGGCATGCATCTCTGCCCCAACGCCAAGCATGAAAGTCATCATCACGCTAGGCAAGGAGACGCTCTGTATATTACATCACCTAATAAACACAAATATATATTCACCTTAGTCCATTACAGTGATGAGCGAATGATTCTTTGATGGCATGTACACTGGGGGGTGATGAAGCTCACTTCTAGCATTGCACAGCAAGACAACAGTAATTGAAGCATGAACAGGAGTGGGTGAAATGCAAGTGAGCATGCTCAATGCGCATGAACAATTATCATGAAGAAGCTCAGCAGTCGGTGTGAAGTCATTATCAAAATTTAGCACCCAGCCTCCCTCCAGTCTGGGTCATTGCCTTCTCACTGATCCATGACTTTTTCACATTTATATATCTGCACAGTTTTAAAGAACAAAGAGTTCTGAGTATTGGTATGTCTATCTCTGCCATCAGTAATCATGCAGCCATTAATATCAATAATCATGTATGCCCAAGGTTCAAAGTTTGAGTCTTCTTTCCGATGACCTATTGACTTTCTGGGTATTAAATCGCCTTGTGATAAGTGGAATCCCTGTGCTACTTGGTGTGAGTATGCATATTGCTTCATCTTGTTTTTGGCCAGAGCATCCCTATTTTGAACCTTTTGTGATATGCAGGATTTTGAGTTCTTTGCATGATGTGGAATGTCATTCGGATTGTGTGCCCAAACTTCAGCTCTGAAGGGGACACAGTCATGGTGCCATGAGGGGTGTGTCGGTAGTCACATAGTGTTTGGCACAAAATGTCAGCCAAAGATTTGTGTGAAACCTGAACAATCTTTGATGGCCATCAATAGATGCTGAACGATGGCTAGATGTTTAAAGGTATCAATATCAACTTCTCTCCATACATGCATGGAAATCTTTGATGTCTGATTTTGTTCAGGAGCTCCATCCTTACCCAAGGCCTGATATATGGCAAGTGCTCACATTCTCTTCAACTCATTGGTCTAGATGTGGAAACCACTTTTTTTGGTAACCACCATTTGCTTCATGTGTGAGAACTATGGATTGACTATGTGGGACCGGAAAATTCCCAGTCAGGTGGACAGTAAAAGTAGTCCCTTTGAGTGGAAAGCAAGTTCTCCCTTCACATTTTTAAAGGTTTGAGATATGTCATTATGCTCTGTGGATGGACCTTTTGACTTCTCTCTAGTTCATTTATGTGCTAGATAATGTCTTCACCGCAAGCAAAGTGAGGTCTTTTCTAAATGCTTGTATCAACGCTCATCATTTTATTTAAGGCTCCGGGATGTGACTGTCGAATAACATACATCAGATATTCTGCTAAGGAAGCAATGGTTGCTAAGCGTTCCATAAAATACGAGATGTAATGTCTGGAGGATTTCTATCCTCAGCAGGTCTGTGGATTATTTTAAATTTGTTGTCCTGCAGATGTAAACCCGACCTTTCAATGCAAGGTGGAATTTTGACCTTTCGGTTGCCAAATATTGACAATAAGTCTTGATGGTCTGTCACAACCGTGAAGCATTTTCCCAATACTGGAAAAGATGGACATGTTTACAGGCCCACACTACAGCAATGGATTCTTTCTTTGCCTGCAAGTAGGCCCTTTCACTGTGCACATGTGGTACATATATATTTAAGGTATGCAGATGAGTAGTTAGGAACAGTAAATATATACTTCACTATTTGCCCTTATCTTTCGATATTTTTTCCCTCGATACTCTGTCCCTGATATTCTTATATGGTGATATTCTGGTGGTTGACATTCAGTAGTACAATAGCCATTTCTGGCTTGGTGAGACTGGGGCTAGCATAGGCATTCACACACCTCAGTGCTTAAAAGAGTCAGCATCTCTTTGCACCAGTATTACTCCAAGACCACAAAGTTCATGTCAACAGTCATTTCAGTTGGTAACAAGACAAAGTAATACGCAAGATTATCAACTGCTGCTTTTCAGTCCTTGATATCTTGGAATGTACGTTGACACTGGGAAGACTATTTAAAAAGTAACTCTCTTTGTGGGTGTTTCCTCAAAGCCTCAATTATTGGCCCAAAATTAAGAAGGTATCTGGAAAAATAACTAGCATCCTCCAAAAAAGGATCAAAGAGTAGATTTGTTCTTTGCGGCTGATGTCATTGTTAAACCAAGACCTTGCTAGGTTGGGCCACTCCCTTTATTTAGTGTCAGATTGGCATTGTGCACAACTTGACAGATCTTGAAGAGAGCGGCATTATATTCTTCCTGACTTTTTCCATACATCAGTATGTTTTTGCTGTAGTTGAGACAGTTTTTGTTACCACAAATCACTTTTCGTGTTTCTTATTGAAAGATGTCACCACTGATGTGACAGAAAAATAGAGTGTTCTATAGTGGTACAAACGGCATTTGGCGGAAAAAGTAGTTATTTATTGTGATTATTATGCCAATTCCGATTGTTGGTAGCCTTTGTTTAAATCAAGGTTTGAGAAAACTCGGGTGTCATTCAACTGGTGAATCATGTCTTTGATTCTTGGACTGAGATGTCTTTCTCCTAGTTTGGTGCATGTCCACATACAAGAAAATGCTGCCTCCGTCGTGTTTCTTTGGAACAGGGACAATGGGTTTAATGTTGCAAGTTTCATAAGGCTTTTGAGTTCTTGTTCAACATGTTTTTCAATGCTGAATGGAATGCTTTGAGTTTGAGATAAGTGTTGAGCAACTGATTTCACATCAGTGTCAATGTGTACATGAATCTTCCAGTTTTTGAACTTGCCTATACCATCAAATAGTATTGGAAAAGGTATTTCAAAGTTCTGTGGTATGACTCCCTACAATCTGTGGCTAAGGCAATAGATTCAATAGAAGATTTTGAGATGGCGGAGCTTGACCTCTGATCTGAAGCCATGCAAACGCCTCGTGCCAACAGAGACTTCAATGACATACCGTCATACCCCCGGTCTGCATGTGCGGTATGTCCCAGTTGTCACTCACTATTTTCCAACTAGACAGGTGCCATATACTGTGCTATGCACTTTGGTTCACCTGCTCTGTTAAGTGTTTAATTTAGAAGGCGTGCTCTGCACTTTAGTTTGTGTGTGCTGTAAACAATTCTGCTTAATGAAGTACAAGCACCTGGTGGTTTCCTGAAGACTTCGTTTCCTGCTGAAGTGTCTGGTATTTTCTTTTTGTTTGTACTATGGCTGCTGACTAATTACACACTGCTGCGTAATTAAAGACCTCTATTTCCTGCTGCCCTTGTTTCCTGCGGGAGTGCCTGAATATGTTTTTAGGTCTCTCCTGAGCCAGCGCATGTGCTGTCTGCGAGACATTTAGTAGGTGGGTTTGCTACCCCACGCTTTGGCTGGCCTAGCGCTTGCGTTCATGCGAGCATGCACGCGCACAACCGCCAGCTTTCAGAGCCCAATCAGGTGCCATCTGTATTTCCTCTCGCTTGCTCTCTGAACGCTCCTCCGCCCCTCCCTCACCATGCGTGCGATGGCAATCCGCCCGTCATTTCCTCCCACCCGCATGCCAGTTCCCCCTGCCATCTTACTATGGCGGGGGGACCCCGGCGGACGGAAAGATCGTCCACCGGTTTTCTCCCCGGTAGGCAATCTGCCCGATTCCCTACCGGACGGAAAAGCAGTTAATATGGTGGTGGTGTCTGGTAGATAACCGCCATCCATATTATGATGCCAGCGGGGTGTTGCCTTTCAGTGGCAGCAGGCAGGCAGTCTTCCACATTGGGGACCCGTAGCGGGTCCCCAGGGATTCTGGCGGGTGGAGGGTGCACATGGGGGGTACCTATGGTACCCCCTGCATTTCAATGTACAACGTTGCAGGCACCACGTGGAGCCTGTCACGTTGTGCATTGAAAGGCACAACTTGCTTTTGTGGCATTGCGGCGGGTGGTGCCGAAAGCACACCCCGCCACAATCTCATGAATGCGGGATGCGCCCACAAGTGTGCCGGGCGCATCCTAATTGTAGATGCGGGACCACCGCATGCATTGCGTGTGGTCTCATTTCCCGGGGGTATGGCGAGCAGACAAAGTCCGCCCACCATACTAATGACCCCCTTAGTTTTTTCGGAAAGTTGTACACCTCTCCGCCTTCTCGAAGATATTCATCTCTACTTTCATCTACCTTTTGCAAAGTGTTCTAGACACCCATCTGAGCGCGTGCTCCATACAACTGTAGCCTTTCTTCCCTTCTCACTACCTCCTGCTCTCCCTTTCTTGCTTTTTATCCTCGTCCTTCCTTTCATGCCTTTTACCATTCTCCAGCCCTCCCTTTCTTTGCTTTTATCCCCCTCACACACTCCCTATCTTTCCTTTTATCCCCTGCCCGCCGTCCCTTTCTTGCCTTTCATCCCTCGTCCGCCCTTCCTGCCTTGCCCGTCCTTCTCTCTCTCCCCCCTCTTTCTCACTCACTTTGCTGCCTCTCTGCTCTCCACTTTGTCATTCTACTAACTTGCCCTCACTCTGCCCACTCCACCCTTTCTATCCACTTGAAACTCCAGTAAGCATCAGGCCACCTTCCAAACTCCACCAATACTGTGCCCTTCTTTGTTTACCTAAAGACCTCTCTTCTGAACTCTCTGGCTGCACTATACTCGCACACTGCTTATATGATCTTCAAAGTACACCTTTACTCAACATCTTTATCAGCACATTATAAACCCTCACTTCAAGCTGACTCACTCTCCACCCTTAGCTCACACCTGTCCACTCCCCCATCTATCCTTCCACCTGCACCCTTGCGAGCTCTCATCCTTCACTCCATTCATTATCTGAAGCCTCTCTGTGAAACCCCATCCTCTTCTTCTGAGCCATCACAGGCACCTTGCATTCTACAACATTTCTCTGTACACTTCTTCCTCCCTGCTCTCTGCCCTTGCTGGCACTTTTTTCATTGCTGCGGCCTTGCCCTGCCTCTCCCTGTGATTTATTACAGTGAAAACCCAGAGAGCTGAACTGTTTGTAATCACTGCTCCATAGTAACAACCGCTGAAGCTTTTCTAGCTCCCGCAGCAACACTACATAACCACGCCTACAACCTGCACAACTCACCAGCCCATTCTTCACAACAAGAGCAAAATGCTCCACAGCCACACACCCATGCAGCACAACCCATTGCTTCGGTCCCACACTGTACATGCACACTCAATGCACAGCCACTTCCACTGCACAACTACACAGACATTGCACAAAAACACAGCTAAACTACACTACCACACAACCACATTTAAGCACCACATTTGTTTTACACATAAGAAAAGCAAAACCACACACAGACACGCTCTGCTCATACACAGTGCATACCATGTACACTCCCTGCAGTGTCACAAACTGCACTACACACGCACACCCTGACCAAAGAACAATGGAGAGATATAAGCAAACTCAACAACCACATAGGCCCAGCAGCAACATTTATCTGCCCCACACACTGCAGAAGCTCACAAAATGCATCACTACCCAAAAAGGCTTGCACTGAATATTCGGCATACAGTAATTTCAAATTGACTTTAAACAGACCTCGCTTTCATGGTATTTTTTAACAGTTCCATCAGTGTTTATCCATATTTATAATTTGCTTAGCCAATTTGCTTTTTTATCAAAATTTACTTTGTGTTATGTGAAAGAACGAAATTACAAATGGAGTATTTCCACATTTATTTAAACTGTAATGATGCACCCACTCTCGAATATTTGTTTGTTTTAACACTATTTGCAGTCTCATATATGAGAACAATTCACTCAAATGAAAACATTAGCATTATGGTATAAACGTGTGTGCCTACTTGGAGTTTTTAAAGGAAATTATTTGACTTTTGTGACTCTCCATGTTGCCAATATGTACAGATATTGGTTCTGCAGTCATGAATGATAAAACAGAGAGTCACCTAAAAAACACACAAACTATGTTTTATTTCTTTTTTAAAGGAAATACAGATATTCAAACACATTGTTTTCTGTGGGTATTCCCTGGCAAAAATCAGTAAAAACAATGAAGTGTGGTGTCGTTCCTAAACAAACAGATCAGTTGATCCTTTAATATTACAATATTTTAATTCGTAACAACTAGCTTCATAAATATGTTTTTCCAAATCTGTTAGCCCAATCTTCCCTGGTGATTCTTCACCAAGAAATAAAGTCACCATTGGATTGCCAAACAACTATAAGATTTCACTTTAAAGTGCCAATTATCATGAATTCATGAGCTAAAAATACAAATATCCTAAAATATAAAATATACACACTAGAATTCGTATTCGAGATCCTCAGGTTAGATGCTAGACTCCAAAGAGTTCATAAACTAATTGCACTGCTTATGGAATCTTTAAATTAAAAATCAATGTGCAGCTGGTGCTTATCTACGAAAAGTGGCCACACAGCTGTACATCCCTCCACTATAAGTGAAAGAACGCATCACCCACAGTCACTTTCCTCCAACACAGGCCAAACGCTGCAATCTTTTGGTCACTCAGTAGTGATCCATGACTCCCTATTGTTCTTAGTGACTCGCTGCAGATATGCAGGCAAATACCATGTCTGAAAACATGTTACATTTGTTTCACAGCTCACAAAAGAGCTAACCATCAAAAAAGTTAATTGTCTTTCAAATCACACATATAACAAGATCTCCTCTTGACCAGGCTGCACTATTCTTCATGGGTGACCACCTAGAATTAGAGTGGCTAATCAGGAAAATCCCCAGTAGGTCATTCCTGAGGGGCTGGGCAGAGTCAGTTCCATTTTGGCTCGAGTCAGTTCCACATTAGGCAAACTCGGTGCTTAATTTGTAATATTGGTTGCCGGTCTCAATTTTGGGGACTAGGGCCTATTTTACATTATCAAAATTTGTCCCAAAAAAAGCCCGAAAATGGCATAAGGAGAGCGAATGAGGAAGAGAAAAAGGAAAAACAGTGACAACGGGAACAAGCATTGGCATAGCCAATAGATCTCACTTTTGGACCCTATAAGTAGTTAGCCATGTAACAGATGATGTTGTTGCACCAAGGGTATTGTGCTGCATAACTAAATACTTATAAGGCCCCAAAAGCGAGACCTATTGGCTATGCCAATGCTTGTTTGTAGATGCAGGTTGACTAAATAATGGCTTCTGTTTACTGCCAGAATTGTCTTCTGATTGGCAGGTAGCACCCTTCATGTGCATTACGTGCTATAAATACCACGGTCAAATTGTGGCTGCCTGCTTGGCTTCATCAATCCATCTCAATAGAGAGCTGTGTCTCCCCCCAGCACTGCCCTTTGGGTCCAAGTCCCACCACCTGTGACAAGAGCAACCCAGACACTATAGCCTTGATACTGGGTAATTGTTACTTCGCTTGGAATCCAGTCTTTTTAAGACGACTTTCTATAACCTTGAACAGAGGAACCTGGTCATTCATCCAGCACTGCCACTCCTCCCTCGCCTTGACTACAACCATAATTCTCACATTGCCTGTGAGGAAAATAGTTTCTTATATGGTGTGGTTCTGAGACCTCACTGTGTAAAAAGTCACAATTCCATTTTAGTTTCAGACAGGATTGTTTATAAAACCTTAGCTCAGTCCTGGGTAGCTGTGGCTCAGAGCAGTCTGGTGTATCAAAGTAAAAAGTGTAAAGCATTTAGAAGTATCAAAACAATTGAATGAGATGAAAATGCAACACAATAAAAGTCCAACACTAATTTAGAATAAAACACCTCAATGACAGAAATTCACTGCAGGGTTTCCAGAGATATTAATTTGTAAAGGAACGATAAGTCACAGATTTTAACTGAGTGCAATACATCATTGCAATCTATTGCAACTCGTAATTTAAAGTTAGCCACAACAATTAACTTTCGAATTACTTGAGAGCACTCTTGGAGCAACCAACTCCAGCTGGGAGTCAGTCACAGAGAGCAATATAGCCCAGCTTAGCAGTTACATCACAATTAAAGCAGTCTCCAGTCGAATTTCAAGGTCTATGGGTAAAGTATGATAGGTTTCAGAAGAGGTGTCCTGATGCAAGAGATGCAGGATTCTCAAGTTGCTCAAAAATGTTGAGGATGCTGAGCTGGTGTCAGGGGTCTTTCTGGGGCCACCCTTTGGTCCACAAACATGGGGGCATATTATCAAGCCAGGCGATAAAATTATCGCCGCTTTAGCGGCAGAAAACTGCCGCTAAAACGGCGATAATGGGCTTGATAATATGCTCTATGGAATTCCAATTGAAGCTCAGGTTAGGTGTCCTTCACATCTAACATGGGCTTCAATTGGAATTCCATAGAGTATATTATCAAGCCCATTATCGCCGTTTTAGCGGCAGTTTTCTGCCGCTAAAGCGGCGATAATTTTATCGCCTGGCTTGATAATATGCCCGTTGGTGGGGTGACTTTGGCCACAGTGATCAATATCCCTTGAAGTTCATCTGAAGTCCAGCCCAAAAACAGTTGCCACTGGTCTACTGGTCTCCGGTTACAGTGAAAACAGTGATTTCTATTAACTGCCAGTAGTTTCCTTGCTGGGTGATCAAACTGCACTCCAGTCACTCTCTTGGGTCTAGCAGACTCTGATGCAACTTTTGAGGGTCAGCTGCGATCAGGTGTTCAGGCGATCTTGCCTACGAACTTGCAAAAGCATCCCTTTTCAGCTTTTGGAGAGCTGTGGCTGTAAAAGGGGGTCACCCAATTGACACTTGGAGTCACCTCTGTCTGGGGTGGTTGAGGTGCCTTTTCCTTGAGTGGGACACTACAAGGACATTCCTTTCTTTGCTAGCCCAAGCTGCAGCGGGTGCAATCCAGTCTTTGATGAAGCGTCTTGTTGCTGGGTACAGGGAACATCAGGGCAGTCCTTCTTTGGTATTTTCTCCAGTACAGACTTGATTTGAGTTCTGGGTCCAAGGGGTGCTACTTAAATGCCTATTTCTTGCCCTCAGGGATGTGACGATGACTAGCCAATGAGCTACCAGGTTCCCTTCCGCCTGTTCACAACTTTATCCTGCTCAGTCCTAATATGGTAGAATTCTTCTGTCAGTGTGTGGAGCTCCGTAGTCCATCCCAGAGTTTGGTTTCTGCTTTCCTAAAGGGCATTCTCACAGTTTAAATGTGGATGTTTTAGCAGAATAATAAATTGTGTGTATTGTGTGAAGGCAGCGTGAAAGACAATTAATAGGACCGTTACAAACAGTGAAAAGAATCAAAAAAATACATGCTTAGGAGTTACCACGGAGTCAGTGTTCAAAGGACCCTTAAGTGGACTTGGATTTTTTTCAGTCATTTTTGCTTGATATTTCTTAAATGACTTACACCCAAACAACTCTCTAAATGAACCTTTTAAAAAAATATTCTCCTAAGACTCATTTTATCTTAAGGATAGTAGAAGGGTAAACTGTAGAGATTGTGGAAGTAAGCCACAAATAACTGAAGGGGGGGGGGTTAGAAGAAAAATGCTCACGCTGATTATAAAGCATTCATGAATGGTTGCCTAAAGTGATTGTTTTCTTTTGTCTCACCTAACAGAAGGACTGCACCTTACCACCAGAACTTGAAGTGTTCTGCTCAAGTGGATCAACACACACCCATCATTCTATCCATGGGAGCTGCAGGGGTACCAGCAACATAAGTCTCTCTCTGTCTCTCCCAGTCACCCATCCTGTACTGCTCGATTTTCCCGGCCTTCCGGTGTTGCAGGGCAATCCATATGACTTCAGTCTCTTTCCATCCGAGCCTAAGGACTGGAGTAGTGAGTAGGGCCTATCTATTAGACACTTGTGACACCATCCCGTGCTCCTACCCTTAGCTCAGGGCCTACACACATAGCCTAGGGGATAGATTCATTAGCCTTGAGGATAATTTGCCCTATAGTGAGGTTGTTTCATGGAGCTGTGTTGAATTCAGGCCTGGTAGGCCTCAAACGGGAGAGACTCCATCTTTCTTTCTGCTCCGGCAGCCCGGGACCTTTCCAGAGGGAGGGGGATGTTTTAGTTATGAGGTGTTATTCGCTCGGAGAGAACAGGTTCAGGCCGGCCCTTATCGAAGGATTGTATTTTTCTTCATGCCGAAGACACTACATCAGGCCGGCCGGCTGGGAAAGTGTCCTTGGTACGGGGAGGTACAGGAATTTGGTGGGCGGCAGGTTTCGAGCTGGAAATTTCCATGAGGGAATGCACTTCTATATTAGTGAAAGTCTGAGTGAGATAAGGGCACTTGCTTCTAGACCATAGGCGGCATCTGGCCGTTAGCAGAAGAGCTATTACTTATTCCAGGGAAGACTGATGACGAACTTGAATCCAAAGAGGAGAGAGTAGCCGATAAGGACGAGGTTCCAGTGACTCGGAGAGGGAGAAGGGAGCAGACCCATAACTGCAGAGGGGTGACTTCCAGGCTAAGCCGAGGCATAGACGAGAAGGGAACCTAGATGACCATTGAGTACAGGCGACGTACCCTCAAGGTGAAGTCGATCCCTTTTTCTTTGAAGTGTATAACTTAATCTTTTACTTTCCTTGCAGGTTATATATGTATGATGTGTTCCGTAAATGTGCATGTGGCATTTAAATAAAGTATTTAGCTTATTGTACGTTAGCATGTGTTGTGTACTTTTGTATAGGAGGATAGCCTATTCTTTAGTCAGAGTTGCCTTAAAATGAACAGAGGTTAATCCTGGTCAGGTAAGTGGTAACTGGATGAGGGGGAAAACAAGCCCCTCGAACTAGAGAACAGGTTGTGCTCCGCTAATGGTCTTTGTGTGATCTGATATATAGTCCCAATTCCCCTGTCGTGTACTAATAGGATGAGCTCGTGCTAAGGCTGCCGTGTAGGTAGGAGATTCTGGGTCTGACTGAGGCCGCGAGATCGTGTGTGTGTCGCTGCCGAATGGGTAGGAGATTCTGGACCTGACCGAGGTCGCGAGACTTTGTGTGTTGCTACCGGATGGGTAGGAGATTCTGGGTCTGACTGAGGCCGCGAGATCGTGTGTGTGTCGCTGCCGAATGGGTAGGAGATTCTGGACCTGACTGAGGTCGCGAGACTTTGTGTGTTGCTGCCGAATGGGTAGGAGATTCTGGACCTGACTGAGGTCGCGAGATCGTGTGTGTCGCTGCCGAATGGGTAGGAGATTCTGGACCTGACTGAGGTCGCGAGACTTTGTGTGTCGCTGCCGAATGGGTAGGAGATTCTGGACCTGACTGAGGTCGCGAGATCGTGTGTGTGTCGCTGCCGAATGGGTAGGAGATTCTGGGTCTGCCTAAGGCCGCGAGACTGTGGTTGCTGAGAATGCGAGGCTGTGAGGTCTTGATATATATATATATAATAGGAATTCCCTGTCCTTAGGTGGTACGTATATATGTGGTTATTTGGGTGTAAAAAGACCCTAGGGAGGGGGTAACGTTCTGTTTTGGGTCAGAAGGGCTCTGTAGAGCGGGTTCCACCCGATCAGAAAACCCTAGCAGAACATTTGGCGTCACGAACTGTTTACGTAACCTGTGTGCGTTGTGGTTGTCTTGTGTTTGCTTTCGGCGTGTGCGTGATTTTCTTTTTTGTATATTTGCGTGTATACTTTTTCTTTCTCTTTCTTTCTCTCTTCCTTTCTTTTCTCTGCGTTTCTTTTTCTTTCTTTTTCGCGATGTTTTCTAGGAAATCGAAATCTACTCTTAAATTGTCCGTTGATATTCCCGGATGGGATTCAACGCCTTATGGTGCCTTGGCCCGAGAGTGGGCTGATTCTACTGGTCTGAGTGAAAATTGGAATTCTTCTTTGGAGTCGGCGGAACCGGCTGACGTGATTGCTTGTTTGCAGACGGCACCTGTCTTGAAGGGTGAGGAGGTTCCCGCTTTGGGGCGCAGAGGTTGGGTTATTCTGTCTGCGTATCGGATTCTGCATGAGAGGTTGCTGAAATTGCAGGTCTCTTTTAAGGATGCGGAATCACACCTTGTTGAGATTCAGAATTCTAACACTTTATTGCGGTGTCAAAATAAGTTGCTTTCCGACAAACTTGACACTTACCAAACGGTTGCCGAAAGGGCGGCTGTGCGGATTGCTCGTTATAAGTACAAGAACAGGCGTGGTCGTGTTTCGTCGCGTAAAGTGCGTCTGGTCGTGGCGAAAGCTGGACTGGATTGGAATCCTGATGAATGGGATGGTAATATCTGGGACTCGACTACGTCTTGTTCCTCGGGTGAGGAATGTGCTATGCATGAGCTTTCTCGTTCCCGTCCTGACAGTAAGTCTACTTCTCGCACCTCTGATGGTGCACCCTGTGATTGCGCTCGTTCTTCGGGCGGGATTGATACTTTTCACACTGACTGTCCCTCTACTCGTACTGCTCGGGCTCCTTGTGATGCTCGTCCCGTTGTTTCTGCGCACCCGGTTTTTCGTCGGAAGTTGCAGCAGTCTCCCAATGCTCCGCAGGGTGTTTCTTTGGACTGTTTGGAAGATTTTACCCAGCAAGAAATTAGTGATATTTTGCAACGCTTTCGGCAGCGGACTGGTGAGGCTTTGCTCACATGGATGGTGCGCCTTTATGAACTAGGCGCTGCTGGTATTATGTTGGATACTGGCGATTGTTTGAAGTTTTGTTCTTTGAGTTTGGATTCTACTGTGCAAGATCATTTTCGTAACTATAATGGTGGTGGTCAAATTTCTTTGCTCCAATTGGCGACTGAAGGTTGCAATTTGAAGTATCCTACTGAATCTGACTGGCCTGTCAATGACAAGCCGTGGTATACCTTGCGTGATGCTGCGCAACGTCTTAAGGAGGAAGTGATGAAAACGGCTATTTTTCTGGGCACTGCTGACAGGTTGCTTGATGGGTTGTTGACTTCTTCGGTGCGGAATCGTATCATTCGCTCTTCTCCTGTTGCCTACAAGCAGGTCATGATGACTTTGTTGATTAACCAGACTGGTAATGTTCTATCTACGGTGTTGGAGTCGGTACGCCAACTCGGTGAGTTGGGTGAGTGGTTTAAACCTGAACGTCAGTCCCGGTCTGACACTCGTACTCCTGGTGAATATAAATTTACTAGACGTGATATCTTTACTGGTCTTTTGGCTGATGGTGTGCGTCGGGAGGATATTGATGGTGAGACTACTGCTCGTTTGTGGGAAATGTTTCGCAAACGGGGCTTGGACCGGAAGGAGGGTGCCCGGCGTGTTCGGACGACTGAGTGTGATCGTGGTTGTTCTGATGGTAGCGGTGATGATGATCGCCGTGGGCGCTTTGATCGTCGTGATGATCGGCGTCCTGTACGTGATCTGTCCCCTCGTCGAGAGCGGGACAGGGAGAGAGAGGGGGAAAAGGAAAGGGGGAGAAATGATCATGCTTACAGCAGACGTAGAGATGATAGGGATCAATCCCCTGAATTGAGAAGGAGGGAGGATCGATACAGTTTGGACGATCGAAACTCGCAGTGCAATGTAGAGGACAGGAATCCATTTCGTAATAGAGATGGATATGAACAGGAGGTACCGATACCTAAGAAACGTGAGAGTCTTTATCCTGATTTGTCCTGGTACACAGAATGCAGTAAGAATGACTAGGAAATAGGTTAAGCTCCGGTACACAGATGGGCTCACAGAGATAATAGACCCTATGTAGATATTGATATTTTTTGGAGACATCGTAATATCCAAAGGGCCCGAGCATTAGTTGATACAGGAGCGGAGGCCACTCTTATTCATGGAAAATCAAAGAAATTTACAGGGCAGCCTTTCACTATTACCGGATTAGGAGGAAAGGAAACCCCTGCAGTTCAAACTTTGCTTGAAATGAGAATAGGTAGAATCCCTAGAAAGGAATATTCTGTATTAGTGGTGCCACTTCTAGAATTCATAATTGGAATTGATATTTTGAAGGGAATGACATTGCATCTTGATGATGGGTGTTACCAATTTGGAACGACGCATTATATCTCGTCCAGACCTATACGGGTTGGTCGTTTAAGGATGCCCCCCATACAAGTTCCCCAGGCGACCAAAGTGGTTTGTCAGAAGCAGTATCGTATTCCGGGTGGTCATGAAGAGATTAGTACCACCATTCAGGAGTTGGTTGATGCAGGCGTTATAACTCCAGTTACTTCTGCTTGGAATAATCCTGTTTGGCCGGTGCGTAAAAGTGATAATTCTTGGCGCATGACTGTTGATTATCGAGAATTGAACAAACACACGCCCTCTTTGACTGCTGCAGTACCGGATGTTATCACCCTGATTGAAAGAATCCAAACACATCCAGGTACATGGTATGCGTCCATCGATATTGCTAATGCTTTCTTTTCTATTCCAATTGCCCCTGAGTGTCAGGAACAGTTCAGTTTTACGTGGAACGGGCGTCAGATGACGTTCAGAAGTCTTCCTCAGGGCTATGTGCATAGCCCTACGATCTGTCACCGGCTGGTGGCAGAACACTTGACTGAGGTACCAGTTCATCCCAAAATTCAGATATGTCATTATATTGATGATGTTTTGATCCAAGGCGAAACACAAGAGGATGTTCAGACACAATTAGATAGAGTCATTGAGTGTCTGCGTGGGAAAGGTTGGGAGATCAATCCGGACAAATTACAAGGTCCGTCCCAAGCTGTAAAATTTTTAGGTATTAATTGGCATGAGGGACACCGCGAGGTGATCCCTCAAGTTAAACAGAAGATTCTTGATTTTTCGGTTCCGAGGAATAGGAAGGAAGCCCAGAGCTTCATTGGTTTATTTGGTTTTTGGCGCCAGCATATTCCTCATTTGAGTCAAATATTGGCCCCGTTGTACCGTGTTACACGTAAAAAGAATGCATTTGAATGGGGTAAGCAACAACAAGATGCATTTAGTCTAGCGAAAGAGGCAATTCAACATGCTATGGATCTTTGGCCTGTACGTGATGGTGATGTGGATTTGAATGTGTCTGTGCAAGGCCCTTATGCAAACTGGAGTCTGTGGCAGAAACAAGGCAGGTGCAAAGTACCATTAGGGCTTTGGACCAAAAAGCTACCTGATGCTGGTGAGCGTTATACACCCTTTGAGAAACAGCTACTTGCTTGTTATTGGGCTTTGGTGGATACCGAGCAATTAACATTGGGACATGACATATTCTTGCGTCCTGAAATTCCTATTATGCAGTGGGTTTTGAGTTCACCAAAAACTCATCGAATTGGGCATGCTCAGGAGGCGAGTGTGATTAAATGGAAATGGTACATACAAGACAGGGCACGTGTGGGTCCGAAAGGAGTTGCGTCTTTACATGAGCAAGTGGCGCAAGCACCATCGACTGAGACTGACAGTGAGTGTTCTGTACCTTTAGAACAGGAGTCTCCTGTCAAGTGGGGTAAACCTTTTGATGATTTGTCCGTCGAGGACAGGAACCATGTGTGGTTCACAGATGGGTCAGCAAAATTTATTGGAACTACACGGCACTGGAAGGCGGTGTCTTATAATCCGATCACACAGAAACTGTTGAGCACAACTGGTGAAGGGAAGAGTAGTCAGTTCGCAGAGCTCTATGCCGTTTATCAAGTCTTGAAACAGGAGTTACCTGGTGTATGCCATATTTTCACCGACTCCTGGTCCACTGCCAATGGACTGGCCGTTTGGTTACCGACCTGGCATTCCCATAATTGGAGGTTACACTCCAAAGAGTTATGGGGAAAAGAGTTATGGCAAGAGATTTGGGAAATGCTCCCACAGAGTACTGTTACCATCTTCCATGTGGATGCTCACACCCCCATAGATTCTCTTGACAAATTTTTTCATAACATTGCAGATGAGAAATCTAAAATTGCTGAGGCAGTGGTGGACAGACAAGATCCTGATATTGCGGGATTGGCGAAATGGGCACACCGGAAGGCAGGACACTTTGGAGAGAAGGCCACTAGCAGGTGGGCTGCTGATAGAGGAATTTATATTCCCCTGGACCTAATCAAAAATGTTATTCTACATTGTCCCGTCTGTCAGCATATCAGACAGCGTAAAGTACCCCAAATTGTTAGAGGTCATTTACATCGCGGGAAATTGCCCGCTCAAATCTGGCAGATTGATTACATCGGACCCCTTCCCATGAGCAGAAATTGTCAATATGTTTGCACAATTGTCGATACATATAGTGGTTTGCTGGTAGCTTTTCCATGTAAGCAAGCCACCCAATTGAATACCATTAAAACATTAGAATTGATTATTATGTATTATGGTGTGCCATTCCAAATTCAATCTGATAATGCATCCCATTTTCGTGGAAGATTGGTACAGGAATTCTGTGTGGAAAACCATATTGAATGGATCTTTCATATACCTTACTACCCGCAGGCTTCGGGCCTGGTGGAGAGATTGAATGGCCTGTTAAAGGATCAGCTACGCAAATTAACAGATGACAAGTATAAAAATTGGCGAGACTTTTTACCCCAAGCACTATTAATCCTGAATAATCGTCCTTTTTTAAATGCTGAATCTCCACTTATGCGTTTGTTCCCCCCAAAGGTTGAGACTATGCCTAATGTAATTAATGAAACTGTGATGTATTGGGAAATTACTTCCGGAGCTCTGGCTCCATGCAGAGCGACCCCAGGGTCGGCAGGCTTAGATTTGCATGCCATGGATGACACCGTTCTAAAAAGCAAAAATCGGGTCATCATTGCTACCGGTGTTGGTATTCATATACCACCGGGGAATTTTGGATTGATCGCCCCTAGATCGGGGCTGGCTGTAAAAGGCATCCAGGTACTTGGAGGGGTAATTGACAGCGACTATCAGGGAGAGATTAAGGTACTTCTGCTAAATAGCAGTGAGAATGACTTGCTGATACACCGCACCGACCGAGTGGCTCAATTACTCATTATGCCTGTTTTCAGTGGTGAAATAATGAAAGGCACTGCCCCAACTTTGCTAACTGTACGAGGCCAGAAAGGCTTTGGCTCTACGGATAACCCTGGAGCCAAGATTTGGGTGCAATCGCCTAAGAATCCCCCTGAACAAGCAGAGGTTATTGCCACCGGTCAGGATAACACCATTTTGGTTATGAGGCCAGGGAAAGATAGCTGGGAAGCTGTCCCAGCTGATAAATGTTATTTACGAGAATGATTAATGCCTGTGTTTGGTTCTTTTTCAGATCATTCTTTGGATTGTTGCTGCAGGATGTGTCGGTACTGGACACCGTTCGGTCTACTTCGGAGAGAGAGAAGGGATCCCATTAACCCGGGATGAATTGGGAACCAGAGTGTTGCGTTCCTTCAATGCGTGGGACTCGTCATCGAACTTTTGGACACTGCTGGCGAAAAGAGTAACTGATGCCCCTCACTTCTGTTTGACACCGATGAGATCTGTGCACGATATCTTAGCGACGTGCCTAGTTGCTGTCCCCGCCTCGCTGGAGACGTTAATAAGCATCTTTAACGTTTCAAAGGCTCGTCCGAATATTATTCTGGGTGATTTTGCTACCCATGCATATTGTCCTTTATGTACTGAACTGCCGAATGAGCAACTTCCCATCCAATCCCAAATAACTACGTATAACATTACACAAGGTGATCTATGCTTTTTCCTCACATGTAATCCTAATGCAATTTCTGAATGTCTACGTCTCAAGTTAAGAGGCGCCACTGTTCTCACATCTCATGAACGAACTCTGTGTTTCCAGAGGACACCGACCACATGTGTTTCAGTCCAGAACAATATGACTTGCAATAGTTTGGTAGTTACTCCCAGTCACTATCGTGCAATATTGCTACCTGCCGGATGGCTTTTCTCATGTGGTAATACTTCCTGGCCCTATGTCCCTGCGAACATTTCCGGAGGCCCGTGTGCCATTACTAGACTCAGTTTACTTATGTTCTCATCACATCCAAATGCCAACTCTCGTGTGCTCCGAGATACAACTACGTTACAGGAGGATTGTGACTCATCTTTGCATTTATATTCCAAGTCTGAATACCTTAGTCTAGCTGTTTCAATTATTGGTGTCCCTGCTTTGGCGGTTTATAATGCTAAATCCATTGGGAAAATGGCTTGCTGGATGGTCAAATCTATTAATCATACTTCCACAGTCTTATCTGACTTACTATTAGACGCCCAGGGTGAACGTAGAGCCATCTTGCAAAATAGAGCAGCCATTGATTATCTTCTGCTTAAACATGGACATGGCTGTTCGGACTTTGAAGGCCTCTGCTGTTTTAACTTATCTGATCATACACAATCCATTCGTGCACACATAGATAAATTGCATGACCTAACTAATGAAGTTAGGAAACACATTGATCAGAGCTGGTTTGACTGGCTCTTTAACTGGTTGCCAGACATGAATATGCTACGCCACACATTAGGTGGCATTTTGATTGCTCTTGTTGTTTTAATTTCTATCTGTTGTTTTATTCAGTGTATCCCTTCACTGCTTCAATTCTGCACATCTGGCACTAGACATAGATCAGTTAGTTTTGTTTCATATTATTCTTCCACAGATGTTAGTTCCATTTAGTATATATATAATAGACTGAAGTCAAGGGTGGAATGTACTGCTCAATTTTCCCGGCCTTCCGGTGTTGCAGGGCAATCCATATGACTTCAGTCTCTTTCCATCCGAGCCTAAGGACTGGAGTAGTGAGTAGGGCCTATCTATTAGACACTTGTGACACCATCCCGTGCTCCTACCCTTAGCTCAGGGCCTACACACATAGCCTAGGGGATAGATTCATTAGCCTTGAGGATAATTTGCCCTATAGTGAGGTTGTTTCATGGAGCTGTGTTGAATTCAGGCATGGTAGGCCTCAAACGGGAGAGACTCCATCTTTCTTTCTGCTCCGGTAGCCCGGGACCTTTCCAGAGGGAGGGGGATGTTTTAGTTATGAGGTGTTATTCGCTCGGAGAGAACCGGTTCAGGCCGGCCCTTATCGAAGGATTGTATTTTTCTTCATGCCGAAGACACTACATCAGGCCGGCCGGCTGGGAAAGTGTCCTTGGTACGGGGAGGTACAGGAATTTGGTGGGCGGCAGGTTTCGAGCTGGAAATTTCCATGAGGGAATGCACTTCTATATTAGTGAAAGTCTGAGTGAGATAAGGGCACTTGCTTCTAGACCATAGGCGGCATCTGGCTGTTAGCAGAAGAGCTATTACTTATTCCAGGGAAGACTGATGACGAACTTGAATCCAAAGAGGAGAGAGTAGCCGATAAGGACGAGGTTCCAGTGACTCGGAGAGGGAGAAGGGAGCAGACCCATAACTGCAGAGGGGTGACTTCCAGGCTAAGCCGAGGCATAGACGAGAAGGGAACCTAGATGACCATTGAGTACAGGCGACGTACCCTCAAGGTGAAGTCAATCCCTTTTTCTTTGAAGTGTATAACTTAATCTTTTACTTTCCTTGCAGGTTATATATGTATGATGTGTTCCGTAAATGTGCATGTGGCATTTAAATAAAGTATTTAGCTTATTGTACGTTAGCATGTGTTGTGTACTTTTGTATAGGAGGATAGCCTATTCTTTAGTCAGAGTTGCCTTAAAATGAACAGAGGTTAATCCTGGTCAGGTAAGTGGTAACTGGATGAGGGGGAAAACAAGCCCCTCGAACTAGAGAACAGGTTGTGCTCCGCTAATGGTCTTTGTGTGATCTGATATATAGTCCCAATTCCCCTGTCGTGTACTAATAGGATGAGCTCGTGCTAAGGCTGCCGTGTAGGTAGGAGATTCTGGGTCTGACTGAGGCCGCGAGATCGTGTGTGTGTCGCTGCCGAATGGGTAGGAGATTCTGGACCTGACCGAGGTCGCGAGACTTTGTGTGTTGCTACCGGATGGGTAGGAGATTCTGGGTCTGACTGAGGCCGCGAGATCGTGTGTGTGTCGCTGCCGAATGGGTAGGAGATTCTGGACCTGACTGAGGTCGCGAGACTTTGTGTGTTGCTGCCGAATGGGTAGGAGATTCTGGACCTGACTGAGGTCGCGAGATCGTGTGTGTCGCTGCCGAATGGGTAGGAGATTCTGGACCTGACTGAGGTCGCGAGACTTTGTGTGTCGCTGCCGAATGGGTAGGAGATTCTGGACCTGACTGAGGTCGCGAGATCGTGTGTGTGTCGCTGCCGAATGGGTAGGAGATTCTGGGTCTGCCTAAGGCCGCGAGACTGTGGTTGCTGAGATTGCGAGGCTGTGAGGTCTTGATATATATATATATAATAGGAATTCCCTGTCCTTAGGTGGTACGTATATATGTGGTTATTTGGGTGTAAAAAGACCCTAGGGAGGGGGTAACGTTCTGTTTTGGGTCAGAAGGGCTCTGTAGAGCGGGTTCCACCCGATCCGAAAACCCAAGCAGAACACATCCCTAGATGGGTAAAGATTGATGTGAGTTGTCTCTACTGAAACTAAGGAGTAACCTCAGGGGGAAGTGAAGGAAGATCTTTGCTTCCACATAATTCCTGGGAACTCAGGAGAGTGGCCCTTGGAGAGACACATACACCTCTATCTGCAGGAAGTGATTACCACATTTGAGGTGTGGAGTAAAAGTTCCTTAGCATTTGAGGGGTCATTGTGAGCTATCGGCATATGTGCGTGCAATGGTGCCATTCAGGTTAGGTCAGTGCGAGAGTGTTGTGGAGTCAGTGTCAGTAATTGGGTTTGCGGTGGCTCCTGTATCTACACGGAAAGGAATGATGTCTATTCTATGCCAAGTTCTTTTAGATCTTATTCAGTCACTGTGACTAGGTCACTCCTGATTGAAAACACTTTTGCTTTCTGCAGCTGGCCATGTAGCTACCTCTCTTAACTGGTGACGAGTGCTAGATGTGTATTTCATTTGCCCTTTGGCAGTAGCTCTGTCATTAGAACCTGAGGGTGCTTGTGGATTGAGTCATTTCTCTTTTTTGCTCTGGTTACAAGTGACATCCCTTGCCAGTTGTGGCACATGATTTGAGTCATTCGGCACAGGACTGAGTGTGGGGAACAAAACACATATCTGAAACAGGTGCATTTGTGATCACCTTCAGGTGAACGTGTGTCCTCTATCTTGCACAGTGACTCCACAAGTTCATTTTTGAATTTGTTGCATCCCATCACTTCTGCTTATATTCAACAGTGCGGGATGCCCTTGCCATGAAAACAATGTCTTCTAGTTTTTTAGGTTTTAAAACAGTTTCTATCTGCAGTAAGCAGATTCACAGCCAGCAATGATTTGTGATCTCTGACCTTCTTAACAGTTGTAGTTCCTGAAGTCACAGTGCTGCTCTCAGTCCATTAATACCATCACATTGCAGAGGGGGGGAGGAATCTTTCATAATCAACATTTTATTTAGGGAGAAAATATGTCATCAGCAATTGTTTCAGATCACCATATGAAAGATTATCAAAATCCTCAGATTGATATTTTATATCACTTGTCCAATGCAATGCATGAGGAGGAACATAAGTCTTTTTTACTTTCAATGCCTAAGGCCTCAGTATAAAAATAAAAATCCTTCTTCCATCAGCACTATCTTGCTTGTGTCACCCGGACTGAAAGGTAGAGTACCTCAAAATACAATGACTCAAGGCAGTTTCAAAATGTGGCAAAGTCATCTTAATGGATGATGATGAATTCATGTGAGCATCAGCCAACACTACAGGTTTGTCATCTTCAAAGGAAGAGATCATATCCTTTTGTGTGAGCCTATGCAATGGCAGGAGAAGCAGGCCTCTCGAATTCAAATAAGATATATCACTTGGTTCATCTTTGTTGCCAGTGTAATGACCTGAAGGAGGGTGCCCGGCGTGTTCGGACGACTGAGTGTGATCGTGGTTGTTCTGATGGTAGCGGTGATGATGATCGCCGTGGGCGCTTTGATCGTCGTGATGATCGGCGTCCTGTACGTGATCTGTCCCCTCGTCGAGAGCGGGACAGGGAGAGAGAGGGGGAAAAGGAAAGGGGGAGAAATGATCATGCTTACAGCAGACGTAGAGATGATAGGGATCAATCCCCTGAATTGAGAAGGAGGGAGGATCGATACAGTTTGGACGATCGAAACTCGCAGTGCAATGTAGAGGACAGGAATCCATTTCGTAATAGAGATGGATATGAACAGGAGGTACCGATACCTAAGAAACGTGAGAGTCTTTATCCTGATTTGTCCTGGTACACAGAATGCAGTAAGAATGACTAGGAAATAGGTTAAGCTCCGGTACACAGATGGGCTCACAGAGATAATAGACCCTATGTAGATATTGATATTTTTTGGAGACATCGTAATATCCAAAGGGCCCGAGCATTAGTTGATACAGGAGCGGAGGCCACTCTTATTCATGGAAAATCAAAGAAATTTACAGGGCAGCCTTTCACTATTACCGGATTAGGAGGAAAGGAAACCCCTGCAGTTCAAACTTTGCTTGAAATGAGAATAGGTAGAATCCCTAGAAAGGAATATTCTGTATTAGTGGTGCCACTTCTAGAATTCATAATTGGAATTGATATTTTGAAGGGAATGACATTGCATCTTGATGATGGGTGTTACCAATTTGGAACGACGCATTATATCTCGTCCAGACCTATACGGGTTGGTCGTTTAAGGATGCCCCCCATACAAGTTCCCCAGGCGACCAAAGTGGTTTGTCAGAAGCAGTATCGTATTCCGGGTGGTCATGAAGAGATTAGTACCACCATTCAGGAGTTGGTTGATGCAGGCGTTATAACTCCAGTTACTTCTGCTTGGAATAATCCTGTTTGGCCGGTGCGTAAAAGTGATAATTCTTGGCGCATGACTGTTGATTATCGAGAATTGAACAAACACACGCCCTCTTTGACTGCTGCAGTACCGGATGTTATCACCCTGATTGAAAGAATCCAAACACATCCAGGTACATGGTATGCGTCCATCGATATTGCTAATGCTTTCTTTTCTATTCCAATTGCCCCTGAGTGTCAGGAACAGTTCAGTTTTACGTGGAACGGGCGTCAGATGACGTTCAGAAGTCTTCCTCAGGGCTATGTGCATAGCCCTACGATCTGTCACCGGCTGGTGGCAGAACACTTGACTGAGGTACCAGTTCATCCCAAAATTCAGATATGTCATTATATTGATGATGTTTTGATCCAAGGCGAAACACAAGAGGATGTTCAGACACAATTAGATAGAGTCATTGAGTGTCTGCGTGGGAAAGGTTGGGAGATCAATCCGGACAAATTACAAGGTCCGTCCCAAGCTGTAAAATTTTTAGGTATTAATTGGCATGAGGGACACCGCGAGGTGATCCCTCAAGTTAAACAGAAGATTCTTGATTTTTCGGTTCCGAGGAATAGGAAGGAAGCCCAGAGCTTCATTGGTTTATTTGGTTTTTGGCGCCAGCATATTCCTCATTTGAGTCAAATATTGGCCCCGTTGTACCGTGTTACACGTAAAAAGAATGCATTTGAATGGGGTAAGCAACAACAAGATGCATTTAGTCTAGCGAAAGAGGCAATTCAACATGCTATGGATCTTTGGCCTGTACGTGATGGTGATGTGGATTTGAATGTGTCTGTGCAAGGCCCTTATGCAAACTGGAGTCTGTGGCAGAAACAAGGCAGGTGCAAAGTACCATTAGGGCTTTGGACCAAAAAGCTACCTGATGCTGGTGAGCGTTATACACCCTTTGAGAAACAGCTACTTGCTTGTTATTGGGCTTTGGTGGATACCGAGCAATTAACATTGGGACATGACATATTCTTGCGTCCTGAAATTCCTATTATGCAGTGGGTTTTGAGTTCACCAAAAACTCATCGAATTGGGCATGCTCAGGAGGCGAGTGTGATTAAATGGAAATGGTACATACAAGACAGGGCACGTGTGGGTCCGAAAGGAGTTGCGTCTTTACATGAGCAAGTGGCGCAAGCACCATCGACTGAGACTGAGAGTGAGTGTTCTGTACCTTTAGAACAGGAGTCTCCTGTCAAGTGGGGTAAACCTTTTGATGATTTGTCCGTCGAGGACAGGAACCATGTGTGGTTCACAGATGGGTCAGCAAAATTTATTGGAACTACACGGCACTGGAAGGCGGTGTCTTATAATCCGATCACACAGAAACTGTTGAGCACAACTGGTGAAGGGAAGAGTAGTCAGTTCGCAGAGCTCTATGCCGTTTATCAAGTCTTGAAACAGGAGTTACCTGGTGTATGCCATATTTTCACCGACTCCTGGTCCACTGCCAATGGACTGGCCGTTTGGTTACCGACCTGGCATTCCCATAATTGGAGGTTACACTCCAAAGAGTTATGGGGAAAAGAGTTATGGCAAGAGATTTGGGAAATGCTCCCACAGAGTACTGTTACCATCTTCCATGTGGATGCTCACACCCCCATAGATTCTCTTGACAAATTTTTTCATAACATTGCAGATGAGAAATCTAAAATTGCTGAGGCAGTGGTGGACAGACAAGATCCTGATATTGCGGGATTGGCGAAATGGGCACACCGGAAGGCAGGACACTTTGGAGAGAAGGCCACTAGCAGGTGGGCTGCTGATAGAGGAATTTATATTCCCCTGGACCTAATCAAAAATGTTATTCTACATTGTCCCGTCTGTCAGCATATCAGACAGCGTAAAGTACCCCAAATTGTTAGAGGTCATTTACATCGCGGGAAATTGCCCGCTCAAATCTGGCAGATTGATTACATCGGACCCCTTCCCATGAGCAGAAATTGTCAATATGTTTGCACAATTGTCGATACATATAGTGGTTTGCTGGTAGCTTTTCCATGTAAGCAAGCCACCCAATTGAATACCATTAAAACATTAGAATTGATTATTATGTATTATGGTGTGCCATTCCAAATTCAATCTGATAATGCATCCCATTTTCGTGGAAGATTGGTACAGGAATTCTGTGTGGAAAACCATATTGAATGGATCTTTCATATACCTTACTACCCGCAGGCTTCGGGCCTGGTGGAGAGATTGAATGGCCTGTTAAAGGATCAGCTACGCAAATTAACAGATGACAAGTATAAAAATTGGCGAGACTTTTTACCCCAAGCACTATTAATCCTGAATAATCGTCCTTTTTTAAATGCTGAATCTCCACTTATGCGTTTGTTCCCCCCAAAGGTTGAGACTATGCCTAATGTAATTAATGAAACTGTGATGTATTGGGAAATTACTTCCGGAGCTCTGGCTCCATGCAGAGCGACCCCAGGGTCGGCAGGCTTAGATTTGCATGCCATGGATGACACCGTTCTAAAAAGCAAAAATCGGGTCATCATTGCTACCGGTGTTGGTATTCATATACCACCGGGGAATTTTGGATTGATCGCCCCTAGATCGGGGCTGGCTGTAAAAGGCATC
The DNA here is from genome assembly GCF_964204655.1 of Triturus cristatus. Lineage (NCBI taxonomy): Eukaryota > Metazoa > Chordata > Amphibia > Caudata > Salamandridae > Triturus > Triturus cristatus. The sequence continues at coordinate 127,334,907 of NC_140592.1, read as the reverse complement.
CAGGTACTTGGAGGGGTAATTGACAGCGACTATCAGGGAGAGATTAAGGTACTTCTGCTAAATAGCAGTGAGAATGACTTGCTGATACACCGCACCGACCGAGTGGCTCAATTACTCATTATGCCTGTTTTCAGTGGTGAAATAATGAAAGGCACTGCCCCAACTTTGCTAACTGTACGAGGCCAGAAAGGCTTTGGCTCTACGGATAACCCTGGAGCCAAGATTTGGGTGCAATCGCCTAAGAATCCCCCTGAACAAGCAGAGGTTATTGCCACCGGTCAGGATAACACCATTTTGGTTATGAGGCCAGGGAAAGATAGCTGGGAAGCTGTCCCAGCTGATAAATGTTATTTACGAGAATGATTAATGCCTGTGTTTGGTTCTTTTTCAGATCATTCTTTGGATTGTTGCTGCAGGATGTGTCGGTACTGGACACCGTTCGGTCTACTTCGGAGAGAGAGAAGGGATCCCATTAACCCGGGATGAATTGGGAACCAGAGTGTTGCGTTCCTTCAATGCGTGGGACTCGTCATCGAACTTTTGGACACTGCTGGCGAAAAGAGTAACTGATGCCCCTCACTTCTGTTTGACACCGATGAGATCTGTGCACGATATCTTAGCGACGTGCCTAGTTGCTGTCCCCGCCTCGCTGGAGACGTTAATAAGCATCTTTAACGTTTCAAAGGCTCGTCCGAATATTATTCTGGGTGATTTTGCTACCCATGCATATTGTCCTTTATGTACTGAACTGCCGAATGAGCAACTTCCCATCCAATCCCAAATAACTACGTATAACATTACACAAGGTGATCTATGCTTTTTCCTCACATGTAATCCTAATGCAATTTCTGAATGTCTACGTCTCAAGTTAAGAGGCGCCACTGTTCTCACATCTCATGAACGAACTCTGTGTTTCCAGAGGACACCGACCACATGTGTTTCAGTCCAGAACAATATGACTTGCAATAGTTTGGTAGTTACTCCCAGTCACTATCGTGCAATATTGCTACCTGCCGGATGGCTTTTCTCATGTGGTAATACTTCCTGGCCCTATGTCCCTGCGAACATTTCCGGAGGCCCGTGTGCCATTACTAGACTCAGTTTACTTATGTTCTCATCACATCCAAATGCCAACTCTCGTGTGCTCCGAGATACAACTACGTTACAGGAGGATTGTGACTCATCTTTGCATTTATATTCCAAGTCTGAATACCTTAGTCTAGCTGTTTCAATTATTGGTGTCCCTGCTTTGGCGGTTTATAATGCTAAATCCATTGGGAAAATGGCTTGCTGGATGGTCAAATCTATTAATCATACTTCCACAGTCTTATCTGACTTACTATTAGACGCCCAGGGTGAACGTAGAGCCATCTTGCAAAATAGAGCAGCCATTGATTATCTTCTGCTTAAACATGGACATGGCTGTTCGGACTTTGAAGGCCTCTGCTGTTTTAACTTATCTGATCATACACAATCCATTCGTGCACACATAGATAAATTGCATGACCTAACTAATGAAGTTAGGAAACACATTGATCAGAGCTGGTTTGACTGGCTCTTTAACTGGTTGCCAGACATGAATATGCTACGCCACACATTAGGTGGCATTTTGATTGCTCTTGTTGTTTTAATTTCTATCTGTTGTTTTATTCAGTGTATCCCTTCACTGCTTCAATTCTGCACATCTGGCACTAGACATAGATCAGTTAGTTTTGTTTCATATTATTCTTCCACAGATGTTAGTTCCATTTAGTATATATATAATAGACTGAAGTCAAGGGTGGAATGTACTGCTCAATTTTCCCGGCCTTCCGGTGTTGCAGGGCAATCCATATGACTTCAGTCTCTTTCCATCCGAGCCTAAGGACTGGAGTAGTGAGTAGGGCCTATCTATTAGACACTTGTGACACCATCCCGTGCTCCTACCCTTAGCTCAGGGCCTACACACATAGCCTAGGGGATAGATTCATTAGCCTTGAGGATAATTTGCCCTATAGTGAGGTTGTTTCATGGAGCTGTGTTGAATTCAGGCCTGGTAGGCCTCAAACGGGAGAGACTCCATCTTTCTTTCTGCTCCGGTAGCCCGGGACCTTTCCAGAGGGAGGGGGATGTTTTAGTTATGAGGTGTTATTCGCTCGGAGAGAACCGGTTCAGGCCGGCCCTTATCGAAGGATTGTATTTTTCTTCATGCCGAAGACACTACATCAGGCCGGCCGGCTGGGAAAGTGTCCTTGGTACGGGGAGGTACAGGAATTTGGTGGGCGGCAGGTTTCGAGCTGGAAATTTCCATGAGGGAATGCACTTCTATATTAGTGAAAGTCTGAGTGAGATAAGGGCACTTGCTTCTAGACCATAGGCGGCATCTGGCTGTTAGCAGAAGAGCTATTACTTATTCCAGGGAAGACTGATGACGAACTTGAATCCAAAGAGGAGAGAGTAGCCGATAAGGACGAGGTTCCAGTGACTCGGAGAGGGAGAAGGGAGCAGACCCATAACTGCAGAGGGGTGACTTCCAGGCTAAGCCGAGGCATAGACGAGAAGGGAACCTAGATGACCATTGAGTACAGGCGACGTACCCTCAAGGTGAAGTCGATCCCTTTTTCTTTGAAGTGTATAACTTAATCTTTTACTTTCCTTGCAGGTTATATATGTATGATGTGTTCCGTAAATGTGCATGTGGCATTTAAATAAAGTATTTAGCTTATTGTACGTTAGCATGTGTTGTGTACTTTTGTATAGGAGGATAGCCTATTCTTTAGTCAGAGTTGCCTTAAAATGAACAGAGGTTAATCCTGGTCAGGTAAGTGGTAACTGGATGAGGGGGAAAACAAGCCCCTCGAACTAGAGAACAGGTTGTGCTCCGCTAATGGTCTTTGTGTGATCTGATATATAGTCCCAATTCCCCTGTCGTGTACTAATAGGATGAGCTCGTGCTAAGGCTGCCGTGTAGGTAGGAGATTCTGGGTCTGACTGAGGCCGCGAGATCGTGTGTGTGTCGCTGCCGAATGGGTAGGAGATTCTGGACCTGACCGAGGTCGCGAGACTTTGTGTGTTGCTACCGGATGGGTAGGAGATTCTGGGTCTGACTGAGGCCGCGAGATCGTGTGTGTGTCGCTGCCGAATGGGTAGGAGATTCTGGACCTGACTGAGGTCGCGAGACTTTGTGTGTTGCTGCCGAATGGGTAGGAGATTCTGGACCTGACTGAGGTCGCGAGATCGTGTGTGTCGCTGCCGAATGGGTAGGAGATTCTGGACCTGACTGAGGTCGCGAGACTTTGTGTGTCGCTGCCGAATGGGTAGGAGATTCTGGACCTGACTGAGGTCGCGAGATCGTGTGTGTGTCGCTGCCGAATGGGTAGGAGATTCTGGGTCTGCCTAAGGCCGCGAGACTGTGGTTGCTGAGATTGCGAGGCTGTGAGGTCTTGATATATATATATATAATAGGAATTCCCTGTCCTTAGGTGGTACGTATATATGTGGTTATTTGGGTGTAAAAAGACCCTAGGGAGGGGGTAACGTTCTGTTTTGGGTCAGAAGGGCTCTGTAGAGCGGGTTCCACCCGATCCGAAAACCCAAGCAGAACACATCCCTAGATGGGTAAAGATTGATGTGAGTTGTCTCTACTGAAACTAAGGAGTAACCTCAGGGGGAAGTGAAGGAAGATCTTTGCTTCCACATAATTCCTGGGAACTCAGGAGAGTGGCCCTTGGAGAGACACATACACCTCTATCTGCAGGAAGTGATTACCACATTTGAGGTGTGGAGTAAAAGTTCCTTAGCATTTGAGGGGTCATTGTGAGCTATCGGCATATGTGCGTGCAATGGTGCCATTCAGGTTAGGTCAGTGCGAGAGTGTTGTGGAGTCAGTGTCAGTAATTGGGTTTGCGGTGGCTCCTGTATCTACACGGAAAGGAATGATGTCTATTCTATGCCAAGTTCTTTTAGATCTTATTCAGTCACTGTGACTAGGTCACTCCTGATTGAAAACACTTTTGCTTTCTGCAGCTGGCCATGTAGCTACCTCTCTTAACTGGTGACGAGTGCTAGATGTGTATTTCATTTGCCCTTTGGCAGTAGCTCTGTCATTAGAACCTGAGGGTGCTTGTGGATTGAGTCATTTCTCTTTTTTGCTCTGGTTACAAGTGACATCCCTTGCCAGTTGTGGCACATGATTTGAGTCATTCGGCACAGGACTGAGTGTGGGGAACAAAACACATATCTGAAACAGGTGCATTTGTGATCACCTTCAGGTGAACGTGTGTCCTCTATCTTGCACAGTGACTCCACAAGTTCATTTTTGAATTTGTTGCATCCCATCACTTCTGCTTATATTCAACAGTGCGGGATGCCCTTGCCATGAAAACAATGTCTTCTAGTTTTTTAGGTTTTAAAACAGTTTCTATCTGCAGTAAGCAGATTCACAGCCAGCAATGATTTGTGATCTCTGACCTTCTTAACAGTTGTAGTTCCTGAAGTCACAGTGCTGCTCTCAGTCCATTAATACCATCACATTGCAGAGGGGGGGAGGAATCTTTCATAATCAACATTTTATTTAGGGAGAAAATATGTCATCAGCAATTGTTTCAGATCACCATATGAAAGATTATCAAAATCCTCAGATTGATATTTTATATCACTTGTCCAATGCAATGCATGAGGAGGAACATAAGTCTTTTTTACTTTCAATGCCTAAGGCCTCAGTATAAAAATAAAAATCCTTCTTCCATCAGCACTATCTTGCTTGTGTCACCCGGACTGAAAGGTAGAGTACCTCAAAATACAATGACTCAAGGCAGTTTCAAAATGTGGCAAAGTCATCTTAATGGATGATGATGAATTCATGTGAGCATCAGCCAACACTACAGGTTTGTCATCTTCAAAGGAAGAGATCATATCCTTTTGTGTGAGCCTATGCAATGGCAGGAGAAGCAGGCCTCTCGAATTCAAATAAGATATATCACTTGGTTCATCTTTGTTGCCAGTGTAATGACCTGTTATCACCTCATCAAACAATAGCATATGTAGAGAAAAAAAGACAGGTAGTTCAAATCTGCATGATTCTTTTATTCACAGTTGTCACTTAAAGTTGAATTGTCGTGTAGTTCCTAGGGCCCCCCAGGAACGGCGCATTTTTGGATGACCTAAACTGAGGGCTTGTTGTGCAGATAGACTCTGGACACCCGCACAGGATGAGTCAGCCGTTAGACCAGCTAGCTCTACAGTGCCACTACCATTCTACAGTGGTGTGTGTAGTTTCTGGCAACCACCTTACATGACAACACTGATTCCTCAGGTATCGTGGAAACAATACAGAATCTTTCGCTCAGTCACTCGTGCTCACTTTTCTCAGAATACATAGAAGGAAGATTGGAATGGTTTCAATAATTATTTAGTGGTCAAGCGTGAGTCTAGTGTGCAACATGTTAGCTGCGACAATCAAAAGACAGGAGCAGACAAATGAGATTGCTAGTACCAATCTTGTGAAAAGTAGATACATTTCTACCATAGTGCTAATAAGATGAATGAAAACATATTATATAAAACAATAGCATTGGCGTACTCCTAGGATGCGTAGCCTACCGAAATGTACCTAGCCTAGGTATGTGGGTGAAGCCTGTGTATGTAAATGTCTGGATAGAGCCTAATGGAGCCAAGAATACCCTGGGGAAGTACTAATCCCTCACCTGATGGTTCTGAATGAAGGACCTTGTCTCTGCATCGAGGATGGCATTCCGCAAGGGATGATAGGTCTCTGCCTGTCAAAGGATCAACCTGCAGAGTCTTGGTCCAGCCTGGAAACAATTCTCCTCTGTCTGTTCATAGGGGAGTGAGGGTCTTTTATACTAAAGTGGTCACTCCGGGGTTTTTCTAGAATTGATATGTTTTGAAAACATTCACTAATCCCTCGCTACTCATTTTCTAAACAAAATACTCATGCTTAGCTGGCTGATGGCCATCGATGAAAAAGTGGTGACCCTTTGCAGAATAAATCTACTGTGCCTGGGGACATGTATATGTACATCAGGTACAGAGATTAAGATAGGATACTGAGATCCTGGTTGTCGAAGAGACAGAACTAAGCTGCTAGGTAAGAGGTCACCTGTGTTTAGGACCGTTATGTCGTGTGGATGGGACACAATGTATGTCGGTATGGACATGATGGGACTATCCTAAAGAACATGACAGAATTGCATCACAGGAGATCACACAAATAAACATTCAAACATATGTGCAGAGTGAAACACTGTAATAATATCTGTCTTCAAAAACAGCAATATTCCAATATAAGCATCTGACAAAACCCAAGAAATATTTAATGAGATATTCCACTTTCTAAGTTCTCACACTAACTCAGAAACACACCAGATCTCACCTTGCTCTCGAGGCCACCATGAGCATCTTTATGAGTGCCCTGAAGTTTCACGTCATCCCATCCAACTACTCAGCAGTCCAGGCTCATTACAAAAGCACTACTCACAATCCACCCAACTGATCACATTGCCTAGCCCGCTTCACAGTTTATCTCCCCACCACCAAAATATACATATCTAATCTCAAAATCAGTGCACCAACCCATCTTAACTTCGCAGCACCACAGACACTGATGGGGCATGACTCCTTGCTTCCGCTCATTGCAGACACTTACCAAGCCATAAAACCCTGACCATCCCGTCAAGAAAGACCTAATAATTCTGAAGCTCCTTCCCCAGCTCTTACACAGACATATGAGTGCCCCACGCAGCACCACAAAACCCCCTTTCTAGTCAATGGAGAATGGCAGTCACCTAACTGATACCTGACAAATAGGAAAATAAACCCTATCTCACCAACCACATTGACCAAGAACCTTAGATATCTCCCACTGAGTATTATAGTCACAAATTCACCCTGCAGACTGACAAGTAATCCACAGTGATCACCCAAGTAAGTAAAGCTCCCTATCACATAATCTGAACTTCAGACGGAACACCCTTATGAAGCACCCTCAGAGATAAATCTGATCCACCTTTTCCACCACACTACTCTAATACAAGCTTTCTTTGACCTTTTGGAACAAAGTCGACACACTGATCGCAAATCTGAAAACCATCCAAATCTATCATCTTGTGTGTTTTGCTATTCGCCCTATGTGGGAAGGGTATGCCCTGACATGGGTCCCGTGCTCACTACGCCACTGGAGTCAAGCTATCCTGGCTGAAGAGGGGTGTAACCGTGAAACCGGTCCTAGGATGCTTGATTCGGGTCCAGGGAAGACATGGGTTGGCAGTTCGGGCTGGACTGTTCCCATGAGGCACAAGGTCAAGACTGATATGCATATGGCCATGTCTGAACTGGGGTGGCGTGGTGAGCAAATTAACGATGGAATAAACCCAGATCTGTGACTGGGGGTGAATGTTTTGCCAATGTGCAACATTCCGTCCAACATCTTGTGTGTTTTGCTGTTCGCCCTATGTGGGAAGGGTATGCCCAGACGTGGGTCCCGTGCTCCCTACGCCACTGGAGTCAAGCTATCCTGGCTGAATAGGGGTAAAACTCCGAAACCGGTCCTAGGATGCTTGATTTCGGTCCAGGGAAGAAATGGCTTGGCAGTTCGGGCTGGACTGTTCCCATGAGGCACAGGGTCAAGACTGATTTGCATATGGCCATGTCTGAACTGGGGTGGCGTGGTGAGCAAAATAACGATGGATTAAACCCAGATCTGTGACTGTGGGTGAATGTTTTGCCAATGTGTGAGCAAAATAACGATGGATTAAACCCAGATCTGTGACTGGGGTGAATGTTTTGCCAATATGCAACATTCCGTCCATCATCTTGTGTGTTTTGTTGTTTGCCCTATGTGGGAAGGGTATGCCCAGACGTGGGTCCCCTGCTCACTATGCCACTGGAGTCAAGCTATCCTGCTGAAGAGGGGTGAAACCCCAAAACCGGTCCTCGGATGCTTGATTCCGGTCCAGGGAAGACATGGCTTGGCAGTTCGGGCTGGACTGTTCCCATGAGGCACAGGGTCAAGACTGATTTGCATATGGACATGTCTGAACTGGTGTGGCGCGGTGAGCAAAATACCGATGGATTAAACCCAGATCTGTGACTGTGGGTGAATGTTTTGCCAATGTGTGAGCAAAATAACGATGAATTAAACCCAGATCTCTGACTGGGGTGAATGTTTTGCCAATATGCAACATTCCGTCCATCATCGTGTGTGTTTTGTTGTTTGCCCTATGTGGGAAGGGTATGTCCAGAAGTGGGTCCCCTGCTCACTACACCACTGGAGTCAAGCTATCCTGCTGAAGAGGGGTGAAACCCCGAAACCGGTCCTCGGATGCTTGATTCCGGTCCAGGAAAGACATGGCTTGGCATTTCGGGCTGGACTGTTCCCATGAGCCACAGGGTCAAGACTGATTTGCATATGGCCATGTCTGAACTGGTGTGGCGCGGTGAGCAAAATACCGATGGATTAAACCCAGATCTGTGACTGTGGGTGAATGTTTTGCCAATGTGTGAGCAAAATAACGATGGATTAAACCCAGATCTGTGACTGGGGTGAATGTTTTGCCAATATGCAACATTCCGTCCATCATCTTGTGTGTTTTGTTGTTTGCCCTATGTGGGAAGGGTATGTCCAGAAGTGGGTCCCCTGCTCACTACACCACTGGAGTCAAGCTATCCTGCTGAAGAGGGGTGAAACCCCGAAACCGGTCCTCGGATGCTTGATTCCGGTCCAGGAAAGACATGGCTTGGCATTTCGGGCTGGACTGTTCCCATGAGCCACAGGGTCAAGACTGATTTGCATATGGCCATGTCTGAACTGGGGTGGCATGGTGAGCAAAATAACGATGGACTAAACCCAGATCTGTGACTGGGGGTGAATGTTTTGCCAATGTGCAACATTCCGTCCATCATCTTGTGTGTTTTGCTCTTTGAAATATCAAACCAAACCAGACCGGGAAAGGTGTGGCTCTGCTTAGGAGAAGTGAAAATGGTGATAGCCACTGCATGGAAAAAGAGAGTCTCCCACCCTGACACAATAGCATGCACGGCTATGGCAGGCAGTCACAATGGAAAGAATTAGTGACATATTTAAAGATAGGTTCAAAAATGTTGAATATGCATGAGTTCCTCTCATAAGCTGCCTCTCTAGGGGCATCTCTCTCATAGCCTGACCCGCCAGAATACGGGCACTACACCTATACCAGTTCTGAACATTCAACTTCAATATATATCGAAATCCCCATACAATATGAATTAGCATTCACCACACTGGATCACCATGCACAAGGTGTTTACTTTTCATTTTGGCTAGGAGGGAGGGGGAGGGCAAAAGGAGGGAGGGAACAAATTGTTTATGGGTATCAAAGGGAGTCATACAGCTTTAAAAAGTTACTAATAATCGTTAAGGAATTTGGAAGGAGAATATCCATGAGAAACAAAGGGAACCATGAACATTGAATAAGCTACTAGATGCATTTTCATGGTTTTGTAATATGCATAGGCCTGTCCTTTATGGATCTTTCATGTGTTAAAAGCAAAAATGACAATAAAAAGAACTTTGATAAAAAACAATCCTGCATGCAATTTATGCACCTGTGCATCATGATGCATGGGTGCCTGAGTTGGTGCTAAGCAGCCAAAAGTGTGCCAATGCAAGGAAAGGACAGGAATGTGCCACAGAATGTTAAATACAGTGCATTCCTGTTCTTTCCTTTTCAACAACTAGCTGCGGGGCGCTGCGTCAAAGTATGATAAATCTCAGCCGAGGTGTGCAAACGTAGGTGCTAAGCCATCTTCAAATGGATTTTGTCACCATTAATAAAAATTCTATTCCAAGATGGTCATGGTATGTATGCTCAGGTGCATGCTTGTGTGGACATGTGCATACAGAGGTGGCTATCATAGAATTCTGAGATGATCACGAACCATTAGCTAGGGGCAACAAGATCGAAGGAGTTGTAGGAAGGCACTTTGGGAAAGCAGGTGTGGGGGAGACCAGAGGATTATTTTACACACATAGAGAGGAGGTATAAGGAGATGAAGGTCATGAAAGAAAGGGAGATCAAAAATAGTCACTTGCTTTGCGAATGCAAGAGTTACAATTGAAAAGAAACTAAAAATACTCTGAGATTGAATTGCTACTGGGTGGCACAAACTGAATAGCATTGAGGAAAGTAATCAAATCAAGACCAGATGTCTGGGAAAAACAACAAATCCATTCAATAATGATCAAGGGGGCTGACACAAAGGCTTAAGTGTAATTAAGAGTTTGTAGTGCTTACTTTGTGAAACAAAGAGTGCTGGTGCCAGAAGCTCTGCTCAGAAGCAGAGGGCCAGAGCAATTAAATATCAGCGTAATGAATACCAAACCTGGTAGTCTTTAATCCACTATTGACAATCTGTGCCCGTCTTTCTTGGTCTTGCAGGTTCCTGCTTTCCCTATTTGTGATGGTTTTCCCCTATTTCTCTTCCTCTGTCTCTCCAATCAGTGTGATTTCCCCTCTCTTGCTCTCGGTAAACATCTTATTTCAGAAGTAAGTGCCGGTCCCCAAAAACAAGTGCTGGGGCCTCCCACCAGCAAACACCGGCTGAAATTAAGCACTGATTTATTGTAAACAATATGGGGCTTATTTACAATCCCCTTCTGCCACCGGTATGTCACTTTTTCCCATATTAAAAGTGAAGCACCGGCAGTGCAATGGTCTTCTAAATAAGCCCTTGTATCTGCAAAAAAACTAAAGTTTCCATAGTGAGGCCTAAAATACACTATAGAAATGTATTTACAGACACACAACTAAGTAGATGATGCAACTCGTAGGCTTGCGACTGCTGTCGGACCACTGTGGGCTCTCCACGAGGACGCTGTGCTGCATTGGGGGCGATACTTACCGGACCATCACCATCATAACCCGGGACTGCGAGGACCAGGCTCCTTGGCGGTGAGCGCAGCTGTCTCCTCTTCCCGGCTCCTCCCCCAGAAGGTACTTGACGCCTCGCGGCCCCCGCTTCGCGGGCGCCGCTCGTAGGCTTGCGACTGCTGTCGGACCACTGTGGGCTCTCCACGAGGACGCTGTGCTGCATTGGGGGCGATACTTACCGGACCATCACCATCATAACCCGGGACTGCGAGGACCAGGCTGCTTGGCGGTGAGCGCAGCTGTCTCCTCTTCCCGGCTCCTCCCCCAGAAGGTACTTGACGCCTCGCGGCCCCCGCTTTGCGGGTGCCGCTCGTAGGCTTGCGACTGCTGTCGGACCACTGTGGGCTCTCCACGAGGACGCTGTGCTGCATTGGGGGCGATACTTACCGGACCATCACCATCATAATCCGGGACTGCGAGGACCAGGCTGCTTGGCGGTGAGCGCAGCTGTCTCCTCTTCCCGGCTCCTCCTTTTCCGCCCCTTTGTCTTTATTGCATAACTTCGTTCCCGCGCGCCAGCGGGACGCGCGCGGGACTAAGCTCGGGGCGAAGACCGGGCTAAGAGCGGGCCGTTTGAGGCCGTTCGAGACTGGAGACACTGGGCTGGGCCACCCCCCCTATATCTTATTAAGTGTATTTGATTGTGATCATCATATCGAAATTGGTGGGAGAAATGTCTAGGATCAAAAGTACCGTAGCTGGTACTTCTATGGCAGGGACTCTGGATAACTTTATTGTTAGAGCTGCAAATATATTAGAACGAGAGATAGACCTTACTGAGCGTCGTTTATCGCTGGATCCCTTTACAACTAAACGCTCATCCCTAGGGAAAATCGCTTCATCCGTTACACCTGGGGTAACCATTACTAAACTTATTTCAACTGATTGTTTGACTAGTGAGACTGAAAGTGTAGACCTCAGCACGGACTTAACTTTGGAAAGTAATAAGTGCAGAGATGCCAGAAGGTCTACTAGGTCTGTAACTACCTCGGCTGATGCTGTCAACAATCAAACTGAAGGTGTCTCTACTCGTGCACAATCACATGCAATCTCTGAGGCCATTTCTCTTTCTTCCTCCACTGCTTCAACTTTAGGAGCAAAACCAAAACACAAGGCTGCTCTGCAAGCAAAAAAGGGGAGTCAACCCAGAGTGTCAAAAAATAAAAACACAACAAATGCGCCTAATATTACTCTGGGCGTTGCTGATCATCCCCTGAATGAAGTCACCTCAGACTTAACTAGGCAACTAGATGATGGGTTTTATTCCAAAATAATGGAAGTTTTTGAAAACTCAACCCGTCCAATCCTGGACAGACTTACCAAGATAGAGGAGCGTCTTAAGAAACTAGAACAGTCTGCCTCTATTAATCTAGAATACAATCAATCTCTGAAGACAGATTTACTTAGGGAGCTTCACAAACACTCTCTTCTTGCCAAACCTGCAAGTAACCCAAAAGAGAAAACTCCTCTCTCCTTGTCTTTGCCCCTAACGGATCGGTATATGGGATTATCCCGGGACAAATGTGAAAACACAGCCTGTATTGAAAATACAACAAGTAGTAGTGGCCTCCAAAACTCACATACAGGAGCTAAGCCCCCGCAGAAATCTTTGGAAGTTAATACAAAAACCAATAATGTTATTATGCAAGATAAAAATGTACTAGAAAATGGAACTGCTTTTGCCCAAGATGTTGTTCCTAAATTACCTATCTTAGATCTCCCCCCAGAATCCTCACCCTTTGTTATTATATTGACGGGAGTACCTGGCTTGGAAGGAAAATGTAATGAGTCTTATCTCGAATTGAGGAACAAAACAATGTATTGGCTCAACATTAATCGACCTCTCCCTCCTCATATCCACACAAAAATTTTATTTGTTCGGCTGGGTGGGTAGAAGGAGTAAAGACACACCGGGAGATTGCATAGTTGTTAATTTTAAGGACACTCAAGCCGTAAAATATATCCAGCATGCACAACCTTTCCTGCCCAATACAAACATTATTCCACTACCTCTCGATTACTTTTATCCTTACCAACCAACCAACAAGACGTGGGAACAGGTTGGGAGGGCAAAAACATATATTAATCGGGAAAGAGGTATGTTCCCTACATTTAGCCAAGGTTGGCTGGAGACCATTCCATTGTCAAACAGGTACAGCTGTCTGGATATGGTCGACTGACTACCCCTAAATTCTAATGCCGCCGAATATGTAGGGGAAGTCGCAGCCGGTGATAAGTTAACTTCACTGACTGACTCACGGCCTGTACAATTGCCAACTTCCTTAGAGAACAACTTTGAAACCATCCCCATTAACATTGCGGGTGATGAGACAATCGACCATCCCACACTGCCGAACAGTGGATCTTCTGAAATTGTGGTTCCTGGTGTAACTCCTATTGTGACTTTATCGTCAGAGGGCGATATAGGTCATCCTATCACATTTTTGTCCTGGAATGTTGCAGGGCTGTCTTCCAGGCTAGGCGACATAAACTGTGTTTCTTTTGTAAAACGGTTTTCGATTACTTGCCTTCAGGAATGTTGGACGGTCGATCCCATTCATATGAATGGTTATCGCACCTACCACACGCCAGCTATACACACTTCGAGAGGGAGAAATAAAGGAGGCCTTTGCACTTACGTCTCAAATTGTTTAAAAGAAACTAAGATTTCTTTCTTCTCTGATTCCATTTTCTACCAGATCTTGCATATAACGCTGGGGGGCAAACAACACATAAATCTGATAAATTTCTACAATAATATACCGAAAGATTTATGGGCCTCGACCTTTAAAGAATTACTTGAGACCCTCAAAAACATAGATGAAAAAGAACCTTCTGACAGTTGTGTGATCTGGATGGGTGATTTTAACTACTTCCTATGCCCATTGAGTGACCAAGATGTATGTGGTTTGGAAGAGATGGATGGTGTTCCTGTGACACATTTCTCCCATACACTTCTGGGAAAACACCTCAACGATATACTTTTCTCCCTGGACCTGGGCTTTGTGAATGAACTATGCTCTCCATTAGTCCCGTTTAGCCCTACATTCATTGGACGGGGCTGCAAATCAACAATTGACTTTATGCTAATATCCAAACGTTACTTTCATTATATCCTTGCGTTTGAAACATGCGAGGTAGCAATGAGTGATCACTTACCGCTTAGTATGTCCCTTACCATAATGACGGGTAAAAACAACACTGTTACTACGATTCAGACCCTTTACGATTTTAGACCAGAACTCGTGAGGAAGAACGGTTATACCCTAAAATGGGACAAAGTGGAACCAGTGGCCTTCCTAGGAAACTTAATTCGTTCCAAGGAAGAGGAATTCAATACCTGTCTCACAGAGCACGTTGAGCCTCTTAAAGTCAATGATGCATTCCTTAGTATCTCAGAGGAAATTAAAAAGCTACTCACGAGACCACTGAATTCTGGGGCAAACAAAACCAAGAGATGGTTTGATAGAGAGTGTAGCAAGACCCATGCTCATTTAATGGAACAACTAAAAAGAGATCCCAGGGTAATGGTTGAAGTCAGATCAGCCAGACTTGCTTACCAACAGGCAGTTAAAAAAAGGAAAAAACAAATCAAACAGGAAGCCTGGAGCACTCTTCGGGAAACCTGTAATTCTAAAAATAATACCGCTTTTTGGAAAGCGGTGAATGCTCCTTTTTTTTCCAATGATTGAGCAGACTCTATTGTAACAGCTATCTCGGAAGAGGATTGGGTGACTTTCTTTCGGGAGCTTTACACAGAGGACTTTCAGGTTGAGACAGTAAGGGGGTTAAACTCAGGTAATCAGAATGTAATACCCTACCCAATAAATATTGATTTTACTATGGAGGAAGTTCTGATAGCCATCAACAAGAGCCCAGCGGGAAAGGCCCCGGGTCCGGATGGAATTCCCGTAGACGTTTTTAAGGCTAACAGTAAGTTATGGGCCCCACTGTTAACCAATGTCCTTAACAGCTTTACTAAAACGGGCTTCCCAAAGACTTGGCAGGAATCCATCGTGGTACCTATCTTCCAGAAAGGAGATCGCAGTTTACCGAAATGCTATAGACCGATCTCCTTACTTGACTCACTCATGAAGATCGCGGGGAGAGTCATACTTAACAAATTGCAAATATGGGTGAATGATACAGGTACTCTCTCCCAATTTCAATATGGTTTTAGGGAAGGCCTAGGAACAATAGAGCAAGGTTTGAACCTAGCACTCCTAGTAGCCAAATAAGTCGAGGCGAATAAAGAGAACTTATTTCTAACATTTGTGGACTTAAGTTCGGCCTTCGACTGCATTAATCACAACAAACTTTGGCTAACCATGCAGGATATGGGAGTAGACCCAAACCTCCTAATATTCATTAGAGAATTATATCGGGAGGCAGGCGCAAGGGTACGCTACGGGGACAAGGGGGACTGCACTTCCAAATTTCCCATAGAAAAGGGCGTGAGACAAGGCTGCATTTTAGCACCTTTTTTATTTAATTTATATATTAATTCGGTCGTGTCTCACCTCTTGGAAGATAAGCAGGATTATCCCAAAATTGGTAACTCCTATATCCCCATTCTTTTATATGCAGACGATGCTGTAATCATGGCCCGGACCCAAATCGGTCTCCAGAGATCGATTACTAGCTTTTCAGATTATATGGGTAGTAGAGGCCTAAAGATTAACATAAGCAAAACCTTCAACATGTGCTGCACAAAAAAGAAGAATCTTAGTTGTAATTCATTTTTATCTAACACGAAAATCGAGACTGTTAATACTTTTGCGTATTTAGGTATAACTTTTGATAAAAAGGGAACTTGGACAGCAGCAGGTGAATCCCGAAAGCTAGCTTTCTCGCGAGCAATTGGGGCGGTTAAACATTTCTCAAACAAGGTTGGAGGCCGCCCGGTACCAGTCTTGCTTGATATTTATAGGTCTAAGTGTGTATCAATAGCACTATATGGCGCAGGAATTTGGGGGATAGTGAACACCCCAAGTATTCAGATTCAGATCTGTCAGAATGCTTTTTTGCGGTATTTACTGGCTGTGCCGGGGTCCACTTCTTCTTATGCCTGTCATCAAGAGCTGGGCGTGCCTTACATTGTAGATCTTATCAAATTGGAGCCCATCTTGCTGTGGCATAAAGTATGGTCTGGAACTGAGACTGGCCTGAACAGGGATATAATTAAGGATTGTCTAGGCCTGGATGGAGCCCTGAAAATGTCATGGTTTAATTACCTAAGGAACTTCTTTATAGAGTTGGGCCACCCGGAGTTCTTTGACTCTCCAGATAGCATGATGAATTTTTCAAGGAAGAAGCTCAAGCAAACCTGCCTGCATTTCCTCTCAGAGCAACGCTGGTTGTCAGAGAAATGCAAGAGCTCTGTTATGGCCAATCATCTACTTATTAATAACCAAGGTATCCAACCATATTTTAAACTAGTCCCCAGCTGCTATTCTCGTATGTTGTTGTCTCGCTTTAGGGCTGACATCTTTTTTAGACTGGTCACTTTTCCTGAGAAGAATTGTTGGCTCAAGGAACTTATTCCTTGTCCCTGTGATCAGGTTTCTGTTCAATCTTCCCTCCACTGTATTCTTTTTTGTAAATTTTATTCAGAACCTAGAAAAAGTATTCTTCGACCCGTTTTAAAAAAGTTAGGGTTGAGACAATGTAGAGTGGCGTTGGTCAGATTACAAATGTTAGATTTTGAATTTCTTATTTCTTCGGTCTCAATGTTCCTAAAAACCATTATTAGATTCAGGATCTCCATGAATTAGATTATTTTTAAAATGTTGATATTTTTTAACTCTCAAAGTTTGCTTCTTTGAATGAAATGTAACATATGTGTGCTTTTATGGTTTTGTTTTTAAAATCGAATAAAGCTGTTTCTGATTCTGATTCAGATGATGCAACAATGCCATCTAGAGTGGAAACAGAAATTGGCATTCAAACAATGTGATTAATGCAATATTGATGCCAAAAAATAAATACTATAGGGATCCAAAAGCAACTACCTAGAGATTACTCTCAAGTGTTTATTCCTGAGGTAAATCATGGTCCTCATGATCTGATATTAATGCATGGAGCCACATAAGTAAAGGCAGAGGTAGCGGAAGAAGGGGATAGGCTATATGAGGGGTAGAGCTACAACAATATAGGTTAAGGTTGCAGGGGTGCAGGTACAAGGCAAGGTAGGGGCTAAGCATACCAGCATTTAAGCGGGGTAGATGTACTCTGATATGGGAACATGTACTATGGTAAGGGCGAATCAGAAGAGCAGGAGAGAGGAAATGGAAAGACTTTAGGGGTAACTTACCATAGAAATTCAACATTAGTTCAATTAAGTTCTCAGATGCTGATGAGTGGAAAATATACAGCTTACAACTATAAAATGTTCAGGGCCATCTCACACACATACTTTTTTTTAACACAATACGATTATTAATTTGGACGGGTGACTACCCACCTCAAGCAAAAATCAAAACTCTTGTCAGGGTGAACCCTTAAAGTCACTAAATTACCCTGAACTCAACCCCCTGGTATCTATGGCAAAGAGCAGATGGGCATAATTTAGAGCAATGTGTAAAGTATTTGTGTAGTAACAAAATAGTAATAAAGTCAAAATGCAATACATGATTACACTGTAAAGGTTCCCAGGACTTCAGAGGTGCCACTTAGAGACTCACAGGGTGTTAGGCAGAGACAAGCAGCAGAGTCAAGGTCCAGTTGCCAGGCATGAGCTAGTCGGTGGGAATGACTACTGACCACAAATTAACCAATGGGATAAAGGTTTCTGGGACCATTTCTCTGCACTTTGGACATTTTAAAGATGGCAGAGGTCTCAGCCAGACTCAACTTGAGCTTCCACTTAGGGGGAGTTTACTACGTTAATCTAGTGTCCTCTCACATCTAACACTACAATCCAGTTTGAGGCAGTCACAGTAGCCCCTATAAACCCAGAGTCAGACATCTGGTAGAATAATGCCATCATTTTGTGCAACCAGACAGTGGATATACAAGAATTGTTTTGGCATATTGTTCTCACTTGGATTCTAATAACTATTAATCATAGTTTTTTAATTATTGTTCTAGCTGTTTACCGGCCAAAATAACCATTATTAATCATAATATTGTAACATGGGGCCTCATTAGAATGTTGGTTGGACCGACCTCCAGCAAAGCGGTCTGAACGCCACATTATAAGGGACCAACCGATGCTTCCGTCAGTCTCAAGGAGCCCGTCGGCCTGTTGGTTGGATCGTTTTCCCAACAGTAGGGGCGTGCCTGCTCAGGCACCGCCATAGGGTATATGATGTCCCTCTCCGACAGTCTTTCCAGGGCGGTCTGACCACCATGAAAAGGGACTTTGGGGGCCCCGTCCCCTGTGGGCCTCCGCTTTGAGGCCTGCCTCCTGTGCCAGGCACCACATGGTGCCTGGCACCCAGGGTATGGATGTTTAAAAACATCCCTTTTTCCATTGCAGCTTGTGGTGCGGCCCTTTTCAAGACGCAGCACAAGTCTCAATGGAAAAAGTCATGATTCTGACCGCCTAAACAGCAATCGCATCATAATTTGGCGGGGGGGACTGCTGACTACTTGCTGGTCAGTCCCAATCCCGCTGCAATGGTGGTTGGACGCTCGTCCGACTGCCATCGTAATTGGGCCCCAAGTATTTTCCTATGGAACAACCAGTGAAAATAGCTTTTTCTGTTTTTTGATTATAAGGGCATATTTAACATTTAATTCCTACATGTTCTACTTCTAGATACCATGCACTGGCGCACTTGTTTTATGGGCAATAAGTCTTACATATGGGGTGATTTATACATAATTTAAAGGAAGGATTTGACCTGTTAAAAAGGAGTTATTTTGACAAGTCGATCCAGATTTTGCAGTTTAAATTTGCAACAGCCAGGCTACAAATGGTAGGCATGCAGTCATGTTTGCACTGTCAGTGTGGAGGGGGGCATAATTTGTGCTGCAGTCCAATAGTAACATTTAACTTACAGGACCTCGGTATAGTTTGTACCATATACTAGCTTCTTTGGCGTGGTTTTGTCCCTAACTGTGTGCCTTCAGACCTCCTGTTCTGCTGACTTCATGTTTGCTGGCCTTAGGACTCTGCGTGCTTTGCAACTGTTAATCAATGCTAAAGTTCTTGTGCTCTCTCCTAAACCAGGTTAGATTAACATATACCAAATTGACATATTTAATTTACTTATAAGTCTCTAGTAAAGTTGCATTATGTGTGCCCGGGCCTGTAAATTAAATGCTGCTAGTGGGCGTGCAGAGCTGACTGTGCCACCCACATAAGTAGCACTTTAAAAGTCTCAGGCCTGCTACTGCAGCCTGTATTTGTGCAGTTTTAAACTGCCACTTTGACCTAGCAAAGTAAACCTTTTGCCAGGCCTTTTGCAAAGCCCAATTTTTCCTTTTTAATACATATACGTAAGTAGTAGTAGCTTTATTATATTGAATAATTAAAATCTTACAAAAAGAGAAAAACTATTATTAAAATGTATTTAAAATAACAAAGGTAAACCAGTTGAAAACAGTGTTGAAGACCAAAAGCGCTGTCTAGAGAACTTCAAGCATGTGACTTGTGTAGAGGCTTCCTGAAGAACCGGTTTAAAATGCCACGTGTGAGATAAAAAGCTTTAGGACGCTGTTCTGTGAGGTTAGAAGAGTCACACTCCAGTCTTTGGATTCATACATGCAATTTTGTTGGAAAGTTCAAGGGTGCCTGGATAACCCATGATTTTGATGTCAATATCTGTTTCCCAGAAGCAAAGTGGCCCAGACATCACAAATTTTTCGGGAGGCCCTTTGGGACCAGAGGTGTTTTTAAAGAGGGAACGTGCAAGTTAACTGTTTTAAGGTGCGTAAATACTGTCTGGAGGTTGTCAAGCAGGTGACTTGTCTGGAGACCTCCCGAAGACCTGATTTAAAGTGCAAATGTCCAAGGTAAAAAGGTTCGAACAAGCTGTTTCAAGTGGTTGGAAACGTCACAAAGCTGTTTTGGTTCATTAAGGTAACTTTGGGCCATATGCATGAGCACATTTTCCCATAGACACAGAATGGGCAAAACCCTTTGATGCATCTGGCCCTTTGTCACAGAACTTCAGGATGCCAGGGTAGCCTGTGATTTCAGTGTTAGTCTGTTCTCTGGCTAGCAGCCTGGTTCAGGTGGCACAACTTTTTCAAGAGGCTCTTGAGGACCAGAGATATTATTAAAGTGCAAAACATCTTGTCAGACTGACTCGTAAATCATGGAGTGCAGGGGTGCAATATAAAGTTTTATCAACTGTCTAATGGAATCATGAAGGTGCACAACCAGTTAGACACATGCACAGTTTTTTTTTCAACAAGTTCTTATAGTCCAGGATAGCACATATTTTGATGTAAGTGCCTGTCCTCTGGCTAGAAGCCTGGCACAGTTTACCATAGTTTTGTCAGAAGGCTTTTTCAGCGGGTCTTAAGGTACCAAGATAGCTTGAGGTTTTAATGCCAGTGTTTGCTGACAGCCTGGCCCAATTTGCTATGATTTAGCAAAAGAGTCCCACGATGGCTCAGGGTTTTTTGGGTGTTATTGACCAAGCCCCGGCTGATGACTGTTTTCACTGCACATCTATGGGCTACTTTACTTGTTTAGTTATTTTTGTTCAAATTTATTTAAGAATGCCATGAAGCCACAGGACAGTGTAGGGTTGTCCGGCTCTAGAAAGGATATGACACCCTGCCTGCATATGCAGATCCCTTTTCTTTTTAGTGAAGGTTTGAGAGGTGCCTAGTCTCCACGGCCATGTCAGGGCAGAGGCAGGTAAGGTGTAAGAGATTCACTTTGTTTGAGCCGCATAAACGACAGCCTCTCTTTTCGGGGTACAGCCATGCAGGTTTTTTTGCTAGTGTAGGTGGGCAGCCTAGGAGACACTCCAGCAGCTTTAGTTTCTGGTGAAGTGGGTATGTGCAAGCTAAGTACGTCGCTCGCTTTAGCTTCGAATAAGTGTTGCTGACCATCCAGGTTTGTCCTCTCTTTGTGAGCTCTTCTTTGTTCTTTAGGAAAGAGATTTTCAGCCATTTCAGAGTTAAATGGCTTCTAAAAGCATTGTATGGACGTGGCAGAGCCCAAAGGTTTCCAATGTACAGGTTTGCTAAAGATTGATCCAAGTACTTTTTACAGCTGCTGCTGTGGCTACAGCTCCCTGTGTTGTCGATTGCTGACCACAGAATGTTGTTTAGAGTATTGGTCTCTGCATGTTTTCAATTTAAAGCAGCACTTGACTATTGCACTCTGAGGCCTGATTTATTGGCTCGTGAGTCCGAACTCCAGTCAAATTTGACATGGAGAAGAGCTCTGTGCTAAGTTTAACACATAACAATAACCCTTTACTTGGAGTTTGTCCAGTAGGGCTGAGTCACGGCTGAGATGGGCCTTGCTGCCGTAGGCTATAGTTGGCAAAATGTTTGCTACCATAACCTTCAGGAGTGTTGGACCTTTCAGCGACTTGCCCAGGGTGTTAAAAGCGACAATTAGGACACTGTTTGGAGCTGTTGTTTGGCTGCTCCCTTGTCATCTAGCAGTACCCCTAGGTACCTGGTATTCTTCTACTGTATCTAGCACATGTATGCTGAAATGCCAAGCTACATTTTTCTTTATTGCCTTACTAATCATCATCCCCTTGGTTTTGCTTCAGTTAAGGACCAGGTTGTTTTGTGCAGTGTATTTATCAATATCTGCAGGCCTACTTTAGTTAGACTACACAGGACCAGGTCATCCGCATATAATAAGTGATTCAGTGCTAGTGTGCAGAGACGGGGTGTGTTGCTGTTAGTTTTGTAAAGAGCAGGGGAAAGGTCAGCCATGAAGAGACTGAAGAGGCATGGAGCCTACAGGCATCCCTGTGTTAAGCCTTTGATGCGTGTAGATCTTTCTTGACAGTAACTAGCCATCACCGATTTTAATCCGCACTTATGTTTGGCTATGGAGTTACTCAATGATTCTCAGCAGGTGTGAAGGGGTGATCCAAGCCCTGAGCTTCGCTCAATTTACACAACCAAAAGCCAACTTAAAGTGAATAATGTTTTATCTCCTCCTTTGTAGAGTGGGGTGATAACCGCACCTCTCCATCAGTCAGGTATGATGCCTAGATGAACCGTGTTAGAGTAGAGAGGAGTCAGCTTTCCTGCCCAGTACTGCAGGTCTAGTTTATAAAGAGTATGGGGTATTCCATTTGGCCCAAGGCCACAATCTCTCCTGCCTTTGATTAACATTTTTGCCATTGCTTTTCTCGAGAGTTGTGATTCTTCTAAATTGAGAGCATATGGGGTTCTGTGTCTGAAGTCAGTTTCGTTTGTGGGCGTTGGTCTCCATGCTGGACTTGCCTGTGATGTGTGCCCAGGTTAACAGGTCTGGTCTACTGCTGAGATGACTACTTGTGGGGGATTTGTGCGGATGAGAGAGCTTTACAGGGAAGGGGCTGGGTTATCAGTTTTCAGTAATGTGGAGTATGCCTCTAAAAATGTTGTAGGCAAGGAATAATTTGCTGCCGACAAATGTTTCTTGAGAAATGCCACCCAGCAATCTTCCCCGATGGGAATGTTCCCTAAGGCCTGCTGTTGTCTGTTGAGGTTGTTTGCAGTTAATTTCAACACTTGGAAAGGAGCATCAAAGTACTAGCTATAATAATCCATCAATTATTGTGTTTCATGAAGAACCAGATCCAACAGCAAGCTTGTGTTGTAGAAACATGCTATGTTTATGCTTGTACATTTTCTTCTTTGTCTATTCACATTAGTTATTGCTCCAAAAAACTTTCAGTCCAACAACCAATACAATATCAGATCTTTAGCCTCAGCCTCCGCATTTAGTCCTCACTTGGACGTCATCAGGGCTGAAAAAAAAGGAAAAAATGTACATATGTCAAATTTCGACATCCATTGATCTACCAATCCTTGATCATCACATACTACAAACCTTTCTGAAAATACACATTTTTTAACAATACCCTTCCAGCCTGCCTATATACAATCTAACATAATTTATTATCAAGGATGATCCTCATACTGTTCATTAAGCATTGCTTAAAAAATCTTGTATTTACCAAAAAAAGCCTTGATATACTTCTCTTTATTCATAAATACTCATTCACATTTCCTGTTTAGTATCAATTCACCATTTATCCACTTCACATGTTACAATTAATTCTGTGCAGCTGTTCATTATCAAATGAGTTTTGGTGACAACACATTACACATACCTCCTATTTTGTTCATATGCTATTCCTTAAGTGCTTCAAAAACTTCTTATCGTCATCCCTTTAATATGGATATTCTTTCCTGAACATGTAAAAATATGAATTTTGATCCTGATTATTTATCCCATACATTTTGGGAACTTTGTTGTATTACACCTTTTCAAGTAATATACTCTCACTACCCGTCCTGTCATAACCCTTGGTTTTTATACCCTGGTCTGATATTATTAATGGTCTCTTCATGCAGTCTGCGCTTAGTTTCATTTTGCTGCATGTTCCATCTCCCTTATAATCACATTAAGTATGTAATCTCCTTCCCCTAATTCCAGGGCCCCCTATTCTTAAAAACCATCACTACATAATTCACGGAGGCTAATTAACCTACAATACGTCTCCTCTCTCACCTGTTCGCCATGGCTTCTTATTCACCAAGTTCCATCTCATGGTCTGGCCCGATAAAAACCGTCGTAGCGACAGTGTCTCAACTATTAGTCTTTTAAATATGTTCTCAACCAATCAGATGCTGCTATTTCAATCCTCTCTCTAGTCGTCACTAGATGCGGTTCCCATTCCGGTCCTCACTGGGTGTAGCCAATCACCTGTTATTGGTGGCTAAAGTGCTGTTCCCTCCCCGGTCCTCACTAATATCCACCAACCAGCAAAGAGTATCACCCTTGCTGACTAATAGAGTCTATTGCCTGGCCGCCTGATGCTGGGCGTGGCTACACTTGTTCCTATTTGTCCACAAACCGTCGATCTCCATTTAATTAATTTGGTCCTTTAGCTATTTATACCACCTCCATTTTCCCTATATTAGATGATTTCCATACTTGATCTCTACTCACTGGCGATGCTTTAACACTCCAGTGAGCAGTATGCCAAAAGTACTGCCTGATCCGCCTGAAGTAAGGCGTGTCTACATATCGCTTCCTCTTCCTGTTCTCTCCAATTCTATCCACAATCATAATGACATACTCAATGATTTCTAGTACTTTATACTTTCTGAATTGTCACCCAAATTTACTATTTTTCATAGCCTATTGCAATTCAATGGTTTGATTACCAAGTTAAAAGACATATTTATGTAATTACTGCCCATAGTGACTACAACTCATATCTATCAATATATGTCCACAAGACTTATGCCTTCTTACCTCTTTCCAACACCCCATCCATTTTGTCCATTTATTATTAGCTATGTTTCCTCTGCTCACCATCCCAAGCCTCATTTTCATGAATCAATTCCCCATTAAATGAATACTACTGAATGAACCCCGAATTCACCACCTCCATGCATGATTAATTAGGAGAAAAAAAATTCTTCTAATTTAATTTATCTGTCCGCCAGACCTAATCACCAGTGCAGTTCATTCCTAAATTATATGATTTTAAACAAAAACGCTTCACTGTCCACTAGAACTGATCATAACTACATTTCATTCCTGAGTCTTTAGAGCTAACTCAAAAAATAGTGTAATTCATTATCACTGTTGAGCCCTTGTGTGACAGTTCTACATTTGCTTATCCACCTAGCTTCTTGTTGCCTAATTTTTAGTTCCCAGTCACCACCTCTCATATTTGGAATAACTTTTTGTATTCTGCTAAATTTTATTTTCGTATTCAAAGGATGGTTGTCTCTAATATGTTGAAAAATTGGCGATCTGACATCCTCATTAGACATCGCCCTAATGTGTTCCTGTATCCTAAGTTTAAGTTTTCTTTCTGTGCTCCCTATGTAGATTTTATAGCATTCACATTGCAGTACATAAATTACTCCACAACTATTGCAATTTATAAACTCATTAGTGCGATGCCACTTCCTGGTATTGTACTTAAACTCCTTGATACGATTCATTCCCAACTCACAAATGTTGCACAATCCACATGTATAGAATCCCTTTGGTTGTTCAGGGAGCCAGTTCCCCCCTTTGTTATGTATTGGTTCTAAATAGTTCCTCGTAATCAAATTCCTAAACGTAGGACATCTCCTATATGTTACTAAAGGTTTGTCTGA
This sequence comes from Triturus cristatus, assembly GCF_964204655.1. NCBI lineage: Eukaryota > Metazoa > Chordata > Amphibia > Caudata > Salamandridae > Triturus > Triturus cristatus. The sequence goes on along the minus strand of NC_140592.1, from coordinate 127,309,735 downwards.
AATAATCTCCATTAGACCTGTTACTCCCTTGAGTAAATTCCAGTTTTTATTCAAAATTTCGTAGATTTTATTATGTGATGTATTAAATGTTGAGATAAAAGCTGTACGTTCCGTGGCTTGGACCCTTTCTCTTTGTGTTAGTGTGGCTTCCCTTCTCATGGTGCCCACCCTTTTTTTAGCCTTCTCGAGCCCCTCTCTAGTATGGCTCTACTCGATAGTCTTGACTGTTGTTCATCTAGTCCATTATTAAAATCCTAATCCAGACTACAGTTTCTCCTAGTTTGTACAATTTCTCCGTACAGTATTCCTTTAATTACCGACAGAGGATGTGCACTGTCAGCCCTTAAGATAGAATTAGTTGTGGTATTCTTACAGAACAGTTTACTATGTATTCTATTCTCTGATATGAACAATTGTATATCCAAAAATTCTATCTGGTGACTATTATGACACATGGTGATGTAACATTGAATTCATTACAGTTCAAAAAGTCAAAATATTCCATTAACTCTTGTCCTGTGCCCCTCCAAATTTACAAAATATTGTCTATGAAGTGGCCCCAGAACAATATTAAATAAGTCCATTTTGCTGCTCTTTTGCTCCAGGCATGCTCCCTCTCAAACAACCCCATAAAGAGGTTTGCGTAAGAGGGAGCAAACCTGGAACCCATCGCTGGCCCCCTTATCTGATGAACCCATTCTCCTTCAAATAAAGTGAAATTGTTCTTCAGTATCAGATCGCTCATTTCCAAAATCATTTCTGAATGTTCCTGTAAACTAGCACTTCTAGTCCCCAGGAAATGATTAAGGGCACGTATCCCCTTTTCGCTCTGGATGCAGGTGTATAATCCCACTATATCTAGTGTAGCAAAACTCATTATTTGTTCCCAGACCATGTCTTGTAATTTGTTAAGGGCATCCATTGTATCCCTTAGATATGAGGGTAGATTTCCCAATAAAGGTTTTAAGAACATGTCCACGAATTCTGAGAGGTGCTCCGTCAAATTACCTATACTGGAAACGATAGGTCTTCCCGGCGGGTTTTGCATTGATTCATGAATTTTAGGTAGGGTATAAATAAAAGGAAAAGTTGGACTGGTATTATTAAGATATTTAAACTCCCGTTCGTCCAGTAAACCCTGTTCCTTCCAAGTCTTTATGTGATGTGTCTACCTGATGCCTTGGTGGGATTAGCAGTCAATTGTTTATAACACGTAATATCACTAAACTGTCTCCTAATCTCGTGACAATAATCCGATCTTCTCATTATCACAATATTTCCGCCTTTATCGGCTTCTCTTATAAATAAACTGTGATCCTGTCTCAAATTCTTTAACGCTAAGCGTTCTTCTTATAGCCAAGATTCATGTTCCTCTGACCAGATTGATCATCCAATCTATGTAAATCCTGTAAAATTCCTTTAATGAAAAAGTCGATAGCAGCATATTGTGGACCCTGTGGCATGAATTTTGATGAGGGTTTTAAACCACTCGTACATTCATAATCTGTAGGGATATCTAACATGGTGGCAACATCTTCAACCCTCTCCCCTTCTGTTAATGAAACAAGTTATTGTACATTATGCATTTGCTCTATGGTCAAATCAGATCTTTTAATTGTACTTTTCACATTCATAGGTGTCTCAACATTTGGAAAAAAACTTTTCAACTTTAATCTCTGCGCAAATGTAAACAAATCAGTTTCCATTACAGTGAAATCACAACTCTTGTTAGGACAAAATGAAAGTCCTCTCTTTAATAATGATCATGTTGACTCAGATTTCTGTCAGATAGATGAATGACTTCTAAATCAAGATTTTGTGATGTGGGCCCCATATGCTCTCTACCTTCTTCTACTTCCTGAACTTGTCTTGACTGCGTGTTCCAATCCTTATATTTTCTGTACTTTCTCCTACCCCTTTGTTCTTTTACTGTCTTTTTCTTCCCTCTTCGTATTCTTTGAATCTCTTTAGAAAAAGAAGAACTGGTTGTTGGTCTAAGTGCTGCCATATTATTGGCCCCCTGTTGACAAATCAGAGCTGCTGTAATTAACTAAGCTCAAATCGCCTTGCACCTCCACACCTCCTGTAACTTTGGGCTTCTGAGCTTCATCAAAACCTTTCCCAAAGGTGAATACCCTTCCTTGCCTACAGTCCCTTCCATCTCTCCTTATTTTGCTGAGGTTCTTATCTTTAATCTGCAATTGATGTTTGTTTATTAATCTCTCAAAATTGCATAATTCTTGCCAGTTAGATCTGTCAAATTAATATCCTTCATTTCCTTTTCTAAATCAGCAATTTGACTCTTCAATTTTTCTACTTTTCTTTCAGCATTCTTAATAATAATATGCATCATGCACAATGAGGATGAATGCAAATTCTAATCCCATTCTTTAAGTAAATCATCATCCAAATCATCAAAGGTCGGAAAAATCAATATTCTCAGTCCTCTAGGCACACGTGTTTGTTCTACATAGTTTTTTAAGGTGACACCGTCCCACCATTTGGACAATTCCAATTTTCTCAATTTCTCATTTTTTTTTATTTGCATCTCAAACTGCTGCTTGGAATGTCTTCATTCACTTCCGTGATATTCTTTTTACTTAATTGGAATAATTCAGCCGCTAATTTTTCCCGATCATCCTACATCCTTATGCCTTTTCACTCAAGTTGAGAAAATTCTTATTCTTGAAATGTTCAATCGGCACCATGCTGCTACTCCCCTTTGAAAACAATATTTCCTTACTGTCGGCGATGAGGGCACAACCACCTAGTGCACTGGTGAAACTATTCAGATTAATGTTTTCAAAATCCAAAAGTTCTATCTTGATTACGCTTCTCTCTCCTAGGTCCCACCACCACTAGGACTGAGTCCTCAAATCAATTTCAACACTTGGAAAGGAGCATCAAAGTAGTAGCTATAATAATCCATCAATTATTGTGTTTCATGAAGAACCAGGTCCAAAGGCAAGCTTGTGTTGTAGAAACATGCTATGTTTATTTATGTAAATGTACTTCTTTGTCTATTCACAATAACTAATGTGATATTTTAGCTAGTACTTTGATGCTCTTTCCCAAGTGTTGAAATAGATTTGAGGATTTGGTCCTGGTGGCGGTGGGACCTGGGAGAGTGAAGCGTCATCAAGATAGAAATTTTGGATTTTCAAAACATTAATCTGAATAGTTTCACCAATGTGCTAGGTGATTGTGCCCTCATCGCCGACAGTAAGGATATATTGTTTACAGTTAACCAGAAATTTCTTGAGATGGATTACTTGGTGTTGTGAAGTAGCTTAGCCCAGAAGTCATCTGTATCTTTTCTGCTATCAGCCCTTAGAGTGTCCATGTTGTTTCTTGTTTTAGTGCTGCCCCTTCAAGCCAGCCTCAATGCCTGATTTAGTTTCTACTTGGCCATGCGATCGGCTACTGATCTTTGTTTAGATTTTTGACAGTGTCATGGGGTGCAGAAACATTTGTCCTGGATGGACAATTCATGTTATTGTTGCTGTTGGCAAGTGGATCAGTTGTGAATTTTTACCATGTTACAAGTTGGCATATGTTGAGGCTTTCCCACTTTTCTGTTGGTGATCTTCACTATAGATGTTTTAGACCATTTCAGTTTCTTGTACTTTATGGTGAACTGAGAGCCAAACTTGAGAAGCCTGCTCTCAACGACCTCTCTTCTAAGGCCTAAGACTAGTGGGTATGGCTAAAGCTTTGCTTAAGCAAGATACTGGGAGGATTCAAACACATTGACAGAACAGGATAGTGGCAGATGCATACTGACCAATCGTTTCCTTATGTTCAAAGCTGTTCACAGGAATTCTTGGTCTTTATTAGGCCAATACGCACCTACAGTCAGTTTTTACAATTTAGAAACGGCAATCTTCCTATTGCTGATTTTACTGCGCATTGGGCTTTCCAAGCAGATAGTTTAAGGAGATGTAAATTTTGCCCTACTGTGGATGAAACAGAGTAACACCTACTTTTTTTCCCTCCCAAATACAATCTTCCCAGAAGTAGGTGGATCGTCCCATTAGGCAAAATCCTGACAGTTTCAGACAGAGTTAATGTCCTGAGGATTTGCAAGGGAGAATCTTCCCCAGTAGTAGTGTTCTCAGTCTCCAAATTGCTTTTTTCAGTTTGTTCCATTAGACAAAAAGATCAACCAAAACACTAAATAAGTCCATGAGACCCTCTATGGAAACTGTATTTTTTCTATTTGTATAATTGTTTTATGAACATGGTTAAGATTGAATTCTCCATTTTTAACTATGTGCAATATTTTAATGATCTTTTATAATGGTATGTGAATATTGTGGTGAAGGATTGTATTTTTTTTTGGGTGACAATAGAATAATGTTTTTTGATTTGTCAATAAACTTTGAACTTTGAACTAGTGCTTGTGGAAGATGATCCCTCTCGCAATGCTCCGCAATTTGCAAAGAACGAACAGGAGGAAAGAGAGAAAGTGATAGAAAGGTGTAACCGATAATGATGATCAGACCGTAAGTGAGATTTGCTGGGCAGTCGCAAGGTGATCTACCAATGAGTGCTCTCATCCGGAGGTGGTCAATGTCTAGCACAAGGGAGGCTTGGGGGGGCAGGCGAACACAGAGAGGTCTCCCCCAGGCAGTTTGGGAGGGGCGGGGCAGGCCCCTTTTCCTCCGTTTTAGATTTCTAAATTCGGCTACCTATTTGTAGCCCAATTATAGCCCAGATACAAGTTTAAAGGGGATACGCTCCCAACCACCATTTTGGGTTTGTTTACCTGGTGGCTGGGAGCGTGGTATCGGTAGCAAGAAAATGTGTGCGGTGTTTTAGTGAGGGTAGGAAAGAAGAATAAGCTAGGTTAGAGGTAAAATTAGGCTTGACATGGCAGGCGAAGATTGCAGGGTCCTAGAAGAGCTGAGGCTCCTGAGCGAAGCCGGGCGCATGGACTTTGTGATTCCGGAGGTCGCGGGACCGGCACGCCCGGCACGGTAGTCATCAGCAGGCGTCGCAGGTGCTGTTGTGGCGTGCTCCGCACAGAAATAACGAAGAACATCAGCGGTGAGTGAACAGGGCCACTCGTATGCTGGGAGGGGCGAGTCAAAGGCTAAGCGCGGCGGAGACACTGCTTCTGGGACAGCCCTGGAGCATTGCGATGGCAATCCAGCTTCTGGGGCTGTGATGAAGGAGTGTACTGCTCCAGTTTGTGGCGGGTCGGACATCGGGGGAGGGGCCTAGATTTCAGGCCCCAGCTGATTGATCCTGCTGGGTCGCTCAGCCCCTGGGCATCAGGCAAGGAGCAGGTGGGGGGCTGGGATTGTCATGGGGGGATTGAAATGGGAGGCAAAGGAACTTTAGGCCTGCCCTCAAAGGAAGTGGGGGACTCATATATATAAGGGGAGTACTGGGAGGGAGGCTGGGATGTTTCCATTGATGAGGAAGATATGGGGGCTGGGGAAGGGGGGTGGGCTGGGTTGGGTGCAGGGTCCAAAGAATGGGGACAAAAGGGGGGCCTCAGGAGAGGAGGGAGCGGGGCCTTATGGGAGGGGGAGGAGGACAAACTACCGGGCGAGCTAGAGCTGGCTGGGGGTAGTCAGGCTTTGGAGGGTCTGGATATTTTCGCATCATGGAACGATGAGGCGAGGGGCTTGAATAGGGTGGGGCAGTTAGCACAGGGGGGTTCTCTGCAGCAGGAGGGGAGGGCCACAGGTCAGGGTAAGGGAATTTCAGGGGGGCCGGGGCAAGGGCGACAGCAAGGGGTGTGGACTTTGGGGGGAACAGGACCCGGGGGGGTACAGGGGCCCACGTCAGCATTGGTTGTGGCCATGTTGGAGTGGAGAGGGGATGAGGAGGGTGGGGAAGATGGGGGAACGGGAGTGGGGGAAAAAAGGGATTGGTGATGCATAGTCAGAGTAAGAGTATAAGAGTAGGATAGTGGGGCAGGCAACAGGCTGGCAGGAACCAGCACATCAGACCAGACATTTTTGTTGCAGGGTGGGGAGCGGTGTGGCACGTCAAACTCGGCAGAGCTGGGGAGAAACTCAGTGGCACAGAGGCGAAGCGAGGGTAGAGGCCAGAATGGCATGCCCGTTAACAGCGGGGGAGCCCATCGTGGCCAGCAGAGGAAGGCCCAGAATGACCTTTCGGGCCGCAACACCCGGTTGGTCCCGGTGGACAGCTGGGATATCAAGGAGTGACATCAAATGGCCGAAGGCGCCCATTGAGTACCGGTGAGTACAGTCGGCTACACCTCAGGCAGAGGGCGGAGGGTCCGGTAGGGCCCTTAGGTCAGATGTAATGTAGGAGTGGCCCCAGATTTTGGGGCAAGAGGAACTAGAATACGATGCGGAAAGCCTTGAAGAAGGCAAATTGCGAGAAGATGAGTTTCAATAGTGGGGGGGTGCAGCTAATGTGTCAAATAGTGTTTTGCAGGCAACAACAGAGAAGCCGTGGAAAGCATCAGGGCTTGCCGTGAGGGCAAAGAGAACATTGGAAAATATGGGGCCACTGGCAAGGTGGACTGCAACTGCACGGGCACCCTCCTTGGAGCCAGGTAAGGCCGAAAGGGTAAAAACTAAGCATGTAATGGTGTCAGTTGAGATAGAGGGAAAAGAGGGCCTGGGAGAAGGGGGGCTGTTTGAGAAAAGGGAAGTACATCAGGGATATGGTGGTAGGAACTAGGGAGGTGGGAGACACAAAAGGGACAAAAGTTGAAAGTGGGACCAATACAGAGAAGGAGTCTGAGGACGGAGAAAAGAAAGGGGATACAAAAGATGGCCTGGAAAGCTAAGAACTGAATTTATTTTTAAAAACTCCTTTATATGGGGGTGACGAAACCCCTAGGGGCCCATTTAATGCTGACAACGAAAGGGCGTATCTGGAACGGGGAATATGTGGAAATGCTGAAGTTACTGCATAGGGAGGTGAGGTCCAAAGAGGGATCCAAAGAGGAGGAATACAAATTGTCCAAGAGGCCAATGGTCCCGTTAACAATAGGGAACTGGACAGCAGCATTTTTGATATACGCAAGCGTCTATTACAAAAGATACCCAGAGCGCAGTGTGGCTTTGTTTAAATACATGGATGTTATTCGAAAAGCAAAGATCATGGGAGGGGCTATGCTTGGGCCCAATATGACAAGGCATTTAGAACAGGCATAGTGTGAGACCCCGAAGTGAAATGGGGGGAGCTGAACACAGATTTGTGGCAGCATATGTTGGGAACAGCCAAAGGGGGAAAACTATATTTACAGCCAGTTGTTTGCCCATCGTATATCGTCCCTTTCAGGGGAGACCCACCCGGGTAGGTGTGGGGGGTGCAGGGAAGAGTCAGTCAGGAGCAGGGGGGCGTGGTGAGACTTTAATAAAGGATTTTGTACACAGGAGTTCAGTAAAGTTTGCCACAAATGCTCAAAATGTGGACGCCGACACGCACTGGTCAACTGCTTCGGTGCAGGGGATGGATATCAACAGGGAGGTGAGCAATGGCACCAGGCAGGGAGTAATTAAGGAGGGCATCAGCAGCTGTATTCAGGCCCATGGGGTGGTAAAGGGCCCCAAGGGCCTGGGCCAAAAAGCTCATACTCCAGTTAAACTCAAAGAGTGGAGGCGGGACTACAAGGCTATGGGGACCAAAGGGCCGAACAGGTTTTGAGAGATGGGTTCAAGTGGGGGTTTTGTTTGGGGTACAGGGGTCCAAAGCAGAGAAGATGGGCAGATAATCTCAAATCAGCTAAGGAACATAAGCAGATGGTCAAAGAGAAACTAAACCAAGAGGTGAAAGAAGGGAGGATGGCCTTTTGATGACTGGCCCACAGAGAACCTGATTGTTTCTCCAATTGGAGTAGTGCCAAAAAAGGAACGGGGTCAATATAGACTGGAACAGCACTTGTTATGGACAGAGGGGGTTTCAGTCAATGGTTTTATTGATGAGGAAACAGCCACGGTATCCTATTTATCCGTTGACGTGCCCATGTCACTAGTAGTGATGGCGGGTGCAAACGCGGATATGGCAAAATGTGACATTAAGTCGGCTTTTCGGTTGCTTTCAGTCCATCCAGATGATTGGGATCTTCTGGGTATCCATTTTGAAGGAAAATGGTACGTGGACAAGGCACTGCCGATGTGATGCTCTATATCATGCGCATTGTTTGAGTGCTAAAGCACGTTCCTGCAGTGGCTATTTCTACGGCGCACAGGGCACCAGCTAGTAACACACTATCTGGATGATTTTTTCTTTGTGGGTTCTCCGGGCTCTGCGGAATGCCAGGCAGCACTGGACAATTTCCATGAGCTGATGGAGGAACTCAGGGTGCCACTGGCACCAGAAAAGACAATGGGCCCCAGCATGGTTCTGTTTTTCCTGGGCATTGAGATTGATTCTGTGGCAATGCAGGCGCGCTTGCTAGAGGACAAAAATGAGAAAATGTTGCTATTGTTGAGGACCATATTATCAAAGGACAAAGTGAATGTCAAAGATATCCAGATACTGTACGGCCATCTCAATTTTGCGTGGAGAGTAGTGAGGGCAGGGAGGACATTCTGTAGGAGACTGCGACGAGCATTATCAGGGCAGCAGCTAACCCACCACCACGTGCGGCTGTCTGCAGGCTTGAAGGAGGACTTGAGGATGTGGACTGTATTTTTGCAGGCATTTAATGGTGTTCTACTGGCAAGGGATGAGGACATGACATGGGACATACAAACATTTTGTGATGCAGCAGGCAGCTTGGGCTTTGGCCTTTTCTGGCAAGGGAGGTGGTACGTGGAACAATGGCCATCACATTGGAAGAACGGAGGAAGAAGCATAGCCTTCTTGGAATTCTTTCCCCTATTAGTAGCAATAACACTATGGGGGGGAGGAACTAGCACACAAGAAAGTTCTTTGCAGGGTGGACAATAAGGCCGTAGTGGAAATTGTAAATCAGCAGTCCGCAAGGCACGTGCAAGTTTTGAAGTTGCTAACTGCATTCATTTGGGCTGCTTGAGACATGATGTTGCTTTCAGGGCCTTGCACGTGCCTGGTGTGGACAATGACATAGCTGACGCGTAGACTCGTTCAAAGAGGGGGAGATTTCGCTGGCTGGCCAAGGATGCCGACAGGACGCTGATGCCAATGCTGTCCCATTTGTGCTACATAGGGAACGTAGGATGCTACAATTGGTGGTAGGTTTATTGTCACGTTCCACCTGGGCAGCATATAGTTTAGCATGGAAGGAATTTCTGCAGTCGGGTGCGCAGTGGCGCACTGATTTTCACGGCAGTCGGAAGATGTCATTCAGTTCATATTAGACCTCATTGACAAAGGCTTGTCGAAGGTCACAATCGCCGGAAAGCAAGCAGTGATCGCCTTCATGGGAAAGCTGCTATGGGGCTACCCCCCAGTGGCAGGGGAATTGGGAACTAGAATATTGGAAAGATGGGTCAGGGAGAGAGGGGCTGGGAGAAAGCTCAGGCAGCCGCTTTCTTGGTGGATGCTAGGTCAGTTAGTTGAAATACTGCCAGAAGTATGCAGGGATGTGTTGGACATGCCTATTCTCTACGCTGATGGTGTGAATGTTGTTTGGGGCCTTTAGAGAGTCAGAATTACTGGGTAACAAGAAGGGAGGGGGAGTGGTTTGGCAGGACGTTGTTACTCAGGAGAAAGGGCTGCAGATATGGTTGAGTAGGTCCAAAACGGGAAATGGGTCAGGTTGCAAGCGGCAGACCCCCCATCTACATGCCCTCTCAGGTGGGCTCTTCTTTGGTTCAGTTTGCCGGGAAAGTCAGGAGGAGTGATATTCAAGCACGCAAATGGGAGTAGAGTAACAGAGTACCAGCTGCAGGCAGTGTTGCGAAACGCGCTGAACCGTTTGGGGGTTGATGGGGCATGTTTTGGGACTCATTCTTTTCGCATCGGGGCTGAAACTGAGGCAAATAACAGTGGCTGGGCCTAGGAGGATATCATGCATTTGGGTTGCATGCGTCAGTTTCCACTGTATGAACCTCATGCGATTTGTCTCGTTTCAGGTTCTGTGCCCGGCCCACAGGCGGAAGAATTTAACATTTGGGTTGTGGGGCACTCCTTTGTGAAGTGGGCGCAAGTCCAAGCGTGCAGAGTTATTTTGTTGTAAACTTGGGTTTTAACGACTGCATGTTTTAGGTGGTTTGGAGATGTAAAGGGGGCATGTACTGGAAGGAGTTAATTCCCTGTCTCAATAAATGGCTGCTGGGCGGTAGGTGCCCAGATATTTTGTTGCCACACCTGGGTGAGAATGACCTTTGTAAAGAAAAGGGTGTAGTGTTGATGAGGGCCATGAAGAAAATACTTAGCATTGATTAAGGAGCAGTGGCCTGGTTGTTTTATTTTTTTTTTAAATGAAGTTTTATATAGGGCGACTTAACCCGAAGGTACTGGGTATCAGAGTGCTTTACATAGCACCAGTTGCGTTACATGAGGTCACATTCATTTTTGTTAGGTACGGATGGATTAAGTGATTTGCCCAGAATCACAGGATGTTCAGCGTCATCGCCGAGACTCGAACCCGGTTCCCCAGATTCGAGGTCGACCGCCCTAGCCGTTAGCCTAACTCCTCTCCTTTGTGGACCGAGCTTGTGCCTCGCAGAATTTACCAGGGTGCGATTTACAGGGAAAGGCGAAAGGTGAATACGGAGATGGAGCGTTTTTGAAGGAGCTCGGGTTTTGGGAGGATCAGTCACTCAGAGATACGTTTCGATACAGTGGAATTTTTTAGAGGCGATGGTGGGCACCTTTCCAGGATGGGCATGGACCTATACCTTCTAGAAATTAGAGAAATGTTGGCCAGGTCTTTGAATGTGCAGAAACACTCGGGTGGCAGACCCATAGACTAGTTAAGGTGGAGGGGCAGAAAACGGGTAGGGGTCTTCCCTTTTTCTGGGTGGCGGGGTTTTTTAAAGTTTGCCACGGTTGGCAGAAGTTTCTGATTACCGTTGAAGCTGGGTACAGAGACAGGGAAAGGGTAGGCAGGTAATTTTAAGTTCAGTCGGAAAGGTTGGGTGAGTTATTGTTATAGAGAGGCAGGCATAGGATGTTTGGTTACTAAAGTGTTTAATTTTACTGCAATACATTGTAATGTTGTTATATGGTAATGTCAGGGTGGGGCATGTTGAGGGGATCGTAGGGGTGGGGTCAGGGGTGAGGTATTTAGATGTATTAGTGAGGTTTTAAGTTTTGTAAGTCAGATGCCATGGATGTTCATTGTAATGTGCACCTGACTCAATAAAGCGGCCTTTTTCACATATCAAAATGGGTCCTTGTTTGGTCTGCCCCCGTCCCTACCAAAGCTCTCCTCCCATTTATAATTCCATTCCCTGGGGTCTGTCACCTGAGGCTGTTGGATAAGGAAATCACTATTTGCTCCAGGACTAATCAGGTCCATATTGAAATCACCCGTAATAATGAATTTGGGTTTCAGTGCACAATGCATTTGATTTAAGATAATTGGTTAGATTTTCTTGATGACATTATTTTTGGAGTTTGGAGTAGGTTGAATATAAACTATTATTATGATCAAGGTCCACTGTATGTCAAACTAGTAATTGATGTCATCAGGATACATGGATTTTGTTCTGGTAGCATCTCTAGTTGTCTGCCAGGGACAGTTATGTTAATAGCTACTTGATATAGCGCAACAAATCGTCCCCAAAGTGCATTGTAGGTGGCCACTCCCATCACCCCCACCTAGGTGGGGCGACCACATGTTTTCATTTTTTCTGCCTGTTTTATGATGGACTGAGTAACTTTGAATGCTGGGTGTTGAGGCTGCCAATGTCTCCTGGAGGGCAATATGTCAAATTAGTTACGGAAGGGAAATGTGTCCTCTCTCCCTAATTTGCTTTCCAAGCTTGCGATGCTCCAGGACAATAGCTTGAAGCTGATATGCAATGTCAATTTTTGCTCCTTGTATTTAAGGCTCCTGAGAGCCAACCACAGTTCTGGCGCTTGGTGTCATTTATTTTTTGTACAATTTGCCTTGCTGTGGCTTTATCTCTGGCTGGTGAGTTGCTGTGTGCTCCTAATAGCATCAAAAAGGTAGGCAAATTGATAGTACTTGTCTTAGAAGGGAAAGTTACTCCTAGGAGAGTGGGACAGTGGGGGGAGCATAGGGATTTTTATGCCCCATTCCTTAAAGATCTCTTTTTGTTTGAGGACTGGAGATAATAAGGTGACCAACGTGGATTCTTTCAAGGGGAGTCTACCATCCACCAAAAATCCGACTGATGTAATGTTCTTGGAGGCAATATGGGCCAGGCAAGCGTAGGCCCTAAACAACTTTAGGAAATTTCCCCAGTTTAGGGTGTCCTGTCAACCCTTAGACTTAAAATCAGGGTAAAAAACAAGCTCTCGAGGCAATCTTGCTAACGTCCCCACCATCCCGCTGTCCCTTCTTCCTAATGGAGCCGACTAGGGTGTCTTGCCCGACCTCATTTGGAACTATAAGCTTATATTATGCAGAGTGGTTTTGTTATCCTGCCTTTGAAGCTTCGTCTCCGCATCGTAGCAGTGCTTGCAGTGCTAATTGTTGCAGCCCGATATGGTGGCTGCTGTGGAGGCTATGCAGCTAGGGGGCTATGGGATGACTCTCCCTGTAAGAATGTGAGCTGGTGGGTGCAGAGGTGGTGGTAGGATTAAGCTGAAACCGAGATGTCGCTGAAAATGTAGCAGGGAGAGGGAGTTGACCCAGCCTGCAAGACTCAAGTGGTCCTAGCGGGGCAGCTTCCTCAGGTACGGGGCTCTACCTCGTGTGGTGGCTCTAAGGTGCTGCTCTCCCTGGTTTTGGACCTCAGAGACTTCAAGGCTCTTAAAAGGCTGGAGGGGGCTAGGAGGGTGAAAGGGTTAAAGAAGAAGCAGTGCAAGGTGTACTGGCTGCCCCAGGTCCTCCCCTCCTCCTCAGGCTGCGGCTGACACTGGTGCACCTACTGGCCGGTGACATCGATTGTTAGTGTTACCCAGTAATGGGTCAGAACTGCTAAGCTGCTAGGTCTTCTGTGTCCCTTCTGTGGGAGCATCACAGTGGCGTGCAGGTGTGCGAAGAGCAGTCAGGATGCAGCATGTTGTAGAAAGGGGGAGATGTGTGGTCAGTAGGGGGGGTGAGGACCCAGCTGAACTCCAGCTGCGTTACCGCCTGTGATCACCTCGGTGCTCCGAGGATCCGGATACTCTGATGTCAGCTGGCACTCGGCTTCCTGATCAGCTTGCTGTGCCCCGGAAGTGCTAGTGCGTCAGTTTTCATTTCAGATACCACTATTTTTAATACATATAAGTCACCCCTAGGGTAGAATGCAAGTGTGCAACTACCATGCCACTGAGAGAGCATGAGCCCCTTCCCCGTCAGGTGAAGTTGACTGGGCTGAGTCAGCCAGCCAGTAATCAAGGTTCATCCAGGGTGATACTGTGTCGGTCCTAAAGCCCTGGCGTTCACAGTAAGCCTCTGTGTTTATCTTTTTTTACCTCTTTCTTTCTTTCAGCAGCCTCCCCTGCATGGCCCTTTTATTGCTTAATCGCTGTCTCTGCATGACAACAGCGACAAGCCTGGCAATAATAAAGGGTTTATAGAAATTTCAATTATGACTCACTTTTTTGCTCCAACAACTTCATTTTCTTTTATAATGTCACCAAAGTAAAATGAAAGTAGGGGTTAAAATGAACCCAGTACAGTGAGTGTTACAGAAAGGAAAGTATAGTAGTCCTGATGAGTTCACAATACACACTCGGAATTATAGTCAAAAATAAGATGTCATCTGGAGCAGAGTGAATTTGAAGCCAGCAATTACTGCATTGAACAACTTAGTACCAAAGTGCTCAAGTCAGATCATAAGAAATGTTTACAGCCATACATTGAACAGCGAAAATTAAGACTCTGTAAGCTTTAATAATCATTTCGGAATTATGTATATTGCTTGGAAATAATTTTGATGCGATATATGCAGGGCCACTGGATTTATGCAGTAGGAGACAGCCAAATTATGCAGCAGGGTTGAGTCAATTACGTGACAAGAAAAGGCAAATTATGTGGCATGATGCAACACATTTTGTGATACGCATCTATTAATTTGCAATTTTTACACTTGTTAACACTGTATAGGCATTAGTTGCACCCAAAGGTACCAGTTTAATACCCAAATACAGAAAGAAGCAATAGCAAGGTGACCAGTCACCATTTGCAAAGGTCCTTCCACTGCATAGCCACACGTGTCGGTCGCTGCATTTTTAGTAACATTTGAACTGTTTGAGTGAAAAACAATTTTTTTTCTGTTAAAATCTGCAGATTATGAGACAGATGATAGATTATGTAGCAAATTTGGAAAATCTAGAAGAGATCCCTTCTACACTCAAATCAAAACAACTATGTATTTACATATAATCCTAACTATGTTTTGCACATAAATTTAACATGCACAGTATACTATTCCCCAGTAGGTATATTGCTGAATGGGTTTCTTATATCGCCCAGATAAAGCCCCATGAGCCTTCAAAATGGGAGGGGTGGGCTACCTATAGTCACACAAATATCAAGGTTATCTCCACACCAGGACACTGCCTCGCTGCGGCTCCGCACCATTCCAAGGAGCTGCGGCGAGGCAGTGTCCTGGTGAGGAGGTAACTGAGGGATAAAAAAGTAGATTTCCCGTATATAAGGGGTATCGGACCTATATTATGTTAGCATGATGCATCTATACGTATAGTTCCTGTTTGATATATATGCTTTTGCGTGGAGGAAATTCGCTTATTTCCTTCCTGTATATCTATTGCTAAAAGAGTAGTCCGGGAACCATACAGACGCCATCTTCTGATCATAGGCTCGAGCACGGGCCGTGATCACGTGTTGATCACGTGCAGCTGTCAGGCCCAAGTTCATGTGAGTTACTGGTAGCAGCTGAAGGTAGGCTGTTTTACTCGACTGCTCTAAGACTCAAGGTCGCATCTGGCTTTGGGTGGGCGATAAGCGCATTCCTGGAGGCGCCGTGCCTACACTCCCAGGCACCAAGACGAAAGGGAGTCACCCCTTCTGACCTCCTGTGTAATAGATAGTCAAGCCTTTGTACTGATCTGACGTGTGCCATATATGGTCCTCTCCTGGAGCTCGAGGGCCAACTTGTATTTTTCCTTTTACAGTGATTGTATGTGTTGAACCGAAAGTATATAACCTCATGTTTGAATACAAGCCAACAGTCTTCTCGGCGCACCTGATGGGTGAGGTTCGGAGAGGCTCCTCTATAGAGTATTCTGTTTAATAAATGATTGAACCTTCTTCACTGCCAACTGACTGATTATTTGGTAATGGTATTGGGACTATTGGTAGGTATAGTCCTATAGTTTATTTTTATGGTACATCAGTTGGCGTCTCCGCCTTGACTACGTGACTGGGTCGTCCTCCCCGTAAGCGGGTGGTAAGGACAAGGGGTGATTCTGGTCGAGCAGGTGGACTGAAAAAGGATCTTTTGGAATTTAGCCATCTTTGGTATGAACTTGTTCCGCTCTCACGATCAGAGTATCCCTTGCTGCTAGTGACCCTTCACCGGAGTCCTACGGGCGTAACCCAGGAGCTGACCGTGTTGGTCTTCAGGAGTTGGCAGTGGAGAACACGTGATTGTACCTGTGTGCACCAGGTGAGTGGAATTGTTTTGGTGTTCTTGGCATGCACTGTTGAGCAGTGCTTTTGAAGCAGTTAACTATGTAAATATTTGGTGGTCAGTGTACCACGGAGAATCTTAAGGGTCTGATGGGGCACCATTGTGGTAGCTGCACGTTCAGATGCTTCACGGACCTTTTGTGAATAATAGAGACATCGCTCGGACGCCCGGTGTGGCACTTGTGGTGCGCGCCCGGCCGGACTGCTCTCGGAAAAGCCTGTGGCTGTACTTGGGTAGCCTTGGGAACACATCTGAAGCTGTGCTAATGAAGCGGGCTTAGTCAGAATAGTTCCAAGAGTGAAAAGGGAAGGCTGCAGGATGGTCTGTAGGTCGGTCTGTGGTTATACCTGTCTGACGGTCTCTGGGTAGTCTTTGGACTGCTTGATTTTGGTATCTGTCGGTCTTGGAATCTGAATTTGATTGATTCTCCATGAACAGGAGTCAACGGGCTCTGTTCTTTGTTTGAAAAGACGTCATTTTGAATATCTTTGTATGTACATGTATATTATTGTCTCGTGTACGTTTGACTGGGCGTAAGGTTGTATGTTTTGCGAATGTTTGAACATGGCCATGTTTGGAAGTTTATGTTTATGATTAAATGAGGAACGTGTGACAACAATAACCATGCCGTGTTTTAGCAGATTGAGTTGTTTTGGATGTTGTTGTCGCCCTAATGATACGCGTTTAGCTGAAAGTCAACCTGCCCCGCCTGAGGGCAGCCCAAGTTATGATATGTATGCACCTCTTTTGTTTAATACACTATGGCACAAATATACTAAAGATAATGTGGAATTACAATGGCCCTTAACCGGGTCTTTTGATGAGAAAAAGATACATTTTCTGCAGGATCGATTATTTTCTAAACGTAGTCGACAGTCAATGTTTGACTCCCTAAGCCTGTGGCAGAAGGAAGCAAAGAGTAGACGTATACGGGAGAAGTAAGTATGTAGGATGAAAGGAAATCAGACGATAACGCAGAAAGCTATAGCTTATGATAAAGCGCAAACTAAACAAGGGATTGATTGTGCAGACAGACAATTTAGATTGCAAGTGGATAAGACCTATGTGGCTAGGACTGAAGCGGAAGATGAAATAGAGAATTTATTGGATACTCGTCCACCTCCGCCTTATGCTCCGCAGCATGTATATCCTGTTGTTCCCCCGACTCTAGTACAGGCCCTTTCAGCTTCCGCCCCTGTTGATTCCTCTTTCCTTGCCTCTCTGGGAATGTCCTCTGTTTTGTCTCCTTTAGTATCTGAGACAGCTACCTTATGGCCTGTTACACTGCTGTCTTCCGTTACAGCCACAGCTGTTTTGTCTCCCCCCACCCCTGTGTGGGCCTCCCTTTCTGCGAGCACGAGCCCATCTCCAGCTGTTTCGACTCCATTTCGTGCTCCGGGAGATCTTGACGCACGAAAGTTGTTTACTCGTTCAGCTGTAGGACCGACTGAGAAACAGATGATTGCGGATCAGTCATCCCAGTGGATGCGACAGCCTATTTACACTATAACTGACATATGGAACACGCTTCGAGACTATGAGCCTGTTATGCAGCAACATGCCTTGAAACACATGGCTGCATGTATCATTACTCTCTGGGAACAGTGTTTTCCAGGAGGGATGGCCCCCAAAATGATGTATGACATCCGGGAAAGGGCTCATAAGTCTGAATTTATCCCGGAGGAAGTGCATAGAAATGTGGAGGTTTTATTAAATTATCGCGGACGGATGCATCAAAAATGTCCCTCGTGGGACCCTCAGCATCCTATGCGAGAAGTTCACCCTATCTTTCATCCTGAAATACCGGAACTAAAGGATGACCACGGCGTGGTGACTAGACCTCATGGAGAGGCTCGAGTGCAGGAACAATGGGTTTATACCCCCTGGAAGAGGAGTGAAGTCCTCTCGCTAAAATCACAATTACCCGACCCCTGTAAGAATCGCACGGCTTATTATAAAGAACTCACAGAGGCGGCCTCTTCGGCCGTCATGACATTAGCTGACATAGAACTATTTTTTGCATTGTTAGTTCCCGTTGACGTTTGGCGTCTGGGGCATGATTAGGACCATGCTCAAGAATTTGGCGGAACATGGGATCAGATAAAAGGTTGGGACAAGGATCGTAAGCCTGGGGATAAGCCCGAGACCTGAATTATTGGCATTACCTGGCCGTATTATCACTTACATGCATTCCTTAATCCCGCCTCGTAAGGTGGATTGGGACAAATTGACTGCATGTAAACAGAAGAAAGATGAAAGTTTTTCTGATTTTTTCACTAGATTTGAGGGCATACTCATTGACCTTAGTGGACAGGATTTATCGTTGGAAGGCAGTATACGATTATTTGTTAATCGTTTTGTGACAAATTTGTTGCCAGAAGTCTCTGCACGGCTACAAGCCACTGAAAGTACCTGGACCACTCCCACACCCTCGGTAATATTGAGTATGGCCCAATATTACGAACATAGAGAAAATTAGAGTAAGGATAAGACGGGAAAGAAAGCAAAGGATCTTAAAACACGGGTGTTGTTGCAACAAGTTGCTCAAGGACGAGGCAGAGAGAGGCGGTAGAGGGTTTGTCCCGAGGGGGCAGGGAACTGGACGAGGCAGAGGACCGGCTGTCATTTTGGGAGTCAATCAGTATGCTTATTGTAAGGAGGAAGGGCATTGGCGATTTCAGTGTCCGTTGTTGTTGGCCCAGAACGGGGCTATGAGAAGTAGAGGAAGAGGTCGGGGAAGTGTGGATCGCAGTGATATGTGACGAGAAGAGACAACGCAAGTTGGACAAGAAAAGAATTATTTTGATAATCCAAGAGGTAGGCAGTATTATAATGAGGAGTGTGAAATGGACGTGACCGAAGGGTATGCTTATACATAGGATAGCTGTGGACAGAGTGAGGGCCAGGTGTCAGTACCCGTTGATCAGCAAGGACCTTATGTAGAGGCGCGTTTGATGGGGACATCAGAAAAGTTTTTAGTTGATTCGAGGGAAATAATTAGTTCCATTTCTCGTTCCCTGGTCCCAGGGGCTGCTCTGTCCGGGCACAATAATATTTCGGTAGGATTCTCAGGGATTCCGGTAGTGAGCCCCATCTCCAATCCTATTCCTTTTACAATTGGTCCTGTTATGATAGACTCCCTGTTTCTTCTGACTTCCCAGTGTGATGAAACTTTGTTGGGCTTGGATTTATTGAAGAAATTACATGCTAAGATTCATTGTTCACCTGATGGTGTTTACTTGACTATTAATTCTCTTGGGAAGCATACTTTGCAGTGTTTCACTAAAAAAGAACCCCTCCCTCCTGAGTTTGCTGATATTCCAGCAACATTGTGGGCCACTGGTGACACAGATGTAGGATTATTAAAGATTCCGCCCGTTTCTATTACTTTGAAGCAAAATGCTCAGCTTCCTCGTATACCTCAGTACAAAATTTCTCCGGCAGGCGAGAAGGCTTTGCTCTCCATCATACAAGATTTGGTAAAAAAGGGTGTGGTAGAAAAGACAGCTGCTAATGTGTGTAACAGCCCCATTTTGGAAGCGATCCAGATTATGCTGATACCTATCGTTTTGTGATTGATTTGCGAGAAATTAATAAAATAGTTGTGCCCCAATACCCTGTGGTTTCAGACATCACTACTATTCTCACTATGATTCCTCCTACTGCTAAATATTTCTCTGTGATTGAATTAAAGAATGCTTTCTTTAGCATTCCGATTTATCCTGATAGCCGTCATATTTTTGGCTTCTCATTGTCGGGTCGTAGCTTCCGGTTCTGCCGCGCTCCCCAGGGGTACACAGAGAGTCCCAGTATTTATAGTCAAGCTTTGAAAACATTGTTGGATGATTTGGTCTTGCCCCCTGGTAATGTGTTTTTGCAATACGTGGATGATTTGTTAGTGGCTTCCGATACCGAGAATGGTTGTAAGAAGGCCACCGTACTATTATTGTCTTATTGCTAACGGCAATAAAGTTTCCCTTTCAAAATTTCAATATTGTCGACAGGAGGTGACCTATCTCGGTCATCTACTGTCGAAGGAGGGAGGAGACTAACCCCTGAGCGTGTGACTACCATTTCTAATATGTCTGTACCTCGTACTCAGCGTGATGTTCGTGCATTTCTCGGCATAACTTCTTACTGTCGCCAATGGATCCCTAATTTTTCTCTTCTTACTAAACCTCTTCTGTATTTAACCACTAAAGATGTGCATGAACCTGTACCCTGGACGGATGCTTGTCAAGATGCTTTTGATTCTTTGAAATCTGCGCTTTGTTCTGCACCTCTTCTTGGTACTCCTGACTACCGAAAACCTTTTGTGCTTTATGTACACCAGGTGGACGGTTGCTTGCTTTCTGTGTTAACACAAGGATTTGGTGGTAAGCAGAGACCTTGTGCCTATTTCTCGGCGGTGTTGGATAACGTCGCCAGAGCACTTCCTAGCTGTTTAAGAGCTCCAGCTGCGGTTGCGGTGGCTATTCGACAGTCGGAAGGGTTCGTTCTGAACACTGACCTCACAGTGATGGTACCGCATACTGCGGATACATTATTGAACAAAACAAAGACCCAGCACCTCACGAGTGCGCGTCTTACTGGATATGAATTGACTTAGTTTGCTCCACATATTACGATTAAACGATATGCCACTCTGAACCCTGCTACGTTACTACCCCTCCCTTCGAATGAAAAGAACAATGATGTTCATGATTGTATATTTCGGACTGAAGAAGAAACAAAGGGATGGATAGACCTGATTGACACTCCTCTATCTGACCCTCAAGGGGAGTTGTACGTCGATGGCTCTTGTTTCAAGTTACCAGATGGCACGACAACTGCTGCATATGCGATAACTACACTTCATACTATAGTTGAGGCTTCTCGAGTACCCTATCAGTCAGCACAGGCGGCTGAATTAGTGGCATTGTTTCGGGCCTGTGAGTTAAGTGAAGGACTGAGAGTAAATATTTACACTGACAGCCAGTACGCCTTTGGCGTGGCTCATAGTTTTGGTAGACTTTGGGCAGAAAGAGGTTTTCTTACTTCCCATGGTCAGCGAATACAGCATGGCCCCTTGATTTTGCGATTACTGACAGCATTGACGTTACCAAAAATAGTGGCTGTAGTCAAATGTAGTGCACATAAGGCAGTGGTTGATGCAGTTGGGGAGGGTAATGCCTTTGCCGATCAAGTAGCTAAGGAAACTGCGAAATCCAAATTGACCTCAATGTTTGTGATTAGCTCTGCTAGGTGGGTGGCTGAAACAGAGATGTTTGATAATACCATGGAGAGTGTTCGAGAAATACAGAAAGAAGCTACCCCTATTGAACTGGCTCATTGGAAAGAACGAATTGGGAGAGTAGATGCAGATGGTTGTTGGATTGATTTGACAGAAAAGCAGCGATGGCTATTGCCTAATGCATTAGTGAATGTGGTGGTGACAATGGCACATGGTTCAGCTCATATTGGGGTGAAAGGTATTTGTGCATTATTAGATCCTGTGTGGTACAATCCCAATATTTCTAGGACCGCTGCTCATTTGGTACAATATTGCATGGTCTGCTTACGACATAATACAGGGGGCAGGGAGCCTGTTCTGAGTGGAAACTTTGCACCCCCATCTTTGCCTTTTAAGGTGCTTCAAATGGATTATATCCAGCTGGAGCGCGTTAACAATTTGAAGTATGTCCTGGTCGTGGTATGTGCTTTCAGTAAATGGGTGGAAGCCTACCCGAAAAAAGAAAACACTGCTTTGGCAACGGCAAAAGCGTTGGTAAAGAAGTATTTCCCTTGCTACGGATTGCCTCGTGTGATCTGGAGTGATAACGGAAGACATTTTAATGCAGACCTCATCACACATATATATAATGGACTACAGATTAAACAGCAATTCCATGCGGCTCGACACCCCCAGTCCGCTGGGTTGGTCGAGAAGTATAATGGGATATTAAAGCTTAAATTAGCTAAAGTTCAAGAAAGTATTGGATTAAAGTGGCCAGATGCTCTGCCGCTGCCATTAATGTCAATACGAGTTACCCCACATTCTCGTTCTGGTTTGTCTCCGTACGAGGTCATTTTTGGGCGCCCTGCTAATGTTTGGGGCGTCCCGAGACCCAGAACATTTCGTGATATAGAGTATCCTATGCTGACAGACTATTTGTATGCTTTGACTAAAGATCTTCGTTCCATTCATCAACAGGTCTCAGCAGTTTTGCAGCCCCTGTCGGAGGGTCCTGGACATCATTTGGAACAAGGACAGTGGGTTCTGGTCCATAACTATCAGCGAAAATCCAGCTTGGATCCTCGTTGGTCTGAACCGTTTCAAGTCTTGTTGGCCACGCGGACGGCGGTAAAAGTAAACGGCAAGCGACACTGGATTCATGTGTCACATCTGAAGAAACTACCTCCCCCCGCTTTCATATGATCAGCGAATCCAGGACGGGGTTCTGACTCAGGAAGGTGAGCAAGTTCCTCGATTCATCCCTTTTTCTGACACCCAGGTAATAGGAGAGAGCTAGGAGAAGGTGCACCAGGCTCGGAAGGGGCTCTGTCATCAGCACAATTGATCACCCCAGATTCTGTTGTTCCTACAGTTAACTCAGAGGCTCGCAGTGTCCCTGTTTCACCGGATTCGTCGTCCTCTGTTTTGTTCTCTGATCAAGAAGTGCCAGGTCATACTCGATACAACCTGCGGCCCAGAAAACAACACGGTACGCCAGGTGAACATGGTAGGAGATAGGGAGAGACTTGAGTAATAGGGTACAGACCTGTGCTATGAATGTCTGTTAGATACGCTTTTGGTGTACTGAGCGCGACAGTGGACTGAACGCGCTGAGAGCCTTGAACATTTGTTGGCTCTGTTCAGAAAGAAAGACTGAAGTTCCTGTTGAAAAGGGGCCCAGGTTATGTTTTCTTTAAGGGTTGTGTGAGAACATAACTCCAACGTGAGAAGTTTGTTTTGGTATTATCTGTGATGAACGATAGGAGCTTGCCTGTGAGGCTCTAAACGGACACAGGAAAGAAGCACCCTCTGGCAGGTTGGACTGCATTGCCCTAGTTTATTGTTGGACTTTTAGTTAGCATGTATCCCTTTGCTCGTTTTGTTCCCGAAGAGGAAAGTCCTTTTGTACCACACTATTTTCCTGCATATATGCCTGTTTTTTCTAGTTGGGCTAATCGTGTTAAAATTGCATTTGTAGCTACTATAGCAATATTTATAATTATATCACTGGGAGTGTTCATATATTTGGAATTTCGCCACACTATGCATACTGTTTTAGGAACAACTACCCCACCTCCGGAACATGTGTTTCATAGTTTAGCCCCTCATAAGGAAAGGCATCGTCAGACCTATGTGAAAAACGCATTAATTGAAATGCTTCATTAAGCACACAGTGCCTACCAATACTACAAATTGCTGGGTTTGTGGTCTTTTACCATCTGTTATTCACAAGCACAACTTATTTATAGCCATACCTTTGTCTCATCTGGGAAGTTGCGAGGCTTGGTTTAAATTGCTTTCTATGATGTACATGCATTACACTGTGGACTCTCAAAGGTTTTCCGAGAAGGATTATGAAATGATTTTAGCATATATTGAGGTTCATCAAGGATTTAACCCCGCCGGGAATAACGGAGAGGGAACTTTAGATCCGAATGCTTGTATGAATATGTATAAAACATACAAAAATACCACTTGGTTGAAAAATGAAATTATGGACTTTGCTGAATTCAATTTCACTCAATATTACCGACACTTTCAAGAGCGTAATGTTACTGAAGATAGGGCTATTCCAGAGCCTGTATTAAATAGTACCTCTATGTTTTGTGTTCAAGGAGCAGGGTACATATCAGTAGGAGAAAGTCGATGTAATTACACTTATCGGTTGCCTATCTTTAGCAGCCCTCCGTTGATAACCCCTCCTATTGTATATTTTGTCTGTGGAGAGAATTGCTATACTTGGCTTCCACGAGGTTGGACTGGGCGTTGCTACCTGTCCTTCCTGTACCCTCCAGTCTATATTGCCCCTTCTAATTATCACAAGGATCACCGACTAGATAAAGGTAGTGTGCTTAGTAGGAGACATAAAAGGGAGATAGATACCACCGATATAGATCAGATCGATACTCCGCTGCAGCATTTTACTGACATTAAGAATACCCTTTTGGGGGCCTATGCTTACTAGCCGAGAAATACAACGTTTGTCTAGAGTAGTTGAAGGGGTAATTAACACTACTGCAGGAATACTGACCAATATAACAGTAGAGCTACAGGTGACCAGACTCGTTTCGCTTCAAAACCGTATGGTTTTGGACGTTATCTTGGCAGATCGAGGAGGAGCATTCCGTGTGATCGGCAGCTCTTGCTGTGTTTATATTCCTGACTCCGCCCCTTCTGTTCATTTGGCTATACAGAAGCTACATCGTTTAGCTTCCGATATACATGTAGAAACTGGTAAGTGGTCTCTCTCTAGTTGGTTCTGGGGTTTGCTGTCTACTTGGGGATGGAAAATGTTGATGGTGCTGGCATGAATAGCCGGTATCATATTCACATGTTGTGTTTGTGTACAATGTGGACCTGCATGTTGCTCTTATTGCAGGACAAAACTCACTTTTTCTGTGTCTGGTCCATCCCCAGCAGCGGTAAAGGCCCAGCTAGTTCAGCAGGAGCTCGAAGACTTAATGCAGATTGAGGGAATATTTGAAGATTGAATGGTTTTTGTTAGCTACATCATGCTAAAAGGGCCGTTCTGAGGGATAAAAAAGTAGATTTCCCGTATATAAGGGGTATCGCACCTATATTATGTTAGCATGATGCATCTATACGTATAGTCCCTGTTTGATATATATGCTTTTGCGTGGAGGAAATTCGTTTATTTCCTTCCTGTATATCTATTGCTAAAAGAGTAGGCCGGGAACCATACAGACGCCATCTTCTGATCATAGGCTCGAGCACGGGCCGTGATCACGTGTTGATCACGTGCAGCTGTAAGGCCCCAGTTCATCTGAGTTACTGGTAGCAGCTGAAGGTAGGCTGTTTTACTCGACTGTTCTAAGACTCAAGGTCGCATCTGGCTTTGGGGGGCGATAAGCGCATTCCTGGAGGCGCCGTGCCTACACTCCCAGGCACCAAAACGAAAGGGAGTCACCCCTTCTGACCTCCTGTGTAATAGATAGCCAAGCCTTTGTACTGATCTGATGTGTGCCATATATGGTCCTTCCCTGGAGCTCGAGGGCCAACTGGTATTATTCCTTTTACAGTGATTGTATGTGTTGAACCAAAAAGTATATAACCTCATGTTTGAATACGATCCAACAGTCTTCTTGGCGCACCTGATGGGTGAGGTTCGGAGAGGCTCCTCTATAGAGTATTCTGTTTAATAAACGATTGAACCTTCTTCACTGCCAACTGACTGATTATTTGGTAATGGTATTGGGACTATTGGTAGGTATAGTCCTATAGTTTATTTTTTTGGTACAGCATAACCTTGATATTTGTGTTTAGTTAGGACTATATGTAAATACACAGTTGCTTTGATTTTAGTGTAGAAGGGATCTCTTCTAGGTCCTGATGAGAAGCCAGGGGAGGGCTTTGAAACATGTTGACACAGGAGACCCTACTCATTAAAGCATAGTATCTCCATCTCATTCCCCACTTTTAATGATGCCAGCTCAAAGGAACATTAACATTTATTTTTTCCACTGAGCCAGGTATTTTTTATTTTTTTCACCATTCACTCCCTTCTGACCCTTCCAATCACACTCCTACACCACACATAGTATTGTTTTTCATAACCAGTGCTCCCACATAGTCGTAGGTCGCAGCACACCCAGTCCCGCAGCGGGGCGGGAAGACCCTGATGATGAAGCATGCCACCAAGGGTCCTTTTGGTGGGTGAGGGGTATTTGAACAACGCTATGTGCTTTCCACCATTGTAGGAGACACACGTAATCTGGAGGAACACTTCTAAACTTCCCCAATATAACTTGAAGAGGACGTATTCACCTCTTCTGCTCTTTTGAGCATTATCTCTTCACTCACTTCTTGTGTTACTTTGATTTTCCTGCCTTAGCCATTTTAGTGCCTGCAGCCTGTCTATCACTCACATTAATGTATGTAGTTAGTAGTTACACTTTGTGTATTCCTCCTAGACAACCACACACAACGGGGTACTTAGATGTGACTGGATGGGCCATCACTGGTAGAATAGGAAGGAGAAGCTGGGCCTGGCCCCACTTACACTTGAATAGGCTGTGCCCTGCCTCCACACACAGGGCTGCATACACCCTGTAGTTAGTCTGGAGCCATGGTGGCAGAGCACCTGTGCACTTAAAATGCATGGCTCTGGAAGCTTCTCCCCACTTCAAAGGTGCAAATGTGTATAAATAATGGAACTCAGGACCTTTGGATACTCTGCCAGGAACAAGGCCTACTGTGTTGCTGAAATTGCTGCCACACTGCTAGACAGCTTCTCTGAAGGACTGCTGCCCTGCTGCGCTGTCCTGCTGCCCTTTTGCTTGGGTGAGAAGGACTGGATTGCATCTCTTAAATCCAGAGTGACTCCAAGGGCTAATTGGCTGGCCTCCTGATTTAAGTCTCAGGGACACAACAGGCTTCCAACAACATTGCACCTGCACCTGGACTTGGCAATCTATGAGTCTACCATGCCAAGTGGTGCCACCCCAGTCCTGGACCCTTGGAAGTCGGCTTGCGGTGCTCTGCCAGCCTCTGTGGATCCAGTGAAACCCACACATCTACTCTGGTGGATGATTCAAACCCGAGCAGAACTGACGCATCGCCGTTGCTGCGTGGATTGCACTCATCTCAAAGACCTGCATCGCTGCAGAACTTTCCATCCACCATCAATGGCAGCCTTGACGATGACACCGGCATCGCAGCGCCTCATAATCAACACATCGCTTCTACTACATGCTGCACCCCCAGTTCCAGCTTTCGCATCGCATTCCCGGTTGACGGTATCCTCAGGGATGACACAGGCCCTTGCATCACAGCCTCGCCGCATCTCAAAACTGATGAATCACTTCAGCTGTGCAACACATCTGTGACATGAATTATTGCAAAGCTCCGCAAACCTGGATTTAAGGTAATATGTCCAGTGGGCCTAGGTGGGTCCCTGTAGTCGGCCCAGGCTCCATTGCAGTAGGCCTCAACTGTGCAATCAGATTCCCACAGTTGGTGCTTTTTGCTTCATGGCACTATTTTCACTGATATCTTAAAAATTGTATACCTCTGGTTCTAGATTTTTGCCATTTAGGTCTTGTTTTACTTATTAAAGAAAGTTCTAGTATTCTTAGTGTGGAATCCTTTTTGTGTGGTGATTTTTACTTTATTACTGTTTGGAGTGTTGTACAAATACTTTACACATTGCCTCAAAGTTAAGCATGACTGCTTTTCACCAAACTACCAGAGTGTTGTTCACAGGTTAAATTATGTTTGGCTTGTGCCTTACCCTGACAAGGATTGTGGTTGGTGCTTGACCCGGATCTTACACCCCAGTCATGCAATAACCCAATTTCTTACAAAAGGTACCTATCCATAAGTTAAATGTGCCAATTAGGGGTGGGCTAATTTCACCCTGTTGAAAGGAGGAGGAGATGCACTTTATCACAAGTTAGCAGGGGTAAAGTACACCAAGTTCTAAAGGCAGCAAAAATAAATGGTTCAGCAAGAGGTAAAACATACAGTGTGACCTCGGAAAAGGCAGATTTCCTGCAATCTAAAACACCCCTGTTGGGTATTTTTTATGATATATTATCTGTCATAAGAGATATTTGACTGATTATTGGCCTAATTGATGCCCTTCTTGTGGCTATTAGGTTTACCTTTCTTTTTTTCTGATTTACCATCTCTGTCCCATATATTCAACATTCCTGTCCAGTTCAGTTTTGAAAATCTTCCACCTTTGCTAATGGACTCTTCATTGGAAACACCCATCTCTAATGTGGGTTGTTCCATGGGTTTAGCCAATCTGACGGGGGCGTTTGATGATCTTATACCAAAATTGTAAGCAAGTACATGATTCAAATCCTCAATTTGGAAGAAAATAATTTTCTGGCTTTCTTCTTACTCTGCTACTCTAGTTTTCAGAAAGGAATTTTTTCTCAAAGCCTCTTTTTCCGCGTTAAACAAATGTTGTCCTTCTAAAACATGTCAGGTATTTCAGAGTGTCTTAGAGTCAATGATTGCATTTTTTTTATCAGGAAGTCCCTACTTTTCTATTAAACACTGAGCAGGCTTTCCTTGAATTGAATGTGCTGAAAACAGATAGGAAAGCTGGAATGTGCCGTCTCCTCCGATTGATGAATGGGGAAAACAATTGCAATATAAATTCAAATAAATTGTCAAATATGTGGGAAAGGAATATTTCAGGGATGGGAGAGTCAAACTCAGTGTGGCAGCAAAAACTCTGGGGCAGATCTATATTGGAGATGCGCCACTTTTACGCCGCCGTTGCGTCACTTTTGTGACGCAGCGGCGGTGTAAACCCTGCGCCACGTTGCGCCATATTTACATCGTGACTCATCTATGGAGATGCGTCACGATGTAAAGCCCTGCGCCACCTAAAACCTGCGTCAGGTTTCACGTGGGCGTGTCGACAGAGGGGGGGCGTTCCGTCGCAGGAACGCCCCTGAAAAGTGACTCAGTCAAATCTATAAGATTTGACTGAGTCACTTTCCCAACGCTGATGCGCCAAAACCCTGCGCCTGCTTGAAGCAGGCGTAAGGCTTGACGCACCATGTTAGGGATAGGGTAGGTTGGAACAGTGCTGGAGTTGCGTCGCGCTTGCGACGCAACTGAAGCACTGCGCCAACCTTACACCATTGGATGCGTCACGCATCTGTTTATTCCTGCGCCATGATGCGCCGCATTGTAAATGCGGCGCATCATGTGTGGCGCAAGGGT
The DNA here is from genome assembly GCF_964204655.1 of Triturus cristatus. NCBI lineage: Eukaryota > Metazoa > Chordata > Amphibia > Caudata > Salamandridae > Triturus > Triturus cristatus. Next base: position 127,281,175 of record NC_140592.1, on the reverse strand, counting down.
AAACTTGCGTGACGCATCATTCCTGGCGCATCCTTGCTGATTTGCAGGGATGCGCTAGGAAACATAAATCTGCACCTCTATGCTCACAGGACATCACGTTTATGACAATACTTTTCCACATCTTCTTTAGTCTCCAAACCCACCACACAGAGGCCCGGAAAGGATCTGAATTATTTATAAAGCTGTTTATTCCATCTGCATTTCTATCTCTCGGGGTACATCTTTATGGCTCATGTTAATGGGTTCTGTAATAGGAAACGGAACAGTAATTAAATCCCAAACACCCATTACTTGCCTGCTATTATTCACTCCTGCCCAGTGACAGTATTTCCCTTTATTGCTCATTATAGGAGGCGCTGCTTCTCTCTGTCCCGTCCCAGTACCACACAGCTCTCAATCATCCCTTTCTTCTGGGGGCCAAGGACCCCACTGAGCTCTGATCCCCTATAATTAATGACGTGTGAAGCTATCCGGGAGTGGAGGATGCATTTCAAGAAGGGTGGGGGTGAGGAGAGTGGCTCATACGTGTATATGCCCCCCTTGGGTAGCATTGAGGCACAGGAGGAGATCATCACATATCCCCAGATACCAATCAGAGATGATGTTTTCGAGTTTTATTGGAATGCATTTCTATCAGGACTTGACTATGATAAGCTGTCAGCAGGCGGGATTGCCCTCTCTATTCAGTTGATTTTCTCCATGCATATCTAATGAGATCACGCTTTGAGGCCGCCCCTCGCACTAGATGCACTCTGCCTTTTTTTTCAATCACTGCCTTATTTATCGATTTTTTTTTTGCTCGTAAAGCCCTTCACACAACAAAGACCTGCTTCCGAGAGATTTGCCAGGAGTTCGGGGCAGGTGTCCTGGGGAAAACAACCATCCCAAAAAGAGCTGCTTGAGAAAGGCTGGTGCCCTCTGCCTTCCAGCAAAGGTCAGGAAGCAGTAGGAGGTGAGTGATGGTTAGACACATGCCCACACTGGTTAACATGACGAACAATTCCTCGCTGGAAAGTCGGACATTTCCCCCTTAATTATGTGTTTGTTTATTTATTTATGTTGCCTATCATATAGTGCACTAGAACATGTCGGGTTGAGGGTGCGCAACAGTGAATCATTTCAAAAGGAGCAGAGGGTAGTTACACCGAGACGAGGAGGGCATTTGAACAAAAGATACATGTCATAGCATTTGCATGGCTTGGTGAACAGCCGAGTTATGTGTGTGGCTCATTTGTGCACATTGATAACTTCCCTCAAATACACAATATCCATGAGCGCTTCTTCGATTTTGTTTCCACTGCAAACACCCAGAAAGTTAAGAGTACCAAGTCTACATTTTGGCAGACGGAAACAAATGGCAACAGTGCAATTTCAATTTTAGGTTTTCTTTTTGCTTATTTTCTCCCATGGAAAAAGTGTTTCACATTCCGCATCAGTTTGTCCATTCCCCCTCTGATAACAGATTTACCTATGCCATTCACAGGGCTATATATTTGACCATATCCAGGGTGGAAATGTGCTTGTCAAAAGGTTGGTATTTCTTACTTTTAAGAGCCTGTGAGAGTGCACATACTGCTGTAAGCGCTATGACCTTGGAACTCCCCCTGCCCATCCCTGGGAGCAGATTTACTCGCACACAAAAGTCTATAACTCTGGTAAATCTTTTAGTGGGTAAGTAAATCCATTTAGAGGTGGACAAGCACCTGGCGTTAAGTACAGTACACTAAAATACAATAAAATGTATAAAGCGCACAGTTGCCTCCGAGGAGGCTTTCCGGCGCTAGTGGTACTGAGGAGCGCTGATGTATTAGTGGACGCCGTAACAGGGAGCCTACTTGTCAAACAGGGATGTTTTCAGCAATTTGCGGAAGGCAGGTTCAGAGGGAGTGAAACAAAGGGTAGACGGTAAGGAATTCCAGGGTTTGGCAGTCAGATTAGTAAAGGAGCGTCCGCCTTTTCTTGTCTTGTTGATCTTCGAGACACAAAAATGCTTCTGCTCATTAGACCGGAGAGTCCTCGCCTGATGATAGGGAGTTCATCTCTTCCTCAGAAAGCCAGGGCCTTTATGCTTATATGTGGCTAGCAATGGGCAGCCAATGAAGGTTGTGCAGGGAGGCTGTGACAGAGGCAGGGGCAGGTAACTTCAGCACCAACCGGGCTGCCACATTCTGGATGATTTGTAGGCAGTGGAGCAGGTAAGCTGGCCAACCCAAATGCAGACAGTGAGCATAGTCAAGTTTTGATGTTACCAGCGCGTGGATAGCAGACTTGCCGACCCACCTCCAGGATCAAATGAATCATTTTCCTAACTAATTTTAAAGTAAGGAAACAGCTGGCGAACGCAGATCTGACCTGAGGTTCAAATGAAAAGTTGGAATCAAATTTGACCCCCAGGTTTCTTTCCACTGCTACAGGCATGGCAGGGGAGCCAAGCGCCGAGGCCCAACAGTTGAGGGCATGAGGCTGATGGTTCGGCCCAAAGAAGAGATTCTCTGTTTTATGAGAGTCTAACTTGTTAAGTGAAATAGAATGATGAGATTAAAGTCCGCCCACTTTTGAATTTGGCAGGTGGACCTTTATCTTGGCAGTATGTACACTTTGTTGCTGTTGCAAAGGACTATACATGCTTGCAAGATATAAAAGATATAAAAGATATAAATTGGGCCCTTGTTTCTACACCATCATATCCAGCAAGTGCTGCTCTGAAAATAGCCTGTGTGATAGAAAAACACCTAATATATGGCTAGTACTAAATTAAACAATTAAACATCCTGTAATAACTATTGACAGGGCATCACAACCAGGCAACTTTTGAGTGTAATGTGGGCTTAAGTATTCTTTTCTCACAGGCCAAGTAATAAACAATCAAACTCCCAGTCTGAAAAAATACATTCTCTCTATTCAACAAAAGACTATTATGCATGGCTGGCAAATGCCCGTTATCACAATCTTATTTTCGGTCTCTGTGGCCCTAAGATCCCAAATGCCAAATTCGATTGAAACGCGATGGCTTCCTAAAGGAGCATTTACTGAATGATTTTACGATAGGTTTTATTACCCAACCAGAAGTTATCAAACAAAGGGGCATTCCCGAATCCTTGTTGTTTGGGATTGTTTTTGATGCATGATTGGGTAGGAAGAGAATCTTTATATTTTTCATTGGGCAGTCCCTTTAACTGCCACTGTGTATTAGATGATGCATAAGAATTAACCAATCTTATTTCATCTAAGGCACTTGACATCTGACTGCTTACTAAAACGTATGGCGTGATCTAGAGTTTGTGGACGGATATTCCATCATAAATGGGATGGATATCCCATCACCTTATTACAAGAGTGTTGTTTCCTGTCTTCATATATATGAGGCTTCTACTGGCCCTCGGCAGACTCCTTACCTGTACTACATAATCTGGTAAGTGTGGATGGACGTGGTTAATAAAGATTTTGACACAGTGCATTCAGTTCAAGGTTGCATGCAGAAGAAAAAAGACTTGCAGACTAGTGCTCAGTGTGTGCCATGATCTGTTTTCTGTGCCTGCCTCTTATGGGTTGGTACGAGAAGGAGCATGCCTGGGCCCGTAGTGCCTCCCCCTGGACTGAATTTATTGTGTTCTGGGGGAGGTACATTGACGATATTATTTGTCTCTGGTCTGGTTCTATTGAAATGTTACAACAATACCATGGTTACTTAAACGATAATGCATTTAATGTCAAACTTACAATGTCTTATCACAAGAATGACATCAACTTTCTTGATATCAACTTCTATATTGAAGATGGTGTGATACTTAGCAAATTATACAGAATGGAGACGGCATGTAATGCTGTATTGCATGCGTTCCAGCGCCCAAGCTAGCTCCGTTATCAACAATATTCCGTTCGGTGAGCTAACACGGATTAGGAGGAATTGTAGCAAACAGAATACTTTTCTGTCTAATGTGAAAGAAACAAGGAAAAGATTCCATAAGAGAGGTTACAGTAATAAGATTCTGGATAGGGCCGAACAAAGAATACTCTCTACAGATAGGGACCATACTTTACTGGACAAGGTTATCACACGAAATAATTTTAAAATGAAAATAGGGTTAGGTTTACCACACAATATAATACCCAAAGCAATAGTATCTTCAGGGCCTTTAGAAAAAACTGGCATCTTCTTACCTCTATTCCAGGACTGAAGGACTGTATTACTGACATGCCTGCCATTACATATAGCAGAGGGTGTCTCATTGCGGAAACACCTTTGTCCTAGTTATGTTAAGACCCTTCCAACCAATGCAAATTGGTTACCAAAAAAAACCTGTTTTTTTTTTCATCTGTGGTAACTGTAATGTCTGTGCCTATGGAAAAAACAAAACCAAAACTTTTGCTTATAACAGCCCACGAACATATAACATCAGCTAGTTTATTAACTGTAATACTACTTATGTGGAATACGTTTTGGGATGTGAGTGTGGTACTATTTATGTGGGAAGTACCATACGCTGCCTTAAAATCCGTATACAGGAACATAGGAGAGCTCTGTTGAATAGTGATAACAGATATCCCATTACTGAACATTATAACATCAAACATAATGGTAGTACTAATTTTTGGTTTCACAGCATTGATCATGTCCCATTTGGTAAGAGAGGATTCAGTAGGGAATTGGCACTCAGACAGATGGAGTCCAAATGAATCTTTCGTCTGCGTGCTACTGTACTGGGTCATAATTCTGATACTGAAATGCACTACTTTCTTTAATATTGACCAGTATAGTTCAGGTTTCCCTTCTATCTCCCTTTTTTTTTTAACATATTTGCTGAGACTATATCATCTTTTATCTTTGAGGTTGGGTTACATTGCGATTTGGTATGTTTATATTGACATTTTTGCATATTAAACCCTGTATATTCTTACTCATATATTTCTTTTTGTGATTGTCTTATTCTTTTTACCATTATGTGGATCACAAAATGTATTTATATTTGTTTTCCCATATCGATTTCTTTGTATTGCTCCATAACCTGTGTTAGGTTATATTGATTGTTGTTCCAATATGACATCTTTTTTTGTCCCAATATGCTTTATGCACGGTTATTTTGCCGGTTTTTGGTGACCCGTGATTGCTTATCATCTTCTTTTCTCTTGTCTGGTATTGTGATTCTTTTTGTTCTTTTATATTTATTGGATTTTTATTTTTAAGTATCGTTTGATACTTTACTTATATATCTGTCTGCTTATATTTGATTTTCCCGTACTCATATTTACACTACAATATGGCGCCCAAGTTCTATTCACATTGCCGCTGACCCGCGGTGATGTTTTTCTGCGTGTCATGTGATTTATCAGGTGATTCTTTGTCTCACCGCCCGATTGTGAAGGTGATTGATCCCGCATATTCATATTTATTTTTATTTTTACCTTTATTCTTATTATTTTATAACCTTGAAGTAACTTTTGATGCTTAACATATCTGTGTATTTGCTTTTATATCATTTCCTCATATACATATTGCCAATTTCAATATGGCGCCCAAATTCAAAGTATTTTTCGACTGACTCGTTTGATGTCTTACTTATGTATTTGTTTGCTTATATTTGATTCTCCCGCACTCGTATTAACACTGCAATATGGCGCCCAAGCTCTATTTATATTGCCGCTGACTCGCGAGGACGTTTTCTGCGTGTTATTCGATTTATCAGGTGAATATTACTGTTTCACCCCCCGAGTGTGATGGTGATTGATCCCACATATTCATATTTATTTTTATTATTTTATACCTTTTAAGTATCGTTTGATGCTTAATATATTTGTGTATTCACTTTTATATCATCTTCCCGCATATATATTGCCAATTCCAATATAGCGCCCAAATTCGAATTACATTTCGACTGACTCGCGGTGATGATTTTTTTCCTGCTTGTCACATGATACATCAGGTGATTTATTTATACCTCACCGACCGAGCGCAATGGTGGTTATACTATTACCGATCGTGCTGTTGGTTGGAGTTGCGGGAATCTGTAAGTAAGAGCCCTGTTTCAAAATGGCATTGCTGTTTGATTACGGCCGGCTGGCTCTTACTGTTTTCTTTTCTCTTGTCTTTTCTCTGTTCGAATTTCAGCCGGCTGGCTCTGATTGTTTTTTCTCCTCTGGTCTTTCTTTTGTTCGAATTTTGCGCGCCTCTTGAGTCAAGATTATGTAGAACTTGGGTTTTCCTTTTTGTATGTTTATGCGTTTCTTTTCATTTACAGTTGCTCCATTTTTATTGCGGGCGGCTGATATTGTTTACTTTAGCTATGTGCCACGTTAGGTTTGTTTTTATTCTTTTCTTTTTCTTTCTTTATAAATTTTTTCCACTTTTTCCTTTTTCTTGTTTTTTTACTTTTTTAAAATATATAAGATGGGGTGATACACATGTTTTTTTCTCTCCTTATCACTTTTCTTTAGATTTTTGGATTCCGCAACATGGGTTGTCCCACTCTTATCATGGAGTGATACTATGAGAAATTTTGGTTACTTGATATATCTTCGTTGAGTTAGATTTACATTTGATGATTATCACCGTTATATTTGGTGAGTTTTTCTCTGTATTTTTGTGTTACTTACAGATTTTTAACATGTATCTTTTTGGTGTAGTCTTATGTATTTGACTTTGTATAGTTTGGAGTGTTATTACGTATTGTTTGGGATTATCACACTGAATTATTTAGTTTTATTGTGGTGACTCAATTGATTATTATTCTGTGGACATTTAGATAGGTATGCTCTGTCTCCTGGATTTATTCACATTGAGAATTGATACTATTGTGCCTATATTAATTTGGGTTCTTGAACGGATCTAGTTATCCTTCTGTTGTCAATATCAAAATATTTATTTATATAGATTTCCCACATATTAGATTGTGGTATAATTTTCATATATTTATTTGGTTATATATATATATATTTTTTATTATATACCAGATTATCTTACTAAGAACTTATCCTAGGAATATCTATGGAATTATTTATACTCCATAACTTTTGGTGATTGCTAGAAGTACTTCAGTTTGGTGAGTGATATGTTATGTTTATTACTATGAACATCGTATATATGTATTAGATATAATATCTTTTTGCTTAGATCTTTCCCTCTTTGTCTTTTCTTTTTATTTATATTTTAATGTTGGAGTGATTGGTAAAGTTATTAAATGTTGATTTGTACTTTTCGATTTGTGCTTTTTTAAAAAGCTATGTATGACATTACAATCCCATTGCTTTTTCCAGACAGTGTATCTCCTAATTTGGTTTAATCGTGACTGTTCCTCTTACCCTGATAGATGGATTACTTATGAATATATTTAGTGATTTATGTTTATATTATTATTTGTTAAGCTTCTTATTGTGTTATTTATGATATTGGATTTCTATTGTATTTTCTAAAATATTTATGTCTTAATTTGGCTCTCTGCTTGTATACCACTTATTTTGATTAGGTAGACTAGGTATAAAAATATTTAGAGATGTATGTCTATACTATTTCTGTAGTTTTCCACATATATGTGTTTTCATGTGTCTTTTATCGTTCAGAATGATTTTGTATATGTATTAGTGAGGTTTTTTGTGCATGTGTTGTTTTTTGTTTTTGGTTTGTACTAGCTTTTCCATATGTCTTTTATACATGTTGTTCCGTTTATTTATTTGTCGTTATGTCACTTGTTTCAGCCCTGAAGAAGTTCTTATGTTTAGAACGAAACGCGTTGGCTGAGCTTTTACCACACTTTTTTATATTACAAGAATAAAGGAAATTAAAAGGACTTCATTTTGGACTTGGACTTTTTGTTGGTGCACCTTCCCTTTTGTTTCAAATATGCAAAGGCTGTGGGAAGGAAATAACGGTTTGCAAAATGAAAGGGAAACTGAGTCTGTTACGAAGAGAAGAGAAGACAGACGCAGAAAGTTCAAGAAGTACTACTCTAGCCACTCCCACAAGACTAAATGGAAACATCAGCCAAGGCAATTTGAGATGCAACAAAGTCAATTGTTACCAAATTTACCTTCCAATGGCTCTTTGACGTCCTCATCAAGTAACAATGAGGAAGATGGCTGTCCGCTGGTGATTTCAGTCACAGACCAACGTGCGCATGTAGGATTGGCTGCTTTAAGGAGAAACACAAATTTGAAAAGAAACGCCACATTCAGCAACAAAGTTCATTTGAACGTTGTCCTAAAATCATGCTCAGGGTGAATGGGTGCCCTACAATTTTCATTATAGACAGAGGTGCGTCGATAAAAATCATGCTGGCAGGAAAGTAAAAAGCATTGTCTCCGATACACCTGGGCAGCTTCTGCACCCTTGCAGAGCAAAGAATCCTTTGTGGAGAACACGCAATACAAGTAAATGACAGTGCAAGCACCAATTAAAGTCCTCCCAGTTACTTTGCCGAGTGCATGTTTATTAAGTTTCAGTACTGCTGCTGACATGGGGCTGATCTCTATTAAATAACACTTGAATGCCCACTCTGAAATATTATTCCATGGACTTGGGAAACTTAAGACAATGAAGGTACAGTTTCATATTAATGAAGACATTAGCTCTTTTGCAAAGTGACACTGTTGAATTGCTTTTCACTTACAGAAAGCAGTTGAGAAAGAACTAGAAACACTGTTTAAGCATGACATAGTCAAGTGAAGGCTCGGTGCTCTTTTGTGGTGATAGGCAAGCTGATAGGCAAAAGGCCCAAAAATCTAAATCAAAAGATAAAGACATTGCCACGTTAGGTTTGTTTTTAATCTTTTCTTTTTCTTTCTTTATTAATTTTATCCACTTTTTCCTTTTTCTTGTTTTTTTAAAATGTATAAGATGGGGTGATACACATGTGTTTGTCTCTCCTTTTCACTTTTCTTTAGATTTTTGGATTCCGCAACATGGGTTGTCCCACTCTTATCATGGAGTGATACTATGAGAAATTTTGGTTACTTGATATATCTTCGTTGAGTTAGATTTACATTTGAGAAACTTAAGACAATGAAGGTACAGTTTCATATTAATGAAGACATTAGCTCTTTTGCAAAGTGACACTGTTGAATTGCTTTTCACTTACAGAAAGCAGTTGAGAAAGAACTAGAAATACTGTTTAAGCATGACATAGTCAAGTAGAGGCTCAGTGATCATTTGTAGTGATAGGGAAGCTGATAGGCAACAGGCCCAAAAATCTAAATCAAAAGAGAAAGACATTCAGGTCCACACATTGCAGGCATGATCACACAGCCGAATGGCGTCAAAGTTTTCTGCCGCCTTGATCTGACCAAAGGCTACCATTAACTTGCACTGGAAGAAAACAGTATGTACATTACTTCTTTTTCAACTCATGTTGGTTTATTCAGATACAAAAGACTCAGTTTTGGTGTGTCATCAGCTGCAGAAATCATTCAAGATGTCATTCGTCAAATAATTCAGCCTGTCACACATGATTTTAACTACAGTGATGATATACTGATGTTTGAGGATACACAAAAGGAACATGACATAGCACTCCCACAAGTATGCCATCTGCTTGCTGATACAGATCTCACACTAAGTGCAGAGAAGTGTGAATTTCACATAAACAATCTTAAATCCTTTTTGGCCATATTTTCTCTGAAAGCAGAATGACTCCTCACACTGAAAAGGTACAAGCATTGTCGTCTACATGTCCTCCAGAAGATGTGCCCATGCTGCGATCCTTCTTAGACATGACCAGCTACTGCTCTAGGTCTGTTTGTGATTTTGCTATTGTGAGTGCCCCTCCAACAGAACTAACAAAGCGAGATGCTCCCCCTTGAATGCTCATCTGAATGTGACTGAAGTTTGAAGAAAAGAAAATATGCAATTGAATATGCAACTAAAATAGATTACTTTGATCCAAAATTGCATACGGAAATTGTATTGGATACCAGACCTGTGGTGGTGGGCGCAAACCTTGCCCAACACAATGGACAGCCAGATGCTCAGAGACACAATGTGGCCTACGCTAGCTGGAGTCTATCTCAGACTGTACATGCTTATTCTCAAGCAGAGAAAGAAAAATTAGCTGTAGTGTGGGCGTTTGAACACTTCCATGTGTTTCTGTATGGAAAGCACTTCACCCTTGTCACGGATCATCAGGCGTTGCTCACCATCTTCAGAAACCTGAAAGCCAAGATGGCTACATCAATTTCACAGTAAAGTTAAGTGCCCCTGCAGCTTTTTCTATTGAAAAGATTCTGACAGCTACTAATGCTGACAAAGACATGCTTAAGCTCAAGGAAATCATTACAACACAGTCATAGAGGAAACATACTCAACCTCTTACAGATGATGTTGTGTAGCAAATGTTCAAGATTGTTCGGGAAGAACTTTCTCTTACATATGATGGTGTCATACTAAGAGGGTCAAGAAAGTTAATTCCGGAAGGCCTGAGGCAACAAGTTATTGAACTGGGTCACGAAGGACATCGTGGCATTGCCGCAACTAAAAGTGCCATCAGGGATCGAGTGTGGTTCCCACGTCTCAATGAATGGGTTGAAAGAAAGTTTAAAGCTTCTCAACTGTGAAACTGCTTGTCTCCAAAAATGAGTCAGCACCCGCTGAACATGTCTTATGATCCTAGGCAAACCTGGGAGAGAATTGCAGTTGACTTCTTCAGACCCCTCAATAATGGACATCATCTCATGGTAGTTGACCATGGGTACTATCGTTTTCCTCTTCTGGAAGACTTATCATCAACTACATGTGACTGAGTCATCAAGTGACTGGTTGACATATAAACTACATGGGATGTTTCCTTCATTCTCAAATCTGACAACCGCCCACCTTTCAATAGCAGAGAGTTCAAAGACTTTCTTAATCGCTTGAACATCAAACATCAGAAAACTACTCCTCTCTGTGTCACAGGAAAATGGTGTTGTTGAATGATTTATGAGTACTTTGAAAAAGGCTGGCTCAGCATGTTGTGCTGAGCTCATGTCAGCTTTACGCCCAGTCCTCTGTGCCCACTGTTTCAGTCCTCATTCCATGACCGTAGAAATTCCTGCCACCTTGCTGCTTGGGAGAGCTCTTGGAAAGAAGATACTACAATGAACCGCAGCCAATAGAACCTGAAGAGATTTGTGCCACTGCCACCTCTTGCAAATGTGAAATGAAGGCTTACTCCGACAAGCGTTGATGCACTCTTGACACTGTCTTTGAGAAAGGAGACCAAGTTCTTGTCAAGCAAAAGCAGACAAGCAAGTCTGGTGCTCTTTTTGAAGCTGAACCACTAATAGTTGTGGCAAGCAAAGGACATATGGTAACTTCCCAAAGGACTGGAAAATCCATACCCAGAAACTCATCACACTTTAAGTCTTTGCCTCAATGTTCATCTGCTCCGGACCTCATGAGTGAGGCAAGTCCACCTGAGTGCCCAAGTCAAGTATCCTACTTTTTCCAGAGATGCCAGATGAAGGCGCCCCTCCTCTAGCTCGTACAACTAGATCTGGAAGACTAGTGCGATCACCTCGATGACTCATCGAAGAGTTATAATGTGTATCTGCATGTACATTTGTTAGTACTTTGTCATTTAACAAAGGGGCGAGATGTTGTGTCCTGTGTTCATATGTATGATGCCTCTAGTGGCCCTGGACAAACTCCTCACAGGTATTATGTAATCTGGTAGGTGTGGTTGGGTGTGGTTATAAAAGTTTGTGATGTAGTGCGTTCAGTAAACAGTTGCATGTTGAAGAGTAAAGACGTACAAACCAGATCTCTGTGTGTGGTGTGGTCTGTTACCTGCTTCCGGGAAGGACTCTACAAACTTCATTAGGATATAATTCACTTATAATGAAGTGTGCAGAATATCTGCCATTTTTGTGACGGAGTACTCATCCGTCAAACTCTAAATGAGGGCTTTAGTTGTCACATTCTTCTCCATAACGTTTTGATGAACCTAGAAAACTTCTATTTTCATCAAACTGATCACTCTTGAAAAAACTGAGGTGCTGTAGCTCTTATTTTCCTTAATAGTTTATAGTAAGTATTTTTTGCATTCTCTTTTTGTGTATCTCTCTATTGAATATCTGTCTGCGATATAGACAGTTTCTACAGCGAAGTTTGCTTTTCATGCCAATTTATATCCGCCTGACCGTTGTGACACTTTTCTTGTTGAGTTTCACAACTTTCTATACATCATGCTTTTTCACTACACTTAAAATATTTTTCCTGGAAATTTAAACCGTACACTTTCATGTTTTCCATATCGAAATTTAGCTTTGACTGTGTTAGGTTCACATGCATTATTATAACATCTTTCTTCTCCTATGCATAATCTAATTAAAATGATAGTTCTTGCTATGGCGTCCCCTGATATTGTGTTTTAGCGAGCTAATGTTTTGGTCTTGCTCATTCATGTGACTATTCCTTTTTTGTGAGTTCCAATGTTTTAGGCCAACCATATTCATAACTACTTTGTGAATGATAACTGAGGGCCTGATTTAGAGTTTGGCAGGCAGGTTATTTCATCATAAATGTGACAAACACCCTATCTGCTATATTACATGTGAATTATATCTGAGGGCACTTGCAATATGGTTGACGGGACCTCTATCATGTTTGTGATGGAGTAACCCATCCATCGAACTCTAAATCATGCCCTGATTCTTTGACCACTTCATGCAGTTGTTCAATGCTCCTACAGTTGATCTCATAATGATAGTTTTCATGTATTATTAAATCAACATAATATTGCAGTATTGTCATAAAAAATCTAGTTGCCCCTATTATATTGACCAAAACTTTCAAAAGAGCCTCCTGCAGTCAGAGCCTGTTGGTCAAATGTGAATCTTCTCTAGTGAGGTGACAGAGGAAGCATGTACCCAACGATCCCCGTTGATGATCTGACCAAAACTGATTGATACAGAACAGCGGTAAGCCTGGTGAACCCATTGAAAGGAGATCAGGAACAAACCATAAATTAAAATGAAATCAATAGCAAAAACACTAAAAGAAAGGTTTTGAATTGGCCTGTGGAAAGAAAGGAAGTCTATTAGTCTCTATCACCAGAAGCTTTCATCATGTCATTGGTAGACAATAAGAATTTCTCTCCATGAACAGAACCTAGCTCTAGTTGTAACTATGTATCTGCTGGCTTGCTTTCCGCAATGTAACTTGCCTTGGTCACATCTAGGGAGAATGTGAAAGAACAATTTAACATGTATCCTGATTCATGAATATATAGTTTCTTACTAGGAGAATTGCTATACATTCCTTTTGCAGATTACTATTACCAACTCGGCAATTAACTCATTAGATGGCAGTGTTAATGTGCTATGAGCCTTGGTCACCTCCTTTATATCCTGCTTAGCTGGGTACTGGCCTTTGTTTCCATCCTCCAATTGTTCGCATTCAAACAGCTGCAAATACATTATCCATAATGTCCTCTTTACCACACCATCTTATTGTTATGCTACACGGATCACACTCAGATTAATAATATTATATGACTCACGTGTCTGCTTCAGGACATGTAGTAAGAAGAGATGATGGACGGAATGATGAACAAATCAAAAACTCACCCCAGTAACACATCTGGTTGAATCCATCATTTTTTTGCTTGCCATGACATTCCAGTTTGGAACCAGCCATACGCAAATCAGTCTTTACCCCGCTCCTCGTGGGAACAGTCCAGCCTGAACTGCCAGGTCAGGTCCTCGCGGGACCGGAAGCAAACATCCTCATTTCCTGGTACCAGTGTTGGTGTATCAGCCCTCATCAGCCAGGCTAGCATGAATATGGTGGTATATTGAGCATGGGACCCACGTCTGGGCATACTCTTCCCACTGAGGGTGATAAATGCAAAAGGAACAGATGGTGGATGGAATGCTGAATAAATCAGACAGTTACCCCGAGACACAGATCTGGATTACATCCATCAGGATTTTTTTTGCTCGCCCAGCCATTCCAGTTTGGACCCAGCCATAATCAAATCAGCCTAGACTCTGCTCCCCATGTGAACAGTACGGCCCGAACTGCTAGGCCAGGTACTTCCTGGACCTAAAACAAACATCCTGGGACCGGTTTTGGGGTATCACCCCTCATCATCAGCCAGGCTTCGTGCGTCAAATGCAAAAAGAGCAGATGATGGACAGAAGGCTGAACAAATCAGACGTTCAGCACAATCACAGATCTGGGTTAAATCCATTGTTTGTCCATAGTGACACACTCCAGTGTGGCAGAGCCTGTATTTCCAAGTGCATATAAATGAACCAGGACTTAGGTGTACTCTACCAAGAATTGGTTGGTTTTCCTTCATATAAACATGAATAGCTTTGCTTACTGTATCTTTCTCAGTGACAGGGTTCACAAAGTTAACAGTTTCTGTCATACAGTTGTTGGTTTTCTCAGTCATACAGTTAAATCATATATTACCCAATCAACCTTAGCTCCACCATAGGGTTTTGGTTCTTCTTTGTCTTACAATAGCAAAGTTAGCAGGGGTAAATCTACTCAACAAAAGTAGGAGGTTATCATCCATTAACTCTACTCAATGATGAAGGCGTCCCTTCTCTATCTCAATGAACTGTTATGGATGATGGGCATCCCTTGGTGAATCTGGGCATTACTTAATAACGAAAACCAGAACATGACTTGCACACTACCATAGATCCTGTAATGCAACACACTGCTCAACCAGGATTGTGCAGTATTTATACACCACTTTCCCAGATGGCTGCTGAGATTACCAATTCTCAGTGGAAACTTTAGTTTTCAGGAATTATGCAGCAGATGGCCCCTAAAGTGAACCACATCAGTACTCTGGATTTTGAGGTAGAAATACATCTTGGAGTATGGAAAAGCATTGCATGAGTGGAACGATGGTTGGGAGTACTGTGTGGGGGCCAGTTACTATCACGTTCTGCTTTCAAACGGCATGTCTGAAAATTTAAATTGGTAGCAGTCTTGTTCTCCCATACACTTGTTTCCCCCATCCCATGTAAAGGTAGAAGAACTGCCAATATATTGCCAATGTAGCCTCTACCAGTGGAAAGTAATTACTTGTGTCCTGTCCACCTCAGGTCTGCCATACATTCTCCTTGCCCAGGAGTGGCATATTGGACCTGGCCAGGAAAATGTATCAATGACTGATCTTTGGATTTTCATCCGTTCTTGCTATTTGGACTCCATGCATACAGATGTGCTCGGTCAGGTTCAGCAACACTGTGTTTACGGGTTCCATCTTGCCACCCATTTTAATCTGTCAAGTAGCCAATAGTCGATCTTATTGCTGGGTTTGAGGTGCTCAAGTATAGAAGAGAAGTTAGAGCAAGGATATTCTACTGCATCTTTTAGGGCCATCTTAGGTACCAGTGGTGTTTGCACTTGGTGGTGAAGACCTTAAAGAGTGAAGTTCATTTTTTCTTGCTTCACTTCGATGTTTCTATGCATGCTCATATCAAGGCGCAGTCTTCTCAGTGTCAGCTACATCTTTTGAGAAAGATTAGATCATCTCTCCTGGCTGCTTATCCATGGTTATGTAGTTTCCCAGGCCTTTGTGCTCCCCCACATAAATGAGGGAATGCCATTTTATCAGAGCTTACCCTAGTTTGCCCTTCTGCACTCTTACGGTGTCTTTAACTCTGTTGCCTAGCTCATTGCGGGTAAATGATGGAAATATGATGAGAGTAATCTCAAGTGAGTCCACTAGTTTGTTCTTCAGTCTAGTGTCATATTAATGTAAATGGCATGGAATGTTTTAAAGCTGCAATTATGAAACAGATCACATAATTGTCTTCTAAATTCATTGTAGGTGAAGAGTCCCATGGAAAAGGCAGTAAGGAGCTTCTTTCTCTCCAAATCTCAAGAACCATCCACTGTCAGCACTCTCTCATGAGTGCACTGTACAGTGTTCCATGAGCCAGTTGGAAACGGTTGATGCTTTAAAAAAAAAAAAATAGAATAAACTATTGAAAATTAAACTTGCACTTAGATAAAGAGATTATGGTAGCAGTCAAGACAGAGACATAAGACGGAAATTAGTCCGGGACAGTCTAGACAGTAAAGATATCAACAAGAAGTATGGAAGGGGTAGGCTGTGGCTACTCTTTTTAGGTTTCACCTGCACAGTGTGGAATCTATTGTTTTTAATGTAAATCTTAAAAGGGGCTTACATCCCGCTCCTTGCTTTCCTGGCTTATCATAGGCTCCTGTGCTTGCCATTTACTTTTCCTTCATTCCTATTGACTATAGCATAATTTCCTGCATTCACCAATTCTTGTTCCTCGCCTGCTTCTCATAGCTGAAATACTGTTAACATTCGCTTTGGTGGAACTATTTTTTCAAAGTTTTGCCTATTTCTGCTTTTTTGTCTGCGTGATACTTCAAATTAAATTAGCAGATTTATACAGTGCAATTTATCACCCAGAGATATTAAGGGGCAGATTTATGTTTCCTGGCGCATCCCCGCAAATCAGCAGGGATGCGCCAGGAAAGATGCGTCACGCAAGTTTACCCTTGCGCCACCACAGATGCGCCGCATTTACAATGCAGCGCATCGTGGCGCAAGGATAAACAAGGATAAACAGATGCGTGACGCATCTGATGGCGTAAGGGCGGCACATTGCTGGAGCTGTTTAGGGGCTGCCCATACCTAAAATGCTGCGTCATGCCTTACGCCTGCTTCAAGCAGGCGCAAGGTTTTGACGCCGCAGCATCACAAAAGTGACGCAACGGCGACGTAAAAGTGGCGCAAGTCTAACATAAATCTGCCCCTAAGAGATTTGCCCAGAATCACAGGATTTGCACCACTGAGACTCTAACCAGGAGCTCTGGCAGCTGCGCCACATCCTCTCCCTTCCATGGTACTTGTCAGGGAGCTCTTTCCTTCGTCCCAATGTATTTTTTCATAAAGTTTTGCCTCTTTCTGCTTTTTCATCTTGCGTGATACATTAAATAAATTAGCAGATTTATATATCGCAACTGTTCACTCAGAGAGATTAAGTGATTTGCCCAAAATCACAGGATGTTGTGCCGCTCAGGCTCAAACCAGGGATACCGAGACGAACGCAGGGAAACGCCGCCGGTTTTTGCAAGCACGCCTAAAGAAAATAGGCCCCAATGACAGAAAAACGGGGAAATTTGAACAGATTGAAAATCTCGTCAGAATAATGGAGGACAGAGGAACATGAATTATGACATCTCGCTCCACTAAAACTCAACAAATCAAAATAAGTCAATGAACAACGAAAATCACATTTAGAACCCAATCAGAGGTCGGAGTATATATATTAAAAAAAATCAGGAGTCATCGTGGCTACCTGGGCATTCGTCCCCCAAAATACGTGAGGGGTTAATCACCAGAAATTTTTGGTGGTTTCCAATTAATAGAAACGCAGAAAGAGATTTTTCTACAAAGGGAGTTGAAAAACAATTTTCTGGTCTTGATAAAGAAGGCATTATTTGATCTGTCCTTCGAAACGCGTCGACGCCCCCTGTCGAAAATCCACAATCACTTCTATCAATTTATGAACAGTAGACCTGGATGTATTATATCTCAACACCCTCTAAGTTGGTCTAATTGTCAATTGTGAATGTGGTAATTAATGACATATTATCTTGTCTGTTGGATTCTCCCAATTTAGTAAGATGAAAGATAGTGCAAGATAGGATTTTGTTCTATTGTGTTTTTTAATTTTGTATTTTTATATGTTTTTAATTGCAACCATATTCAGCAACCAAGGCTGTTTTTGGTTTTTTACATTGATTGACAAAACAGTATATGTATAAACTTTTATAATAAATTGAAGTGAAAAAAAGTTCTCTTCGTGACATCAGGATTTTGTGTGCCAATACGGAATATAGGAATGATGGAATAAGAGTGATGAATGTATGCTGAATGACAGTTAAATAGCACGGGACTTTCCGTTTTTGCTTACTCCCAGAGGACACTTTTTGATTTTGATTGTGATTCAACTCTAGTCCTTTGGGTGACCAAGGGTTCCTCTCTTTACTTACACACTCAAACCAGGGTACCCAGATCTCGAGTCAGCAGCTCTGACCACTGCGCCACATCCTCTTGTTTCCTGTGATACTTCTCAGGGAGCTCTTTCTTTCGTCCTGACAGTGATTGAATAATGTATTTTCCGTACATCTCTCCCCTCATCGCTGACCCAATTTCATCTTAACCCCCAACCCACCCCGTCCCATCTCTCAGACCCAGCACGCTGCTTACTACTGTACAGCTCGGCGCAGAGCTTCACATCAAGAACATTGCACAGTGGATTGTTACTTCTCTTCCAGTGATGCACAGAAGTGCCCACTAGTATACCGGCACTATAGAACTGTTCTGAACCATGGTGAGACCAAACCCTGAAGTCTGGCACACAGGAAAGTAATGGCAGAGCACAGAATCTGTGGGCTGCACCCGCCTTTATACAAAGTAGATACCCGAGCAGTCTACAGTTGTTTTTCAGGGCCATGCTAGACATAGGGGGCATATTTACAATGTCTGGCGCATCTCTGCAAATCAGCAGGGATGCACCAGAATAGATGCGACATGCAATTCTCCCCTTGCTCCACCACGGATGCGTCACATTCACAATGCGGCGTACCGTGGCGCAAGGATAGGCAGATGCGTGTCGCATCTTGTGGTGTAAGTGAGGCACATTGCTGGAGTCATGTCGCAAGCGCGACGCAACTCCAGCAATGCACAGGGGCCGCCCATACTTAACGTGGTGGGTCACTCCTTACGCCTGCTTCAAGCAGGCGTAAGGGTTTGACACAGCGTCATCGTAAAACTGACTCGGTGAAATCTTGTAGATTTCACCACGTCAGTTTTACAAGGCTTTCCTGCGATGGAACGCCCACCCTGCGATTGAACCCCCACATGAAACCTGACGCAGGTTTCATGTGGCGCAGTGCTTTACAACGTGACACATCTGCCTAGATGTGTCACGTTGTAAATAAGTTGCAACGTGGTGCATGGTTTATGTCGCCGTTGCGGTGACGCAATGGCGGCGCAAATGTGTCGTAAGGGGCTTGTAAATCTGCCCCTGAGTTTTTTTAAATAATGCAGCATTTGCTGACAATGCAAAATGCGAAGTGTACCCCGAAAGAAGGACAAGCCACGTCATGTCACCACCAAGGGCGGTACATTCACTCCCTCAAACCAAACCACGCAACATTTGGAGAGAAATTGAAACTTCTATTTCCCAGTGGATGTTTCTTTTCTAACTAACATGGCGCTGCATCCCCCGTTGCTGCTCTGAGGGCACTAGTTGCCCCAGCACGTCTTTTTAATGTCCTAAATTATGGGGCAGGAATTTCTTCATATACCCCTTCAATGCCCATCACCTCGCCTATCCCGCGTCCCTTAAAGATGGCCAGTGCCTGCTGAGACCCCTTGTTGCCCGGGCACTTCCTCTCAGGGACAGAGTCCCCACTGGGCATATTTAAGTTAGGCTTCATACTCCGCTGTTTACTCATGTTTTGGCAGCTCACTGCTGCCCCCTGCTGCTCCCTGCTGCCAGCTTTTCTCTGCGCTCTGAAAGCAGGCACATTGCTGACAGGGCGGTCATCTCCCTCTGTGGGGGCCATGCACCAACCACAGCACTGCTTCTCAGGCAGGAGGCACTGGAGTCTGCGCCGACTATGACAAACCCAAAACACGCACATGCCCATAAAACGCAACTGTTTCTTCAATGTCCAGTTGTAGAAAACAAGGGAACATGCAAAACTATTTTTTTATTTTTAAGGTCTTCAAATTATAATACGATTTCAGTACCCCATCTTATATTTCTCTCAGCATCTTGAATTTCTTGCAGTGTGCCTCATATTTAAGACAAACACATGCATTTATATTTCATGAGGCTGCAATAGAGCAAACTCTTGGATGGATTTTGTACAACTAATTTATGTTTGTATATTCCATTTCGTATCACTGGCTTTGGTAAGAAAATACTTCACTCCCTTGAGAAAGTATTCTGTAACGCCCCTCCTCATCTCTAGCCAACAAGACCATCACTTTACAATGTGGACTAATGAAAAACAAATATATTTCGCACATCATCCCTGTCTGTATTAATTAACTGCATGCCAAACAAGCATTGGTAATGCATCGGTTTCGCCTGTGTGAATAAAAAGCTGTTTTTCTGTTGAAAGTTTTAGCTAAGTGAGCAGTTGTGCAATATAAGTTACTGAAACCATAATGCTTTTTAGACCACTGCATGTTCATTTTTTTAGTACTGTCAATATGTTGAGAACTGTGTTCCTTCCTTACACACCTTTACACAGATTCATAATTACATTTGCCATTATCTTGTAGACTCATAGTAGTGCACATTATATTGCCTATCTCCATAAAAAAGTCAAATCATTTTAAAGGAGTTTCAGTAACTTATATTGCACAACTGTTCTCTAAGCTACAACTTACAACAAAAAACTGCTTATTACTAATCACATAGGCGAAATCAGTGATCAGTTGGGTGAGGACAATGTTGTTGAGGTTCTCCTGGAGGGAAGTTGGGGTCATTGTGTCATTGGGGTTGTTTGAGATCACCGAGTAGGATGCAATTGAGAGAATCAATGGAAAGGGGGATGATGAGGCTGGAGATGGCGTTGCTGATGGCCAGTCAGGGTCCCCAAGGTCTGTAAGTGAGGGTTTATTATATTGTGGTCTTAGCGTTAATCTGTAGTCGGAGGTTTAGGTGTTCCATGAGAGACGTGGTGTCATCGTTGGTGATGGTGTATCAGATGTTTTTCAAATAAGTGTATCTTTTATAGCTGGAACATAAGAGAGCTGAATCCCATATATAAAATTAACCAAGCAACAAGGCCCACTGCTCATGTGTGTGGGCTGCGTGTGTGGTTGATTGTTCAGATGTCAGGGGCCAAAGCTGATGGTAATATGCAAAAAACTTTCAACAGCAGAACAAGCAACATGAGATTAGGTCTATAAGGCACCAAGAGAAAATATATCAAGAGAGTAGGTCACCATGTCCTCATGCAAGAAGAACACGTAGCCATGGCTTTGCCTATCATAGGATTGTAAGCAAGATGTCTCTGTGACCCTGTCCAACAGGAGATGTTTCCAAAAAAGATCATCATCGCCAAGTTTCCTAGAATAGTAGGTCATAAACAGTGGAATGCCCCTCATAAAAAAGACCTGTATTGGTAAAGAAAGGATAGTCATGGGAGAGTATTTAACTGTGCTTTAGTAACCAAAAAAGTATCCAGATTTCAAATTGGGACTTTTTAAGGACTTTGTGTCTTTAGACGTTGGGGAAAACAATGCAGCAAATAAGTGGAAAGAAAGTTCTATGTTTCTAGATTTTACTCATCTCTCCTAATTACATTATAGATTTGTAATCAAGGGATATTACATTACAGACTGCAAACCTGTGCCCTTTATGAACAGAAGGCTCAACGAGTAAACCTAAGCAGAGTCCTAACCATGTCCTCCAGACCCACTAAGGACCTGATTATGAGTCAGGCATAGGAAAAATACTACGGGCAGATTTACAAGCCCCTTGAGCCACTTTTGCATCACTTTTCCCATGTTAAAAGTGACGCAAAAGTGGCGCAAGGGGCTTGTAAATCTGCCCCTACATGTTTTAATACATTATTTTCGCTCAATCCAATAAAAGGTTTTTCTCCACACAATTTTTCACACTTCATATCACCATGCACAATTCGCATGTGAAAGAAATCACGTGGGGAAAACTGAATGCAAATAAACAATGCAGATGAAAATCATGTGTGGAAAAAAAAATTGTTACTTAAAATTGAGATGTAATGGTTTGAAAATGAGGAATTAGCACCTAAATTTACCAACTGCCTAGAGCATGCAGTACATTTTTCAAAGGTACTTTAAACCATTCTAAATGATATTAAAAATATACACATATATATACTTAAACTATGCCTTCTTTAAATTGAAAAAGTAGTTTTTTAAAGTAAAAATATATGAATAATAGTTTAACAACTTATTAAAGAATGAAACACAATTACCTATATTGATACTCAGCCCATATCAAATTAAATATTACTATTAGCATTTTTTGGGGGATAAAGTGTTAGACCTGTCAGCCTTAGGGTGGTCTTACTCCACAATGTGGCCTACTTACCTCAAATATTTGCTGGATTTTGTTTATAGTGACCACTAAACATGATTTGATTGGCATATACCTGATAAGAATATTTAGTTTATTTATACGTCCCTTGTAGAGAGGTATACAATATACCCAGGGATTGTAAATTGTGTGCTACCAGTGAGCCTGCAGCACTTATTGTGTCACTCACTTAAGTAGCCCTTCAACACATGTCCCAGGCCTGCCATTGCTGCCTCAATGCAGTGTCACACTGCCATATCAACTTGGCCTTTAAACATCCTTACCAATCCTTAAACTCCTCTTTATTACATATAGGTTACACCATAGGGCAGAGTGATGTGTAATTAAAAGGTTGGTTGTGTACTTTTAAGTTTAATATGTCCTGGTATTAAAAAAACTCCCAAATCCGTTTTTCACTACTGTGAGGCCTACCTCTCCCATAGGATATCATTGGGAATTAATATCACATTTAATAAGCTGTAATTCCTAATTGAGAGGAGGTAGATATGTCATGTTTGGTAACTATGAAATTGTAATGATAATCCCTCTTTAATGGTAAAGTTAGATTTTGAAAATGACACTTTTCGAAAGTTGGCATTTTCCTGACTTCAGCCATTTTGTGCCTGCAGCCTGTCTTCGATTACCTGACTGGGTGTAGCTGGGAGTTAGTCTTTGTGAATTCATCCTAGACAGTCACATAATACAAGAATTAGGTGTGCCTCAATAGGCCATCCGGTGGCAAGAGGGAGGCATAGCTCAGCACGGACCCACTTACGCCTGAATAGCCTGTGCTCTCTCTTCACACAAAGGTCCTAAAAACCCTCTATTGTCACTGCAGTCAGTGCAGTGAGTCACGAAATTCTATGAACTTCAAAGAATATTTGCAGAAGCGTCTCCCAACTTCCAGATGAAGGACACCAGGGTATAAAAATGGACCTTCAGGCAAACTCTTCCATGCATTACTGAACCTCAGAGGACTGCCTGCTGCTGTAACCTGCTGTGCATTCTGCCATACTGCTTCTGTACTTGGGACTTCTTTGCTTCCTGTAGCTTGATTTAAACACTCAGAGGCCAACCCTGCTGCTGTGCCCTATGTCTACACCTGCAAACAAGACTACTAGAAGTGATTTTTGGGGCTAGTTTGCTGGCCTCCTGTTTAGAACCACAGGGACATAACAGGCTCCACCATGTGGATCCTGCACCTGGACACCACCTGAGTGAGTCCTGAATCCCCAAGATGTGTCCCACCAGTCCTGGACCATTGGTTGTGGTCCTAAATGTACCCAGGTGGCCAATTTTTTAAAACTGAGGACTTTGACAAAATTTGGCCAGAAAGTACTGAGAACCAGGAGGCGACAAGGACCAACCTGCATGTCTATCAGCCCGAGGTGCATCGCCAGTTGGATTGACTTTGTGGCTTATACCGGTAATCGATTTCAGCGGTCCTCCAGCAAAGGGGTATCAGACCTCATGGAACTTTCTTTGGCTTCAGCCTCCTACGTCATCCCGCTGAACTTTTCACACTTCCATTTCGGGAATTTTTTAAATCCAAAGGTAAGCGCTATCCGTCCCAATCCACTTCTTGCATCCGAACTGCGCTCCATCATGGTCGTGCCTTACCTTTTGATTTTGATCCAGTCTCTCATGAGTAGATGTCCGTGGTTGGTGCTTTAATATTTTAGGCACTAGATTTCACTTCAATTATTCATAACTCTGGTTCTACTGATCAGAGTTTTGCCATTTTAGTGTCAGATTTTTCTTTTGTTTCACTGTATTACTGTTTGTGTGCTGCATATATAATCTACAGATTGCCTGTAAATTAAGCCTGACTGTTTTTGTGCCAAGCTACCCAGGGTTCAGCACAGGTTCATTTAGTGACTTTTTATGGTTTACCCTGCAAGGGATTGTGGCTTTTGCTTGACCAGGAATCATACCCCAGTCAATCAACAGCTCAATTTCTCACATTCAGAAAATTGAGCAAGCAGACTTAACCAAATATTTGATAGCCCAAATATTTGGTATGCGTATTTGGTATTTAGTAAGTACTCTTTAAGCTGTAATACATACATGTGGAGTAGGAGGAGGCAACACATCTTCAAAAGAGCAACGCTTTTGTTACTCGTGAAATTTCTTGTTATGATTTCATGCTCTGAGTGATAGTACAGCAGATTACCAAACTTTTAATTGTGCCATAGCATATCTGTTGGAAATGGCCCTTTCTGCAGGGTCACCCCTAAACGTTATGCCTTCATCCTCCTCTTCTTGGTGAATTAGCTTTTTTTAGCTTTAGGACCCGGGAAAATTTACCACTGCTAACCAGTGCTAAAGTGCATGTGCTCTCTGATTAAAACATGATAATGTTGACTTATCCACATTTGACATATTTCATTTACTTATAAGTCCCTGGTAAAGTGCAACGCATGTGCCCAGGGCCTGTAAATTAAATGCTACTACTGGGCTTGCAGCACTGATTGTGCCACTCACTAATGTAGCCTTTTAAATATGTCTCAGGCCTGCCATTGCAGAGCGTGTGTGTGCAGTTTTAAACTGCCATGCCAACGTGGCAAATTAACACCCTTGCTAGGCCCTACCTTCCTACATGTCCAGATAATGAAAAACTCTTAACCTAATTTTTCTCTACTGCGAGGCCTATTTTTCCCATAGGTTAGCATTGAGATTACCTTATTACATCTTATAAGTGTAATTTCCAATTGGGAAGACATGGGGCCTCAAGTTTGGTGTCTCTGGAATCTCAATTAAAAATGTTAACTTATGGTAAAATCAGATTTTAAATTGTAGTTCTGAAACTGCCACTTTTAGAAAGTTGAAACAACATCAAAAACAACATCAGTACCGGCACAACTTAAAATAAACTTTTTTCACAACTTATCACGACTCTCATTCAAAGTGATCGCATCTCATTTCTTTTATTTCTGATAGATATGAATTAGAACAGTTAATTCCATCAATGTGTGGGTTTCTATCAAAAAGATAACGATAATCCAGAGAACATAGCATACATTTTCAAGAGCTTCTCTGCAGTTAGACAGTGCAGTGTAAAACAAAACTTGAACAGACTTTAGTGAAAACAGAACAAAATTACATTCCTCAAAAACAAATATGAAAGAACAAATCCCACTTTACACAATTGTTTTCTTTTGTAAACCAAATGAGCACACTACACCTTTTAAGGTTAGCGTGAACTCACTAATGGTAGAATGAAGCACCTGGGGCATTTATAAAACACTTTGCTTTACTGGGCTTATTCAAGGAACCAAACATCAAACTCATTTAGATATGTCCATACACAAAGGTTTCCTTAAAGTCAAACTACAACTGCGGTAAGGCCTCTCTGCTGATTCTAAACTTATCGAATCGTTTCAAACCCCAATTCTATTTGGGGGTTCTCTTCAGTGTATCGAACTGGGGATCTGTGAAAAAAATAAGAAGAAGGGAAACCATTTAACAAACTTTGGACTTAATTTATAAAACAGACAAAATCAGCTCTCTCTACCCTAATGGCTTGAGTTTATATGGGCACCCCACTTACTTAATTTTAATAGGCCATAGTAGCAACCATGTAGTCCAACCATCTTTCGAACAGTTTAATACCTAAAGTGGTAAGAAAAATGATGGATGAATCAATTTACTAGCAGTGTATGTCATCACAGCCAAGTTCCAGACAAATCTGCGTGAAGGGACTCCCGTTATTCAGTCAGGAATGTTTTGTTGGATTCAGATAAACTCTTCAACTTCCACAACAGCTCAGGCAACTGAGCTCAGAGCCTTCGGTAGGCAATAGATCTGGAAAATGATTGGATGATCTTAAATTGGGTAATAAACAAGACACCAGGCAGGGACATACATTCCAAGGGGCATATTATCAAGCACGGCATTAACATTATCGCCGCTTAAGCGGCAGAAAACTACCGCTAAAGCGGCGATAATGTGCTTGATAATATGCCGCAGATAATTCCAATAGAAGCCCATGTTGCCACCAAAACATGGGTTTCTATTGGAATTCTCTAGGGCATTTTATCAAGCCCATTATCGCCGCTTTAGCGGCTGTTTTCTGCCGCTAAAGGACATCTTTTTTAAACAATTGAAATATTGTATCGTGCCGTTTTTAAGACCAGTTATTTACAAACTGAAAGGTCTATCCATTTTGCTGTAAATCTGCAGCAAGGTCACGTTAGTTCCAAAGTTAAAACCAGCGCTCTATCGCTTGCTTTTGTCAATGCGGCCAACTACGTCAGTGCGTCTAAAATTGAAAATAAGCCATTTTCACCACCGACACAAGGCGAGTCTCAGATTCTTCACTACAGCCACTTACTTCCTCGTCAAAACGGAGTTCTTAATAATATTCCTGCTAAGAAACGCCAATTCAAAATTGGAAGCATCAGCTCAACGGTCTTTCGTAGGAGGCTAAATAGAGGCATACAGGTAAAAGTTTCTGCTATTGGCCAATATTCACAGCATTACGGTCCAAGCTTCAAATGTATTTTGGGGCTCATAGTTTTTTAAAGCTGTATCCAATAAAACTCAAGCAACATGTGTCCAATACCCAATAAACCAGTGGAAATATCTCATAACACAAAATACAAGTGGAGCTGCCACAACCATTTTAGTACTCCCAGCAGTTATGAGGTGTGGAGAGAGTTATTGCTTTCTATTTGTATCTGAAGCTTGATTTGCAGACTGTTTTTTAAGATGTCTTGCTAGTGGTGGTGGTGGTACATAGCTGGCAGAAAACTGATTCTCCTCCTGTGCTTTCTCTCTTTCACTGATAATTGGGGGTATATTCATGTATTTTCCTATTTTCAATGCAATTTGTATATAATTATTTACTTTTCTTATATTTCATTTGCTCTCATCAGAAGCCCAGTTTGTATAAAATACAATAAGACAGTGTGGCACAATGTAAATACCATGTGTTATTTGGGTAATTCAAACCTATTCCTTATTTCACAAAATATTCAAGTGTGGTGTATATGGTATAGCTATTAACAGGACCCTCTGCTCCTCTAGCTTCTTATTCACTTACAATGTTTTCAATGCTAGCAAGGTTGATTATTGACCAGACTTGTTCCTTTCACAGTGTGAGCTTCAGTCCTGGTGGTGGTTCTTGTAAGGTTACCAGGTTCTCGCATCTCTATTTCAAGAACATATCCCGAACATGACACTTCAAACCTTGAAAGTGTTTCTTGCAGTCTTCTAAATTTCTTGTGTGTAATAAGGCCCCATTTACAATTTCAGTAATTTGCTTCCAGACCTTCAATCTGATATTATCACTGGTTTTGTGCAGCATAAGGGCAACCACATCTGCTAAAACCTGCAATTCATCTTCACTGAATCTGTATTAGGAGCCATCCTAATGATGTAGAAAAGAAACAGAGATAGATACCTAGTTGTTATTACAGAATAAATGGGAATGAAACTCAACAAAACAGCTGCCAAAATATCTTTGTTTCGCAGATGTAGACCAAAAAGTAGCAGATGTAGCAAGTTACTCTTCCTAAATGCAGGAATGAAGGGAAAACTATGAGAGTGCTCTCAAATTCTCTTCCAATCATTTTGGTGCATTTAAAAGACGTAAGTCAAGATGTATCAACGTTATGAACTGCGATTATCGAATCGCGAATCTCTGTGAATCACTATTAGAAAATCGACATTCAGTATGTACTTATGATGTAACTCCTCAATTTGTGACTAGGTACTCAGACACATCGCAATTTAGGAACTCAGTAATTGTGATTTTCAAAATTGTGACCGAGGTTGCAAATTGAGAACGCGTTCGCAGATAGAGGAATAGCGCTTTCTGGTCATGGGTAATCACCTTTGAACCAGGAAGTGCTCCACAGTACATGCCAAGAGATAAGTATGAGTGGAGGTTGAGTGGAGGTGGAGAGTAGTTGCCATTTACAATTTATGTATTTGAACTACAAAACCAGTCCCATTTACAACAATGGCTAGTAAAGTGCAGAAAAAAGTGCAAAAGGCAGAAAGATAAAACTAAGGTTTTCTGACACAGAGAGCTGGAGATTCTGAGCGAAGAGTACTGCCAAATCACAAATTGCTGTTTGGAAGGGCTTCCATGTCTGTACAGGAGTACCAAAAAAAGAAAATGTGGCAGGATATGTAGCACAAAATCAATGCAGCTGGAGTTACCCACACCCCCATTGATAAGCTGAGGAAGAGGTGGTCTAACCTAAGGTTGCAACAAAGGAGAAGATGTCTCGGGCAACAGGATATGTCTCCCAAACTTTACCCCCACCCACTACACTGGAGTCCATGGTTGAGACCACCCTGGAGCCTTCGAAATATTGACACCTCTGCACCTGGAACATCACAAAGTGAATGTGAAATATTTACTATAATCAAATCTCTTAACTTATATCTAAGCCCAACGCCCATTAAAAAACGTAGCATACGGCAGATCGATTTCTTTTAACTTAGTTAAAAATGTACCTTTACAGTGCATTATGGGACATGTAGTTAAATGGTTAGCACTATTGTCACTGTTAGGCATTTATTATTCTAATGCAATAAATACTGAAACATTGATATGTCATCATATCAGTAATTGAATACAATTTAATTTTTTTACACAGATATTCTTGAGGAACTTATTGATGACACCGATGTGGAGGGAGTGGACTCAAACATGGCAGATGTAAAACCCATAGCCAGTCACCCAAGCACACCTCCAACCCAATGAAGCACTGCCTCACTCTTAGAAATGGGGTTTCTGGTTGGCTAGGTTATACACCTAAGTCAGGCAGAACCCACCATGCTAGTCATTGTAAGGGAGTTACACACCAAAAATTACCCCTGCTTACCCCCTTGGTAGCTTGGAAGAACAGTCAGGCTTATCCCTGAAGCAGTGTGTAAAGTGTTTGTGCACCACATACATACACAAACCAGCAACACAACAGAAACACCACAAAAGAGACTTCACACCAGGGTATATAAGAATAGTGTATATATTGTATATAAAGCACATGGACCACAATCACATAATCCACTTGCAAACTAGGCAATTGTCATAACATCACATAGATCGTAAATCACTTTGTCAACTAGGCAATTGTTATCACATCACTTTTAGTGCAATAACGCAAATACTTATAAGTTTGCATGTGTCATAAAAACATTATGAAAACAACACCTACCACCATCACTGTACATAACATGCAGTTTCTGGAAATAACTCATTTTATTCTGTCTTAGGATGGCATAAGAATGACATACATCCATACATCAGGGCCTGAAAATGCAGGAGTTAGGTAACGCATGAATTACTCACAATAATTGCACAGAAATTGAAAGTAAATGCAGGTTATGTAGTTTTAAAACACAGGCCACAGGAGCACCTTTGCGTTTCCTACAGGTATTATGGTAATTCTGTACAGCCTTTATGTTAGCAAACACAACAGGGGTCCTCTGTCGAGGTTTACCCATATGGCAAACTACAATAATTTCCCTCACGGTAGGTGATACAGCAGCTGCCTGCTAACATGCGGCACAGCTGCTAGTGTTTCCTGAAGAAGGTAGGGGAGGACACGTGTACATCTCCCATTGGTAGCTAACCCCGTGCCTGAGGGCAACTCCGAGAAAAGATGTCCGCGTCCCTGAGGTGCAGCTGCGGGCTCCTGTGCACAAATGCCTCTGAGAATGCAGTGAAGACCTCTCCAGGTCCCGTGTGGCCGGCTTGGGCAGAGGCGGTAACTGAATGCCTCTGACGCTGCTCATGGATGACGCACTGTTGTAGAGAAGGCGGTTGGATCTGCCTGAGTCTCCTGTGATGAGGTGTCTGATGGGCGATGTCGGTGGCCTCTCTCCCAATGCCCAACAGCTGCTGCGACTCTGGGCCAGAACCCTATTGCCCCCGGGAATCTGGCGTGCCGCACTCCGTTTCTATTAGTTGCTAGGCAACCTCTCAGGGCTGGAACCGTGTCGGAAGACGCAGAGGCAACTCCTCCTTTCTCTGCCCCCTCACACTGGTCTATGGCCCCTGGCAGAGGCTCTCAGGACACCAATAAAATGTTCATACCGTGCTTCCTGCAGGCTTCCTTTCCATGATGAGAAACAAAGCTCTCCATGCACTGGACTGCAATAAAAAGCGCTCCTCAGGAGCTTTCACTTTTAAGGTGGAAAATACAGCACTCGGCACGCACTATCTTGAAAAATGTGTGAACAAACAGTCCTGTCTTTTCCGTGCTCCAGAGAGGAGCAGCAACTGCAGGCCGTCCAACCCCACACACATCAGAGGCAGTGCTCCTCACACAGCTCTCAGCCCTCTTTCCAGGCAGGTAACACTTGGATCCAGAAAGAGTCTTTTCTGAAGCCTTTTATCTCTCTTAGACTTCCAACAGGAGGTAAACACACACAAGCCCTTGGAGATTCTTCACAAGCAGGATACCACACCAGGGCAAAAAGAGTCAGTACTTTTCTTCCACGACAGACAGAAATAATCAGCAACTGCAGGCCAACCCACCCCTCACACAGGAAGGGCAGCTTTCCTCACACACTCCTTCAGCTATTCTTCTTGGCAGGGTCCTCTTGTTTTCAGAACTAATCTAAAGTCCTGGGGTTTAAGGTCCAATCCTTATACCCAATTTTCTTATTGTTCTCTTTGGTTTAGGGTCTCAGAACTCCATCCAAACCAGTTTTGGCCTCCTTGGTCTAGCTTGACCACAGGATTTGGAGACAGCATCGTGTAAAGGAGACACAGCCTATTCAAGTGCTAGCAAAACTCCTCCCACCACTCTAAATGCAGACCAGGTCTATTCAGCCTAGCGATGAGCCACCCAGGCAAGGCAGGACACACCTTAACCCCCCTTGTGACTTTCTAGAGTGAATGGAGAACCCCAGCTCCTGTCACTCCAAAACCAGACAGTGAATGCACAACCAGTCAGAGACACACAGAGTGGTAAAGCAAGAAAATGCCCACCAGCTAAAAGGGCCATTTTCAAATACACAATTTAAAAACCACCTTTCCTAAAAGGTTCATGTTGGACTTGACCCTATTTGCAGGGTTATCCCAGAATCTTTTGCCTTCCTCCTGTATTTTTTCAGACCTGTTGTTGGTGGTTTTATGACTTTGGGTACTTTACCACTGCTGGTCACTGCTAAAATGCATATGCACTCTTGTCTAAATTGTGTTATGGATTAGTGTTTCCATGATTGGCTATTTGATTTACTTGTCAGACCCTAGTACAGTGCATTATGTGTGCCCAGGGCCTGTAAATCAAATGCTGCTGGTGGGCTTGCAGGACTGATTGTGCCACCCACATAAGCAGCGGGTAAAATGTGACTCAGGCCTGCCATTGCAGAGCCTGTGTGCAGTCTGGGACTGCCATGTCGACTTGGCAAGCACACATACTTGCCAGTCCCTAAACCTTCCCTTTTCTACATATGAGTCACCCCTAAGGTAGGCCCAAGATACCTCTGTGGGAAGGGTGCATTGTATGTGAAAGGTAGGACATGTCCTGATGTGTGTGGCATGTCCTGATAGTGAAATACTGCCAATTTCGTTTTTCACTATTGCAAGGCTACCCGTTCCCAATAGGAAAGAATGGGGAGTGTGTTTATAACATCTTATAAACATAACTGACCCTGGGAAAAAGATAAGAAAATAAAGTTTAGTATGCCTGAGCTCAGAATGTTAAGATGCATCTTTTAGTGAGGGTGATGTTTACATTCTGTGTTTGAAAATACCACTTTTAGAAAGTAGGTATTTTCTTGTCTAACCATCCAGTGTGCCTCTGCTAGGTTTGTGTATTGCATGTCTGGCTTTTGGATGACAGGGGCTGGAGCAGGGCAGTGGCTCCAGAAGTCTGATGAGTCAGGGCTTGGCTGAATAGGCTTGGTCTGCATTTGGAGTGGTGGGAGGAGTAGCATCTTCACCTGAGTAGGGCTGTGCCTGCCTTCTACAAGGAAGTTTCCGCCCGCTGTGGTGTGCCTGAAGCCAGGGCTCACACTGACAAAGGAGGTTGTTGTGCACTTGCAAAGTGCCCCACATACTGGTTTTGGCTGGGTACAGACACTCTCTGCCTTCAGAAAACAAAGGACTTTGGTGTATAAAAAGAGGGGTCCAGACCCCAGACTTTTAGATCACTTCTGGGAATCAAGAGAAACCTTTGCCAAGGAGAAGAGCTGGATAAGCTGAGGAGGAATAATGCCCCTGTGCTGTTTGCTGTCTGGGGTTGGCCTACAGTGGCTACTTGCTGCAAAGGAAAGAAGAAAAGGACTTTGCTGTTTGCTTTGTCATCCTGAGGAAGATCTCCAAGGGCTTAAAACTGAGCTTGCCTCCTGTTCTGAAGTCTCTGGGACACAAAGACTTCACCACCAGCTCCCCTGAATTTCCTTGCTGGGAATTCCAAACGGTAAAGAGGTGCCTGCTGCTGTTTGGGACCTCTGGAGACTGTTTGTCGCTGGGAGCTGGGAAATCGACGCAACACCGAAGAATTGTGTCGCATCCGCACTGGTTTTCCGACGCATCGCCGAAGAAACCGTCGCATCGCCTGCAGCGGCTCGAGAAATCGCTGCCGCCACACTGATCCCGATGCTAGCCTGCTGTGCAGCTGCACGAAGACACGCATTGTACTAGATCGACGCATCGCATCGATGCGCCAAGTCTGTCGCATCGTTGGGGTCCGCAGTAAGAAACAGACGCATCAACTCCCCGCGCAGTAAGGAATCGACGCATCACCTTCCCTGCGGCTATTTTGTTTGCTTTGCGTGATGCATCTAAGGTACTTTTGAGAAACGTGTCGCATTTACAACTTGCATTGAACTGAACTATTTCTACCATTTGAAAGCCTTATTTTGAATACTGTATTGTGGATTTTTGTCGTTTGGTCTTGTTTTGGTTCAGATAAAGATTACTTATTATTCTAAACTGGTGTGGTGTCCATTTGTAGTGTTTTCCCTGTGTTACTGTATGTGTTCACAAATGCTTTACACACTGCCTCTGAGATAAGCCTGCCTTCTCGTGCCAAGCTACCAAGGCGGTGAGCAGGGGTTATTTTAGGAGGGTATCCCCCTTACCTTGACTAGAAGCAAGGGTCCCTATTTGGACAAAGGTACCTACCTCTGCCAACTAGAGACTCCCATTTCGAGCAGTGCATTATTAATTTCTGAGTTCAGAGAGCCTAAACTCCATTTTTCTATCTTGTCCTAATTGTAAGTTGCACATGTGAGACAATACAGTGCAGCCCCTATTAATAATAAAATATGAAATAGACAGTATTTCACTATCAGGAAATGTAAAACACACCAGTACATGTCCTACTTTTCAAATACACTGCACCCTGCCTATCTGGGTATCTTAGGCCTACCTGAAGGGGGCCTTACATGTAAGAAAATGTTGGGCCTGGCAAGTAGGTGCACTTGCCAGGTCAACATGGCAGTTTAAAACTGTGCACACAGACACTACAGTGGTAGGTCTGAGACACATTTAGAGGGCTATTCCTGTGGATGGCACAGCCAGTGCTGCAAACCCACTAGTAGCATTTAATTTACAGGCCCTGGCACACTCAGTGCACTTTACCAGGTACTTACCAGTAAATCAAATATGGCAGTCATGAATTACCAATCATAATCATAATTTACACAGAGAGCATATGCACTTTAGCACTGCTCAGTAGTGGTAAAGTGCCCCAAATCCTATAGCCAACAAAAACAGGTCAGAAAAATAGCTTAAGTTCAGAGACTGGGAGTGGGGCACAGGTGACTAGGCGGCGGGTCAGGGAAGGCAAGCAAACCGGAGCTGGGAATTACTACCACTTATGGGACATCCAAACCCGTTGATCATCACCCTTTGCTATTAAGGGGAAGACCAGAAAAGGGAGTCAGAGGAGACTCTGAAACAAGTAACTAGGGAGCTAAGGTTCAAGAAGGGGTCAGAAAAGGAAGAATTTGAGCTGTGCAAACAGAAAGGTGCCGGTGGCTATGGAGACGTGGGCGGCAACATTTTGTCTATGATAGTGTTCTGTAAAGTCCTTGGACAGTCTCACTAATTTCAAGGTCGAACATAATCGGAAAGCCCTAATAAATTATGGAAGTCACGCTTGGGCAGGGCAGGAAGACAAACTCAGGGCTCATATCAACTATTATCGAGTGGCAGGTACCATAATATGGGAGCAGCTAAGTTAGGTAAGACTATTTTACAGCTCAAGGTACACCGTTCCTATACCAGTCATTCCAGGGGTGCCCCAAACCAGGAGGGGTAGGGGGTGCAGAAAAGGAGGGAGTGGCCTCATTGGGATTGCAATAAAGGGCTCTACATGACGGAGCATTATAAAGTTTGATATGAGCGTTACAGATGCGCCGACGGACATGCGTGTGCACATGGGTGGGGGCAGGGGTCAGTCCAGTGATCCAGCCAGGCATGGGCAGCTACAGTTTTCCACAGGCAGGGAAGGGTGGACAGGGTCAGGAGTTACAGGCTCTTATGCCAGTCACGTTGGTCAGATTGTAATTTGGGTTTTTCTAATATGAACGTAAGGACGACAACTGTTGTTACCAGTGGCGGCTTGCACAGGTAATGCTGTAGGGCGGTGCGGCGGGTGGGGGGTGGGTGGGGGGAAATACGACGGGTGTGTAGAGAGGAAATAAATAAATAAACACAATTACTTTGCACTCGGAGAATTTCGCCGGCTCAGCAATGCTACAAGCGCAAAGTAAGTGCTTTTGTTTATTTATTTATTTCATCTCAACTTTCCCGTCGTATGTCACACTACATTACCCCCCACCCAGCCCCACCCCACTCCACTCACTGCCCTACAGAGTTACCTGTGCGAGCCACCACTGATTGTTACAATGTTTCCCATGGAGATTCAGTCTGGGAGGCAGGCCATAGAGTGCGACACTTCGCGGCTACCAGGTACTGACAGGCAGAGTGGGCAAAGAGATTTGATAAGGGAGGATGGTGAGGTTTTCCTTGAGGCGCGCAAGGAATGAATTAGCTGTGCCCCCCCACAATCTTTTTGGAGGGGTAGAGAATAGGAACGAGGGCAGTTAGGTTGTTTCAGTACCTTTCGTGGCCAGACGGATAGCCAGTCAATAGAATTTATATCTGAGGAACATTTTTCTGTGACACACTCAGCAGGGAATGTAGCATTTATTTTAGGGGAAAGAGCGGGGCAGGGGGCACTTCTGGTGAAGAGCGGCATTAAGTCTGCCTTCTGTTTGTTTCCAGTACACCCTGCCAACTTTCAACTGTGTGAGAATCCAGTTTCAGGACAGATACTAGAGCAGCAAACTGCGGCTAGGAGGATGCTCCTTTTTTGGGGCTCTCTTGGGGTGCGTCAGTATGTTCTTACAATGGAGTTCAACTTGGTGCACGGGTCATGGGCACAAAACGCATTACTTGAATGATGTACTGGTAAAAGGGAAATCCAGTGCCGCGGACTGCCAGCGCAGGCTTGTAAGTTCCAGGAGCTCATGGGTGATCAGGTGGACACTGGCAGCAGAAGGATGCAGTGGGACTTAACACGGTCATGCTTTTTTATTGGTATCGAGCAAAATTCAAGGGATATGGAAAGCTGGTTGCTAGGAGACAGAAGAGTTACAAGCAGAGGCTTCTGGAGGCAATTTTGGGGCAGGCAAAAGGAGCAGGCAGGGAGGTGTAA
Organism: Triturus cristatus; assembly: GCF_964204655.1. Lineage (NCBI taxonomy): Eukaryota > Metazoa > Chordata > Amphibia > Caudata > Salamandridae > Triturus > Triturus cristatus. Next base: position 127,245,476 of record NC_140592.1, on the reverse strand, counting down.
ATCCTGTTGGGAAATGGGGACCCTTGCATGCAGGATAATGAGAGTGGGGTGGGCAGGGGTAGGTTGGGGTATCTCACTTGGTTGTTGTTACTGCACCGTGTTATCAGACTTGATTCAGAGGCGGTGAGTCTTTCTACAACTCTTTAATGGGTTTCCCCTAGCAGTATTGACAGACAGAGTTTTGGACACTGAGATCTGTGCAGGAGCGGCGGTGGGTTTTTGCTTTTGGGCCTTCTTGACAGGGGCAGCGGTGTGCCGAGGTGTGGCCGCAGCATGGCCTTCTAAAAAATGTTTTCATTTGGGGTAGCAGTGGTGTGCTCGGGGGGAACAGTTGGCATAGAGGAGTTTGCTTTAGAATTAACACCAGGTCAGTGTGGTATGGGTGGAGAAAAGGTAATCAGCAAGGCAGCTTTGAGGCGTCGGGGGCGGTTTGGTATAAAACACGGCAGGTTAAGAGCCAGGAAGGTACCGGGTGGGGGCACTGCCATTGTTGATGCTCTGGCTAGTGCACAGTGGGAGAGGTTGCTTGGTTTATCCAAGGAGGTGGACTGGGTCAGGACTGAGATGATTCAAGATCTTTAGTCATTAGGGGAATTGGATGCTTTAGTTGATAGCCTTTTTCTACAGCAGTGTAGACAAGGACAGCTTATGCCCAGGTCAGGTCTGAATTTTTTAGTTACAAAACATAAGGATCCACCTCTAGGGGAAGGAGGGTGGGGAGAGAAGAACCTGGGTTCAGATATCTAGGGTGGTGGAGGGTGTGTATCCCACTGTGGTTGGACACACACTGTGTTTGTTTAAATACCCCTCACACACCGGAATTGCCCTTGGTGTCATGCTTCATCATTGGGGTCTTCCCGCCCTGCTGCGGGACGGGGCGTGCTACGACCTGCGACTACGTGGGGGCACTGATAATGTAGGTTTGATTTGCCATGTGTCACCTTGTGTGACGCAAAGGCAATGCAAGCCCTTTGTAATTTTGGGCCCTGGTGTTTTTCAGGTGTCAACTTCTAAGTGGTCCAATATAGAGTTTGAGGGTAACTGGTCATCTGTCTCAAACTGGAAAATTCACCGTCTCCCTAACATTTGTTTCACCATTCTCATGAAAAGGTGAGTGCCTGAATATGTTTCGGACAGCAGAGCCTCAGTTGGCTTCACCAAACAAAGCATTCTCTCATACATCTATCATTCACCAAAATTGCCTTTAAATAGTCTACCCTTCAGCATCCCTCACACCAGTTTTTGTGCTTTCCTGAAGTACCATGTGCACAATTGCAGGTCTGAACAGCAAAAACATAAAAATATCCTCATCACTTCATTCACATTTGTCATTTGTCTTTTCAAATACAGTTCTCCAGCTGTGAAAGTTTATGTTAATTTTCTTTTTTTTGCATTTGCTCCTATCATGCCGGAGGAATCACTTTCAGCCAAGAGTGTAAATGATGCCAGGCTACAAGGTGGAAAAGGCCCGAGTCTGCTGGGTTCCACTGAATTAAATGCAGAACGCGACTATCTTCATTATGGTCAATTGAAACCCTACAATCAATATCCATAATAAACATTAGTTCTATACCCCATCGATCATGCATTGATCCCCTCAATGAAAAGAGTGAGATGGAGGCCTGCTGATGTGTTTGCCCATGCTTCACCTTCCTCAGTCTTCAATGATAACCCAGGGTCTTCTGTTTGTCGAGTATCAGTGCTTGTCTAGAAAGGTCAGCAGTAATAGAGTCATCCCTCATCAAGTAATTGCTCCAGAAGCAATAACATGTCTGAGGCGCCACTTGAACTTTAAATGGTCGATAGTTTTGTTCCCACAGAAACTGTCAATATCTGGTGGCAGGGTTTCATAACTTCTCAGTGGTTCAATGCTAGACCATAACTTTATATAGTTAGGATTTGACTGAAACTGTGCAGTAGGGAATTTCTTCTAATTGCTGCATGTACTATTCAGGGAATTTGCATTTTAGTTGCTCATTTGTGATATTGACATAAATGTGATGAAAATTCTATTTAATCAGACCTGGCATCTGTATCACAGGCTGCCCTGAATAGCAGAAGTTTGAAAGATTAGAAAATCACTAACACAGCAGGATGTAAATGTAATTTGGGATTTCCAAGAGCAGAACGGCGTCCCATGCACTGCACCGCTGTTGCAAGGGAGCAGAACAATTACTTTTCTGTTTGCTAGATACTTGTTTTAAGTAGCCTTTCAGTCAGGTTTTTACTTTGTGTTCTGATTTTTTCTAGAAATAAAGTGGATTCCAAGTCCAAACACTCGCAAGACCATGGCCTGGATGAACTGCCATGGACCTGGAAAACTTGGGAATTGGTTTGATAGAAAGTTAAACAAAATAAAGTTTATTTTATTCAGATACTTTCATAATACTTCGGTTGATTCATCTCATGTGTCTGACCATAAAAATGTACCCTCTATCCAGTGTCCTCAATGCTACCAACCAGAGAACCCTGCCATAGTGAAGGGCAATGTTAAAACAAAGGGCCTTAATTACAAAAAAAGAACGCAGCGCAGAGCCGCAAGCCATTTTGTTGCGCCGAGCTGCCTCATTTTAAAAGCACAGAGATGCGTTGTATTAACAACAAGCATTTGCAATGCAATCGGTCTCTCCTTTGGGACCTTATATGTATTTAGCTATGCAGCACATTAGCCTGGGTGCGGAAACATCTGCTGTTCTTTAACATGGAGGGAAAGTAAGCATCACACTGCGTGATGCACCAGGTCTGGGATCACATGGAGAGAATTATTGCCTTTCAGCGGTAAATCATAAAAAAACTTATTGGGAAATAACTGCTATAAAACAGTTAGCTATATGGGCAAAAATATTAATGTAAGCAAATTCTTCAATTAGCATATTCTGCCAAATGTTAAAAATATAAACAAAGTCAGGAAATGTGTAAATAAACAAGCATTTGCAATGCAATCGGTCTCACCTTTGAGACCGTATATGTATTTAGGTATGCAGCACATTAGCCTGGGTGCTGAAAAATCTACTGTTCTTTAACATGGAAGGAATGTAAGCACTAAACTGCATGACACACCAGGTATGGGAACACATGGAGAGAAATATTGCCTTTCAGCGGGAAATTGTATAGTCCAAAGCTCTGTTTTTAATATAAAATCAGGGCCTTCGGTGGTCATATCACTGAAAATACAAGATTAAAAAAAATATTATTGTCTACGGGTGCTTGTGGAAGACAATTTCTATCGACTGAAATCTAGAGAATACTAAAGTGATTCTGGTATTTTACTGACCTCTGCTGGTCGTTTTCTATCAAGAAAGTTAAATAGAGGCAGTTGCCAGAAAAATAAAAAAAGGAAGTCCCTCAGCAGAAAGCAATTCTGGTATTTTACTTACCTCTGCTGGTCATTTTCTATCAAGACAGGTAAATAGAGGGCGTTGAAAAGAAAAAAAAGTCCCTAAGCTGAAACAGACAAATCCTAGGGCTGATCTCCAGAGCCCACAAAGAACATATACATATAAGTATATACTAAAGTATATTTACTAAAGTATATACAAGAAGACTCGAATGCTCGACTGAACAATACGATGCATCTGTGTGCTTTCCTGTGAGCTGACACACAATTAGCCTCCATGTAGCAGGGCAGGCACTCTTGCGCTATGTTGCATGGGTGCCTGCGTTGCAGGGATAACTGTTTTTGTGCACACCTTCCTGCACAAAAAAAGTAGCTGATGGCATTTTCCTTATTCAATGCATGCTGCAGAATGCAGCAAACATAGATAGAGGAAAAACGAGGAGAAATGAAAGTATTTCTCCTAATTGCGCCACTCCTACACCTTCCCTGGGGAGACGTAGGATTCTGACACATTCCCACCTTTACAAAACTTTGTAATCCTGGAAATGTGTCATGTTCCATGGATGTTGTGTGGGAACACCCAGAGCAACACCCATAGAATGCCCCTTTCATGCAGAATAATGCATGGAAGTGGACCATATTTACACGGCCATGAAAGTCCTACATGGTGACTTTACATGACCTTGTAAATATGGGCACAGTGCGCCGTCGGTGCGTCACTTTTTTTGACACACGGCGGCGCAATGGCCTTGTGAATGAAGCCCTTAATTTGAGTCTAGATAGTACTGGAAACAAGAAAAATTTAGGAAGATGAACTGGGGGATGACGCTGGTCTTGTCCACTCTGGTCAGCATTCCTCCTCTATCTTGTAGACCCATACTAACTTACAAATATTGCATTTTCTGAAAAATCTATGGGTAAACCTAATATCAGGCGAACCTCTAGTGTTCACCAAGCGTTTAAAATGCACACGTGAACCCAGATTAATGTTTGTGTGGGCATGTTTGGGATGCGTTGCTGTACTCTGTTGTGCACCCTTTCATTCGCATAAAACATTTTGAAACACAAGTTTGACTCGAGTGCTGGACTTGAATAATGTTTGTGTCCTTAAGCATCAGCTATCCTGTAACCTAGGCAAAGTGAGCCTATCCATGTACAGCCTGAGCAACCAAAGAACATTGAGGAAACCTCATTCTACTAAACTAGTGTGACCAGCGTTGCTTGAAATCCTGACACCAAAGGGAGTCAGTTGCAAACAAGGAAAGGAAAATATTGCATGGTATTCTTCCATGTCACATATGTTATTGCTGTGAATGTACTTATTAAATAAAGATTATCATTGGATGGTTGTGTTCCCATTGACATTTGTACAGGAGGTTGTGTCCCAAATGCAAATCTCATGCAAGGCACAGCTCGAGTGTCTTCTGACATGGCACAATGCTTCACGTTGCACTATAACAACGTCAATTATGTGTGTCAATTATGTCAGCACTGCTGCTGACGTAATTGACACACAGTTCTTGTTAAATACTTATTAGGTGCAATTAATGATAAACAATATCCTTTTTGATTTATTTCATTTTTTTAAATGTAATAATGCACTTATTTTTAACAATAAAATACAGTTTTGTAAGTTATTTTAAAAATATATAAAGTATTTATATTCGTTAATAAGATAACGTTTAACATGGTGAACCTCACAAATAAATAGAAATAAAAATGTTAGCGCTGGGAGCAGTTTTGGTACTAAATTGGTGTTTAAAATTTATATTTTTAAGTTAGATTTTAATACATTTACATTATTTTATTATTTAATACCTGTTTAAAATGAGGAGTTAAGGTGTTGTATATTCTTTTTTATTATTTCCACGTTAGTATTAATTATTTTGCACTATCTTACGTTTATATTATACTCTAAAATATGTTTTCCTTTTTTTATTACAAACTTATTAGCTTTTCCCTCTACTTTCACATGGGAAGCTCTGCACCTCTGTGATCAAGATCTCGACCATCAGGTGAAAAGTAATCGGTGGTAACTTCATACTCATGCATTCTCTTAAAGGAGGCTCCAGCACCTCATTTGAGTAGATGGAGACATGCAAGGGCACACATAGGTTTAGTCTTTTAATGAATAGCAAAAGAGTTGAAAGTTACACCAAGGTACAGGGGTAGAGCTTCACATAAAGAAACCTGCCTGAGCCTGTGTAGATGTAGCTATGTGTATCGGTCCCATAGTTGCTTACGCACTGACTCAGAACTGGTGGATAGGTACTCCATCACAAACATGGCAGATAACCCAGCTTCCTTATTAAAAGTGTATTATATCATATGGCTCTTGTAATAAGACAAACAGCCATGGCCAGGTCGTACGGGTGGAGGTGCCATGACCCCTACCATTTTTCCTGTCAAGGAGAGTGTCTGTAAGACTGAACAAAGCTCAGCCTGACAGACACTCTTCTTGTTCAGTTCAGGCAGCCAGGAGCTAGACATGTGCTAACTGCGCAGGTGCCTGGCTGCATGTGCTGAATTTTGCCAGTCTGAGGATTTCACCGCCCTGAGGGCATGACGTTCTCAGTCTGGCAAAATTGCCCTAATCCTCATGACATTGGGGAGCATCACTAATAGCCTCGGACCTGGGTGCTTTAGTTTTAAACACTGTAGTGCCCAGTCCTGAGTGTCGATCAGTGACACCTCGTCACAGAGTGGAGTGGTGTCTGCAGCCTTCCTGAGCCCATCCCACTATGTGATGAGTGAGGTACTGCTGCCTGGGGAAGGCAGCAGTTCCAACCCTTCTGGGACCTCCGAGGCTTCCCTCCCGGAGAGCTGCAGAGAAGGTACGTTTGAGTTTTTTTGGTGTTTGGTGCGTGTATACATGATGAATGTATGTGTATTTGTAATGGAGTGTTTTTACTGGCTGTTTGTGTGCGCATGTGGGTATGCACAGGTTCGTATGTGTGGTTTGTGGCCCCACCTGCTAAAATTGCTAGCCGCCACTGAAGACAAACGGGGAATATGTGTCACATTTGTGATGGAGTACCCACCTACCAAACTCTAAATCATGCCTTTAGTCTAAGATTCTTCCACTAAAAATGAATATTGCGGCATGGCTGGACAAAAGTAAATTCTTCACGTTTCTGTAAAAATATTTCCCATTTGCTTCTTTTTAATGCTTTTGTTCCCTTACATTGAAATGTGCAGGACATGCCTTTTTCGAGAACGATGCACATTAGGCAATGTATATTTGTATGCCTGTAGCTACTAAAAGTAAAAATGCAACCATATTTTGCTCTGTTGCATAGTTTACAATACAATTATTAGGAACTTGAAAGGAAATGTGTAATAAGCTAAGCTGCAAAATTAATTATTGATTTTCAAAAATTGTTTTCTTAAAAACTTTCCCCCAGTGTGGAACAATTAATTAAATGAGAACCTCGCGATTTAAAATACAGTTTTAATTTTATTGGAACGATGGGAGTATGGCTGTGGCTATAAAGATGAACAAATGAGAAAACGCCATTTGATATACAGCCAAATGTTTTTAGAGTCCCATAATAGGATCCATGTTAATATTAGACACGTAGCCCAGGCAGCACATTTCATAGTTGATTGTTACAACTGCATATCTGCATTATCGTCCATATAAATGTAGTTGTCGAAATTGACATAATTCAAACCTGTCTTAATAATGCAATATTTAGTGAATTAATTGACATGTACCTAATTCAAATGTAATGGAATTGTAATATTTGTTATATGGTTGTTTCATGCATTGCTTCCAATAACACAGAATTTGATAGATGTATTGATTGATACACACCTAGGTGTATGGGTGAATAGACTAGTTCCCCCCTCGGGATTCTAAGGCACCCCCTTTTATGTGGAATATTCTCAGGCGGGCACTTGAGGGCGACGATTTTCTTCACTTCCACATCTTTAAAGGTGATACTCAGTCTTCCAGTAAGCCTTCTTTAATTTGAGCCTGTTCACTAGCAGACCAAACAGAAAATGAACGAAGATAGTTTGCTCTTAAATTAAAATACCTATGATGATGATAAAGCAGAGGTTATCCATAAACTAACGGTATCTACATTAGATTACCCAAATTGGTTATCAAAAAAGTAGAACATGTCACCGCCAAAAACTAAGCTACATCCCTCCTCTACTGTCATGCAAGTTCACCTCCCTAGAGGGTGCCAGAAACTTCCACATTGCTCCCCAGACTCTCATGGCTGGAACATCTTGAAAGATGCGAGAGAGTGCTCATCCATCAGGGTCCACTTACTATTACTCAGTGGTTTAAAGTTGTAGCAGATAGCTATGGGCCTAATGTACTATTTACTGCTTGCAAAATACTGGCTACATTCAGGGCCTTAACATCCATTGGTGCAGCAGGTGCAGTGGTACCAGGGCCGACAGGCCAGAAGGCCCTGTGAACCCTGCTTATTGCTGTATTTTATAATCAAAACACCAGCCGGCCGGGGGCCCAATTCCTTCCTTGCAATAGGGCCTATGGCACATTGGTAACTTTACTGGTTGCAACTACTGACTAGTATTTTTGTGACCCGTAAATAATTTTATGAACCGGCCAGTTGTGCAAATAGGTTAGTTCTGAAAATTTTGATTCGAAGTGGGTCGCGATTCAACCTACCTCATTATTATTCATGCAACAGGTCACACATTATGACTCCCTCTCTTTGAAGGCCTTCACAGGGATGGTGGCAAGCTGTAGTCAGATCACCATGTCTGTGATTACATTTGTTTTTAAATGCAGCCCATTTTTCTGAAAGGAAATCGAACTATATTTAAAGAAAACCTTTACTTGATTTTGTTTGTTTGAGCATTAGCAGTGGTCCCACAGCTCACTGCCTAATCCCCTGAAAAAGGTTTTTTAAATTCATAAACTGTAAGGGATCCTACATGGACTCCTTCCCTTTTGCACTCAGTCAAATACCCCAACCTAGGGTGCCGATTCCGATCCTGGAAAAATTTTCCCCGTACGACTCGTATCCTGTCTTTTTACCGTACGAATCGTACAAGTGCTGTACAAACTGCCAAGTACGATTCGCATGGGAAAAACTCCATACGAATCGCATTGGGAATAATTCCCCACACGTCCTCGGGTCGGAAAATGTGTCCGACACGTCTCCGGACGATTTACTGTACAAATGTGAAAAGTGAAGTCCGACCGCGAAAGTACGATCCATCCCGTGCGTCCGATGTTACAACCGTATGCAAAAAACACCATCCGCACCGAACTCCCATAGCAACCATGGAGACATGTGCCCACATACACGCCCAACACCCCCCCAGCCCCCGTATGTACGTGCCGAACCACCCCCCCAGCCCCCGTATGTACGCGCCGAACCCCCACCCGTGCATGTACACCCCCGTACGTACGGACCGTACACCCACCTGTGTATGTACACCAGTGTATGTACGGACCGTACCCCCACCCGCGTATGTATGGAGCGTACCCCCACCCCAACAGTGTATGTACGGACCGTACCCCCACCCGTGTATGTACACCAGTGTATGTACGGACTGTACCCCCACCCGCGTATGTATGGAGCGTACCCCCACCCCAACAGTGTATGTACGGACCGTACCCTCACCCGCGTATGTATGGAGCATACCCCCACCCCAACAGTGTATGTACGGACCGTACCCACACCCGCGTATGTATGGAGCGTACCCCCACCCCAACAGTGGACGTACGGACCGTACCCACACCCGCGTATGTATGGAGCGTACCCCCACCCCAACAGTGTATGTACGGACCGTACCCACACCCGCGTATGTATGGAGCGTACCCCCATCCCAACAGTGGATGTACGGACCGTACCCCCACCCGTGTATGTACACCAGTGTATGTACGGACCGTACCCCCACCCGCGTATGTATGGAGCGTACTCCCACCCCAACAGTGTATGTACGGACCGTACCCCCACCCGTGTATGTACACCAGTGTATGTACGGACCGTACCCCCACCCGCGTATGTATGGAGCGTACCCCCACCCCAACAGTGTATGTACGGACCGTACCCTCACCCGTGTATGTACACCAGTGTATGTACGGACCGTACCCTCACCCGCGTATGTATGAGCGTACCCCCACCACAACAGTGGATGTACGGACCGTACCCCCACCCGTGTATGTACACCAGTGTATGTACGGACCGTAACCCCACACGCGTATGTATGGAGCGTACCCCCACCCCAACAGTGTATGTACGGACCGTACCCTCACCCGCGTATGTATGGAGCGTACCCCCACCCCAACAGTGTATGTACGGACCGTACCCTCACCCGCGTATGTATGGAGCGTACCCCCACCCCAACAGTGTATGTACGGACCGTACCCACACCCGCGTATGTATGGAGCATACCCCCACTCGCGTATGTATGGAGCGTACCCCCACCCCAACAGTGTATGTACGGACCGTACCCACACCCGCGTATGTATGGACCGTACCCCCACTCGCGTATGTATGGAGCGTACCCCCACCCCAACAGTGTATGTACGGACCATACCCACACCCGCGTATGTATGGAGCGTACCCCCACCCCAACAGTGTATGTACAGACCGTACCCACACCCGCGTATGTATGGAGCGTACCCTCGGACCATACCCACACCCGCGTATGTATGGAGCGTACCCCCACCCCAACAGTGTATGTACGGACCGTACCCACACCCGCGTATGTATGGAGCGTACCCTCACCCCAACAGTGGATGTACGGACCGTACCCCCACCCGTGTATGTACACCAGTGTATGTACGGACCGTACCCCCACCCGCGTATGTATGGAGCGTACCCCCACCCCAACAGTGTATGTACAGACAGTACCCCCACCCACGTATGTATGGAGTGAACCCCCACCCCAACAGTGTATGTACGGACCGTACCCCCACCTGTGTATGTACACCAGTGTATGTACGGACTGTACCCCCACCCGCGTATGTATGGAGCGTACCCCCACCCCAACAGTGTATGTACGGACCGTAACCCCACACGCGTATGTATGGAGCGTACCCCCACCCCAACAGTGGATGTACGGACCGTACCCTCACCCGCGTATGTATGGAGCGTACCCCCACCCCAACAGTGTATGTACGGACTGTACCCTCACCCGCGTATGTATGGAGCGTACTCCCACTCCAACAGTGTATGTACGGACCGTACCCACACCCGCGTATGTATGGAGCGTACCCCCACTCGCGTATGTATGGAGCGTACCCCCACCCCAACAGTGTATGTACGGACCATACCCACACCCGCGTATGTATGGACCGTACCCCCACTCGCGTATGTATGGAGCGTACCCCCACCCCAACAGTGTATGTACGGACCATACCCACACCCGCGTATGTATGGAGCGTACCCCCACCCCAACAGTGTATGTACGGACCGTACCCACACCTGCGTATGTATGGAGCGTACCCTCGGACCATACCCACACCCGCGTATGTATGGAGCGTACCCCCACCCCAACAGTGTATGTACGGACCGTACCCACACCCGCGTATGTATGGAGCATACCCTCACCCCAACAGTGGATGTACGGACCGTACCCCCACCCGTGTATGTACACCAGTGTATGTACGGACCGTACCCCCACCCGCGTATGTATGGAGCGTACCCCCACCCCAACAGTGTATGTACAGACCGTACCCCCACCCACGTATGTATGGAGCGTACCCCCACCCCAACAGTGTATGTACGGACCGTACCCTCACCTGTGTATGTACACCAGTGTATGTACGGACTGTACCCCCACCCGCGTATGTATGGAGCGTACCCCCACCCCAACAGTGTATGTACGGACAGTACCCTCACCCGTGTATGTATGGAGCGTACCCCCACCCCAACAGTGGATGTACGGACCGTACCCCCCCGTGTATGTACACCAGTGTATGTACGGACCATACCCCCACACGCGTATGTATGGAGCGTACCCCCACCCCAACAGTGTATGTACCGACCGTACCCTCACCTGCGTATGTATGGAGCGTACCCCCACCCCAACAGTGGATGTACGGACCGTACCCCCACCCGTGTATGTATGGAGCGAACACACACCCCACCAGTCTAAGTACTGAGCGCACCCCAGGCCCCAACACCAGCACCCTCACCCAACATCGCGCATGTACGAGTCGTACCAAGCCAGAGACAAGGACAGTACTGTACAACAAAATGGCCGATGTACGCACCGTACAGACGCTAAAAACACACGTACACAACCAGGACAAAGCAAAACAACACTAGAAGACTCCATTCGAATCGCACAAAGCCACAAAACATGTCCAACAAGCACAAATACAACCTATTCACTGACCTGCAACTGCCAAACTCCCAAACAGAGGCCCAAAACACAACCACTCCTTATAACACCCCCACCCAAAGTTCAAACACAGTCACACCCACCAATGGACCAATAAAAAGGCCCAACACACACAAACCATGATCCTTTGCAACAGACCCACTGCTGCCAGACCACACAGAGAAACAACTGCACCATACTACAACCTCCACTACACCTTACACCTGCACACCTTCACACAACCACCTTCACAAACACCCCCTCATCACATTCACACACACACCTGCACAACCACACCCACACACCCACAACCATCCACACCCTCACCCCCCACAACCATCCACACCCACACCTCTCACCATGCCCACTAACAAGAATCCAAAGTTCACTAGCCGAGAGTTGGAGGTCCTTGTCGACGAAATCATCAGAGTCGAGCCACACCTCTTTGGAACATTGGTCAGACAGACCAGCATTTCCGCAAAAACAGCCATGTGGCAGACGATTGTCGATGCTGTGAATGCTGTTGCGTCCACCAGAAGGACCAGGCATGAATGCCAAGCCAGGTGGTACGATCTGCGGAGGACGGTCCGCCGCAAAATGACCGACGACCACAACCAGGCCAACATCACTGGAGGAGGGCCGCCCCGCAGACCGGTACACTACCATCCTTGGGAGGAGAAGGTGATGGACATGCTGCCGCTGGTGGGAGTGGAGGGAGTAGAAGGACTCCGAGAGCCTGGTGAGTACACAAACAACTCACCTCACTTGGGGGGAACGTCATCCACAACCAAACTCACAATCATGCACGCAACCACCCCAAAGCTATCGCATGACTCAACCACGCTCCATAAACACGCACATGCCACTAGCGCCACCATGCCCCATGCCCCCAGCTAGACAATGCCAAGTCACAGAAAACACCAACACAAGACACGGTAACCCGGATGGCGGGAGTGTGGGCCTCAAAAATCACATAGTGCAACTCAGAAGCAGACAACAATGCCCTCAGCCCATATGGCCTAGGTCACAGCCAGACAAACAGTGTGTCCCCACACAGGAAAGACTTGCCTGTAAATGGCGGACGCCTTGCATGAAGACATGAGGGTGAATGCACTTTTTGCACGTGACAGCAGCTAATGAACAGCCAACACTGTGAAAGAGTGGCAGCACACACCCCCACAGCAGCAGCGCACACACAGACACTACACCCAATGGGTGCCTGGAGATCAGAAACAAACTCACATGAACAAGCCAAGGGCCATTCAAAGATCTGCAAACAGTGTGTGCCTAGGAAGCTGGGCTGAGGTGACAGAGGGTGACACACAGAGGGAGGGAGAGGGGGAGAGAGAGGGAGGGAGACACAGGGAGATGGACAGAGGGAGAAGGCTGACACAGGGAGGGAGGGAGAGGGGACAGAGAGGGAGTGAGAAAGGGATACACAGGGAGACCAATTCAGCCTTGGGTGGTGTGGGAATGTCTGCTCGTCAGCAGGTGGACTGCGTGCATGTAGACAAGGGTGGCCAGTGCCTGAATCCCCCTCTCTTCTCCATGGCAAAACACTGGGCCATGTGTCAACCTGTGCACAAGCACAACGCCAGCTACCTGCATTATATAAGTGTGCGGAACAACTCCATTTGCCCACGTACAGTGCAACACGTAAGGCGCCAATGCATGGCTCGCCACACCTGCACACTCCACTGCTGACTGCAGTCACAATTGACGCAGCAAGTAAGACTGTGTCACACATAGGTAAAGTCTCAAAAGCTGTGGCCAAGGGACATACCCATGCACAAGTGCACTGTGAGTGGAATGCAAGACATATCCAAATACCCAGAGGAAATGTGCCAACTTTGAAACTAATGAAACATGGATGTTGCATGGAACAAAAATAACATTGTCTCTCTCACACACAGGTCAACATCGTGGATCGCCCCCCAACACTGGGGGGGAAGACTCACAGGACCTGTCTCTGCGGGATGACGATCCCACCGGCAGCAACGACTCTCACCACTCTGTGGACGACCCCGACCAACCTGGCCCCTCTGGTGTCCAACCACCTGCAGCACCTGCGTCAGGTACAACTGGGCCAACCACCACCCTCACTCCTGCCACATCCCAGGAGACACCCAGGATCCCTGCCCCACCACCACAACGCAGCCAGGCTGACCAGGAGGGACACGGTGTACCGGGCACCCAGGAGGAGGCAGGCGACAACGCAAATGCCACCCCTCAGGGGTCCCGGAGACCCGATGTGCCCACAAGGGCAGGCCAGGTGCAAGTGGGCAGGGGTGGTGGGAGTGGAGGACGGCGGAGGCGCGAGCCTGACCAGTTGGCTGCGGAACCGGTATATTCCCATGTAAGAAACATCCTGGACACATACCGGCAGGACACCACAGGCATGAGCCAGGTTGTGTCCACCCTCAACGAGATGAAGGGGACCCTCGAGGAGATCAAGACCCAGCAGGCCCAGCAACATGCGGAGCAACATGCCTGTCAACAGCGACACCAAGGACGGATGGAGGACAGACAGACTGAGCTCGTGACGGTGCTCACGGGAATTAACCGTTCACTCCGTCGGATAGCCGACAACGTGGGCAACCCTCCCTGTGCCACCAGGCGAAGAACATCACCACCCACAGGGAGGGATCAGGAGGAGGAGGATACATCCGACGGAGTATCCCAAGCATCGTCACGGCCTGCTTCTGAGGGTTCCCGCAGGAGGGCGGGTCGTCCACGGAAAAGACTGTGAGGGTCGGCGCAACAGCACAATCTCCCAGGACACCTGGCCTGGCACCTGGCCCACTGGCCCAACAGCAGCACATCAGCAAATGACATTCTCTGCCACATGGACCTGCTGGTCACTGTCTGACCAATGTTGACAAAGACTGTGGCATGGACTCTGATGATTTCCAATGGCAAGGATACCAACTCCCCCAGTGAACTTTGGATTCCACACACCCGGAAAGCCCCTCTTGTCATACACCCCCCCAACACGTACCCCAACACAAATAAAAAATTACACGATCGAGAGATGATGCCTACATTTTGCATTATTACATTACATGTGTCTTGTAAAGTCTAACCATGCCTGAGTTCTCATATGACTTCAACCATCCATGCCCTGGGGCCTGAGTCTGGCACAGGACACACATGGGTCACAATATATTAGGCTAGACAGACATGGAGCACCATACACACCCGTGATGGGCCCAACCAGCTGAGGGGGTGGCCGCACAACCGTGCCGACACTGACAGACATATTGAGTACAGCTACAGTCATGCGCAGAGGTCAGGGATCATGTGGAGTGTCCTGGGGGGCACCCAGGTATGTGTAGACAGGTGGCAGAACCATGTCCTGCAAGCTTGAGTCAGGTGGATGCAGAGAATGGTGGCCTGGCCAACGTTGGATGCATGGGGATGGCACATGTCACAATACCCACACAGTCATGGACATCATGCACAATACAGAGTCTAATCCCAGACAAACAGCTTGCATCTTGCTACTCTACACATAGACACATAGCCACTATCACTGAGAACCATGCCAGACATGCCGTATGCACCGTGGCAACACACCAGCATTGACTGAGAAGAGGCACCTTGGAGGCATAGGGACAACTTTATTAGTCATGTATTCCGGAATGCAGAGGCAACTTGGAGTACACATACACAGGTCATGTGGAGTAATATGTGGGTCCAACACTGGCACCACCCTTCTGCACCACAAATGCTTGATATCCATGGAACTGGCACACAAGTGTCGGGTAACAGCTAAACACCCTCTGCTGCTCATGGAGAGGCTGCCATACACCATTGATCCTCTGATGTGGAAGTCCCACACCATGTCAAGCCAATGCAAAGCGTATGTGTCCGAGGGCAGTGTTACACACATTGATGCCCTCATCACAATCCACTATCCCATTACAGATGACTGTCAACAAGTCTGACCATCTATTCAGGTGAATCCAGCTACATGTCATGTGGCCCATGTTGATGCGACATGTCTGCAGAGGAACCAAACATCGACAGGGGCAGTGTGCACACATCGTAAACAACTGCCACACCCAATACACCCCTGATGCATCCCTTACCCCAAGGAGACTTCCAAACTTGTCTGTGCGTGTAACGCTGAGTCAGCACACGATGACGTGTCCATGAGGAATAGCAGTGCCACAACAATGCAACCAGCAGACGGCATGCGCAAGTACCTGGGGATGAGAGACACACAAGAAGTCAGCCACAAAAAGCTCATCCACTTGCATGTGCATGTACTCGACACATATAAGGATGACAACATGCTAGGTCACAATTATGACTGTGGAAATACACTCATTACTGGCACCATCACTCGAGTGACACATCCACACACACCTCTGACTCACGTGGCATACATGCAGATGGACACACACATTGCAACACATGCCACACAAGGACCAATGCGTGCACACTCAGACACTGGTACTCACCACTAAGCAAAGAAGTCACGTATCAGCCGACCCCGGATGTCCTCTTGCGGCTCCACATCCTCCACATCACTAGCCCCATTGCCAAGCCCTTCGTCCTCCACGGGTGGATGGTCCTGATCATCTTGATCCAGGATGAGTGGCACAGCTTTCTCAACTGGCATGTTGTGCAGCATGCAGCAGACCATGAAGATTTTGCAGACCTTCACCGGGGCATATGGGAGGGCGCCGCCGGTCTTGTGTAGGCACCTGAATCGGCTCTTCAGGAGGCCAAATGTCCTCTCTATCACTCGCCTTGTCCGGCCATGGGCGGTGTTGTAGCAGAGCTGGGCGGGCGTGCTGGGGTTGCGGAGAGGTGTGATCAGCCATGGCATGTTGGGATAGCCAGCGTCCCCTACATGGAAACCACATGGACATAAGTTGGACAGGAGAAGCAGTCGGGCAGGAAGTCTACGCAAAATACAGGACAGACAGAGTGTACCCACCAACAACACATGCTCGTTCGTTGCGCAGCTGCGTCATCATTTCAGGCACCCTGCTACGCCTCATGATGTAGGCATCATGTGCTGATCCTGGAAAACGAGCACAGACATGTGAAATCACCATGTTGGACAGAAACACCACAAGGGCATTGATGGAGTGGTAGTGCTTGCGATTCCTGTACGCTACCTCCTGTGCCTGTGGTGGTACCAAAGCCACATGTGTCCCATCTATGGACCCAATGACATGGGGCATCCCTCCCAGGGCATAGAATCCACGCTTGACACCTGTCAACTGTTCAGGAGTTGGGAAATGGATGAACTCATCCAGGTGAAGCAACATGGCCTCTAAAAAATCATGCAGCACACGGCTGAACATGGTCTGGGACATGCCACCAACATGAGCTATGGTATATTGAAAGGTACCCGTGGCAAAAAAATGTAGGGCTGCCATTACCTTCAGCTTGGGTGTCAGTGCCGTAGGATACCTGTGCAGCGGTTGCAGGTGTGGTGCCAGCCTTATCGTCAACTCCTCAATCAACGGTTGGGGGAAGCGTTAGCAGCGTATACAGTCATTCTCCCGCATGTCAGCCAAGTCCGGAATTGGTCGGGGAAGAGGCGGCGCTCTGCAGTAATTTGGAAGTGACAAGGAAGAGTGAGTGCACTACAACAACAATTTATATGTACTGAGCACATGTTAATCTGTCAATACACATATGCTACATACGGAGTCAGGTATGTGCTACATGCCCTGGACACGTATGGCTGCCAGGTGACACTCCTACCAAGACCCAGCTACACACGGGGATTGTGAACCTCCACATCCCATGGCATGGGACTAGCTGTGTCCTAGTGTAAGTGAACAGACAGACGCAATACAGGAGTGACATACATCAACATATCAGCAGATGTAGGATGTTGATTGCAGAGACAGGTAGCGGAACACTAGAGCCACAGGTCACATGACACAACACTAGGACAGCCCACGCACCTTGCCATGAAGGTGTACATGTCATGACTGATCACACATACATTGAGAGTATGCAGACAGGTCCTTGTTACGCTTCTCCATGTCCCATGCATACATACACACCTTACATCCGATACCACATGTGGCCTGGTGTGCGTAACAGTGTGCCATGGCCATCTACACACAGACACATGTTGGTTGCAGCAACTGCAGATGCATTTGAGGGAACACCAACATCAAGCTAATGGGAACACACCACACATACATGACATAGTCACATCGTGCAACGTGGGTAGTCACATGTCAGGTGTGGTAACCCCTGTAGCGGGCATCAGGGGACACTTGCGTGTGTTTTGACTGTGCCATGCCAGTGACGCTCATCTCAAATGTTCTGTACGACATGCACACATGTCAAAGGAGTGAAGGGCATGTCTGGCACATAGTGCACCATCACACATAACATCTGTACACATCTCATCATACATCTATTGCCTTCACAACTCAGGAGTAATGTGCCACATCACAGCCCTTCACACCTGTGCCCCACACATGTAGTACTGCACAGACAATGCCTTGATGTCCATCCATGGACAAGTATGTCAGCTCTATTCCTTTCTGTGTGCTGCCTGTCACCACTGTTATGTGTGAAAGGCACCGTACATTCGCTCTGAGGGCGTGTGTACGTTCCCTATCACTATGGGAGTGCTGCCGTAGGCCTACCCATAGTGATAGTGAGCGTACACGCGTGTGTACGGTCTGTATCACTATGGGTACGCATACGCGAGCACACCCATAGTGATAGTGAGCGTACACGCATGTGTACGGTCCGTATCACTTTGGGTACTCATACGCGAGCACACCCATAGTGATAGTGAGCGTACAGGCGTGTGTACGGTCCGTATCACTATGGGTACGCATACGCGAGCACACCCATAGTGATAGTGAGCGTACAGGCGTGTGTACGGTCCGTATCACTATGGGTACGCATACGCGAGCACACCCATAGTGATAGTGAGCGTACAGGCGTGTGTACGGTCCGTATCACTATGGGTACGCATACACGAGCACACCCATAGTGATAGTGAGCATACACGCGTGTGTACGGTCCGTATCACTATGGGTACGCATACGCGAGCACACCCATAGTGATAGTGAGCGTACAGGTGTGTGTACGGTCCGTATCACTATGGGTACACATACGCGAGCACACCCATAGTGATAGTGAGCGTACAGGCGTGTGTACGGTCCGTATCACTATGGGTACGTATACGTGAGCACACCCATAGTGATAGTGAGCGTACACGCGTGTGTACGGTCCGTATCACTATGGGTACGCATACGCGAGCACACCCATAGTGATAGTGAGCGTACAGGCGTGTGTACGGTCCGTATCACTATGGGTACACATACGCGAGCACACCCATAGTGATAGTGAGCGTACACGCGTGTGTACGGTCCGTATCACTATGGGTTTGCTCGCGTATGCGTACCCATAGTGATACGGACCGTACACACGCCTGTATGGCCCATAGCTATGCATTTGGGGTGCCCTAGGGCCCCGGAACGCACCGTACCTGTGTGTGAATCTCCAAATTACATAGGGGACACATGAGGGACAAGTATGAAGCCAGAGATGCATGCTGGTTGTCATGGAGACCGAGTTTAAACTTTGAATTTGCTGAATGAGGTGGCCTGCAAAAGTCGGTTTGAATTAATCTACTTTGTTGCAAAGTTGTTGTTGAAATTACATCATGCTGAATTCTAAAAAAATCTAACCCCCTCACAGGGGTAGGTTTAAATGGATTGGAGGAAACATAGGATGCAAATGTGAGTGACCAATCACTCTGTACTCCTGTGCATGAAACAGGCCAGCAAGGCAGATATAAGGCAGCCAGGTCCCATGAGAGAGCACTTGCCTGCACATCTTTTGATTCTACAACACTGCTGCTGCTCATGATTCCCTGGCACCATGTCAAGGTCTGTGGAGAGGGCCCAGCCTTTCACCTTGGAGGAGAATCTGGCATTGCTGGATGTGATCCTCCCACAGTACCCCATGCTGTATGGGCGACCAGGGTTTCAGGTGAGTGCAGAGTCCACTAGCACAGACTGTGTCCCTTTTTTGTGACTGGGACTTCTGGCATTGTGTCCAGCTGTGACACACATGCATTGTACTGTAGAGTGGGTCCCGGGGGGGGGGAATGCCTGATGTCTCCCAGCCAGAGCATGCTGTGGTGCATGTCTGCCGTCCTCACTTGCATTGTGTTTACTGTGACAATCACTGCATGGTGCATGCCACATTCTGCCTGTCTAATCCTCCTGGGAATGTTGATTCTACAGTCCTCATGTGATTCTGTAGTCACCCCAGTGTGACAGGTGACTGTACCCACAGATGTGTGTTTGTTCAGTGTACCTGTGCTGAGAGTGTCCACATGATGTGTTCGTACCCTGGACATCGGTGTGTGTGTAAGTCCCCTGTCATGTGGGTGGGTGCATATGTGGAGTGTAGCACCCCAGCTGCATGAGGGATGGATATACCCTGCCCATCTGATGCGAGCAGGGAGCAGTGCTGTGTGTCTGACGTGCAGAGCCAGCCCCACACCTGTGAGCTCCCCCAGTCTAGTGGCACATGTGCAGAGTGAGGTTTGTAGCTGCATTTGGCAATGGCAGGTGAATGTCCTGTGCCTGTGTGTGTCTGTGTACTCTGCTGAGGTAGCGTCAGTGGTCTGTGGCATGTGACTGCTTTGAGGTGCTGCACATAATCCTGGTGTACCTTCTGATGCACAGTGTGAGTCTGGATTATTTATTGTGTCGTACTCCTCATGCCACCTGTGTACTTTCAATGGCACGTGGTGCATTTGCCCTTACACAGAGAAAAAAGTCCCTATGACAAAGGTGCAATGCTTTGGCTGCATACTATGCCTTGTTGAAAAATAGTTCTAATGTGTGTCTCTGTGACATGTGGCAGGTGTATTGATGTTGTCTCACTTTTTCAACCCCACAGGTAGGCACCTCTGCCAAGGAGCAGATCTGGAGGGACGCCGTCAGTGCCGTGAGGAGGACGGAGGGTCGCAAGCGGCGCCTGGCCCAGGTGAGAAAACGCTGGCAGGATATCCGGTGCTGGACGCGGAGGATCGCACGGGTCCTGCTGGGGGACTCACCTGTGGGCCCTAAGAACCATAGGCGTCGCTGTCTGACCCACATCCACAAGCGTGTGCTGGCGGTGGTCTTTCCAGACATGGACAGGTGCTTACGGGAGAAGCAGCAGCAGGAAGGGGGTAGGTACATGTGTGTTTGTTGTGTGTCACCAGCATTTGTAAGTGCGCAGTTGCATGGATACACTGCCAGTGTTTAGATGTGCGGGTCAGGTCCTGTCACCCACAGTATAGCGGTGCTGTCCTTCCTCCCTTCCCCTCCTTGCCATGTGTTCCCTGGTCTGTGTGTAGTCACTCTTTCACAAGGTTATCTGGGCTGGCAGTTTATCCACGTGACCAATGCTTGCAGCATCATGTGTGGGGGTGGTGTGTAACAGGTTTTGAGACCTTGCCTGTGCCCTGTCCAGTTCAGTACTTGTGGGGTCCATGTCAATTAGCACTGATGCTGAGTCCAGACATAGGAGTATGTCTCTGAAGTGTAATGCCTTACAGCAAGCATGTCCTATGTTGTGGCCTGTGACATTATGTGCATGAGCGATACGCAGAGTGCAGGGATGGTGGCCTGTGTTGCAGTCATTACCATTCAGGACCATGGAATATTGTGGCCACTACTGTCCCCTGGGGCATATTTTGCTAGGTATCATGTGTGTCATCACAATATGTGGACACTCTCAGTGTCTACAGCATAGGATGTGCTGTGTGCCATTGTCCCCTGGCACCATGTATATTTACGTAACGTGTTCTACAAGTGTCCACTGTACAGCCTGACCTAATTTTCCTCGTTCCAACTCACGGTGGCCAGTGCCTGTGTGTCTTGTTACAATTATCTGATGATGGCCATTTGTAAATGAGATCATTGTACAGGCGCACATGGGGTATTTTGGGTCCAATATGGGTTTCTGGCAGCCCATGTGTATTTCTCCCAGACTAAGAGATGCAAGTGCTTCCTGTGTCTCATCAAATTGTCTCATGTAGGGGGTGGTTGGTGCGGGCAAGGCCTACATGTCGACACCTGAAATCTCATTGCTCGGTCTGGCCAGTGTGTGATGTTTGTCTGGACATACACTCAAGGTGCAGTGTCCCATTCATGTTGGGCATGTCTTTAAGTATTACCTTTGCAGCATGTGCCTCAAGTTCATGGAGATGGTCCCTGCTCATCCCTAGTTACGGCAACGCTGTGTGGTGCAGATGTAGTGCTGGATTGTCCCCAGAGCCTGGCTCCTCTGTCCAAATCCATATCATGTCATTTGCAAATGTGTCATGCTCTCCATAGTTTCTCAGTGGCATGGTGGGTGAACAAACTGTGTGTTGCAGGGCCTATATATGTACCTTGTATTGTAGATGTTACTCATCTTTCATTTCAGGCTATGCACTGTAACCTATATAGATTTGACTCATGTGACATATGTATACAGGTGTCTGATTAATTCCTGTTTATTCACCTTGCCCACAGCATCGTCGGGGAACACGGATGGAGACACCGGCACGGACCGTGCGGAGGGACCAGGCACCAGTGCCAGCAGTGACATCTTAGCTGGCACATCGAGTGGAACTGAGGCCGAGGGGAGTGAGCCGGAGGACCTGTCCACTGCCACCACAGAATATGAAGCTGACGGGTCCGAGGCTGAGCTCTCCGAGGGGGCGGAGGCTGCTCCAACAGCTGACAGCAGCACAACATCTCTCCCCGCCCCCTCCATTGCCATCACCGGCCTCCCACTTGCTCGTGTCCCTTCCTGGCGTGCTAGGTCACCACGTGTCTCCTTCCTGCCAGGCACCGCACCCCCTGCCCCTGTCTCCACTGCTGCCGTCAATTCCGAGTCTGTGGACATCCTGCGGCAGTTGCAGGTTGGTCAGGCTGCGATGCTTAATGTCCTCCATGGCCACAGCCAAGTGCTCAACAACATGGATGCATACTTGGAGGGCATTTCAGCATCGCAGGCTGACCAACGCAACTTGCTGCGGTGTATTGACTCGACACTGACTGCAGCAGTGGGTCTCTCTTCCCACTCCCATGCCTGTCCCACGTACACCCAGACGTCAGCATGCACACACCCCACCAGACACAGGCACCACACCAGCAGGGAAGGCAAAGCGCACACCTCCTGGCACGCACACACAGGGTAAAGTAGGCACACCCACTGGGTCGGGGGGAAACAGAAGACACGCAGCCAGAGTGGGAGTCCACATTCCTCACGACCACCACCCTCCAAATCCACTCCCCTCAGCTCTCCTGGCCAAGAGTCAGACACAGGGTCAGTCCTGCCCAGTCTGTCCATCAGCCCCAGTGTGGCACCACCCGGCAAGCGGTGGAGGCAGGACACCGGCAGGGGAGTTGAGTCCCCCCCCCTGTCCACACCCCACCCCAGTAGCGCTGCGACCCATCCCTCCAACCCCCCCCCCTCCTTGGGGCCTGTGGTTCCTTCGGGTGCAGGGGAGACGCTGGGCGACCTGGCAGTAGTGTGCAGCGCCGTGCTCGAATCCACCTTTGGCGCTGCCCCACCCCCTGTGTTGGAGTCGTCCGTCCCTGCACCCACAACACCTCCCCTTGCCCCTCCTGTCCCTGCGGTGCCTGGTCCTTCCCCCCAACATGATGCCCCCCCCTGTGGAAGACAAAGGAGTCTGACTGTGCAGGCAAGCTAGGGGACACACGTACCACTGTGTCCCCCATCCGGATTTGAGTCATGGACTGCCCTATGGGCCTTGTATATATTGACATTTATGATGATTATGACTTACATCCTGCTGAATGAAGCAATTTGTTTTTTCCTCGGAACACTACTGTTGATCTGGTATTGCTGTTGGTGGACCTGCTCCATGATTTTGGGTGGTGATAATGTGTTGGGTGTGTGGGAAATGTAGTCTTGTGCTTGTCATAGGGTGGACCCTGGTATCTGTGTGCCATCACAAGCTGTTGGCTAAATTACTTTGTTCATGTAAGCAGTTACTGCATGGTGACATCGTCCCAAGGTGTGTTCCTTCCTCTGTGTAACCTGACATCTTCCCCGCAGGGTGTTTCCACTATGTGGTGCTGAGCTGTGTCTACATCAGCTGGGTGTGTGACGGACTCCTTCAACTTTGCACATGCATGCTGAGCGATGTCTCCACCTGCATCATTCGTGGCATCCTTGGGGGTCACTGTACTTGTGTATGTAGACTGTTGACATGACTTCATGTGGACATGTTCTCTTTTAGGCGCTATGCATGTGTATACTCCCAGCCTCGCACACATGTGGTACATGTACTGCAGGGTCTTTGTGCACCTGACTGACATTTGTGGTCATTGTATCTGTGGCTACTCCACCCTTTGCGTTCCATGGGCACTGCTGGGAGGACTCTGCACCCACCCCTCCTGTGTCTGGGCACTGCTGGGAGTGATAGGCACCCACCCCTCCTGTGTCTGGGCACTGCTGGGAGGACTCTGCACCCACCCATCCTGTGTCTGGGCACTGCTGGGAGGACTCTGCACCCACCCCTCCTGCGTCTGGGCACTGCTGGGAGTGATAGGCACCCACCCCTCCTGTGTCTGGGCACTGCTGGGAGGACTCTACACCCACCCCTCCTGCGTCTGGGCACTGCTGGGAGGACTCTGCACCCACCCCTCCTGCGTCTGGGCACTGCTGGGAGTGATAGGCACCCACCTCTCCTGTGTCTGGGCACTGCTGGGAGGACTCTACACCCACCCCTCCTGTGTCTGGGCACTGCTGGGAGGACTCTGCACCCACCCCTCCTGTGTCTGGGCACTGCTGGGAGTGATAGGCACCCACCCCTCCTGTGTCTGGGCACTGCTGGGAGGACTCTGCACCCACCCCTCCTTTGTCTGGGCACTGCTGGGAGTGATAGGCACCCACCCCTCCTGTGTCTTGGCACTGCTGGGAGGACTCTGCACCCACCCCTCCTGTGTCTGGGCACTGCTGGGAGGACTCTGCACCCACCGCTCCTGCGTCTGGGCACTGCTGGGAGGACTCTGCACACACCCCTCCTGTGTCTGGGCACTGCTGGGAGGACTCTGCACCCATCCCTCCTGTGTCTGGGCACTGCTGGGAGGACTCTGCACCCACCCCTCCTGTGTCTGGGCACTGCTGGGAGGACTCTGCACCCACCCCTCCTGTGTCTGGGCACTGCTGGGAGGACTCTGCACCCACCCCTCCTGTGTCTGGGCACTGCTGGGAGGACTCTGCACCCACCCCTCCTGCGTCTGGGCACTGCTGGGAGGACTCTGCACACACCCCTCCTGCGTAAAGGGCACTGCTGGGAGGACTCTGCACCCACCCCTCCTGTGTCTGGCCACTGCTGGAAGGACTCTGCACCCACCCCTCCTGTGTCTGGGCACTGCTGGGAGGACTCTACACCCACCCCTCCTGCGTCTGGGCACTGCTGGGAGTGATAGGCACCCACCCCTCCTGTGTCTGGGCACTGCTGGGAGTGATAGGCACACACCCCTCCTGTGTCTGGGCACTGCTGGGAGGACTCTGCACCCACCCCTCCTGCATCTGGGCACTGCTGGGAGTGATAGGCACCCACCCCTCCTGTGTCTGGTCACTGCTGTGAGGACTCTGCACCCACCCCTCCTGCGTCTGTGCATGTACGCTCCATACATACACTGTTGGGGTGGGGGTACGCTCCATACATACGCGGGTGTGGGTACGGTCCGTACATACACTGTTGGGGTGGGGGTACGCTCCATACATACGCGGGTGGGGGTACGGTCCGTACATACACTGGTGTACATACACGGGTGGGGGTACGGTCCGTACATACACTGTTGGGGTGGGGGTACGCTCCATACATACGCGGGTGTGGGTATGGTCCGTACATACACTGTTGGGGTGGGGGTACGCGCCATACATACGCGGGTGGGGTTACGGTCCGTACATACACTGTTGGGGTGGGGGTACGCTCCATACATACGCGGGTGGGGGTACGGTCCGTACATACACTGTTGGGATGGGGGTACGCTCCATACATACGCGGGTGAGGGTACGGTCCGTACATACACTGTTGGGGTGGGGGTACGCTCCATACATACGTGGGTGGGGGTACGCTCCATTCATACGCGGGTGGGGGTACGGTCCGTACATACACTGTTGGGGTGGGGGTACGCTCCATACATACGCGGGTGGGGGTACGGTCCGTACATACACTGTTGGGGTGGGGGTACGCTCCATACATATGCGGGTGGGGGTACGGTCC
Source organism: Triturus cristatus (assembly GCF_964204655.1). Taxonomy (NCBI): domain Eukaryota; kingdom Metazoa; phylum Chordata; class Amphibia; order Caudata; family Salamandridae; genus Triturus; species Triturus cristatus. The sequence continues at coordinate 127,219,563 of NC_140592.1, read as the reverse complement.
GTACATACGCTGGAGTACATACACGGGTGGGGGTACGGTCCGTACATACACTGTGGGGGTGGGGGTACGCTCCATACATACGCGGGTGGGGGTACGGTCCGTACATACACTGTTGGGGTGGGGGTACGCTCCATACATACGCGGGTGGGGGTACGGTCCGTACATACACTGTTGGGGTGGGGGTACGCTCCATACATACATGGGTGAGGGTACGGTCCGTACGTACCCGTGCCCACACTGTGGAATGCTTGTGCGGCCCGTACCCAGGCCTTTGGCACATGGGTACGGGCCGTACCGCCATTGTTGGGGTGACGTGGGTGTGGGCGTGGTACGACTTGTACCCACGCTCTTAAGGCGTGGGTACGGTACGTACCTGTATTGTTGTGTTGCCGGTTCGCGTCGTCGCCCACTTCCGTTGTGGCGGACGCTGGCGTTGCTGGACACGCCCCCACCCCCTCGAAGTGACCAGGGCCTGGAGGTCAGTTATGTCCAGGGCATGTGTGCTGTGTGACTTGGGTGGGGGTTTTGTGTCCTGCCCCTGCCCCCCCCTTTGCCCCTGGGTGTTGTTCTGACCTTCTGCGGCGTCTGCGTCTGTACCTGTAGAGGAGGTCGACTGCTATGAGGGCCGGGATGACACGTAGGTTCGGGTCCATGTCTGTCCGTCGCGTACAGGTGCTCCTTGTGCGCGTCGTCCTGATTTCCCGGCAGTTTTTGGCTGCCGGAAAATATTCTCCGTGCGGGATGACGTCGGTGCGAATCGTACTTCCTGGTTCGTGGAACGCAGGCTGCATACGTCCCGACGTCACGTCGGCGCTTTTCCGGATGTCATTTGTATGTTTATTTTCCTCGGTTGGTGTTTTGTACGAATCGTACGGAAATAGTGTTTCCGTGCGAATCGTACTTGCATGTTTGTAAAGTTTTACAACCGGGTACGAGTCGGACGGAGAAAAACCTCCGTCCGACGGTTCGTACCCGGTTTCTCCAGGTTCGGAATCCGCACCTAGTGGTAGGTAAAATTTCAATGTTTCCGACCAGATTTTGGTAGCAAAACATTGATACATATGATACAGGTTTGCTATTTGCAAGGACCGCCTGCATGACACCGCTTTCAGATACCAAATTAGTCTCCATTTGAAATCCTAATTTAGGAGTTGGAAAAAATGTATTGACACCTAGAATTAGATTAGTACAAAAAGAATTTTAGCAGTTGCAAACACCAGGCTGGAGCATTTGTGACAATTAAAATGCTTGGTATATTTGGCCCTTTATTCCTGAAAATGTAGTTTTTTTTTTAAACAGAACAGGCAGAGACTAATTTGAACTGATGGTTGAGGGTGGGGCCCACTGGAACTCGTATTGAAGGCCCAGCACTTATTTTTTCTCCTACAGACTAAGAGCCAGAGCAAGAAAGAGAAAAACATAAAAAGTTCTAAGACGGAGGAAGAGAAAGATGCAAAAACAGTGACAAAGGGAAAGAGTAGGGATGAAAAATAACCTGCAAGAGTGAGATAAAGTAGAAAGGGGTGTCTGGTGGTAGAGTAAAGGGACATGACGTGGAATCAAGACTACACAGCGTTGATATTTGGAAGTCCGATCTTCAATAGTGCTGACCGTAGGCTTTTGAGTTGAGCATCCAAATTTTAAGGTATCTGATTGGCCGCCTGGTTTTAAAGTCACTGCGTTGAGTTTGTCAAGCATATATTTAAAACCTGTTGTCGTTGCTACACTCAGTTCTGCACCTGCTTAGCCTAGCCGATTCATCACTCTTACAAAACATAAGACGGCCTATTGTCATAAATGCAGAGACAGTCTTTCTATCATGCCTAAAGTGTCATTGTCACAGCAGAAAAGACTGCTATGTTATCTTTTGTATTACAATAGAAAGTTATTCTACTGTGTCTACACTAACGTAGGCTTAATGGAAGGGGCAGTCCTGCTGTTACTAAGAACAAGAATTGTAGGTGTCTATATGTGTAGGGTTTTATCTGTCTGCCATCATTTATCTAGTAGCCAGGTTCTAGACATTAAAAGCCCATGTTTCTACACATTTTTCTGCTTAACCTCATCCTTTGTCAACAAATCTGTCTTCCAGAAAGCCTCACATATGCACATAATTCTCCAATGCAGGAACATCTCATAGCAGAGGTGAACATTCAAGCAGGCTATGAACAATTGGAGAGACTATGACTTCAGAAGCAAGAAGACAAACATCCATGCATGGGCCGCAAAAGAAAACTACCGCCACCAGGATATTGCTTGTTAGAATAAGGGTCACTGACTTTATAGTAGGGGTAAAGAGTGTAATGTTTCAAATACCCACTGAAATTTGAATCAGATGAGATGCTGGGTTTGACAGACACAGGACCTACAAATTAAAATGCAGAGAGGGAAAGGTACACATCGTGAAGCAGTTGGTGGTAGAAGGGTTATAAAAGATCATAAACCAGCTTTTGGGAGAGCTCCAGAGGAGTCAGCAGGTGGGGACTGACATGGTGGACTTTGCAGTCACTAACGTGCAACATGAGATGTTTGACCGACAGGAGTATGAAATGGAATTGATATAGTTGCAGGGTCAGACTGGTCCCTAGGGCAATGAGGCAGTGCCCGATGAGCTGGTCACAGAGATCAGTGTGTGGGCCAGTTTTTTTTAGCAGTTTGTAGGCTGTTTTATGGCCAGGTGGGCCAGTTTTTACTGTTGCTTTTCCTGACATTAAAACAGATATTGCCTGTAGCAAACACAAATGCATGCAGGATCCCATACATTGCAAAATTATCATACTGCTTGTCTTTCCAAGTTTAAAACTGGCCTGATTTTCTAATGTGGGCCACATGTTTACCTATCTATATACATTGTATGCTATTCCACTGTATGCCACACCACTCTATCCAACTACACTTTACGCCACTCCACCCTACACCACTCCACTCTACACCACTCCACAGTGCACTTTTCCATTCTACACCACACCACTGTACATACTGATTCTGTGGGTGGTGGTCCAGTAGCCAAAAGACAGTGTGTTTTATTAGTCAGGGCATGTCTCGCTTGTCCACATTTGTAAAGTTGGATTGTTGAATGACGGCATGTCCTGGCCTCAGAATTGGTGGGCTGGACTGCTATTAAACTAATATTTGTGGCCGTTTTTGTGAATTTAGTTTTGTTGCCATAAGTTTTGCATTTCAGGAGACAAGCCATTTTACAATAAAAGTATTTTTCATGTGATGCAACCACGTTCTGGGAAATTCGATAAATGAAACAAGCTCTAGTGAGCACATTGATTCCTTTGGTAAGGCAGGGCAGGGAGTATGTGTGAATCCTGAGTCGGCTCTTTGTTTGGGGCATGTGGTCATTTATTACATGTACAACCACACTAGCCCTCGTATTGTTTTGAATATGGCTGGTGCCTGTTTCCAAATCATTTGGTTTCTCTTTTTTACCTTGTCCACAAAATTATGAGACTTGGCCACATTCATGGATGGTGTTTGGTTCCAGCACACGAAGATAATTATTATCGGATTGAGCCAATTGACATTGCATTGATTCTTGTTATTTTATTTGATAGGTTTCTGGTAATTTCTGGTAAGTGGGTTGTGGATTGATTCAATGAACCTATATTCATTTTCTGACCACGTGAGTAATATGTATATTGATTTGAGTCCTCACCACACGAATAAGATGAACATTTGTCCAGATATCTTGTCCTGATGAGACCCGGCAAATACCAATAGGGTCGTAACATCAACATGAATTTCCCTGGCAATAAATTTGCAAAGTGTTGCTATAATGGAACTGTGACTTTGAACAGGACTCTACTTGTTTATATCACGAGACCGGGCAATATCCTAAAAAACTGATTTTTTGATTGTAAATGTTCACATCATGCACTTCATTTTCACTGCATCGTCTGCACTTTCTGATCATAAATGACAATGTCCTATTACTTACCGGTAATCTTCATTACTCCTGGTCCCGTTGTCCTCGTCCCATTCCTTAACAAGTGGAGATGACCATCTCCACGACAGAAAAAAAGAAAAGGAGCATGCTGGGATACCCAACCCACTCCCTCCCACTGGGAGTACATAAGCGGTACCATCCCAGCATGCAGCCTGAAAACACCAAGCCAACAACCGGAAGGCCGGCCGCCAGGGAGGGAGGGAGGGATGTAAGGAATGGGACGAGGACAACGGGACCAGGAGTAATGAAGATTACCGGTAAGTAATTGGACATTACCCCCCGGTCCCTCCTGTCCTCGTCCCATTCCTTAACAAGTGGAGAATACCAAAGCAGAGAAACCGGCCTTCTGGAACCCCACCAACGCCAAGGGCACCAGACCGAAAAAGGGCACCACACAGGAGTAAAAGGAGCCCACAAGAAGGAGAAAAACGCAGGCAGAAGCGCACAACCAAGCATGCTCCCAACCAAGCGGACAGAGCCGACACCCCAAACCAGCAGGGGATGACCAGAGAAAAAACACAAGAACCCCCCCCAGGCAAGCCAGAAGGGGCCACGCGCACAGAGCCAAGCCCCAAGGGAGCAACCAGAGGGGCCAAAACCAAGCCCCCCCCCAAGAACGACGAAAGGAAGGCCAGGGGAAGGGGGCGTGCCCCAACGGGGAAACGGAGCCAGAAAAGGGCAACTGACCAGGGAGAGACTCCCCAAGGGCGAAGCCCACAGAACCAGGCACCACCAGGCAGCCACCAAACCAGGAACAAAACAGGCCAACCCAGCCCAAAGGCCAAGTGCAGAGGAGAACAGACCACAGAGGGAGGCAGGGTCAAAGGCCCAGGAAGGAGCAAAACAAGGCAAGACACGACCAACCACCAAACCACCCCAACACGCCAGGGGAAGCCCACAGCAGAACCGCAAAGACTAAACAGGGCAGAACCAGACAAGAAAACAGGAAACCACCGAGAGGAACAGACAGGAAAGAGAAGGAGGCAGGGAACCAAAGCAAGGCCCCCCCCCCAACGACAACAGCAGCAACAGGGAACCCGGAGACCAGAATCCCACAACCTGACCAGGCCACAGGGCAGGACCGACCAACGGCCAACCCCAGCCGAGACAACGAAGAGCCGCATGAACCAAAAGGCCACCCCACCAGAAAAAGAACCCGGGGGACAAGTAAAGGCCAGGCCTGAGGCACACCCCCCAAAGCAGGAGACACCGGGACAAGAAGCCCAGCAACCTGCCCAACGGAGGCCAGGGAGAGCAAAGAAGCCCAACCCGAAGCAGACCCGGCAAAAAAACAGGGCATCAAAAAGACAACAACAGAGGCCCAACACAGAACCGGGGAAACCAATACCCCCGAACCGGAAAGGAGGAAACAACACCAACCAAGAGCAGACCAACCGGCAGGAGTAGAAAGGAGGACACCAAGGAACCACCGAAGGCGAACCCCAAGAGGCAGAAGGGCAAAACAGGAAAGACCAACAAGGAGGCCAACAGCCCAACCCCCAAGAAGCCAGCCGGAAAACCTGCAGGCGAACCAGCCAGGAGGCACACAACACAGCGCCACCAGGACCTGGAAGGAGAGGCAAAAAGAACCCCAAACCAAGAAGGGGCACAGGGAAAGGCACCGCAACCAATCACAGCCAGGCTATCCAGAGAGCGAAGAAACAGAGGGAGGGAGCCCAGCAGCCCACACCACGGACCCAGGGCCACACCCAGCCGAAACTAACGGCACAGGAAAGGACCGAAGACCAGCCCAGGACCGCAACAAAGCCCAAGAGCCCAGGAAAGGACCCAAGCAGGGACCAAAAGAGGACCTCAAGCAAACATATGCCCAACAGCACAAAGCCAGACACCACCAAGCCCAGAGGCGCACCAACAACCCAAACGCACATGCGAACAGGAGGCCAAACACAGGGACCGCAAGGGCAAACCCAACAGAAGCAGAGCCCAGAACCCAAGAGCACACCGGAATAACCCCGGCACCAAAAGGAGAGGAGCCCAGAGAAGCCAAAGGCGCACCACCCAACAGGGGAGCAGGAACGGACCCCAACAAGGGGAGAAGGAACACCCCAGAGCCAACAAGAGAGCAAGGGTCACAGACGCTACAGGCCGCAAACAGCCCAACGACAGGCCCCCAAGGGGAAAAAAACCCAGAGCCCCAGACCCTAGGCAAGCCCACCGCAACCGAAAGCGGAACGAGAGGAGAGGGAAGCAACAAAGCAGCCCACGCACCAGGGGAGGCCGACACCCAACAAACACAAGTAGGGGAAGGGCCCAGCAGGCAGTGCACGGCACAGGAGCCGGGCACCTGAAGAACAAGGGGCCACCCATGGCAGAGGCCAAGGAAGACCAACGACACCCAGCCACCACAGGAGGCAAAAGGAGCGGCAGGCGAGAGGACAAGCCCAACAAGCCAACACCCAACACCAGCCAGAAGCCACCAGGGCCCCGACCAGCACTGCCCCAGAGCCAACACGCCAACAAGGTCAAGGGTCCACCAGAATACGAGGAAGAACACAAAAGCCCCCCCACAGGAAAACTAGGGGGAGGACCCAGCGAACCCACGGAAGGCAGACACCGCAAGCGAGGGGCAAGGGCAAGGGGCAAGCAAAAGCACCCTGAATGACACAAGAAGCACCCAACAGCAAAAAACCGCAGGCAGGCAGGCCCCCAGACAGGCACGCACCAGGCCCAAACCCACAGAAGGGCAGGAACCAACAGGCGGAAGGGCCGCAAGCAGCCAAAGGAAGCCCAAGAACAGCAAGGCACCAGTCCAGGCATACCCCCAAACCAGACACCCACCAGGACCAACCAGGGACAACAGAAGCCCACAAGGCAGGACAGCCGGAGGCCCAAAGGATAGAGCAAGGAGGCCACAAGAAGAAGTCAATAAACCCCGGGAGAGACCGCCCAAAGCGAGCCACAGCCCAGCAAGCAGACACCATCCCAGGGAGGAACCAGAGCCAACCCGGCCAAACCACAGGGCGGGCAGCCAGCGCAACAGAAGCCAAGGCTGCAGCCCAGCACATGCAAGCAAGAAGCCGCCAGGCAGCAAGCACCAAGGGGACCCACAGGGTCCGACCCCCAGGACAGACACCTACCAGCAACAAGCACCGAGCAAGCGAGAAACCAAAAGGCTAGGGAACACACAGCCCACGGAGGAAGCCCCGAAGGCCCCCCCCACCCCGGCAAAACCCTCCAAAAAAGGAAGCGACCCAGGGGAAACCATGGCCCAAGACAGGACAGCGAAGGCACGGGAGCCAACGCCGCAGACAGCAGAAGAAGCCGAAGGACCACCAGGACCCTGGGAGCAGGGGGCACAGGAGGCAGAGAACCAGGACGGAGACACCAAGGGCCCCGGACCGAGACAGCAAGCAGACCCACACCACACGCAACCAGCAAAGTACAGAGGGCCAGCACGCAGGAGCAGGAGCCAGCAGAGACAGGAAACCACCAGCACCGGAAGAGACCTGAGGACAACTGGATCCAGCAGCCCCCGAAAGGAAGCAAGAAACCCAGACGGGAAGGCCCAGGAAGACCAGTGGAGTCCAGCGCAAAGAAAAGGGGGCAAGAAACGCAAGCAGGAGGTCCCGGGCACAAACCCTGGCACCCAGAGCGGCTGCGACCAGAAGGCCAAGCAGACAGCAACTCAAACACCCAAAGAGGGCACGAGGAAGAGACACCACCCAGGGCTGCAAGCGAATCCCACGGAAAGCAGAAGCCAACCGAACCCGGAAAATCCAGGCGAAAAGGAACAGAGAAACTGCAGCAGATAGTGAAACCACAAGCGCGGGCACCAAAGCCACAGGAACGCAGGCCTCAGTGCAGACCCCGAACCAGCCAAACCACAAACAGCAGCACACAACACCGCAAGTGAAGCGCAACCTGCAATGACACAAACATGAGGAACAGCCCACATGGGATCAAGGTCGGAAACACAGGAAGCGGAGAGGATGCCAAGGGCAAACCAGCAGGCACAGGCACGGAAGTCGGTAGCCCCAGCCTCACGCCACAACCTCGCCCGCAGACAAGAAGAGGCACACACAGGAAGGACAGCCAGAGGAGACGCAGTCGCAGAAGCGGTGAAGCAGCCCAGCAAAAGAGCGCCCGCACCGCATGCATGGGTCCCCGGGCACAAACCCCCGCATCATCAGGAGTCCCAACTGAAAGAAGCATTTGAAATATTGCCACCTTATGACACGTTGACAGCGTATGCAGGACTCGAACCCTTGTCCTGTGAGAACCTTCACAACCACAGGTACAAGACTTACCATTGAGCTATAGCACCTGGTTGCCCAATCCAAGCAGTGCCCAGAAGGAGAGCCAGTCAACACACCCCCAAAACAGCAAGGAGAAAAAAAGGAGGCCGCTATGCGGTACTCACCAGGGGGGCAAGAAAGGGTGCACCACAAGCCCACAGCCCCCTAACAACCGCCCAGGCGCGCACCAGGAACCAGCGCCGAAAACGGCCTCCGAGGCCACAGCAAAGCCTGCCCCAGCACCGACCCAATCGAGCAGCAGGGGCAGCAGGAAGAAGAGGAGGCCGGCAGGACAACAAACGCCAGGCAGGGGACCCAGGAGCATCGCCCAGCAGAGCACCAGGACCCACCGAACAGCCTCAGCAGCGCGTCCCCCAGACCGGCGAAGCCACAGGGAGACGTGCACTGCAACCCGGAAGAGACCGGGAGGAACGGCGCCCCAGCCGCAAAGGGCCGGTCGCCAGTCAACACGGCACCTGGCAAGCCCGTCAGGCCAGGAGAACGCGGAAGAGGACGACGAGGACAGCCCAGCAGCCCCAACGAGACGTCCAGCGAAGAATCCATCAGGTAAGTCCAAACACGTCCCAATCTGTTGGGAGACAGAAAAAAAGAACAGGCTGCATGCTGGGATGGTACAGTTTATGTACTCCCAGTGGGAGGGAGTGGGTTGGGTATCCCAGCATGCTCCTTTTCTTTTTTTCTGTCGTGGAGATGGTCATCTCCACTTGTTAAGGAATGGGACGAGGACAGGAGAGACCGGGGGGTAATTATGTTTTATGTACCTTGTTGATGCTTGAAATTTATATAAATGTTTTATGGTATCTAATGAAGGCCCATACATTGCATTAATTACAATAGCGAAATAGGTGGCTTAAGTCACGGTACCGCCAATTGATTTAGGACGGGTGCCATTTTCATAAAAAGACTACCATGGAACCATTGTGATTATTGTAAAACATGTACATAGGCAGCATGATTCTTCTGGCCCATAAGCAGATCCTTCAACATTAGAGGGCCATAAATAATAGAGATAATACATACCCTGTAGCTCAGCAGTGCAATAATGCCCATGGAGCTGAAGCATCTTTATTGAAGCACACAACATGATTGACAGTATCCCCATCAAGACCAGAGGGGAGAGGACAGTGATTAGAGTCATGGTACATTTTAGAGATTTACTCCAAGGAACTGTGCATTTTAAACTGTACGAAGAACTATACACATATTTTGTGATATGCAAACATTCCCAGTTCTAGTCTAGTCTGGATATGAATTCGATTGAAGGAGGTTCAATCTGTTTTTAAAGTTCTGTTTAGTTTTTATGTACACAGACGCTTATTACATTTGCTGTCCTTAATGAGAAGGTGAAGGCAGAATGGACTTCACGTATAACTGAGGTATGCCAATTAATACCATTCAGGCGGGACGGGTGTTTATGAGCCTTCCCTTTTAGTTTAGTCTTTAGGTAGACTATTAGTCATATCTTATACAATATGCCATGAATAATATGGAAATATTATTTTTTTATGTGAAATGTTGTATAAAGTTGGTATCCAAAATGGCAGTTCGCTTGAGACAGTCTGTAAATGAGTTAGCCCACTGGGGCATGACCTTCATATGGTGGTGAATAATTGTTTGTTATTACCATGAAAAGCCTCAGTGAATGCTAATCTGAGTAATATTATGAATTGTTTGAGATACATTTTATATTCTTTGGACCTCGTTTACCTATTTTTGGCATAGGACAGCACTGCTAGCCTTCCTGCGTCCCTGCTCTACACCAAAAGAAAAGGGAAGGAATGCACCATATCTATGAGATACAGCACATTCTTGTCCTCTTTTACAGCGCTGGCGCAGAAATGTCTGCCTAGCGCCAATTCAGGCCCCCATGTACTGGAGTGAAAGTGTGCCTGTGTTGACATCAAGTTGTTTTCATGCAGGAAGAGACACCTTCCTTCACAAAAACAACAGTTACTCCACCCCTGGGGAGGCGAAAGCCTTGGATGCATTCCCAGGTTAACACTACAGCATCTTGTAAATCTGGGACTATGTCAAATGCCATGGGTGTTACATAGGAACAACCACTGTAACGTCCATGGCATGCTTCCCTATTGCAGTGTGGGGCAACGCAGCGACTTGCGCTGCTTTGCCTCATGCCATTTCTACGAGGCCATGAAAAGCCACGCATGGTGGCTTTACGTGTCCTCATGGATATGGCTCTGCAGTGTGCCCCACCGGAGTATCATTAACAATGACGTTCCGGTGGCGCACGGTCTTGTAGATGAGCCTCAAAGATTCTCAGATCTGAATTTAGGTATCACAATCTGTTTTCATTGTTTACTGCACAATGTATTAAGCACTTTCAGATATTGCTGCACACATCATGAGCTAGGCTATTGTATAGCCAAAATGTGTGGCTGTGTTGGTGATTTCTGGTTTAAGAATAATTGCTCTTTGAATGTGATCACTAACGGTTCAGACTTACTATTCCACTCCAACTTAAGCAAAGTTTGAGAAAGTGTTTGGCTTTGAAGTGGTTACAATTGCTATTCCCACTCCAGTCTGAGCAGCAGTAGGGAAAGTGTTGGAGTTTGGAATGGTCATATGTGTTATTCCAGCTGCAAGATATGCAAACGTGAGGAAAGTGTTGTATTCCCACTCCAATCTTAGAAAGAGGAGAAGGTCGGGTTTCATATTCCATTGCCTATATTTTTTAAATAAACCATTAAGATATACGCACAAAATATAGAATTTTAAAAAGCCTTTACAGTAATAAAAATATTCAATAAATAAAAAACAAAAAAAGTAACCAAATTGTAAAATATTTTTGATGAAAACCCTTCCCTCCCTACTACCCTAAGAATTTAAGAAAGACAAACAATTAAAATTAATCCAGGTAATAAACATAAATTTAATTCGCAAAATTGAAAAATATTAAATTGGTTAATTAATTGACGTAATTGGAAATCAACAAAAAGTTTAAGTAACAATAAACGAGTTAATTATTTTAAAAAATATTTATCTATTACATTAATTAAACGAAAAAAATATTATCAATGAAAAATAACATTTACACCTTAAAAAAGTCCTAACCCAATTCCTACAAACACAACAATCAGCTACTAAATTAAATATTTTTAATTATATTTAAAAAATATATATTCCATGTAAAAATGTACTAAATATACTAAAACAAATTACATGCAAATATTATTACACTAAGAACTTATAATACTAAAATCTATCAAACTTATGATTTTTTTTATAATATACAATTTTATTTAACAAAAAAAGATTATACACCATAAATGATATCCTTTCCTTAGATATTATGTCCAATAATATTCTCAACATCACTATATTCTGGGCACTGTATTTATTTTGGCCAAAGACCAACATTCATACATACTAACATGTCCTGGATGTTCTTTCTCAGTAGATTTTCTATTTGTATCTTTCGTGGAGTTTCTATCCCCACAATGAATCATGCATGGCACTCAATTAACTAGACATGCCACATAACAAGACAACAGGTGTATATTTAGTAACATTTCACACAAAGCAGCACAGAAACTTTCCCTAGCTGCACTGCTTTGTGTGAAATGTTAGGGAGAGAGCTGACCTGCACCATATTTAGAAAGAAATGGCACAGCTCAGCTCTCTCTTTGCGATTGCAGGCACTCTGTGCCATATATAGCACACGTATGTCTGCAGTAGGATCAGGATAGTTTCTGTGCAGCAAGGGATCCTCTCCAGCCCAAAAACTATAATTTGGGCTATTTTTTCTTTGCATGTGAGCTGACGAATACAGCAGACATGCAAAAAATAAAAAATTAGGAGAAATAAAGATATTACTGCCCATTGCACTAGCCTCGGGTAGGCGCACTATTTTGGTGCAAACCCATTCTTACTGACTTTAGTAAATACAAGTTGGCATCAAAATGGGTGGATGAATGGCATCCATGTGTTCCATGCATACATCGCCTCCCCAATGCAGGATAACACAAGGCAGCACCGTCTTTTTCTTCCCTTACAAAGCACGCAATTCAGACTTTACATGCCCTAGCAAATATTAAAATAGGTTTTGTGTCGGGATGTGTAAAAAAGAAGTGATGCAACCATTACGCAAAATCTTAGTAAATCCAGGCCCTGGTGTCCAGATCAGGACCCTAGCCTATACTACAATGTTATAAATCTCCAAAGTGCAGCCTTTTAAGTGTAAACACTGACCATGGTGCTGAAATGATTTTGGAATCTTCATAATGTCATTGTTGTAAATTGTTATTGCATTACTCACAGAAAATGGAACTATATGTGCCCTGATATTTTCCACTTTGTGGCTTAAATGTTTCACCAGTGAAATCGTAAGTTTTCCACAGGGTGGCAGCATTTTGAAGCATCCTTTGAGCTAGGAAGGGAAGCTGCAAAATCAGGCTAACTTTCAATTATGCATCCCCTTCATTAGCGAGCGCTGGGCGGAGAAAACTGCAACCTGTTTAATTAGTAACAGCAATTTTCACATGAAAATTAAAACGAAGCAAATTATGGTGTCTCATAGAGCGTTGCTAATTGTGCTGAACAATTGCAATACCAGAACCACAAACCTAAGGAAAATGTGTTTGTTTATTAAAAGGTTCATCATAGTGCGAGGCGTTCCCAGTAGGGCAGCACAGCCACGTGCCATCTGTCAATCAGAGATCCGAGTAAGACTTCTGGTTTACAGAACATATGATTATAAAAATGCTCAAGCAGTGTGTTTCAGTTTCATAAGCTGATTAGGAATAAGGGGGCATATCATAAAGGGGCTGCGATAAAATTAACGCCATTTTAGCGTCCGTTTTCGGGCAAAAAGCAGCGATAATTTTATCGCATTATCAGCAAGGTCACGCTATCACGTGAATCCTTGCCTTAGCGCCCTTTCCCTCAACGCCCAGCTTTGCATCTCTAAGGAGATGCAAAGTGGGCGTTCCGCACAAAAATAACGTGAGAAATGTCGCTAACAGACATTTCTCCTATCAACAAACTTCCGGCTAACTTGCGTGGCGATAAGAAAAGTAGCGCTAACCGCGCTTATTGCTACTTTTCTTACGCCTGCTTTCAATCTGACTTAGCCATTACATCCAATGGAAGGTGGATATAATGGCTAAGTCTGCCCTGCCCTATCAACAACGTATCGCCAATCGTTGTGCGATTATCGCTGGATTTCCAGCGATAATCGCACATTTTGCATCTAACTCTGGAATTGTTATCGCTTTGGAGATAAGCGTCGCTGATAGCGCGCTATCTCCACGATAAAATCCAGCGATAGCCGGCGATAATTATCCTAGCGCTAAGCGTGCTTAGCCATAATTATCGCCGGTTGTTGCTGATATGCCCCGAAGTGAGGTGTCCAACTCAAACAACAGAGGTGTAAAATATGATATGTGTAAATTCCACCTTTGCATGGGTTTAATTGACACGCTTTGCTAATTCACAAATCTTTTAGCACTTCCCAAGATCAACTAAGCATGTTATTAATCAAACTTGTAAGTGCATGGAATTGAACAAAATGTTGTATGAACATTTCTCTAATGCTGTGTGTCGGTTTCATGTGCATTAGGAAATTCATGCTTGGCTAGGATGAGGTGGACTGAGGACATTCACAATGATCTTTTGATTGGTGTTCTTCATCCGGAAATTCCTTGCTTTTAAATGTCTCTTTTGACTGTTCCGTTGGTATGATGTCACCTGTTATGTTTTAATCGTGTTGTTATGTAGGTGTTACTGTGTAGTGTTCTGTTTACTTTAGAGGTGTCTACAAATTGTAATTGTAATTGCATTAATATAGCGCTTACTACCCCTGACGAGGCATCAAAGCTCTTTTTCGGTGAGTAGCACGCTACTCCAGAACCCAAAAATGATTAGTGGTGGATAAGTATAGTAAAATATGACATTATTGTGAGCGGTAGACATGTTATTTGGATAGAAAAAGATACTGGGGGATAGAAGAGGAAAGGGTTTGCATTTATATAGCGCTTGCTACCTCTAATGAGGTGCTGAAGACCTTTTCTCTAGCTAGCACACTACTCCAGAACTGAAAAAGGATTTGTGTGGAATTAGTATAGGGAAATATGAAATTAGTTTGAGAGGTGGACATGTTAGTCTGTTATTTGGATTAAAAAGGAATAGTGGAGGGATAGAAGAGGGAAGGGTCTAGAAAGTTTTAATTTCTTTTTTTTCATTTATGGAGTTCATAGCAGTAGAAGGTGGTTTGGATTGAGTAAAGTGCTGCTGCATTACTAGCTAAAAGCAGCATTTGCCTTGAACGTTCCTGGGGATACTGCCATCTATCACTGAATAAAGTGGTAAAATAATTCTGCAACTAGCAAAACTATGGCAGAGACTGAGTCTCAAATTAGCAACCTCAGTGCTCACTTTATGTAGTATGGCCCTGAAAGTGCGTAGACATAACTGAGTAGACTTGTCAATCTGGGGTCGCATGAATGTATACTTGTTTAATGTGTTGTAAATCAGCTCTCCTACAGTGGTCACCCTCCATCAGATTTTGAAAGGGCTGGAGGAAGAAAGGACACAAAAAGGGATATTTTAAAAAGACTCCATCATCTAGGTGGATAATTCAAATGGAGAAGTGGTGGGCCAGTTGAGGGTGGTGAGGGTGAGACAGAGAATATGTTTTAATGAGATTTTTGCCTTGGTTTTAAGGGTGGACCTGTGCGGGTGGTGTGGGGAGGGGACGGTTGTTGAAGGGGATAGTTTATTTATTTCATTTGGTTGTTTACTTTGAGTTTATGAAGAGGGTGTCCTGTTGTCTGTGGGGTGGGTGGACTTAAAAAAAATAAAAGGAGGTTTTCATTCAACTGATGTTTTTTTGTTTTTTATTATTAGGCATTTGCATCACTGTTTAATGAAACACCCCTATTAAAATAAACTGGAAGCTTCACCTACCTACTGACAAAGGCAGAGCCACACATTTGTCCCATAACAAAGAAATTATCCCAAAATCCCTCCCAATCTTCTTTTCTCTACCTGAGTTCCCTTACCAGACTGCCTCCTCCAGTCCACTCTCCTGCAATCCGAGCTGGAAATCTAAACTTCTCCACCCCTTCACCTCCTTTAAAACTTGTTATTACTTCAGTAGCAACCACCCTCCCATCAGTAATAGCTGTATCCTGCCCTGGGCTCTGCATTCTCCAGTAAGCAATACTTATTTAAGTTACAACTCATAGAATAGTGTTGTCATATTACCAACTCTGAACCCAACCACTCCCTCCTTCCAGTTCCTAGCACTTCTTACTTGAGTAGAAAATGTATTGTCTGCTACCTCCCCAACCTGCCCACCACCTCGATGCAGGGTTTTTTCTAAAGAACCTTACTGCTGGTAGTCCAAACAGGCTAAAACAGGGAAGACGTCCAAGGTTCCTCTTTCTCTGAAAGAAGTAGGTAAATAAGATAAATGGTTATCATTCTGCAACATGTAAAGACGCTAAAAGAAAAGACAGAGGGGCATATGTATCAATCCCTTTTCCCGTTCGCAAATGGGCAGATTCTCAGAATTGGCCCGTTTGCGAATGGGAAAAGGCCTTTTGGGATGTATCATCCCAAAAGGGCATTGCAAATTAGAGAATAGCAAAATTTGCGATTCTCTATTTTGTGATTGCATTTAAGAAATCACAAATTGCGATTCCTTAAATGCAATGTATGAAACACAGAAAAAGTGTGATTTGTCCTTAAGGAATTGCAAATTACCACCACCTTCAAGTTGGATGGTAATAAGCGATTTCTTTGAAAAATGCACTTTTTTGCATTTTTAAGTGCCATGTGGCACACATACATGCCCTAAGGGCATGTATGTGCGCCACATGTACACACATACATATTTCAGGGGTGCAACAGGGTGTCCTTTTGACACCCTGGCACCCTTGAAATTGCATTCTCAATTTGCGATTTTCTAACTGCAAATCACAAATTGAGAATGTCTTCCCATTCTTCCCTATGGGCCTCCTAGCCCATAGGAATGAATGGGAAGGTGTTCCTTAATTGCGATTCGCAATTTGCTAATCGCAATTAAGGAATGCCAAGGAATCGCAAAATATTTGGAAATTTGTTATTACATCCCGTTTTGCGATTCTCAAATAGCGATTCTCTAAAAATCGCTATTTGTGAATCGCAATAACGGTATGTGATACATACGCCCCAGAGTGAGATAAAAATAGAAGACAGAGACCAGCATAAATCAACATAGTGTACAGAGTTTTTTACTAAAGTAAATGTAATGAACATTTAAGTCTCCGGGGGAGGTTAGCCTCAGAAGAAGCATCAGATAGGTTGATTATTCATGGAGCATGCACTGTGGAAACAAGAGTGCACACTACCAATACTTGGCTTACTATCGTGATTATTTATTCTAGACCCTAAGACATCTCTTCCTGGTCTGGATAAAGGGATAATGTGGGCAAATGAGCAACGTTCTGTAACTTCACCCTGTAAGAGTTTATGGTTGCTTACACCGCATCAGCTCGCAAAGTGCGAATTCTGTTTATGGTGGAAATAGATAATAGCAGAATAGTTATTAGAAAAAGGGGAAAGAGGGTTAGTGTATCAATTACAGAATGGGTAGAGGGAATTAGGGAAACATTTTAGAGAGAGAGAGACAAATACAGCATTCAGCAAGTCCATGCCCTAAATGATGTCTAAATTCAACAGACCACACAGAAAACACTTGATTAATAAAGCTGTGGCTACCTGCTCTGATCCTAGTGGATGAAAAAGCAGGCCTGTTGGCGGACAAGGCCAGGCAAGTTTCCAAGCCTAGGCTTCAAAATGGCCACCAGCCACATGGCCAGGCCCAACAACATCAGAAAGGCCACCCCAAAAAACACACTTCCCCAACTCAATCCAATGCCATCCATGCCTTAAATGAAGTCTAAATTCAACAGACCACACAGAAAACACTAGATTAATAAAGCTGTGGCTACCTGCTCTGGTCCTAGTGGATGAAAAAGCAGGCCTGTTGGCAGACAAGGCCAGGCAAGCTTGCAGGCCTAGGCTTCAAAATGGCCACCAGCCACATGGCCAGGCCCAACAACATCAGAAAGGCCACCCCAAAAAACACACTTCCCCAACTCAATCCAATGCCATCCATGCCCTAAATGATGTTTAAATTCAACAGACCACACAGAAAACACTAGATTAATAAAGCTGTGGCTACCTGCTCTGATCCTAGTGGATGAAAAAGCAGGCCTGTTGGCAGACAAGGCCAGGCAAGCTTGCAGGCCTAGGCTTCAAAATGGCCACCAGCCACATGGCCAGGCCCAACAACATAAGAAACCCCACCCCCAAAAAGCACACTTCCCCAACTCAATCCAATGCCATCCATGCCCTAAATGTGCTTGAAAATTAAATACATTCAAAAAACACCAAAAGGAACAGTTGCTTCATCATGTACACACCCATGAGGCCATGCCCATGGCTAGCTCGGACCTACTACTACTACCCACAAAATTAAAAAAAAAAGGAATGATGATAATTATCAAAAATAAATTGTAGTTACAAGTACAACAACTGCAATGCCCACAATCAAACAGACACAACAACCACTTACTTGTAAAATATTCTATTCCAAAAATCCTCAAATCCAATTGCAATGATGCAGCAGACAAAAAGAGTGATCTTTCCAGCTCCAAATCCAAAGGCAGAATGAGCAGGAGATGGACACAGCACTGGGAGGAGCCTGCTGGACAGGAACAGGAAGTTGGAGATTCTGTGTCACTTCCTCCCTCTCTCCACCTTTTAAAAAAAGGACTCCTTGCACAAAAAAGGACAGCCAAATGACAATGTAAGGAGTTGCTGCTAGAGCTGATATTCCTCTCCAAATTGAAAATTTTACATGTTCGAGTTCTCGAGCTTCACATTACTTCCGCCGGCGTGTCAAAAATGACATGATCGCGTTCTCTTCGTCCCTGTCGCGTTGGATATGACGTGTTCGGGGTCTCTTTCTCCTGTTCGCGTTCGATTAGACGTGCCCGCGTCCTCACCCTCTCGCTCGCGATGTAGAATGACGTGTTCGAGATCTCAATCTTCTCATACTCGCGCGGTGCATGATCGCGAGAAGAATGACGTGTTCGCGCAACAAATGACGTCATCGCGCGACAATGCGAGCGCAAACTGTTGCGAGACAGCGCAAAATGGCTACCAACAATCCAATATCTCGTGGAGAATGCGACCGGGTCGGGAAAACTTGTCAGCGAACGAGGGGATTCAGGTAAGGCGATCGCGCAAACGCAAGAATGTATTTTTTTACAGCGCGAGCAAGAAACAAATTATCGCTAAGCTGCGGAATGCGGAAATTTTGACATTTTCGCGCTTTCCGCGGAACGTGAAAATGCCAAATTATCGCAATTTCCGCGAACGGAACGGAATTTTGGCCCAGGCCTAGGGTTGAGCCTAACACCCCTTGCTGCACACGGAGAGTCTACAATTCCCCATTGAGCCTCATATGGGGATGTCCCACACTATGTCCACCATTAGCATCCCGTATGTTCCTGAGGGACGTTATACACACATTGATGCCTTCATCAGAATCCACAAACCATTACAGATGACTGTCAGGAAGGGTGACTATCAATTCATGGGAGCCATGCAACACGTCATGTGGCCCATGGTGAGTCGACATGTATGCATGGTAACACAACATGCACAGGAGCAGTCCCCACATATCACAAACACGTACCACCCACAAAATGCCTTGCTGCACTCCTTACCCCAAATGACTTTTCACCATGTCTGTGCATGTAACTCTGATCCAGCACATGTTGCAATACTCATGAGGAATAGCAGGAGGGCAATGATGACATGAGCAGATGACAGCCGCAAGAACATGTGGAGGTCAGACACACAACAAGTCAGCGAAGAGCTAGTAATCATCAGACATGTACTATACAGGAATGATGTTGTCACCATGCCCTTAATAAATTTAGTGTCCCAGCTAATATGTGTGGAATGACATCATCACTTGAATGACACATCAGAACACACCTCCAAGTCACTTAGCACACAGTCAGCTCGACAGACACATTGCAACACATGCCACACAAGGCTCAAAGCGTGCACACTCAGACACAGGGACTCACCATCATGAGAAGAAGTTTTTGATAAGCTGACTCCAGATGTCCTCATTCTCATCCTCATCCTCACTTGCCCCGTGCCCGAGCCCTTTATCCTCCACGGGTGGATGATCCTGCTCATCCGGATCATGGATGAGTGGCACGGCCTTCTCCACTGCCATGTTGTGCAGCATGCAGCACACAATGAAGATTTTGCAGACCTTCACCGGGGCATATGGGAGGGCGCCACTGGTCTTGTGGAGGCACCGGAATCTGCTCTTTAGGAGTCCAAACGTCCTCTCAATCACGCGCCTCGTCTGCCCATGGGTGTCGTTGTACCGGTGTTCTGCGGCTGTTCTGGGGTTGCGGAGAGGCGTCATCAGCCATGGCATGTTGGGATAGCCAGAGTCCCCTACATGGAAACATCATGTGAAGAAGTGGGTCAGGAGATACCGTAAGATACAAAGATAGCGCTAAACACAGGACTAACAGAGTATACCCACCAACAAGACATGCTCGTTCCGCGTGCAGCTGCAGCATCATTTCTGGCACCCTGCTACACCTCATGATGTATGCATCGTGTGCGGACCCTGGAAAACGTGCACAGACATGGGAAATTAGCATGTTAGCAAGACACACCACAAGGGCATTAATGGAGTGGTAATGTTTTCTGTTTCTATAGGCTACCTCCTGTGCCTGTGGTGGTACCAAAGCCACATGTGTCCCATCAATGGCCCCAATTACATGAGGCATCCCTCCCAGGGCATAGAACTCACCCTTGACACCTGTCAACTGCTCACAAGTGGGAACATGGATGAATTCATCCAAGTGCACCAACATGGCTTCTATAACATCATGCAGGACACGGCTGAACATTGTCTGGGACATGCCACCGACATCAGCTATGGTCAATTGAAACGTGCCGGTGGCAAAAAAATGTAGGGCTGCCATCACCTTCATCTTGGGGGTCAGAGCTGTAGGATACCTGTGTTGTGGTTGGAGGTGTGGTGCAAGCCGGCGGGTCAAGTCCTCTATCAACTCTTGCGAGAAGCGGTATCTGCGTATGCAGTCATGTTCACGCATGGCATCCAGGTCTGGCATTCGTCTGGGGAGAGGCGGTGCCCTGCAGAGATTTGGAAGGAATAACGAAGAGTGAGTACATTACCACACCAATGTCACTGAGGTGAGCACATGTTCAACAGCTAATACACATCTGCTTTATACAGAGTCTGTGCTGTGCAATACATCCAGGACACGTGGGCCAGCCAGGTGATACTCCTATGAAGAGCCAGCCACAATAGTTGCATGGCAATGTTGACGTGACATGCCATTAAAATAGCTGTTGGCCAGTGTAAGAGACAAGCCAGACACATTACATGAGTGACAGACATCCACATATCAGCATTTGAAGGATGTCATCTCATACAGATGGCTGGCGGGAGTCTAGACGCACAGGTCACATGTCATCTGGAAAAGGACAGATAACACACATTTCCATGAAGGGATCCATGTCAAAAACTGATGACACAGACATTGAGAGAACGCAGATATTGCCTCATGTCAGGAAGTAATCTTCGAACCATCATGACACATGTAACGTGTTAGTCCACATGTGGCATGGTGTGTGCATATGTGTGTCATGCACATATGCACACAGACACATGTTGGATGCTGCAACAGCAGATGGAGTTGACGGAACACCAACGGAAAGCTCATGGGAACACATGACACACACATGACATAGTCACATCGTGGCACGCTGGGAGTCACATGTCAGGTGTAATTATCCGTGTACCTGGCATCAGGGGACAGTTGCGGGTGTTGCTGACTGTGCCATACCAGTGATGCAGTGCTTGACACGTGTGTCGTACATGCACACATGTGCAAAGTGTGAAGGGGAAGTGTGCCACGTAGTGCCCCATCACACATGACATGTGTAAACAGCTCATCACACATCTATTGTGCCACAACATGAGGAGACATGTTCCACATCACTGCCTGACACACCTAGGCCCTGCACATGAAGAACTGCACTGACAATGACTTGATGTACAGCCTTGTGCGAGTCTGACACCTCCATTCCTTTCGTGTGCGCCTCCTATCACCAGTGTAAGCTGTGAAACGCAGTACACACGCTCTGAGGGCGTGTGTAGGGTGCATATTCACGCGAGAGTACCTGCCATACACGCGTGAATACGTGCCTATCACTATAGTTGTGTTACTGTAGGTCCGAGTGATACGGCACGTACTCACGCGTGTACGGCCCGTACACACGTGAGTACGTGCCGTATCACTCGGACCTACAGTAACACGACTATAGTGATAGGCACGTACTCACGCGTGTAAGGCCCGTACACACGTGAGTACGTGCCGTATCACTAGGCCCTACGGTACCCCCAATTATAGTGATAGGCACGTACTCACGCTTGTACGTCCCGTACATGCGTGAGTACGTGCCATATCACTAGGCCCTACGGTACCCCCAACTATAGTGATAGGCACGTACTCATGCGTGTACGGCCCGTAAACGTGTGAGTACGTGCCTATCACTATAGTTGTGTTACTGTAGGTCCGAGTGATACGGCACGTACTCATGCGTGTACAGCCCGTACACTTGTGAGTATGTGCCGTATCACTAGGCCCTTCGGTACCCCCAACTATAGTGATAGGCACATACTCACACGTGTACGGCCCGTACACGCGTGAGTACGTGCCGTATCACTAGGCCCTACGGTACCCCCAACTATAGTGATAGGCATGTACTCACGCGTGTACGGCCCGTACACGCGTGAGTACGTGCCTATCACTATAGTTGTGTTACTGTAGGTCCAAGTGATACGGCACGTACTCACGCGTGTACGGCCCGTACACGCGTGAGTACGTGCCGTATCACTAGGCCCTACGGTACCCCCAACTATAGTGATAGGTACGTACTCACGTGTGTACGGCCCGTACACGCGTGAGTATGTGCCGTATCACTAGGCCCTACGGTACCCCCAACTATAATGATAGGCACGTACTCACGCGTGTATGGCCTGTACATGCGTGAGTACGTGCCGTATCACTAGGCCCTACGGTACCCCCAACTATAGTGATATGCACGTTCTCACGCGTGTACGGCCCGTACACGCGTGAGTACGGCCCGTATCACTGTAGTGATGGTGCCCTAGGGGTACGTGTGAAACGCGCCATACCTGTGTGGGGATTTAAGAATTACAATGGGGACACATGAGGGACAAGTATTAGGGCCTAAATGTATGCTGGTTGTCATGGATACCGAGTTTCAAGTTCAAAATTTTCCATCATGTGGTCTGGAAAAAGCAGTTGGCCACATTATACATTGTTGCAAAGTGGTTGTTGACTTGACATGAAGCTGCAAAATCGAAAGATGCAAAGGCTGTCTCTGGTGTATGTTTAATGGGATTGGAGGAAACGTAGGATGCAAATGAGTCTGACCAATCACTCTGTACTCCTGTAAATGAAATAGGCCAGCAAGGCAGATATAAGGCAGGCAGAACCCATGAGAGGGCACTTGCCTGCACAACATGTCAGTCGATACCACTGCTGCTGTATTGTCTCCCTCTGGCACCATGTCAAGGACTGTGGAGAGGGCCCAGACTTTCACCCAGGAGGAGAACGAGGCCCTGCTGGATGTGATCCTCCCATGGTACCCCATGCTGTATGGTCGACCAGGGGAGCAGGTGAGTGCTGACTCCACTACCTTTGCCTGTGCACCTTTATTGTGTCTGTCACTTCTGGCATTGTGGCCAGGTGTGACAGACATGCAAAGTTGGTTGGAGTGGGTCCCAGGGGGGGTGGATGGCCTATGTCTCTCATGCAGGGCTTGATGTAGTTCATGTGTGCACTCCTCACTTGCATTGTGCTTACTGTGACATTCACTGCATAGTGCATGGCACATTCAGCCAGCCTAATCCTCTTGGGCATTCTTGTTCTATTGTCCTGCGGTGATTCAGTGGTCACCCCGGTGTGACAGGTGACTGCACCCACAGATGTGTGTGAGAGTTGAGTAGAGCTGTGGTGAGAGTGGTGAGAGTGTCCAAATGATGTGTACGTCCCCTGGACATTGATGTGTGTGAATGTTTCTTGTCATGTGGGTGAGTGTCTATGTGGAGTGTTGCACCACAGCTGCATGGAGGATGCAACTGCTCAATCCATCTGATGTGTGAAGTAAGCCATGCTGTGTGTCTGACTTGCTGAGCTAGCCCCACACCTGTGACCCCCCGGCAAGTGGCACATGTGCAGAGTGAGGTTTGCATCCGCTGTTGCCAATGGCAGGTGATTGATGTGTGCCTGTGTGTGTCTGTGTACTCTGCTGAGGTTTCACCTGGGGCATGTGACTGCTTTGCGGTGCTGTCCATCAGCCTTGTGTTGCTTGGGATGCACAGTGTGTGCCATGATCAGGGATTGTTTTGCACCCCTCATGCCACCTGTGTACTTACTATGCCATGGAATGCATTGGTGCATCCCCAGTGGAAAAAGTCCCTATGACTAAGGTGCTATTACTTGCCAGCATACTATGCCCTGTTCAACAAATCTAAGATGTTCAAATGTGTGTCTCTGTGACATGGTGCAGGTGTAGTGATGTTGTCCCACTTTGTCATCCACACAGGTATCCCCCTACCACAAGGGGAAGATCTGGAAGGATGCCGTCAAGGCCGTGCAATCGGTGGAGGGTCGCAGTCGGCGCCTGCCACAAGTGAGGAAGAGATGGCAAGACATCCGGTGCTGGACCTGGAGGATCGCCCGGGTCATGCTGAAGGACTCACCTCCTCGCAAGCATGGAGGGCGCCGGCGCCTGACCCACCAGATGCGGCGTGTCCTGGCGGTGGTTTTCCTTGACCTGGATAGGCGGATACAGGAGTTACAGCAGCAGGAAGGGGGTAGGTACATGTGTGTTTGTTGTGTGTCGCCAGCTTTTGGAGCTGCTCAGTCGCCTGGATACACTGCCAGGCTATATATGTGCAGTGCATATCCTGTACCCCAAAGTCAACCTGTGCTGTTCTTCCTCCCTTCCCCTCCTTGACATGTGTTACCTGGTCTGTGTGTTATCACTATTGCACATGGTCATCTAGGCTGCCAGTTTATCAAGGTGCACACTGCTTTCAGCATCATGTGTGGGGGTGGTCTGCCTGTGCCCTGTCCTGTTCAGTCATTTGGGGGTGCATAATTGTTGGCACTGATGCTGAGTCCCAACATAGGAGTGTGAGGGTTCAAATGAACAGACTTGCTGCATGCATTACCAATGTTGTGGCCTCAGACATGATGTGCATGAGTGGGATATATGCATAGTGCCGGGACGGTTGCTCCTGTAACAGTCAGCTCATTCCAGGACCATGGAGCAGTGTGCACACTACAGTCCCCTGACACAGCCTGCCCTCCTACTCATGTGTGTGATCCAACACTGTGCACATTCACTGTGGGTTCATCATGGCTCTGCCTCTGTGGCATTGTTCCCTGGCCTAGGTAGTAGTTTTCACATGTGTGATACATTTGCCCACTGGACAGGGATACACCAGTTTGCTTGTGCATACTCACACTGGGCAGTGCCTGTGTGGCTATTCACAACAATCTGTTGATGTTTGTTTGTGACCAATATTTTTTGGCAGCCCTACAAGGTGATGTTGTGTTATGAAGATAGTTTTCAAGCACAGTTATTGTAACCCTGAATAAGAGGTTTCACTACTTGATCGGTATCAGTCACATTGACTCAGGTATGGGTGGGTGTGTGCGGGATGGGCGTACATGTTCAACCCTGATGTTTCATTGCCAGTTCTGACTTGTGTGTGATGATTCGCAGTACAAAAAGTCATCGTGCAGTGCCCCCGTGATGTTGGCCAGTGCTTAATGTTCGTGCTTCATTGCCTGTGTCAGTTTTTGACAATCATGTATCCTGCTTGCACATTTTTGCCACCTGTGTGTGGTTCAGATGCTACACAGTTGTGACTTTGTGTGCTGACATCTGTGGGTACATTCTGGCTTGCCATGAGGGGGAACCCACAGTACAGCTAGGCTTTTTTGCTAAACAATTGCAGGCCCATTAGCTTATGCATTGTCCTGGGTCTGGGTATGGACATGTGTGCCACTCCAGATGACAGTCAGTAGGTCATATGTGTAGCCAACTGTGTGATCAGGTGACGGATAGCCATGTGACAAATGACATTATTCAAGTTGTTACTCAGAGAAAATGTCCATTGGCACTCACTACACCTGTCAACATGTCTCAATGTTTCATATGCTTGACCTTTTTGTTTGGTTGTGAAGGACAATGATGTGCCTGCATGACAGATGTCTCCCAAGGAAGTGCACAAGACACCACCTTTACACTTTCCAGGGACACGCTGGCACATTTTAAAGTATATGGCCATGTCTGAACTGGGGTGGTGTAGTGGGCAAAAGAACGATGGATTTAACCCAGATCTCTTGACTGGGGGAGAATGTCTGCATTGTCAGCATTCCGTCCATCATTTGTTTGTTGTAACGCTTTTCGCCCTAAGTGGGATGGGTATGCCCAGACGTGGGTCCCGTGCTCACTACGCCACTGGAGTCAAGCTATCCTGGCTGATGATGGCTGATAGCCAGAAACCGGTCCTAGGATGCTTGATTCCGGTCCAGGGAAGACATGGCTTGGCAGTTCGGGCTGGACTGTTCCCATGAGGCACAGGGTCAAGACTGATTTGCATATGGCCATGTCTGAACTGGGGTGGTGTAGTGGGCAAAAGAACGATGGATTTAACCCAGATCTCTTGAATGGGGGAGAAGGTCTGCATTGTCAGCATTCCGTCCATCATTTGTTTGTTGTAACATTTTAAAGTAAGGCACAGATTGAAAAAAACTTATTTGGAGTTCATACATATACATGTTTCCACAGTGTGCTAGCATTTGGGTTAGTCCTTGGTTGTTGCTGATACCAACTTACGAGTGTCAAGTCATCCAGACCACCCTGGTGCCATGTATATGTACTTACTGATACGCCATTTCTGCCTAACAGTGGCTGATTTGAATGAGTCTGGCAGCTCAGACAATGACTGTGTACATGTAGTTTGGTGTGCACCTCCTTGTGTGACTTCTGCTATACAGACACATGTGTGTTGTGTTCACAGAGTGCCACATTCACACATGCTAGACATGCCCATTGTGTAAAGGGTTGTGATTCTCTAGGAATCACAATGTATTTCTTTGGGGTGTCAAAAGTACTCACAGGTCTCTGAGTGTGGGGACACCGTCTGCATTGACATATGGTATTTGGCCTTGGTTGCGACAATACTGTTTGTTTCACAGTGAACAAGAGGTGGCATGCCTTCATAGTCTTGCTGTGCTCAACTGATCCAGACACTAGCTTCTCATGATCGTGTGATTTCAAGCTATTTGCTGTTGTGTCCTAATTTTCATTGTTTCCAAATGGCATGGTAGGTCAACCAACTGGGGAGTGCAGGGCTTACGTATGTGGGGAGTATCCTAGAAGTTACTCATGATGCCTTTCCTAATATGCACTGTTGCCTATTTTGTTTCGACTCATGTGTCAGATGTATACAGGTGACTGATTTTTTCCTGTCTCTTCACCTTGCCCACAGCATCATCGGAGGACACCGAGGGAGACACCGGCACGGACGTGGAGGAGGGATCGAGCAGTGGTGCCACCACTGCTGAGGAGTCGGTGGAATCTAGTGGCACGGAGGGCAAGGGGAGTGAGGCGGAGGACCTGCCCAGTACCAACACTGACTACGAGGCAGACGGGTCTGAGGCTGAGCTCCCAGAGGGGGCGGAGGCTGCTCCCACAGCTGAAAGCAGCAGTACATCTCTCGCTGCCCCCTCCATTCCCATCACCGCCCTCCCACTTGCTCGGGTCCCTTCTGTCCGTGCTAGGCCATACCGTGTCTCCTTCGTGCCAGGCACCGCACTCCCTGCCCTTGTCCCCCCTGCTGCCCTCACTGGCGAGTCTGTGGACATTCAGCGGCAGTTGCAAGTTGGGCAGACATCGATCCTGACTGTCCTCGATGGCCACACCAGACTGCTGACCCAGATGGTGTCGTACATAGAGGGCATGTCATCAGCGATGTCTGACCAACGGATGTTGCTGAGGTCCCTGGACTCGTCACTGATGGCAGTAGCGAGTCACCTGCAGCGCTGCGTCCCCCCCTACCCCTGCCTCATCCACAAGTCCCACACCCATGCCTGTCCCAAGCACACCAAGACATCCACACACACGCACCCCACCAGACAGAAGCAGAACACCACCACGTAAGGGCAAGTGCACACCTCCTGACACGCACACTCAGGGGGAAGCAGGCACACCCACTGGGTATGGGGCACACAGGCAGGCACGCAGCCACAGTCCTCGTCCACATGACTCACTCCCCAGTCCCTCCGATGTCACTCCCCTTGGCTCCCCTGCCCCAGATTAGGAGAAGGAGGCCAACTTTGCTGGGCTGGGCCTCAGCCCCACTAGTTCACCTGGACGCAAACGGTCAAGGCACTCCACGGGTAGGAGAGTTAAGTCCCCCAGCCCGTCCACCACCTCCCCAGTAGCGCTGCAACCCATCCCTCCGACCCCCCCCCTCCTTGGGGCCTGTTGTTTCTCTGGGTACAGGGGAGACGCTTGAAGAACTGGCAGCGGTGTGCAGCGCCGAGCTCGCCTCCACCTTTGGCGCTGCCCCACCCCCTGTGGTGGAGTCGTCCGTCCCTGCACCCACCATACCTACCCTTCCCCCTCCTGTCCCTGCGGTGCCTGGTCCTTCCCCACATGATGCCCCCCCCCCCCAGTCGACGGCACAGTCTTGTGATGTGCAGGCAAGCTAGAGGAGACGCATGGCCATGTGTCCCCCTCGAGGACTGATGATATGGACTGGCCATTGGCCTTTGTGAATAGTCTCGTTTACACATTATTATTTTCATGCTGAATAAAGCATTTTCTTTTTCGTTTGAAAAGTCTTGCATTTCAGGTATTGATGTTGATGCTGATGCTACAGGAGTTGGGGTTGTGGGCATGTGCTATGTTTCAGGGAAATGTTGTAGTCTGCTGCTCATGGGGTGGAACCTGGTATCTGCGTGCCATCACAAGGTCTCTGCAAAGATTTGTTGTCGTGTATGCTCTTTGTGTTTGGAGACATTGTCCCAAGGAGTGTTCCTTCCTCTGTGGCACCTGACATCTCCCCTGCAGAGAGTTGCACAATTGTTGTGTTGCCCTGTGTCTACATTTCCTTTGTTGGTGATGGATCCCTTCAACTCTGGCCATGCCTGCTCAGCAATGTGTCCGGCTGCATCGTCTGTGCCATCCTTGGTACTCACTGTACTTGTGTATAGAGTATTTTGCCATGCCTTCTTGGATAAATTGTCCCTTTAACGCACAATGCATGTGTGTAATCCCAGCCTAGTACACATATGGTACTTGTTCTGCTGGGTATTTGAACACCTGACTCACAATTGTGGCCATTGTATCTGTGGGAACTCCACCCTATTCCTTCCATGACAGACAACATCTTGGTGGCTAGCCCAGCACCTGCACATTCCTATCAGTCCTGGGATGTGCGTGACAGTGTGTGTTCTCTTTGGCTCTCTTAGTTTATTAGGCAGTGACATGACTATACAGTCTTCTTGCATCATCTCAGTGTGTGTATTGTGCTGCATCTGCCAGGGGTGGGTATGCATGTGTTATTTGTCCTCACACCCACATGTGGTGTGTCATGCAGTGGGGGAAAGACATCCATCCTCCTGGGAGTGGGACACTGCTGTCAGTGATGTGTTGTCATGGCACTATCATCATTGTCCAAAGTTAGGGATACGTACATTCACCCATGGAGTTGTGGTCATCTGATAATGATGTACACCCCCATGTCTCTGGCCACTGCTGGGAGTCCTCTGCACCCACCCCCATGTCTCTGTCCACTGCTGGGAGTCCTCTGCACCCAGCCCCATGTCTCTGTCCACTGCTGGGAGTCCTCTGCACCCACCCCATGTCCCTGTACACTGCTGGGAGTCCTCTGCACCCACCCCCATGTTTCTGTCCACTGCTTGGAGTGATAGGCACCCACCCCTCATATGTCTGGGCACTGCTGGGAGTGATAGGCACCCACCCCTCACATGTCTGGGTACTGCTGGGAGCGATAGGCACCCACCCCTCATATGTCTGGGCACTGCTGGGAGCGATAGGCACACACCTCTCATATGTCTGGGCACTGCTGGGAGTGATAGGCACCCACCCCTCATATGTCTGGGCACTGCTGGGAGTGATAGGCACCCACCCCTCATATGTCTGGGCACTGCTGGGAGTGATGGGCACCCACCCCTCATATGTCTGGGCACTTCTGGGAGTGATAGGCACCCACCCCTCATATGTCTCTGTCCACTGCAGGTATTCCTCTGCACCCACCCCCATGTCTCTGTCCACTGCTTGGAGTGATAGGCACCCACCCCTCACATGTCCCTGTCCACTGCGGGTATTCCTCTGCACCCACCCCATGTCTCTGTCCACTGCTTGGAGTGATAGGCACCCACCCCTCATTTGTCTGGGCACTGCTGGGAGTGATAGGCACCCACCCCTCATATGTCTGGGCACTGCTGGGAGTGATAGGCACCCACCCCTCATATGTCTGGGCACTGCTGGGAGTGATAGGCACATACCCCTCATATATCTGGGCACTGCTGGGAGTGATAGGCACCCACCCCTCATATGTCTGGGCACTGCTGGGAGTGATGGGCACCCACCCCTCATATGTCTGGGCACTGCTGGGAGTGATGGGCACCCGCCCCTCATATGTCTGGGCACTGCTGGGAGTGATAGGCACCCACCCCTCATATGTCTGGGCACTGCTGGGAGTGATGGGTACCCTCCCTCATATGTCTGGGCACTGCTGGGAGTGATAGGCACCCACCCCTCATATGTCTGGGCACTGCTGGGAGTGATAGGCACACACCCCTCATATGTCTGGGCACTGCTGGGAGCGATAGGCACCCACCCCTCATATGTCTCGGTCCACTGCAGGTATTCCTCTGCACCCACCCCATGTCTCTGTCCACTGCTGGGAGTGATATGCACACACCCCTCACATGTCGCTGTCCACTGCTGGTATTCCTCTGCACCCACCCACCCACCCACTTGCACCCTTGCTGTGGTACACTGCTGTCCTGGGCATACACCACCGCCAATTTACAGCTGATGTGCTGCACCAATCCGTACACCTACATCTGTGGCGTGTGTATGCCTTGTATCCATCATGTAATGGGGCTGTAGGGGTACGCGTGGTACGGCCCGTACCCATGCTCTGGGGGCGTGGGTACGGGCCGTACCACCATAGTGGCGGTGATGTAGGGGTACGCATGGTACGGTCCGTACCCACGCTCTGGGGGCGTGGGTACGGTCCGTACCACCATTGTAGTGGTGATGTAGGGGTACGCGTGTACGGCCCGTACCCATGCCCCCAGAGCGTGGGTACGGTCCGTACACGCGTACCCCTACATCACCACTACAATGGTGGTACGGACCGCCCGCACCACCATTGTAGTGGTATTGTAGGGGTACGCGTGTACGGACTGTACCCACGCTCTGGGGGTGTGGGTACGTGCCGTACACACGTACGCCTACATCACCACTACAATGGTGGTACGGACCGTACCCACGCCTCCCAGAGCGTGGGTACGGGCCATACCACCATTGTAGTGGTGATGCAGGGATACGCGTGTACGGCCTGTACCCACGCCGGTACGGTCCGTACACGCGTACCCCTACATCTCCACTACAGTGGTGGTATGGCCTGTACCCACACTATGGGGGGCGTGGGTACGGTCCGTACCACCATTGTAGTGGTGATGTAGGGGTACGTGTGTACGGCACGTACCCACACCCCCAGAGCGTGGCTACAGTCCGTACACGCTTACCCCTACATCACCAATACAATGGTGGTACGGCCCGTACTCATGCTCTGGGGGGCGTGGGTACGGTCCGTACCACCATTGTAGTGGTGATGTAGGGGTACGCGTGTACGGACCGTACCCACGCTCTGGGGGCGTGGGTACGGGCTGTACACACGTACCCCTACATCACCACTACAATGGTGGTATGGCCCGTACCCACGCTCTGGGAGGCGTGGGTACGGTCCGTACCACCATTGTAGCGGTGATGTAGGGGTACGCGTGTACGGCACGTACCCACACCCCCAGAGCGTGGGTACGGTCCGTACCACCATTGTAGTGGTGATGTAGGGGTACGCGTGTACGGACCGTACCCATGCTCTGGGGGCGTGGGTACGGGCCGTACACGAGTACCCCTACATCACCACTACAATGGTGGTACGGACCGTACCCACGCTCTGGGGGCGTGGGTACGGTTCGTACCACTATTGTAGTGGTGATGTAGGGGTATGCGTGTACGGACCGTACCCACGCTCTGGGGGCGTGGGTACGGGCCGTACACGCGTACCCCTACATCACCACTACAATGGTGGTACGGACCGTACCCACGCTCTGAGGGGTGTGGGTACGTCCCGTACCACCATTGTGGTGGTGACGGGTACGCGTCCACGTCCACTTCTGTTGTAGTGGGACGTGGGATTGGTGGACACGCCCCCCGAAGTGACCAGACCATGGAGGTAATTAATGTGCAGGATGTATTAGTATTTTGTGGGGTGTGGGTTATGTTTCCTGCCCCTTGCACCCCCCCCCCCTTTGCCCCTGGGGGTTGTTCTGACCTTCTGCGGCATCTGCGTCGGTTTCTGAATACGAGGTCGTAGGCTATGAGGGCCGGGATGACGCGTAGGTAGGGGTCCATCGCTGTCAGTCGCGTACCGGTGCTCCTTGTTCGCGTCGTCCTCAATTTCCCGGCAGTTTTTGGCTCCCGTAAAAAATGCTACGTGCGGAGTGACGTCGGCACGAATCGTACTTGCTGGTCCGTAAAACGCTGCCTGACTCCGTCCGGACATCGCGTATGCGCCGTCCAGAATCAGATTTGTGTGTATTTTTTTGCCGGTCGGTGTTTTTTACGACTCGTACGGAAATGGTATTTCTGTGCAAATCGTACTTGCGAGTTTGTAAGGTGTTTTTCCCGGGTACGAGTCGGACGGAGAAAACGCTCCGTACGACCATTTGTACCCGGGTTTTACAGGATCGGAATCGGCACCTAAATAGGGTTATAAATAACATAGTATGTATTCATTTGTTATGTGACGTTTCAATCTTTGTTCCCTTTAATTAGAAGTCATAGATTATTCAGGCAGCCTTAGAACACAATTAAAAATGCTTTCCATTTATTTTTGCTGTTCCAAGTATGCACAGATAAGTGCTGAAAATAGGCTTTAGGGGACTGCTTACTTTTGTACCATCTGGGACATCAATATAATGAGCTGGCAACCCTAATCGCAAGACTGGAAGTTTGTTGCAGGATGAGCACAATATTTTTTTCCTCCAACCTCGATCCCTGGACCCTGAAAAATGCCATAAAAACAATAGTTTAACTTATATCCGAAACCCTGTGTCAAGTCTCAATAACATGCTGAGTAGCTTCAACTGTGTCTGCGAATGCACCCTGCATTGAGACAACTCATTCCTCATTCACGCCCTTCACTTGCACACTCACCCTGCACTCAGAGGGATCACAATGTACTCACACTGATCACTATGCACTCAACCCACCCGCTCACCCTGCACTCACAGTGACCACACTGCACTTATGCCACTCACCATGAACTTACACCATTCTCCCTCCACTTACCCTGCCGTCACATGAGCACACCGCGCACTCTGCACTCACAGTGATCACTCTGCACTCACAATGCTCTTGTGCTGTTTACCCTGTACCTCACCCTGCAGTCGCACAAGTTCACCCTGTACCTCACCCTGCAGTCACACGGGCACACTACTCACCCTGCTCATGCAACACTTCACTTACTTGACCCTCTCACGTGTGCGATCAGTGTTACGGCCAGCCCTGGCTGGGAGTCTTAGCCCCCCCCCCCGAAGTTCGGGTCTAGTTGCACCCCACGTTGCTTCCCACGTCGGAAGTACGTTTCACTGCAAGGAATTTACAACGGTTGTATTCTTCCTGAAGGTTCCATTCTCTGGCAGGCAAGAGTGAAGAGCTTTTTGTATTCTTTTTTTAAAGCCTTGCTCCTTTTCCCTTCTTCCCACTACTAGTGGGAACGTTGGATGTCTCAAGGAGGTGCGGATTTGGCATTAATGCCATAGTTGCTGACTTTGGTTCTGGGGACCGGGGTTCGAGTCCTGGTATCGGCTCAATATCTTGTCCTACTGGGCAAAATCACTTAATTTACCAGTGACTTCCGAAAAATGAATTTGACCTTGATTAAAGTAGCTGGTGCTTGTTTAACATGTTCCAATCCCTAGAGCTAAATCCGCAAGCCTAATATAACAAATATTGGGAAGTATGCCTACCATCTGTCCTCGCTTCTTTCGTAGACCAAATTTAAATGTTTTCTTGTGCAGCTATTTCTGAAGCTTTGGAAGGCGATCTTCTTTATAAGCCAACTATGCTAACACATTGACTCTTGATGCTGCTAGAGAATAAAGATGTATATATCCTCTTGAATCACTTATATCACATGTGTATGATGTAAATGTCCCCTAAGCCTTCTTGGAAAACTGTGGTTGGCCTCCTACTGAAATGGCAACACCTGGCAATACTCCACACAATCATGGATTTTTTAATTGTGTCAGAAAGCATGTTTTGTGGAACTTCTTTTTCTGATTTTGGGGCCGATTCACAGGACTAATTTAAGACAAGATCCTAAACTTACTACTTTTGGTATTCACAGAAGTTAGGATTTTGTCTTAAGTTTGTCTTAAGACAAACTTAAGACAGACTTAAGACTGACTTAAGACAGACTTACGACAGACTTAAGACAAACTTAAGACAAACTTAAGACAGACTTAAGACAGACTTAAGACAAGGACTGTGGGCCCCTACTTGGTCAAGGTGCAACCCTCTGCCAACTAGAGACCCCGGTTCTAACATTGGTGATCAGCGTTAAGGATCAGACGTGTATTTGTGTGTTAGATAAAATGATTGGTGTACACTACTTCCATATCTCAGACCATAACGTACCAGCATACTGGTTTTCTTTTTCTCTTCTTGCAAATTTTTGCAATCATGTCTTAGTCTGGGGAACCAGTAGCTGCACCTTCAGATTTGGAATTTGAGCAGGAGGGGTTCAGCAGAGATTTAAGGTGTTCATTTAAAAGCCTCACTGAAAAAAGTGCTGGAAATGATGCTGAGGGCCTGGTGGGCAGCCATGGAGGTAGCTGAGCATCCAGAGGATGAGGATGGGGTTGTGGATATGGAGGAGCAGAGTCTTCATGGTGATTTTCTTGAAAATCAGGATCTGCCTGGGCGAAAGATGTCCTCCAGGGTAGGGAGCAGTGTTTCCTCTAAAAGCCTGTCTGCAGCACAGTTGAGAGACAGGCGGGAAGATAGGAAGATTCAGTTGGAGCTGGCAAAACAATGTGGATGTGGAGAAGCAAAGATTGGCAATGGAGAAAGATAGATTGGCCATGGAAGAAAAGAAAATGCTTTTGGCTCAAGAACTGAGATTGAAAGAGCTGGATTTAAAGGACAACTCCAGCACCGATGGTGGCAGCGTATCTTAAGTGCATACAGAGGGGAAGATACATATACCCAAGAGACTGGTGTCTGATTATCAGGTGGGAAATGACATAGATCCATGGTTCCAGGGTTACGAGCAGTTTTACACATGCACAGGGTCCCTGACAGAGATTGAGGGTAGGCTTGTGAATGCAGTTTGCAGGGGAGGAGAGGGACCCCTTGTTGGCACTAGGGCCAGCAGACCAGATGGGGTACCCTGATATGAATGCAGCCCTGATCAGGAGATCTGGTCTGACCCCAGAAGCCTATAGAGTAAAGTTTGGGATAAGTGAGAAACTTGGGTCGCATGTGTTGACTTATTTTGCCTAGCATTGGATAGTTATATAAAGGGCAGTGAAGTAATAGATTATCGGGGCAGTGCAATTTGGTTGCACATGCATGGTCTGTTTTGCAGAGCTGCTCCAGTACCTGGTGGATAGGAAACAGACTGACCCCAGGAGGCGTGTATTGAGGCAGACCACTGGCTCAGCACCTGGGTTCGCAAGCAGTTGTATGTGGGAGACTCTGCCAAGGGTGGGCAGAGTCCCCAACAGAATAAGTGTGGTAAAAATGAAAGTAAGGAGTTCTCTAAAGGGCCCCAAACTAGTTCCCAGGGTAGGGATACCCAAATCCCTGCTGAAAAGAAGAGTTGGTTCCCTTCAGGGAAGGGGCCCCTGAAGTGTTTTGCCTGTAGTCAGGAAGGGCACTTCAAGGGGGATCCCAAGTGGGCCAAGCCTCCTACCGGTGGGCAGTCACTGGGGATCTCATATAGCGCTTGGAGAGGAGTTTGTCCCAGCTAGTGTTGGGGAGCCAGCTGAGATTACCTTAATTTCCCTTGGTGACAGCAAAATGGTCCAGAGAACCCTTATGCCTGACAACACTAGGAAGTACAGGAAGTGGCTGACCATCAATGGGAGGAGGATGAAGGCTCTTATAGACACAGTAACCAGCATGACGACTGTCCGGTGTCATCTGGTGTCTTCAGAGCAGACAGCCTTTAATGTGGACCATCAAGTAGTTGCTGTAGACAACAGTGAACACCAATGTTTCGTGGCTCTAATTCCCTTTTAATGGGGAAAGCTGTGAGTCAATCAATGTCTGTGGATTGTCTGCTGGACAACGACCTGGAGCATACCACCTGGAAAGAGGTGGAGCTCAGGTCGCACTTGGAGATCTTGGGATTACTTGAATGGGTGTGCCTGACCACATGGTCCATGGCAGCATATGAGGGTGAGAAACAATTTGAAGATCCAAGAAATGGTCGGGTCGTGCACAGACCGGGCAAGTAGAAAAGGTGGAAAAATTGTCGGGTGCCACTGAGGTATCACTCTCAAAACCCTAGGAGTGTGAAAAGACAAGCAAAATCCATGCGTTGGCTGAACACAGGCAACGTCCCTCTGGGCACACCTCATAAAGCAAAAGCTTAAAGCGTTTTTAATCCATCTGGTTAAGTGAAGATGCAGTGCATGCTTGAAATCATGATGTTTATTGGTCTTTAGGCTTTGCAAATTGTTTCATAAGCTTTAAATGCAATGAACGATGATATTATACATGCTCCATATCATCTAGTTGCCATAATCCCAATG
Source organism: Triturus cristatus (assembly GCF_964204655.1). Lineage (NCBI taxonomy): Eukaryota > Metazoa > Chordata > Amphibia > Caudata > Salamandridae > Triturus > Triturus cristatus. Next base: position 127,183,057 of record NC_140592.1, on the reverse strand, counting down.
CATTTCGGGCCCATCTGGCCCTTCATCAGGGGAGTCTAAACAAAAAAGATACACAACAATAAATGACTGTTTACAATGAGAGATTACGCCATAAGACAAAAGCCAGTGAAGGACCCTGCCAGCGAGTTTACAAAAAGTGCCAAAATACCATGGTGGCCACATTGTCATGTGCTACAATGCATGAATAAACGTAATGGAGACCAAAGGTGTATTACTAGAAGAATAACCGAAGCGGGTTGCCAACAATAACGAAAGCGGTGAACCAAAATGCCGTGTTTTGTGCTCGGTAACAATAACAAAGTGAGGAGGAAAAACGAAACAAGGTGAATTACTGCTGTTGTATATCACATAAAAATCAAAACGAAAACGTGAAACGAGTGCCTATAAAAGCTCCGTGCAAAGTGAAATAACGTACACGTAACTAAACACGCAAGTATTCCGGTTCGTGCAAGTATTTACCTTATGCTGATAATTCAGCTGTTCAAGCTGTAATGGTGCAGCGGTGCCGGTTTTCGGTCACGAAATGTGGATAAAGCTGCTCAACAAACGGCGCGCATTTGAAGTGAAAAGGTGCCGGTGTGAGCCGGAAGTGACGTGTGGATGGTTAGTCCGCTTAGCCGTTTAGAACTAACGGAAATAGTCGGCGCCATGTTACAAGTACCAGTGAATAAGCAAAAAGGTGGATAAGGTGTGAACAAAGGACAGACTGAAGTGTGGAATGGGTGAAAACAAACAGTGTGTGTGAAAATAATGAAAGTTGGAAACTGCAGACATGCACATGCAACTGTAAAGAATTTATAGATAGCAAGCGAATTCCAAGCGGTCATTGAGACCCTTCGGTTTCAAAGAGTCCAGTTTATAAATCCAGAAATTTTCACGTTGCAGGAGAAAGGTGTCATTGTCTCTGCCCTCCATCTTAGATACAGTTTCCAAAACCAGGAATTTCAATTGCAAAATGTTGTGTTGTTACTCCAGGAAATGAGCGGCCACTGCTGATTTCAAATTGCTGGTACGTATGTTACTTTTGTGCTCCAAAATGCGCGTCTTGATCTTCCTTATTGTTTTACCAACATAAACCAGGCCGCAAGGGCATTTTAGTAGATAAATAACGTTGTTGGTGTCACAAGTAGCATTGACGTGCAATTTGATGGGAGTGCCTCTCATTGGGTGTGCAACAGAGTTGCCCCTGATGATGCTATTGCAATTGCTGCAATTTAAACAGGGAACTGTCCCTTGGAGCAGTGGCCGCTCATTTCCTGTTGCATGTGCATGTCTGCAGTTTCCAACTTTCATTATTTTCACACACACTGTTTGTTTTCACCCATTCCACACTTCAGTCTGTCCTTTGTTCACACCTTATCCACCTTTTTGCTTATTCACTGGTACTTGTAACATGGCGCCGACTATTTCCGTTAGTTCTAAACGGCTAAGTGGACTAACCATCCACACGTCACTTCCGGCTCACACCGGCACCTTTTCACTTCAAATGCGCGCCGTTTGTTGAGCAGCTTTATCCACATTTCGTGACCGAAAACCGGCACCGCTGCACCATTACAGCTTGAACAGCTGAATTATCAGCATAAGGTAAATACTTGCACGAACCGGAATACTTGCGTGTTTAGTTACGTGTACGTTATTTCACTTTGCACGGAGCTTTTATAGGCACTCGTTTCACGTTTTCGTTTTGATTTTTATGTGATATACAACAGCAGTAATTCACCTTGTTTCGTTTTTCCTCCTCACTTTGTTATTGTTACCGAGCACAAAACACGGCATTTTGGTTCACCGCTTTCGTTATTGTTGGCAACCCGCTTCGGTTATTCTTCTAGTAATACACCTTTGGTCTCCATTACGTTTATTCATGCATTGTAGCACATGACAATGTGGCCACCATGGTATTTTGGCACTTTTTGTAAACTCGCTGGCAGGGTCCTTCACTGGCTTTTGTCTTATGGCGTAATCTCTCATTGTAAACAGTCATTTATTGTTGTGTATCTTTTTTGTTTAGACTCCCCTGATGAAGGGCCAGATGGGCCCGAAATGCATTGGGATTATGGCAACTAGATGATATGGAGCATGTATAATATCATCGTTCATTGCATTTAAAGCTTATGAAACAATTTGCAAAGCCTAAAGACCAATAAAACTTCATGATTTCAAGCATGCACTGCATCTTCACTTAACCAGATGGATTAAAAACGCTTTAAGCTTTTGCTTTATGAGGTGTGCCCAGAGGGACGTTGCCTGTGTTCAGCCAACGCATGGATTTAGCATATGAGGGTGGTCAGAAGGACCTGGAGCTTGAAAGAGTGGACAGGTCTGCCAAGAAGGGGATGGACAAGGGGCACTAGAAACCCACTCCAGAGATTCTGGCGGTCCATGAGGAGGCTGAACCTGAGGGGGGGGGGGGGCAGCCCGGTGACTACAGGGGAAGATATCGGCGAATTGGGGAACCTGCATGAGCTGTCCCAATGGCAGCAGGATGAAGGTCTCTCCAGGGAGGATTGCTGTGCAGCACAAAAAGAGTGACCTACTCTTGTGGGTGTTTGGCAGCACGCAAAGGCCCAGCTGGTGATGCCTCTGGAGCTCATCTGATTTACTGGGAGAACGATCTCCTGTTTAGTGAGCCTATGGTTGCTGAGCATGGGGCTGCCCATGTGCAGGTGGCACCCCAGTGTTTCAGAGACTTCCTAGTGGGTCTGGCTCATGATGTGCCTCTGGCAGGTCATTTGGGGCAAGACAAGACCTTTGGTAGGCTTGTCACCCACTTCTATTGGCCCAAATGTCTAAAGTCTCAGATGCATTTTGCTGGTCCTGTCCTACCTGCCAGGCAAGTGGCAAGACTGGGGGAAGGTGCAAGACTCCCCTCCAACTATGCCCTGTCATGAGTACCTGATTTGAGAGGGTGGGCATTGACATTGTTTGGGCTTTTGGATCCCAAGGCAGCCATGGGCAACAGGTTTGTCCTGTTCCTGGTGGACCATCCCCCTCACTACCCTAAAGTTACCTCTTTGAGGACAGTGACTGTGCCTGCTTTGGCCAGGGCATTGATGGGGATATTGATCCACATGGGCTTCCCCAAAGAGGGGGTATCTGACCACTGTACCAACTTCATGTCCTAGTACATGAAAGTCATGTAGAAGGCCTATGGAGTTGCCTACAAGTTCTCCATGCCATACCACCCCCGACCAATGGGTTGGCTGAAAGTTTCAACCATACCCGAAGGGCGTGATTATGGGTCTTTCAGAACCCATGAGGCACAAGTGGGATGTCCTCTTGTCATGCCTTCTGTTTGCTTGCAGGGAGATACCGCAGAAGGGGGTTGGCTTCAGCCCATTTGAACTTCTGTACAGTAACCCTGTGAGAGGACCTCGCAGTTTGGTGAAGATGGGCTGGGAGCAAGCTCCCAGGAAGCCACCCCAGGATGTGTTTAGTTATATGCTGGCCTTCTGAAATCAGACATCCCACTTCCAGAAACTTGCCCAAGAGAATATGGAAGCTAGCCAGTAGGACATCAAATGTTGGTATGACCAGAATACCACTCTGGTTGAGTTTCAGCCTGGTCAAAAGGTGTGGGTGATGGTGTCCGTAGAGCACAGTGCTCTGCAAAATGGTAGGTTTGGCCCATTTTAGGTGAAGGAGCGCAAGAGTGACATCACCTAATTGGTGGACTTGCAGACTCCTAGGAACCCTTTGAGGATCCTTCATGTAAACGGCCTCAAACCACATTTTGAGATGTCAGAGTTGGCCATGCTCTTGTTCACGGATGACGGGGTACAAGAGGAGAGTGAACCTCTCCCCGACCTCCTATCTTCCCAAAAGCAGGATGGGTCAGTAAAGTGTGTGATCCTCTCCCCTACTCTGACCCCTGAAAAGCAGAGAGACTGTCGCCAGGTGTTGGCATTTGCTTCAACTCATGATATTGATACGGAGAACAGCCCGAGTGAGCCAGCGTTAAGGCTAAAGTCTCTAAGATGCTGGAGTTAGGGGTTATTCAGTCCCCCAACAGTCAATAGTCCAGTCCAGTTGTTCTGATCCTCAAGGCTGTTCCACCCTGTGTCACACCGGCTCTTTGGTTCTATGTGGACAACCGTGGGCCTAATGCGGTCACTAAAACTGACATGACCCCCATCCCCAGAGCTGATGAGCTCATCGATCGGTTTGGAGTCTCCAAGATCCTTAGCACATTTGACCGAACATCTGGGTACTGCCAGATTGCCTTGACGGACAGGGCACAAGAGAGGTCAGCGTTCTCAATGCCAGGAGGGCATTACCAGTTGTGTCATGCCTTTTTTGGTTGAAGAACACCCCAACCACTTTCCAGCGGTTGGTCAACAAGGTTCTGGCTGGGTTGGAGAATTTCAGTGCCACCTACCTTGACAAAATTCTAGTCTTCACCTCCAGTTGGGAGGACCACTTGCACCACCTGGGGTAGGTGTTGAGTGTGTTGCAGAGCGCAGGCCTTACTATCAAGTCAAAAAAGTGCCAGATAGGGCAGGGTTCTGTGGTTTACTTGGGAAACAAAGTAGGGGGCAGCAGGGTACAGCCCCTGTAACCTAAGATTGATACAATTATGGCTTGGGCTCCCAAAGACCCAGTCCAAGGTGAGAGTCTTCTTAGGACTCACTGGTTACTACAGGCGATTTGTCAAGGGGTACTGCACCACTGTTGCTCCCTTGACAGAGCTGACTTCCAGGAATCAGTCCCATCAGGTGATCTGGACATAGGCGTGCCAGACCGCTTTTGACACCCTGAAGGAAGCCATGTGCATTGCACCCGTGCTCAATGCTCCTGATTTCTCCAAGGAATTTGTGGCACAGACTAATGCTTTGGACCATTGCCTGAGGGCTGTGCTTTCTCTGCTAAACAAAGAGAGCCTAGATCAACCTGTAGCCTTCATTAGTAGCAGTTTACTTCCCAGGGAACAGAGGTTGGGCACATTGGAAAGGGAAGCTTTTGCTGCTGAAGAAGCTAAAACCTGACTTGTTTGGTAGTCACTTCCGGGTTCAGACAAATCACAGGTCCCTCAGATGGTCAATGCAGATGAGGGGTGAGAATCCTTAACTGTTGAGGCAGTCCATCCATGGATTTCATGGTGGAACACAGTCCTGAAACAGAACACTCCAACGCTGATTGCCTTTCCAGATTTTTTCTGCCTTAGTGATTAGAACTCCTAAGAAGTTGTGTAGTTCTCCCCACTTTCTGCTGGGGGTGATACATATTAAACCTGGTATCATTTAGTATGGTTTCCCCAGTCTTTTTGCTTCTGGCCTCCTGTTTTTGACTATGTGCTTGAGTTCGTATTTGCTGGTGTTAGCCCTCTGGGCACTTTACCACTGCTGATCAGTGCTAAAGTGCATGTGCTCTGTGTCTAAAATGTAATGGCATTTGTTTTCTCCATGATTGTCATATTTGCTTTACTAATAAGTCCCTAGTACCATGTACTGTGTGTGCACAGGGCCTGTAATTCAAATGCTTATAGTGGGCCTGAAGCACAAATTGTGCCACCCACATGAGTAGACCTTCAAACCTGTCTCTGGCCTGCCACCGCAGGACCTGTGTGTGAAGTTTTAAACTGCCATGTTGACCTTGCAAGTACTCCCACTTTCCAGGTCCAAACCTTCCCTTTCATTGCAGGTAAGCTACCCCTAAGGTAGGCACTAGGTAACCCCAGGGGCACAGTGCAGTGTATTTAAAAGGTAGAACATGTGGTTTTAAGTTTTACATGTCCTGGTAGTGAAAAACTGCTACATTCATTTTTCAGTACACCAAGGCCCATCTCTCCCATAGGTTAGCTTTGGCACTGCCTTGTAACACTCTACAAGTGTGTCGTCCAATTGGGAACAGATAGCAAATTGGAGGCCTATCTTTAGGCTGATGGGACTTGACTGAGGTAAAGACGTAGGAGGAGCTGAAACTTTCACCTAAATAGGTCTGCGCTTGTGCCTACACAGAGAGCTGTCTCCCCCCTGTAGTGTGTCTGGAGCCAAGGCCAGGAAGGACAGGGCCTTGTGCACCACAAGGACCTTTCTTTGAAGTCTTCTGACTTCAAAGACTTAAATGGGTAAAAGTACTGAACCTCTGACAAAACATACTCGGAACACTCTGGACTGAGTACATTCTACCAAGAAGAAGAGCTGTTGTGGCACCAGGATGGACTGTCACTTTGATGCTTGCTTCCCTGTGTTGGCCTGCCTCTTCTGTCTTGGGTGTGAGAGGACTGGACTTTGCTCTCTGCATCCTGCTTTCTAAGGTTCTCTAAGGGCTTGAGTTGAGCTTGCTTACTATTGGAAGTCTCACGGACATCAAAGACTTCACCTACAGTGTCAGGGCTTTTCTGCTGAAATCCCTACTATGCCAAGTGGTGCAGAATCCAGTTCCTGGGCCCTTGGAAGAGAGTTTGCTGTGCTAAACAAGAAGAAATATGTCCATCAACTTCGAGTGCGACTCTGGAGATGGAGCCACCCATCAACACCGCACGGCTCCATGCACCGTAACCGTGGCCCCAGCTTATTGCAACAACCTCGACTTGCAATGCTGACCCTGACGCCACCACATGCCTCCATAGATCTGCCAAAGCATGAGTCTCGAGCACCGATCACTAAAGTCCGGTCTCTATCTCTGCCACTGCACTTGTAGCCCTGTGGTGTAACATCAACACCACAAAGCTGATACCTCGTGGATTGACCCTCAATGCTTCATAGACCTCGCACTGCTAGCTGAACCGACTCCTCACCGCAAATGCCGAATCAACTCCCCTGTGTCTTGCAATGTCCCAGGCGTCCCTCGTGTGCCAACGACATGCACCAACAATAAGGAACTGATGCTGCACTGACCTTAGCGATGCCTCATTTCCCTGGTGCCCTGCAACATCTTTGTTTTGTCAACGTTTCCTATGTATTGTAAGCAGGGTCTGTAGCCGGCTCGTACTCTCAAGCGGTTGGTCACGAACTTTTCATCAAGCACATCATGCTAGAACTACATTTAATCTTGAAAAGATTCATATTTTGATTTGTGTATTTTGGATGTTTGTCGTTTTTGTTCTTTTTTTAATCAGATAAAAATTGACTATTTTTCTAAACTGGTTTGGAGTACTTTTGTGGTGTTTTCATTGTGTTACTGTGTGTGCGTGGACAAATACGTTACACATTGCTTCTTAAGATTAGCCTAACTGCTCGAGCTAAGCTACCAGAGGGTGAGCACAGGTAAACTTTTAGTGTGCACTACACTTACTCTGAATCGGATTATGGGCCCATACTTGGTAAAGGTGCAACCCTCTGAGACCCTGGTTCTAATGTGTACATATTTGCACATACATTTAAAAATGAAATAGAATGTTGTAAGAAACTGGGTTACTGGTTGACTGGGTGGTTGGCCCTGGTCACGCAACAATCACAATCCTTGTTGGGGTAAGGCACAAAAAAAACAAATTAACCTCTGCTCAACTCCCTGGTAGCTTGGCACAGACCAGTCAGGATTAACTTAGAGGCAATGTGTAAAGTATTTGTGCAATGCTTTAAACAATCAAACAGTGAGAACACCACACAAAAATTATCCCACATCAGGTTAGAAAAATAAAACTTTCTTTAATAAATAAAACAGGACCAATACATAAATAATCCAATTAGTAGATCCAAAGATATTGAATTTACAGTTTTTAATGAAAATAGCACCAAAAGGCCTAAAGCACCAACTATGGATATCTGGTTGTTCCGGATCAGGGCAAAGTCACAGGTTCAGGTCAACCGCGATGGAGCATGGGCCAGCTACTCTGACTCAGTTAGGCCGCTGAGTAAAAGTACCTTCAATCCTGGGTTGCGGCACGTTGCGTGGATCCGTGTTGAAGATGTGTCCTGCAGCCAATGCGATGCATCATTTTCTAGATGTGGCCAGGCTGCGTTGTTAGGGCCTGCATTGTCATCGAGGATCCTGTTAATGGGGCTTGCGATGCGAAGTCCGAAGTCGAGGATGTAGTGCGCAGTTGGGGTGCTGCATCATTTCCAAAGAGCTACGATGCTGCAATGGGGAGTCCGGCATCGTTGTTGAGGCTTCTGTCGACAAGTGATGTGAGGACCTGTATTGAGGATGCGTCACACTGTCCTGACAATACAGCAGTTCCAAAAGAGCTGCGATGCAGGGCTTTGATAAGAGTCCAATCCACGCATCAGTTCTGTTCAGGTTTGAGCTGAACAGCAGAGGAGATATGTTGGTTCAGCTGGATCCACAGAGGCTAGTAAACCCCTTAAGCCCACTTCCAAGGGTCCAGGACTGGTGTGGCTCCACTTGAAAGGGTAGATTCACAGATGGCAGAGTCCAGGTGCAGGTGCAAGGTTGTTGGAAGCCTGTTATGTACCTGAGGCTTCATTTCAGGAGGCCAGCAAACTAGACCTTGGAGTTAATCTGGGTTCTGGGTTCAAAAGATAAGGTCAGTCCTTCTCGCCCAGGCAAAAGGCAGCAGGCAGTAGATCAGCACAGCAAAGCAGGAATACAGCAGAGTGCAGTCCAGCAGAAAGGCAGCTCTTTAGCAGCACAGCAGTCCTTCTTCTAGCAGACTACCCACAGGTCCAGAAAAGTACTGGAGAGTTGGTGTCTGAGGACCAATATTTATATTCAGTTGTGCCCTTGAAGTGGGAGAGAAGCATCTAAAGGTTTCCATTTGACGTCCTCAGGCATCTAGCCTTCCTTGTCCTGGCTCCAGACTAACTACCGGGAATATGCAGCCCTTTGTGTCTAGACAAGATACAGCCTATTCAGGTGTCAGTGGGACTGTGCCCATCTCCTCCCTCCCATCCTGCCAGTGATGGCAAACCAGACACACCTAAGCTCCCTATTGTGTGTGGCTGTGTAGCAGGAATACACAAAGCTCCCCTGCCAGCTAAACCCAGTCATGTGACCAGAGACAGGTTATAGGCACTAAATGGCTAATGCAAGAAAATGGCAAAATTCTAAAAGTGGCATTTTCGGAATTGCAATGTAAAATCTGACCTCACCATAAGTTACGATTTTAAATTGTGATTCCAGAGACAACAAATATGAATTGAATATCCCTTCCCATTCAGAAATTTTACTTATACAATATAAAAAGGCAACCCCAATGTTATCCTATGGGAGAGATATGTCTTACAGTAGTGAAAAATGAATTTAAGAGTTGTTCACTACCAGGACACGTAAAAATTAAAAGTACGTCACACTTTTTAAACACATTGCACCCTGACCTTTGGGCTGTTCAGGGCCTACCCTAGGGTTTTACTTCTATGTGTTAAAAACGAAAGTTTGGGCCAAGCAAAAGATTTATTGTGCCATGTTGATTTGCAATATTACACCGAAGCTCTGCAATAGAAGGCCTGAGACACGTTTAAAGGGCTACTTTAGTGGGTGGCACAATCAGTACTGAAGTCCCACTAGTAGCATTTAATTTACAGGCCCTGTGCACATGTAGGGCCACTTTAATAGGGAATTATAGGTAAATTAAATATGTCAATGAGGTATAAGCCAATGCATAGAGAATTAGAGCGCAAGCACTTTAGCACTGATTAGCTGTGGTAAAGTGCACAGAGTCCTAAGGCCAGCAAAAAAGAGATCAGCACAGAAATGGAGATCGAAGGCGAAATGTTGGAGAGCGGACCACCCTAAGGCTGACAGGTCTAATAAGTGTGTACCCATTAGTACTGCATGTTTAAATCACTCAAAAAGTAATTATTAATATTTCATTAACTTACATGTAATTGTAGTGTGTTTTTGATTTCTATTCTGCCACTAGAATAAGTGGGCTGTGAGAGATCCTTAGCCTGAATTTATCTCTCAAAGACTTTCATTTTCATCATTTCGCAGTGAAAGAGAGTGGGTTTCCACGGGGCCAGCTGAACATTAAGCAAAGGGTATCATTTTTTTACCAAGTCACTTTTGTACAAGGCTTGAAGAAAATGTATGCTTCTGCTCTCTAGCTGAACTAAGAAAAGAGATCTTGCATCACTCTTTGACAAGTTCACTCTGTGCAGAGTCCAAGTCCCTATTTTGCTGATACTTGGCAATTGGGCAAGTGAAGACAATCTCTTGGCTTGACTCCCAACCCACTGGAGTTCTCATCTACTGTTGCGCTGGAAGTGCCTGCTCGGTAGCTATACTGTACTGAAGACAAAAGAACTCAAAGCCCAAAACTATGTGTAATTTTTTCCAGAGTTTTATAAAGCACAAACTTAACCCGAGGGTATCTGAGCGCTTTACATGAGCACCAGTTGCATTATAGACCGACACATTCCTTTTTAGGTCGAGCCTAGCGGCAGCGCGCATGCACTGCTTGCTCGGTGAGGCATGCTGTATTTGGGTATGCACTGGAAGCTCTGCCCACGCTCTGCCCATATTTGTCATTGGCTTGGGTAAGTGTCCTTCCTAAATGCTGGCTTTTGATTCGAAAAAAGGTGTGTTAGTCCCGCCTTGGTACCACCTTGTCTCCATTTGTTACCGACCATAAGGACTGGACCTTTTACTTGGCTTGTCACACGGTCTCCATTATAAGGGGATAAGCACTATTTTGTTTATTGAAAGTAATGGGGAAAATGGAGGCCGTTTTTCTTATACAGCGCTATGCGCTCTAAATTGTATGCTGAGCGCAGCATCAGCGTAGTTTTTTTTTTTTTTTTTACTTTGATGAGCACGGCGCCCGCTTCAGGGACACCGCGCTCTGTTTATTTATTTTTTGTAAAACTTCAGTACTGAGCGCAGCGCCCGCTTCAGGGACACAGCGCTCAGTTTCTTTTCTTTATTTTGCCTCCTTAAAATAAGCATTTACAATGCAATAGGTCTCGCATTTACACAAGTGTAAACTATTAGCATTGTGAATGGCAATGCTTTTTTATTTATGTTTTAAAAACCAAAACATAAATAAAAGGCATTGTCATTTACAATGCTAACAGCTCAAACTCACGTAAATGCGAGACCTATTACATTGTAAATGCTTGTTTCAAGGAGGCAAAAACAACGAGCGAGGTGTCCCTGAAGCGGGTGCCAGGCTCATCAAAGTAAAAAAAACAAAAAGTAAGCTGATACCGCGCTCAGCATACAATTTAGAGCGTCTATACCGAGACTCTAACCCATTTCTCTCGCATCGAGAACGATAGCTCTAGCCGTAAGACCACATCCTCTCCCCGATATCATTCCCCGATGTTTTGATATTTATAAAGGTTAGATAGGGCTTTAAACCTGCTATGAAATCTGTGGAGACAGATGAAGGGTGGACTGAGTTAGGTAGAATTCAGATTTCTTAAAAGCTTAAACATGCTGATTCCAACTATGCTCCTTCACACTGTTTTTTATGCACGTAAGATTGACTTGAGGTTAGAAACCACACAGTAAAGCAAGATATCGACCAGTGAATGAATGTCACTCACCTCAAATTAAATCCAATAAGATAGACTTTACTGTGTTTGACTCCAGTTTCCACCTATGGCCAACTTATTAGAGACCACTCTATAATTTGTACTTGTCCAGGATCAATTGTGACAGTAAAACCTTAAGGATCATTTTGGGTAACCATTGTTTAATGCTATCTCACTTCCAAACTCTTGGTTCTGCCACCTCAAACCTGATCCACTAATATTCAGAGGGCATAAATATGGAGAAAGACTCCTCGCGGGTTCGGTCCATCATTCAGTTCTGGATTTCCTAAAACTTATCCTCATAGCAAAACCAAATCCACAGCAATTAAGACAATTATTGAAAAAGGACAGCCTTCTTTCTACCTACCAGTGGAGAAAAGGATGGCAATTACAAAATATTTAAATGGGTGTAGTCTTACCTGGCATTCATTTAGGTTCTAACCACCCTCGAACATTGAGCCATATTATCAAGGAACGGCGATAACATTATCGCCGCATTAGGGGCAGGAAACTGCTGCTAAAGTGGCGATAATGGGCTTGATAATATGCCCTTGTGAATGCCCATAGAAGCCCATGTTCACACCAGAACCTGGACTTCTATGGGAATTCACAAGGGCATATTATCAAGCCCATTATTGCCGCTTTAGCGGCAGTTCCCTGCCGCCAAAGCGGCGATAATGTTATCGCTGTTCGTTGTTAATATGGCCCTTTGTTCCATCAGCTCCAGTGTAAGGTCTTCTTCTATGAATGACCTACATAACTAAACTATAAAAACCATGCGTTTTTCACATAACGTGTCAGCATTTAATTATATCTAGATAATTACATTTGAAGAATTGTACAGTAGCACATTTGCACAGGGATCATTTCTTGTTCAATAGAGAAAAACTCATAAAACTGGGGTCCTTTTGCGTTCCTAAATTCCAAATAAATACATTATCAGTAAATATGACTGAGAAGCAGCATTGATAGTTTCCCCATGCTTGGGCACTATACTTGGACCAATGTGCCACTGAAGCTATAGCGTTGGCTGTATATGTTTTTTTCAAGGCCGGTATTGAGTTGTCCCAATTTCATCCATTAAACTGCCACTTCCCCACATCCGTCAAAGGCTGCAGCATCGGCTTCTCTTTGGCAGGATTCCCAGGCATAGATATTCTGAGACAGACTTAAATTTAGCAGCACCCTTGACCCATTTACATCCAAGCAATTCGTTTGAGCCAATTAATTCAAAGGCGCATGTTAGCAGAATTACTCATCTTGCTAAAAACTAGGAAAACACTTGTGTGCAAGAGCTACCCACTCACCCTCACCACTAACGCTTCCTTCCTTTTCACTTCTAGCCCCTGACGTCCTTCATTCAATCTAATTGCACTTTAAATAAACTAGTTTCAGTTGATTAGAACTAATATTATTTTTCACTGTTTGATTTTGACTAATCAATTATTACCGGTATTGCCCCAAGCAAAGGCAATATTTGCGCTGTAATAACGTGCTGTGAAGACGATCAATGCAAACTAATAAATCAGAGTGAAATACAAGTCTTTTAAAATCCTATACATATAGGTAGGAATTGTATCACTACTTCGGTATCATTTCCACTTTAAATCTAAGTTCAGATAAAAAAAAAATGGAAAAACAGCAGGGGATCAGCAGAGACACATTTCCTATCCATGCAGTCTTATTGGAAAATAAAGAATACACGAGAAAACATGTATCTTGGGATGCATATATAAAAAGAACCAGGGGCACCTGGGATGAGGCTGTAATGAGAACAAATAACTCTGCCCATGCCGCTCTTCACATCCCTCCCCCAGGAAGCTCCCTCTACTTCTGCTCCAAATTGCAAAATGTCTTTCCACGTCACCTCTTGCTTTTCCTTCCTACGCCTGACATTAATGCTTGTGTTTTTTTATTTCTTCACTTCTTCATCTATTTATAACCCCTTTACTTTTTTGTACTATATGTATATGCATGAACGATCTCATCGCTTCCCTTGCGTATCCAGCCAATCACAGATTCTATCCTCAGAAGCGTTTCATGTGAGAATAGGAAATAACTAAAGGAAAGTCAACCGCCAGGTGTGCCTGAACATTTCAGAGCGTAAATAAAAAAGCATGGTTTCCGGGTATGTGATAAACATGCATAAAAGTACCTTGTGGCCAAATCAATAAGACGTTTATGAGTATGTGAAGTTGTAATCATACAGTACTTTTTTACATACTTACTTACTTTTGTGAATTGGTCCCAAATCTTCTAAAATGGGAATAAAATGGTAATATTCCGGAAATATTTGTAAGCAATTAATAGCAATAGATGTGCCCAGTTTGCCCTTTTACTAATAGGAAGTTAGAAATTACAGGGCCGAGTCACAAAAAATTATAACAGAACCATAATGCTGATTGTTGTACTCATTAATGCTTTTGTGGCTTGCCCTCACGCATTCATAATTTACGCCGGAACTACATAAAGTGGTCTACCCTATGTTTAAAGGGTAGACTCATGATTATGACCAAGCACATGCAATGGGAATGAGGACCTCACTCACAGAATACATTTTGGGGCGAATCAGGAACATTTTGCAATGCACTTGGCATGCTCTCCGAATGAATGTGAATATACTCTAGTTTGAGGGTGTGTGCAGGAATGGCCGGCATGTGTTCTAAAACTAATAATTCTATAGAAAGAGTTAACAAGCTAGAAGATTTAGAAGTGAAATTAAGGGTATGCAGGTGTAATATACAATGGAAATCAGGACGCAATATGAATATTTTCGTGTACCAAACCCAAGCAACATGTTTCTAATTTCAAGTGCACACTGACATCTGTGACTCACCAGCAAGCTGTGAGGTGCGCACAAATGTAAGGTTAACTTAGACACTGGGCAAGTTACTTCTTATTCCATACCGTTTGTGAACTGAATCTTATGTGAGCCAGAAATGTCCTCCACGTCCTTTTACCTTTCATAAAAAGTTATATTTCACATTCTTTCAAAGAGAGCAGAAAACAACACCCAAAACATCACTGCAGGTCTACTCAGACTGTCTGGGTTGAAACAACTGCTGCGCTGTGAGAAGGGATAACTGAAGAGCCAAGTACAAATAGATCATACAATAACATAATAGAATTCTATCCTCTCGTGTCTCGTTCTCTCCTGTCTTAAACTCATGTCCCCTATCCTACCATACTCTATTCTACTCGAACCTATCCTATCCTATCCTGACCTCATGCACCCTATCCTACCATACTCGATTCCACTCTCACCTATCCTATCCTATCCTATCCTGACCTCATGCACCCTATCCTACCATACTCGATTCCACTCTCACCTATCCTATCCTATCTTATCCTGACCTCATGCACCCTATCCTACCATACTCTATTCTACTCTCACCTATCCTATCCTATCCTATCATATCATATCCTTTCCTTTCCTATCCTATCTTGACCTCATGTCCCTACCAAACTCTATTCCACTCTCACCTATCCTATCCTATCCTGACCTCATGCGCCCTATCCTACCAAACTCTATTCTACTCTCATATATCCTATCCTATCCTATCCTGACCTCATGTCCCCTATCCTACCATACTGTATTCCACTCTCACCTATCATATCCTATCCTATCTTGATCTCATGTCCCTACCCTACCAAACTCTATTCTACTCTCACCCATCCTCTCCTATCCTATTCTGGCCTCATGTTCCCTATCCTACCATACTCTATTCTACTCTCCTATATCATATCCTATCCTATCCTGACCTCATGTCCCCTATCCTACCATACTCTATTCTACTCTCACCTATCCTATCCTATCCTATCCTATCATGTCCTTTCCTATCCTATCTTGACCTCATGTCCCCTATCCTATCATACTCTATCCTACTCTCATATATCCTATCCTATCCTGACCTCATGTCCCCTATCCTACCATACTCTATTCTACTCTCACCTATCCTACCATATCCTATTCTAGCCTATCCTAATATCCCTTGGCCTACCAATGCTATCCTACAGGAACCACGCTGCACATTAACAAAGTAGTTAGAACAATGGATGCGTCTTTCCAACGCATTCCTTTACCCCGCAAGTTGTTACAACAACTTGCCTCAAGAGAAGCGTTGTTGGATTGATGTTGGGCTTTAAGTCCAACACTTTCCCTACTGTTGCACAGACTGGAGCTGGAATAGTAAATTATTCTATTCCAACTCCAACGCTTTCCCTAAGGCAAGTCGTTGTAACAACTCGTGCGTCAAAGAAACGTGTTGTAAAGACGTGTTCATGGTTTGGACCACGTTCCAAAGGCATACGTAAAAAATGCTTGCGTGGTTCTGACATACTACCTATCCTATCCTATCCCAACTTACCAAATATTATCGTACCATATCCTATTCTACTCCCAACTACCTGTCTATCCTATCCTATTCTATTCTGTCCTGTCCTATCCTATCCTAATATCCCCTGTCCTACCTAGACTATACTGCTCTACCCAAATCTATCAAATCTTATCTCACAAATTCTATTCTAATTTGCGTACTCTTTCTTAGCTATTCTATGCCACCACACCCCCTACTCTATTTTAGCTAGCCTATCCTACATTACTGTGGTCCTAATACAGATAGGGCGCACTTTACTGTTTACGCCACGGCTCACCTTATAGCAGGCGCACTGAGTGCAAATAAGGAAAGGGCACCCAATTAGGAAGAATGAACTGCCCTCAGGGCATCTCCAGAGCCGCTGTTTATAAGCTGCTCTTTGTTTCTCTGTGCTGGCAACAACCCGCCTGCATTTGCAAGGGAATGTCTGGGGGGTCCAAGGGACCTCCTTTCTCCCCTCCAGAGGCTTGCTTTTAAGAAGCGCACTGAAAGTGTGGCGCACTTTTAGTATGCTTTCCAAAGAACTGTTGTCTCCGTGCCACATCCATAACATGGTGCGGGTGCAGAGGCAAACAGTTTCCCTCATGTGCATGGGGCCATGCCCCCATGTTAATGAGGAAACACCCTCTCTTGATAGTGTTGGCACTACATGTCTGCCAGTGCTATCTGTATTACAGAAGGGTCCATACAAGTGTCTATGGCCCCTTCTGTAACACCAAAGTATGCTGGAAGTGCACAAAAGTGGGAGCAAATGTCCATTGTGCTGCAGGGGCACTTCTGTAATATGGGTCCTGGATTCTATCATACTCTGCAACATATTATTCTAAGCTTCACTACTCAAACCTGCTCTATGGTACCCTACCATACCCTATTCCACTCTACCTTACCCGAACCTACCATGTCCTACCCTACACTTTTTTTTTATAGGAAATAGCTCCCTCACTTTGATCACAATGCCTGTCTGAAATTCCATTGAAATAAATCCCCTCCAGAAACATGATCGGAATCTTTCCGGATAGGGCAAGCAACCCTAAACTCACTTCCTTTTTGGCTTCAACCATAACCCAGTATGTGGAGCCACTCAAAACACAGCTCTGACTTAGTGCCTGATTACAAGTTTGGTAGTGCTGCAATGGGTCCGCCCCGCTGCGGCACCGCAAAACCCACTGTCGGGCCGCCCACCAAATTATGAGTATTTCTCATGTCTGGCAGGCTTTTTTTATGTTCCCACAGCGATGCCCTGAAAATTGGCATTGCCACGGACATGCCAAAAACAGTTCCTGCTTGGCTGTGCAGGAACTGGGGTGCATGCATACAAGGGGGGCACATGTTGTGCCCCCCTGCATGCATCCACATGGCGTGAGGCACACTCCCTTTCTTTCCTCTCCACCATGGTCCACTGCCATGAAATCCGTGGTGTAGAGGAAACTCATCATATGCTTGGCAGGATCACGGCGGTCCCACCAAGCATATTATAGCCTGCTGACCACCGCAACACCGCCCGGGAATGGTGGTTCCCTGGGGACTGTGGTGGGGCAATGGCAATCCGACTGTCCTAATTGTAATAGGGCAGTCAGAAGACCGCTGCGCTCCCAAGAGTCTGGCGGTCCGTGGGCCACCAGACTAGTAATGGAGCTTTTACTGTTCATTACCCATTGCCCACTTTTCTGTGAATGGCACCATGAGTGGGATTTTATGCCAAAGAAGGTCTTAAATACCGAGCAATTATCATGGCCACCACCTCATTTTTATACACTTACTTTATACATGGATTACGTTTTGCAAAATGTTGATAATGAGAAGGTTAGAAAGAGACCCTGATGCTTCAAACCATTCCTCTTTTGGAATGCAGACTGCATGCGAACGCATTCCAATGGCAGAACCTGTAAAAGGCCTACCTTGGGAAAACCAATGACTCCTCTACCTTTACATGAGGTGGGGGAACTGCAGGTTTGGTGATTTTAGTGAGTAGAACTACCAATGTACTATGGTTCTCCAGTCATTTCAAACACTAAATTACCCCCAAAGAGTTTTAGGAACCTTAGATAAAACTGTATGCAAAACTGCAGAGCGCATTTTTGAAAGTGGGCAAGAAATCCTTATATTTAAAATAAGGAAGCTCAATACATTCCAACCATAATAACCTGTTCTGCTCTGTTCCAATAAAAAACACTTGACAGCAATCCACAGACTTCGGAACGTCCAATGGTGCACATGGCCTACACTGCTCATTCAGGAGCGCACACACACACACAACTTTTAATTGATGCTTCAGTAAGTTGATGTATTTGTGTGCAGAAAATGCTAAGTCAGTAGATGAAATCAAAATATGGTGCATTTCGATCTAATCTTGAGAACACAAGACAGATTGTGTGATTTTGCAGCTGTGATTCACACATCTTACATTCGCTTTATCTTTACTGCACTACTTTGACTTTTGCACTGTTACTTCTCTCACTTTTCTATAACATTGAAATGCCTTTTATGTTGCTTTTTACTTTGTTTTATCTTTACTGTGTCTCGTAACATTAACACTATGGGGCTGATAATGATGTTGGCTGGATAGTCCCAGACCGCTTGTCAGAAGCTTTCTGACCGTGGTCTGATTGAATTATGATGTTGGCGGTCGGAGCGTAAACCAGACGGTCATTCCAACGAGGTTCCAACCGGCTTTTGGAGTCTTTCGGCCAGTCGGACCCGCACCGTAATTCCCTATGTATGGCACTTACTCCTTTGGGATTACGATGTTGGTTTCCGACAGCCTTTCTGTGTCTATCTTTCTGACATGGAAAGGCTGTCGGAAAGCTCCGGTTGGTGGCTGACGGGGTACCTAGGGTGCCCCCAGTGAATCGCTGCACTGTGTGGCAGGCACAGTGGGGTGCCTGCTACAGGGTGCAGGGTGTTACACATCCCCCCATTTCTTTATGGGAGCCTGTATTGCGGCTGGTTAACTGCCATAGCACAAGCTCCCATAGAGAAATGGTAGTATGCGATTGAACAGTGTTCCGTCACATTGTAATCAGATGGTCAGAACCACTGACCAGAGGTCGGCTAGTCCCGTTTCCGCCATGGTGTCTGTCGGAGGAAACTCCAACCAACATCGTAATAGGCACCTAAGGGGCCATACCTTACCATAATGATAACCATTTCCTTAATCTTAAATTAGTTTAATTTAATTACGTCCTTGAAACAAGGAGAGGGGGCTCTCAAAGCCAAAAGGCTGGAGTACCGGGAGAAAGAGCCGTGAATGGAGGGATATACATGCGTCGACGATTAGCGACACAGACTATCAAGGGAGTGAACCAATCATATATTCACCCCCAGAGACAACAAGAAAACGTGATATACGGATCCACACCTACAGGGAATATACTCGCTTCAGAACTAAGAGCGACCAAGATTCAATCCGGCCTTAAACAAGAACATGTACTGAAGAGGACCCGGTCTATAGACATTGGGACAAGTTTCAAGCTTTCATTGCAAGCTTTAAGCCATCCGCGAAGGAATTTAAAGGTACTCCCTACAAGAGGAGACATTGTCACCGCAGTACTGCTGTACCGGTGAATAAGACACCAGAGCCGAATATAGACATACAAGGAGAAAAGATCTTTTGTCCTGAAGAAGGTGGCCCCATTTGGAGTTAGTTGCCACCGAAACGCGTCGACGCCTACGGTTTTGTATGTTGAATTTGGTAAAGTTAGGGAGAGTCAGGGATCAGTGATTCGTGTCTGACACTGTGTCTGCCCAAACCAAATCAACTTATGTATGACACACTGTCTGTCCATTAATATTCTCCTTTTCTTGTGTGATGAAAGAAAAATATTTTTTCTGCATAATTGGAAATATAATTTCTGTGATTTTATTGTTTTAAACTGTGCATGTTTTTATAAAGGATTTTTGATGAATTCACAATGATTATTAAAGTATAAATATTTTTGATATCAAGTTGTTTCACGACAAGTGCTTCAAACAGATTCAGTGTGGAGTGGGTTATGATAGTGCAGATATCAAGTTGTGTGATGATTGAAAGAATTGCGATCTTTGACCAATAGCCAAAAGGTACACATATTCTTTCACTAATTTAATTACGTTACATTTCATCAATATCAGTCTTTGCCATAGCCCTATGTTTAATATGTTTAATTGTATTAAAATATAATTGTATTCAAATCTCAATGTTAACCATGACTCTATAACAAATTCAAATATTTTAAACAAAATTGCACAAACTTATGTTGTAGTAAATTAATTCATTCTTGATCTACAATCAAATTAGTAATTAGAAATTGGAAAGCCTCTTCTGGGGTTATAAATGAGGTTAGGTGTCTCAAACTTGAGTGTAACAGTATCTGATGACCTGTGCTTGAGAGGTCATGTGTTGAATAAAACCACCCACCCCTTAACACCCGCCAAACTCTCATTTATATTGGGTATGGGATGGCAATCCACGCATATGTTGTTATTGTGATCTCTCAAGTCTACACACATTCTGATACTGTCATTGGGTTTACGGGCAATCACCACTGGACTCAACCATTCTTAGGACTCTATGTGTTCTATCACACCCTTTTCCAACAATCTAGCCAATTCTGCCCTCAATGCATTCTTCGATATTAACGGCACGTTCCTCACCTTATGAGCTTTTGCAACAGCTCCTTTTTTAAAGACTATTTTATGTACAGCTTTTCTTAAACATCCAAACTGTTCTCCAAATAACAATGGAAACACTTTTTTCCATGTTTCCACCTTATGATGTGCTAGCAATGAAACCTGTTATTTTGCATTGGGATTCAACATGATATTTGATGCTCTCTGTTCCCTCCAACCAAGCAAACAGCGACCTTTCTCGACCACATACACCCAGCAGGTCTTAAGTTTTTTTAATTGTATATAAGTTTGAAACATCCTACAACAGGCAATTTTTTCACACCATACCCAACCAATTCCACTTTAGTTGTTGACAACTCTTCTTCACCCAATTCGCACCAGGTTTCCTGGTTGATTAATGTATACAGCAAACATGAATCTGCCCACATTTCAACATTAACCTCCTTCATTGGCACCACACACGTGGGTGGACAATATTGCTCATTTTCTGATACATTGACCCAGGATTCACATACTTCTTTAACTTGTGATGTTATGCCTTGCGATTTCTTCATTGTATCATATAACATTAAGGGCCTTATTAAGACTTTGGTGGTCCTCCCGTGGATCCCCACGCCAGCGCTCTGCGGGAGATCCACTAAAGCTGTTCACACACTGCCTGCTGGAATACAATTGTAATCTGTGGTGGGCGGAGACATGCCGGCACTGCAGTGGCAGTGATCTGTAAGGCTCTTTGGAGAGCCTCACAAGCAGAAAGCTGCAGTGACAGTGCCATCTGCATGTTCCTGCATGGCAAAGCCTGCACCATATGGTGCATGCCCCGCAGTGCAGGAACTGGGGTGCATAAATACAGGGGGAGCACAACATGTTCCTATCTGATTGCACCCCCAGGCCATGAAGTGGTAAGGGGCCTTGCTAGTGCCCCCTTTGTTTCCTCTCTGCCACCCTTTTCATGACGGTCGCACTGCCATGAAAAGGATGGCAGTGAGGCAACCCAAGATATGCTTGATGGTGCCAGCTGCGGCAGTGCCAGCATATTTTTCCCAGGGAAAGACCGTTGGCCGTGCGGAATCCTTGATCCTGGCAGTGCTGCAGTTTCGTGGTAGTCTAACCACTGCAGTTGTAATATTGCAGGTGGTCCCACAGTGCGGCGGTCATCGGACCACCACCGCAACTATGGCGCTCCTACGGTTGTGTTAAGGCCCTGAGACTTCAACTTCCTCATTTGACCCACATCTTCTAGCATCAGTGTTTCCCCTTACTTGCTGTACCCAATTTGCACTGTCTGTGTGTTTGGTTTTTCTTTGGGTGCCCAAACCTGTTACACTGAAGCATTTGGCCTTCGCTGCTGTGTATTTTCCTGATATAGCCATGTTTTTCAAACTTCCACACCTGTAACTGGTTATCTTCGCCCTGTCAGTCATACTACTAGATATATTCCCTACTTTATTTTGCTTATCCGCCACCTCTACTGTTGCTTCACCTTTTTCTCCAATTCCATTACATAGCGAGACGTATCTTCCATGCGTTTATCCACTACTAAAGGTTTTTCTAATGAAGGGTCTTTTAGGCGTAGCAACTTTTCTTGTATCTTCGTATTCACAGTGCGATTTATCAACTGGTCCCTGATAACATCCTTATGCAGTTTTTTTAAATTACATATCACCACCAGTGTTTGCAGCACACTCAAATACTGATCATTAGATTTGTGAGACTACTGCACCCGTGAAAAGAATCTGTGGTGCTCTACCACTACACTGACCTTCTTACGATAATGCAACTTAAGTGTCTGCATTGCCTTGACGTAGATGTCTTTCCCTCACCTTCCTCATCTGACCCTCCTTCATCCTCTATATTGCTATTCCCACATGGCAGTGTTTTCAACACCTTCCTCCCTACTACCCCTAGACTATGCTTTTACAAAGCTAACTCCCTCCTTGCGATGAAAATGTAATTACCTAAAGCTTCAGGATTAAGAAAAATAATTTGAACAGGGATTAGACATGCCAGGACTTAGTACCTCATACTGATTTCAAATTGATATTGTCTTTCCAAAATTGTAGCCTTTCAGGGCCAAGGTAACAATAAAATGAGATTCATAAATTAACTTGGTCTGAGTAGGCATGTATTTTTTTGAAAGATTGGAAGCCAATTTAAAATAACATGACACCGAATCCAAAAGGGTTGTAACATTGTATTACATTGTTTTCACTACTACAGCTGCTCAACTTTGAGGAGGCGGGGACACCGTTAGTAGCTGGAGTACTTGGCGCTAGTGTAAGACCAGCACAAATTAGTGTGACCCAAAAAGGTCAGAAAAACCAGCACATTAGGGAAATTAGGTTGCATTACTTTCAGGCCTTACATTGAAACTTTCCTCCATGACTTGGCGATGCCTGAAAGAACACAAACATTCCTGAGAGAGAGAGACAGCCAGGGCATATCTGTAAACCCTTTTTCAAGTTTAATCGTTTTTTTCTCCACTGTGCGAGGAAGAACTGTGGCCGCAGCTAAACTGTGTGGGATTAAAGTATTACAGTAAGTTGTTCAATTGCTATTAGGCAGTAGAAAGTAAAATAAGGCAAGTGATACACGCCCAATGTCTTCAAAGCAGAGACTATCTAACTTATGGAAAATGTGTTTTGCATTAGTAAAGGACTTAGTTAAAACAAAATGTGAATCAAAAGCTGCCAGCTCATGTGGGTGTTGTTGGATATTTAAGGCCTCAGAAATGTGAGGTAAATAGAGCCCAGCAGGACTAATGCAGAGGCCTTTTATTCATTTCAGAAATTAGAGCTCACTGCTTCAGAGGAGGTTGTGTGCTCCCTCAGCTGTGGATAGGCAACGCGCACCACAGAGCATGCTGCAGGGAGGAGCATGGAACTGACAATAATGAGAACGAAGCATCCAATTTCTCTAATTTATCATTAAAGTAGACAGCTCTTTCATGCCATTTTTGGCTAGGTCACTGAAAGTGCACAGGTGCACTCGTCTAAATTCTAAATGTGTTTACATCTAATAATCATGGCTAGTGATAGTGTTTTCACTATTGTAACACAGCAGCAGCTTACTAATATTACTGTAAGTAATATCTGTGACACCACTGTAATTTATATTACAATGGCAAAGTTTTCAGATGACTGTATTGTGTTTCTTAATTTGGCACATTTATACATATTGCTAAACCTAAAACAACTGTGTGCACTGTCTATTTAAATCAATATGGAACGTCTTGCAACAAAAATAAATGCAGATACATACAGATAAAATTACACAAAAATAAATAGGAATAAATGCAGACGGAAATGTTTAAAAAAATACCATAAAACCATGAACCCTAAGTATAATTAAATTGGCGACGCTGTCCATTTGCTCTATGTAGGAAATTAGGTCTATAATGTTCATAACAGAACAAATCAGCATAGTTAGCAGATTTCAAATATAAATCCTCAGAATCAGAAACATGTACTATTGCAATTCCGAAAACATTGAATTCACAGCATTGACATCCCAATCATCTGATTGCAACCCAGGTATTATCACATCACCGATAGAAACACAGAATACAAATGGTATCTGTAGGGTCTCCGTAGGACCAAATACATCAAATGCTATTTTATCCCATACAATTCCATTAGTGACTCTGACTGCTGAAATTTTAACAAGGGGCTGGTCTCTTTTCATTTTATGCGAGGAGGAATGTGGGGCCAATACCCTGTTGACTAAATGATTTCCATTGTGGAGGGTGAAGAAGATAAAAGAGATACCAGGTCAACTGAAGACTCGACATTCCCCTCCAGGAGCCAGGAAGAATCATAAGGAACAGAGCTCACAGGCTGTTAAAGAATATCCCATCCTGGGACACCCTGAGACATTATGTCGAGTATTGGCTATATGGTGAAACTTGACATGTTCAATAGAAACAGAGCAATTATCTTTGTATCCAGGCAACAGAGGTAAAATCACAGTTTGGGTACCCTGAAGACCAAGCACTGGAACAGTAGCATGGTAGGAGGGACAAAATTCTTTCTTGATCACCACCTTTTCATGAGTCAGATCAACAACTTTTGGGAGCCAGCCAGAAAAGGGAATCAGAACTGCTGCTTCTTCAGGAAAAGTCAAGGGCAAATGAGTTTTAGCTAGAGCATCACAACACTTTTGTAGATCCTGTAAGACAGCACAGTGGTTATTGATGTAAATTGTTGTGGCAGCAGCCACAGCGTCTAGACCTTCAGGGTCTGACATCTTGATGCCCAAAAGAATTTCATACGGGGTCCGCCCACCCAGAGATGATCGTGGGAGATTATGAGGAGCACGTTGAACCCCATAAAGGTGAGTTAACCAGCCAGGGCCCGTACCTAATACCCCTGATGTTAAAGATTGCTTTAAGTCACGGTTCATCCACTCCACAACAGAATTGCCCTAGGGCCCATATGGAAATGAGAAATGCACCTTCACTCCCATGGACTTCATCTAATCATGGTAAGCCTTAGAGGCAAAAGCCGGACCTTGGTCTGAATGGAAAGCGCCACAGGCATAAGTCCATACATGCAACTCCTTTATAACAGTGCGAGCGTCAGCAGAGTGCTGCGGCCAAACCCAGAGGAACCTAGTACATGAATCCCTGCAACCAAAATATATTTGTAAGTAGTATCGGACGTTGAAAGACCCCAAAGATCAAGGTAAATGCAACCAAAAGGATGATTAGAAATGAAAAGATGGCTCTGCTGTAGACTCCAGACAGTAGAACTTTTAATTTGTTGACAAACATCACCACAAAATACATATTTGTGAGCCTTCTGGTATAAACCGCGCCACCAATAGCGTTGTTGTAAAAGAGAAACAGTAGCCGCTACACCAGAGTGAGCAGAAGCCATGCCTTTATGGGTGGCAAAATAAGAGACGGTCTGCGGTCGAGGTTGAGAATCAAGCAATTGCCAACTGAAGGAATAGAAACAAAGGGTACTTGGTGGGCGTCATCTCGAAGAGGGACGACCACTACATTCACTGCTGGGCACCACGAGATGGTCCAAGAGCACGGAGAGTGCACGTGACTTTTATGCACTAGAGTTTCACGCTTCCTTCTGAACAGAAGAGGGACGTTGAACCTCAGGCCACATAGTTCCAGTGGTGGCTTGTATATCTCCTCTATTTTTCTCTTTTCCACTTCATCACTTGTTTTGCAGAGAGAGTGGTAAAAATGAGGTCCTGGCAAATGCCTGGTGGCAGAAACATGTTGACCTAACACGGTTGGGTATATCAATTGAATCCCTACCCATCTCTTGTTTTAACAATGGCGCTGTAACCACCTAATAAAGCTTCAGTGGACTCAGTCAGACATTTTTAAACCACACCTTTCACACCTTTCTGCACTCTCCCCCTCATTCACTATGTCCTGACGCTCATCTTCAGAGATAAAACACCTCAGCTTCTCCCTCAGGGGAGAGGTAGCCCACACTTTGGTGTGAGAAGGGAACTCATATGATGAAGCATGTCACCTAATGGTGAGTGAGGGTTCTTGTCCTGAGGGAATCTCCCCCTTTAGGTCTCAATTGGACACCCTTTTTCTTATTTTACCCCCTTGATCTAGCAAGTTGTACTTCTGTGTGATTGACATTCCTTAGGGATCAGTACTTCCTGGCTATCACAGATCCTTTCAGATCCCAAGTATGAAGATGACTGTAGCCCATTAAATCCAATGAGAATGCTAAGCTTTAGAGTTAGGGAAAGTAGCCTTTGTGACCCCCTCTAAGGCAGACATAGGAGAAAAGACAAAAATGTGTTTACCTTTTGCTAGAGAGTGTTCTTTTAGAACAGACATCTGCACAGCAGTCAGATTTTTTTCAGTAGAAGAAAAACGCAATTCTGCTGGAGTATACAGATGCGATTTGTATGCAAGAGGAACGGTGTCACCCTCATTAAAAGTCAAGTAAGTGAAACCGATCGCTTGCAGAATCTGGATGACCACATTTGTAGTATTCAATCTAGTTTGTAAGCACTGCATCGCAAGTAAGTCAGACTGTAAAGCGCGAAGCACTGTGGTGTGTTCCAGAAGCCAAGAGAGAGCAGAAAAGGATGGGTGCATCAAAGCATAAAGAGGTTTTATACGCTGAGCATAGCCAGGAATATCAGTCCTGACAAAATTTAGAAAACCAAGCATGGATTGGAATTTCCCAAGGATAGATGTAGGTTGCAAATATGCACATTTCTCCAAGAAATGGGGAGCTAATCCACAACTTTCATTTGTCAATACATAGCCAAGAAAAAAACGGCTAGAAACGCAACATGCGATTTCGCAAAATTGAACTTGTAGCCTAGAGCAGCGAACTGTGTGATGATGCGATCTACTCTCGCAAGATGGGGATTTAAGTCATCACCTGTCAGGTCTATGTCATTCACAAATGAAAAAGCATCGGGATCAATTTAATTCAAAAGGGATACAATAAGTGCAGCTAAAACACCATGGCTATTCTTATACCCCATGGCAATCTCGCATAGTGCCTCTGGGAGCCGAGGATAATGAATGCAGACAAGTCCTGGCTCTCAGGAGCCAAGTTATGACTAAAAAAGCCATTTGAAATATCCAAAGTAGTCTCAAATCTTTTAGGTACAATATTATTGATTAATGCTGTACTATACATGTTTAGCACTGCATAAGTACTGGTATAACTATTCAAATGTCTATAATCCAAAACTATGCGATATGAACCATTAGGATTCAAAACTGAAAAGAGAGAGTTATTCATCAAAGTGACACAGGGTTCAATTAAACCCTGATGTTCTAATTGAGTTAGAATCTCTTTAACAAACACCTTTGCATCACGTTTAATTGGATATTGAGGCTGTGGTTGAGGAATAGAGCGAACATACGAGGGAGAATTCTTATGCCAACCAGCCTGGTTATGGGATAAGACAGGAGCAAGTGCCAGAGCCCACTCTGAAGCATAAGCAATTTTAGTCTCATCTGCGATGTATTGCAAAAAGGATGGAATTATCACATCCTCGCCTCGAGGACAAGCAAGAACAAATGGGGGGCCAAACGACCTTCGGCAGTAAAATGTCATAAGAAGACACCGAGTTGTCCCAAAAAATAGCATTAATGGTGTGCTTAATGTCACCTTCAATTTTAATATCTACATGAT
The DNA here is from genome assembly GCF_964204655.1 of Triturus cristatus. Classification (NCBI taxonomy): domain Eukaryota; kingdom Metazoa; phylum Chordata; class Amphibia; order Caudata; family Salamandridae; genus Triturus; species Triturus cristatus. The sequence continues at coordinate 127,155,556 of NC_140592.1, read as the reverse complement.
AAAGTCTATCAGGGGGACCTACACAGGTGTCTGTGGTTTTCAACAGTTACAAAGGTGTCAGTTGCTTTCACCTCCAGTAACGGATAAAGTATCTAAGGTAACTTCTCCACGCTGTCGAGGAGAGTCACCATCCAACTCCTGCCCCGGATGAGGGTTCTCACTATCTGGGGCATATTGTGCTGTCAATGTGGCAACTTTTTTCTCCTGGAGCGGTCCTCTATATGGAGGTAGTTCTTCTCTTTTGACTTTCACATCAAAAGAGCACTGTGGGTCCCGCTTGGGTTGTGTGGACTCACCCTGTCTGCGATCTTGCCATCCTTCTTGGTCATACTGTTGATCAGATGATTCCTGATTGGAACTAGGAGAATGAGGATCAGGAACCTCTCAGGAGTTTTAATTTTAGAGTGATCACGTAATTCATATCTATGTTCAGAAGCGTCCAGCGGTGGCGAGCCACCATGGGACCTAGCCTTCTGTTGCAGCTTATTTTTGTCCCATGTCTTCTTAGGAAAGACTGGATGTCCCTCCTTTTCAATAGGGGCTTTCCCTGAGATTGAGTGGAAGGTCTAACCCTCAAATTATTGCGCCCTAAGGACGTATAAACGTCAGCAATAAATGCACTTTCCTGATCAATGCCAGCCCCCGCCGAAAGGCATTGATGAACCATTGAAGCAGCTGCTTCACCTTTAATATTAGAAAGAATCATTTCAGAGACTACGGGAAAAATGCCCAATAACTTCATCCCCAAATCCAGGAAAGGACCTGCCCCATGTTTATTCTGTACTTGTTTGAGAATGCTCGGAAAAACGTTCATTGAGGGGGTGCCACAGCAGAGTCTATACACTGAGGCAAGCACCACCCCCTGCAATTGGCTAAAGGAGAAATTAGACCACTTGGCAAGCACATAGTAAGGATCATGAACTTCGCTGCAGAACCCTTAAGAGGGAAAACTGCATCAAGCTGTTCAATTTTCTGAAATATCCAAAAAGGCAAGTCCACACAATTTTGAGGACATATACCAATCACTGAATTAATAATAACTGGGCTAATCACAAGACCTCCACCGTGCGCAACCTGCACCGAAGTAGAGCCACTAGAAAAGCATAGGCAATAAACTGAATCAGGCATCTATAAAGAAGAACCACCTGACCATACAACAAATCAACATCCGCCAAATTAGCGTTAAGATAATTAGGAGGCAGATTAAAGCCAGACAAAACATGCCATGTGGCCCCATCAATACTTAAGGTACCCAGATGAACAAAAGAAATAGGTTGGAGTAGGGCGCCATTAAACCAAATCTGGTGCTCCCAGGCCGTAAGAGAAACTTCAAGAACCGCATAAGGGTGATAAGCTGCCAGAACAGCAGCAGGAGTATAAGCATGGAAAGAATTATCATTCACATCCACATAGGGAAACTTAGCCCTGGAGTAAAATACTTCCAAATGGTATGCAGGATCTGCTTCGACTACAAAACAAAAACAACTGGAGACCCCGCATTGGGGACTCCATGCTGCAGCAAATGTTGAGTAACCGCAGCGAGGCAATGAGCCGGAATTTCAATTCGGTTGAGCCATCACTGAAAGACAAGGGAAACGAACAGTAGCACAAAACAGGTCAAAAACATTTTAATCTTCAAGCTTGAAAAACCTACAGCAATAGCTGATCCCTAAAAACTGAGGAGGTGAAGCCCTCCCACCACGGTCATCTCTGAGAAACGGTGCGACGGTATTGTGTACAAGCACAAGCACTATTCAGGGGTTCCATGAATAAGTATCAAACCAAACATTGGTGCCGCCATGTTGCAGGGATTCTGCAGAGTCACAGAACTATGCTTTGGATCAAATAACCTTAGCAGGTAAGGACTGAGTCATCCTACCACCTGAGTACCCAGGAGCCCGGGACCAACTAACTATAGTGTCTCACTTGCCCTCCTACTCACTTACAGAGAAACAAGTGATTAGACACCCCAGAACGAAACACTCATGGCCCTCTCAGGAATCACGATTACAGGACACACCCTTATGCTCTCACACTCATAGTAGTCCACAAAAAGTTCTGGCAGAGACACGGGGAAAGTTTAAAATGTTTATTTTAACTATTTTGCTCTAGCATGCAGTATACGTGCCGCAACAAATAGGAAAATGGTTACTACAAATACGGTCAGCATAACAAGTAGACCGTAAATCATAAACGGAGCTGTTATTATATAAGGCAGTGTAGCCCAACCTCCCTCTCCTTCTACAAAAGTAAAATGATTATATATCAAAAGATATCTGGGTGTTAGCGGCAGACCCCGTACCTTAGTATACACAGATGACAGTTCTACATCTCAGGTGCTGTCACGATCTTTTCCCTAGAAAGGTTCCTCTCCAAGTGTGTGTTACCTTTCTGTGCATATTTAGATGTCAAAAGTACGTGTTTAAAAACAATAGCTGCATTTGCATGTTTTGTCTAGGTGCTAGGGCCTGACCAAAACAGAATAACAAGGGGCATTGTTGTTCAACCTTGTCTACATGTTCGGACTAAATCCCAGGAAAGGACAGAACACAAAAACAACAGCATGTTCTGTGCGAAAGTGCAGTGTGGCACAAAGCAAAAAGTGTTTGTAGAGTAACGTGAGCAAAGTAGAGGACAGTCTGCAACGTGCTCATGCTAACAGAGGTAAAACGACAATGGGCCTGCTCAGGACATATGACTCCCCTTCCCAAACATCAAAACATCAACCCTAAACTATCAAATCAATTTTATTACCTCTTCAAATCACTTTGACCACTTTCAATCTCTACGGTAACCACATGCAAGGTCTAAAATGAATAAATTGCATTGGACTCCCACTCAATGATTAGAATTACTCTCATTATTATCCTGATAGCTTCACCTTCCCCTCTTTCTCAGGTTCTTCTTTTCTGGCTAGTTGAGAAAGCTTACATTTTTCACCACATCACCAGATGAAATATTTCTAAGCCTTCATATATACCCTATGACTCCTTCTTTCCCCGTATCCCTAATCCTCTGGCTTACTCTTCTACTTCTCCAGCCTCTTTCTCCTATATGTTCCATATCTCACTCTGTACTGGGGTCTAACTGAGTAATTCAATGTGTCTGTGCCTATACTATACCACTTACTAAAAAACACAAGCCATCGATCTGCTTAACTACAATCATATGTCGGAAGTATCCTTTTTATCTGAATTTCTTAACGGTTGGACTTTTATCAGATCACTTATGACTTCTGTACCTTCTCTTCTATTTACCTTTCTGATTTTTTTGCGCCCTTCACGGAAAGTGTCTTTGTCACATCTCTAATTTCATCACCACTGCTTATCACAATCATGTGTAATCTATCCTTACCATTACCATTTCTGTTTTGAATGACAGAGTTGATTACATTACAAATGGCACTTCTGTTACCTTTTGAATCTCTTCATTGGGCTTTCAGCATTCATTTTCAGTTTCCTGGTGCACTGCTCTATCCTCGCACATTTTTCTCTCCATTGGCTTTCCCCAGGTTTCAGACATCAGATCTTCATATTTGTGTTTTTAAATAGCATCTCACTCCTTTGTGCTAGATAATGCAAATACAATTAAAATGTGTCCTTGAAATGTTTTTCTAGCTTTTCCCTGACTGAATTTAGCACTTATTAAACATAAGAGTATAAACAGTGTTAGCATATGTGAGCCAGCCTTGCCACCGTAAAAACGACTTTGGAGGTTTTTCTGTGCCAGGACATGTAAAACATTAATTATACATGTTCTACATGCACCCTGTCCTATGGGCTCTTATGGGCTTAGTGGTGACTTCTAAGCATTAGAAAGCAAAGTTTAAGCCTGGCAAAAGGTTTATTTTGCCATTTCTAAATGTCAATTTAAAACTGCACACCCAGACCACAATGGCAGGCCTGGAGACATGCTTTATAGGGCTAATGCAGTGAGTGGCACTATGAGTCAATGAGTGCTGCAGTACTTCCCATTAGTTCAATTTAATTTGGTGGCCTTGGATATAGGTAGCATCAATACTAAATACTTATAAGTAAATTAAATGTGCCAATTGAGTGGATGCTACTTTTACCATGTTTAAAAAGGAGGAGAACAAGCACTTTATCAGTGGTTAGTAAGGGTAAAGTGCACAGATTTCTAAAAAGCCAGCAAAAAAAGATCGCGCAAAATGGCCGAAAAATGTGGTATGACCCTGCAGAAAGGGCATATTTCCAAAAGAAATGAAGGAATCCATACTCTGTATGTTGGCTCCACATAGCCTTTGCAGCAATAACCTGACAATTGGTGACAAAGGTGGGAGCCTCCTACCCACTAACAGCATCTTCCAACACAACATCTACCTCCCCCTATTGTTCTGGTGGCGCTTGTGGTAGAGGAGATGAAGGGTGCTGGTTTGATTGCTACTTTGTCCTGCTAAGACAGGTTCATGACAGTATTGAGTAAAAGAATGTTCAAACGCAAAAATGCACCACTCTCAGAGTTTATAGACCAAGTCCTGGAGAAGCGAGAGTGGGTGATGGATGGGTGGGTATGATAAACAAACTAAACATGGCAGGTAGGACAAAAGCCTTATTCAGATACACATCAAAAGAGGTAAATCACAGCACCAACACAGCTACCCATTGCTTAGGAGAGAGAAAACATTATGAATAGAACATGAGGACTGCTGTTGTAAAGTTTAATGTCTTTTAAATGATATCCATGCCATCATGAATTTGAAGCAATGTAAAGCAGTTTAAAAATAAATATATAGCATTCCTTTTTTCATGAATTTCCGGTGCCACCAGCAACACAGGAACGGCAAAGTGAATAGGCCGTGATCCAACAGAGCATTCCCTGGCAGCTGCTGTCTTGCTGGAGGGTAATGCCTCCTGTCTGCGGCAAATAAGAGTTTTATTTACCAATTACACTTCCATTAACCGTGTGAGGAGAAGGGGTTGTCGACTTTCAATTTCAGAGATAAGGGCTTGAAGCAAACATATTTATAATACAATTTGAAAAGATAAATATCCCATTAAAAATATAAAGATGATATTGAGTTAAACGGCTATTTCTTGTTAAACTTCTGTCTTCAATACCGATTCTGGACTGATACTAATAAATGTTCCCAATGACGATGCATGTTCACATAACAACCGTTACATTGCGATAAGTTGTGAACGGAGCCACATGCACGCTGGCAGTGCTATCCTCTACCTCCACTCTGACTCATCCCAAAACCTCATCCTACTACTATGATCTCCAAAATCACTCTTTCTAGACTCTACCTCCCTCTATCCCTTCTGACTCACCCTAACCCTCATTTTACTAGTATGCTTTTCCAAACAACCCTTTCTAAACTATTCCCTCATGTAGACCTCCTTTGACTCACCCCAAACCTTATGTTACTTGTATGATCTCCCTAATCCCTTTCTAGAGACTCTTCTCTCCTCCATCTCTCCTTTTACTCATCCCAAACTTTATCTTACTACTATGATCTCCCAAATAAAACTTTCTAGACTACCTCTTCTATCCCTTTGTTATCCCATTCAATCCAACTAACACACTCACAAGTCCTCGGCCCAAATTAATTTATATTTCCCTATACTAATCCACCATTCATACATTTGGGTTCCGGAGTAGTTGCTACTCACCAAAAAGCACATAGACGCCTTGTCAGGGGTAGTAAGTGCTATGTAAATACAATTACAGTTACAGTGTTGCTTGCTTGGCTTTGTGGTACACAATGATTCCAGTCAGATGCTCAGCTGTAATAAACAATAGTCTCTACCCACCACAGCTTTTACTCCCCAATTCTCGATTTGGGAATTCCAACCGCAAGTCTTACAGCAGTGGGGAATATAAAATATGTGACTCATCAGACCTCAAAAATATTTTCACCATGTATGTCTGCGACAAGAGGTTCTTATGGTCTGGAGAGGGAGAAGACTTTGAGCCCATCACAGCCCTTTCAGCAAAGCAGGAGTGGGGGGTTTAGGAACCAGCAAGACTAGACCCTTCTACCCTCTCCCTAAAAACAGTTACAAAAGCTTCTAAGGCTGCCACAATGTCCTGGGGATGTAGTGAAACCCCTATTGAACATCAGCAGTGCAAGGCCTCCATGTATGAACTGGAAACCCTCTCTGTGCAGGGGTTTCTACCAAACCCTGCCTTTCAATGCAATAGTGACACAGAGAGGTGATCTACATGTCGGTAAGGAGCAGTACCGGAAAGGCATTTTATTCCACCGGGCATTTCCCTGATGGGATGGTGCTCCTTTTTTTTTTTTTTTTATATCTGTTTTTTATTGATTTTACACAACCAATCAAATAAACAACGAAACATGATACAATATCATAAGCATACGGGGCATAATGTCATACAGTCTCAGACAGCATAGTAGAATACACAGTTACGGTGTTGAAGCATCATGTGAGCAATTTAACCTTAGTAAGTAAATCTCCTGTTGCTAACCAATGCGAGTGCTGCCAGCTTTCGGTCCCTCATCCCGTGCCCAACTACAGCCTACCCTGAGTACTCGAAGCTATCAACGCACATTACAATGCCAATAACCCAAACAAAATATAAAGAAAAAACTGTAACCCCCCCGCCCTCCCCTCCCCGCATGTCCGGCACCAGTAGCACTAGTAGCCTGTACACACTCCCGCCATTGGACACATGCGCAGCCCAGTCCCACGGCTGACTTAGTCACATTGCGCCGTCTTGTGAATCATACAGGGTGACTACCCATGGATAATGTGAGGAGCCCCCGTGGCATACAATCGTGGTCCAGTCCCTCAAACCAACCACCACAATACACCCTAACAGGAGAATATATCTATAGCAACAAAGTCCTCCAGCATTGCATTCCAGCTCAACGAGATAGGTGTTTTCCTGAGTCCCCTAAACTCCTCTCTATGCAGTTCAGCCCCCTCAGCCCTTCCCCACTTCACCATTTCTGCATGCCAGTCCTGTAGGGACGGGGTCCTAGTAGCCTTCCACCGCGCGGTTATGGCTCTTTTAGCCAGCAGTAGCGCAAGGTTAGCAAAACGGGAGGCAGGGTTACCCTTCTTACCCCGAGGCCCTAATCCCAGTATGCAATATTCCAAGGTGCCTGTATGGCACACCGAAGTTACACCCGCTATTAGTCTGCATACTGTCACCCAGGGATGGTGCTCCTTAACCCCTTCAGTGCCCGCCCCTTTCCCCGCCCTGTGCCGGCCGTTGTATTAGCGGGCGGGGTTTATGACGAGCTGGTCTCGTCATGGGCACAGCGCAACCGCGGCCCATGACGAGACCAGCTCGTCATAGGCATTGAAGAGGTTAAGGCCAGTTGGTGGCAGCTCCTGGTGCATCTGCACTTCCCCAGTTCCTGGAGGTTAGTTGCATCAGGTGGAGGGAGGGGATGGCAGAGAGAAAGCAATCAGAGAGGGAGAGGAGAAAAGTCGAGAGAGACAGAAGGTGGATGGATGGAAAGAGAGAGATTGCACTACGTGATAAAGGGCGTGGGACTGGTCTGAGCAGTTTTGCCAGGGCGGCATTTGGCTCTCCTGTCTGGCCCTGGGAATGAGGATGGTGAGCAGCAGCTGCTAAAAGGCACACTTGCAGCTCTATTCTGCAGCAGGATTGTTCCTCCCATCTTGCAGGGCCCCTTTTATCTGCATTTCTTTTTAAACTTGGTCAGCCTTCCATTTCGTGAACCTGAGGACATGTGTTTGTACTAAAAAATCGGACAAAGTTGAGAAGCATTATGCTTCAAACGTATGCCTATGTAGTGGATTTGCAGCCAGTGCTGGAATTTGAAAGAATTTACTCTAGGACGACCTAAATTGAGATTAAGGGTGTGACAATGAAAATAGGGTGGAGTAACGAAGGGAAGCAAGACAACAAAGACAAATATAAAAGTAAATCTGTTCTGATATAACTAGTCCAAATGCAACATTTTAAAATATGTTTGGGGTTCAGGCACGAGCTACAGAGACGCTTGTGCATCCAGCAGATCTCAGGGGATAATATTAATGGTAAGATAAATCTGGTGGTAATTGCACATGCGAGAGAGATCTGTGTTTTGTCTAGTCACAGTTTCAACTCATAGAGTGGAATAGATGGGCAAGGTGTCTCTTGCACAACACCGTTTAGCATGGATATCACAGACTTTTACTTTATGTAGATAGGTAAGTGGATTACTGTTTTTGATATAGAGATCCCTTTGTTACTTTCAGTTCACACATTGCAATCAGTCTAATATAGCACAGTGAGCTATGAACTGGCATGAAGGAGCTGCATGGAATGGGTTAAAAACCTTATTTTTTTTCTCCATCTGTCCTTATTCTAAGATGGCTAAAAAGGGTTCATTTTGGTAGTGATAAAGTGTTATCAGTAAAAATAACCCCAAGCACTGCGTTACGTTTTAAATTTTGACTTTGTGTTTCTCCCGTCCATGCATGCTTAACCTATAATGGCTACCAGTAAGGATGATATGTGACTCCTACAACGAGCAACCCTCTTTCTCTTATGTAATACATCCTACAATGGTTCACACACCTGTGTGATTTGTTGTTAATGTATAATGTGTGCTTGTGATACTATATTGGGATGAGCAGCGCTACAGAAGAATTAAATAAAAAAATAATTGGTAAGAGTTATTTAAAAATGTATTTGTGTAACTACTCATAGAGACTGATACTTCTGACATTCTTACAGTGCATGCATATCTCTTATATACAGGGGCTGAACTAAGTCAAACATATGCCTCCAAATCGTGGTTTCTGTTAATCCCTTTTGAATTGATAATAACCTCTTAGGGACCTCTCAGGTTCTACCCCCTCCCCCCCCATTGCATTGGCATCTAGGTGACAAACTCCACATAGCTTCCAGCCAGGCTCATACTCGAACAATAGAGGGGCTAATGTGCCATTAAATGTGGCCTTTGTCTTGGACCCAGCAGGAAGTGAAAATTAGAAAGCCCCTTCACAATTTGCATGTTGCTGCTCCCACTGGAAAGCAAATATAGTGTAGGCTCTGCTGAATGGGTCCCAGTAAAGTATACAGGGGCAAATTCAACATATTTCACTGCATCTAGCCCTGGACCCGCAATCCAGCTGGACCCCCCTCATTTCCTGCACTGCTGGCAAAAATATCCCAAAATTACCTGCTTGCTCCTGAGCACAACATGCTTCTAAAATGGGCAAATGCAAAATGAATTACCTAACTTGCACTCTTTGAAAAGAATGAATGGCCTCTTTGGAATGCACATGAGTGTCTGTTCCCTTTGTGTGATTGTAGGGGCTGTGCAGTCCTTTCCAGCCCTTCTTTGACACCTCTGCTGAGTGAACACTAACAGCCTGGTTGTTTGCACAGAGGGAACATAATGTAATCTGGTCTTATATGGCTGCCCTAACTTGCATCTTCCCAATTGAATAAATATTTCACAAGGGGTCATTTTGAAGACAGTGTTAGGTCCTTTAGCCTTAGTTAATAATATGATTGATACATGTGCCAAGAGGTTTTAACGTAATCCGCATAATAGGCACTATATCACGGTGCCCTGTAGACCCAGACTGGAGAGCAAATAATGGAACAGGTCTGCCGCTCTCCAGGGAGAAACCCCTCGCCATCCATTTAACTCTGCAACATGACAATGGACTTCCATCCGAGGAGCCGGGGCTTGCACGGTCCAGCCTCCGTCGAGGAATACATTGACCTTGTGAGGACCTTATGGCACTACTAATGCCTGAATTTACTGGTAACAAATATTCATAGGCCGGGTAATGCGCGAGGCAGCCCCGAGAGAGGTGCATTGTGGCTCTTCGACCCCAGAGAGCGAAACACAGGCTCAATCACATCGCCTTGCAAGATTAGGAAGCAAATCTGCTTCTTAACAGCAGCAGACACACTGTAAAGAAAGATTTAAAGGCCACAGAAGCAATGGCTGCCCTGGCTTCTTTATTCCCATGTCTTGACGTCTGGGCGTAAGTGGATTATAAATCAAACAAATTCGCAGTGTGAAAGGTTTGGACGGGCTCCTTATCATTCATCACGCTCTGTGTGCCCAGCACTTCGATCCACGTGTGAAGGTTACATGCACAGTTACTAACATATAAACCTGGCTATCTGTCAAATTCCGGCCCTTGTCAAAACAGATTACAGAGGATCGGATCTGTCCACTTCATCACCGAGGAATGCCTTATGTTTACAGAGTGGCCATTCCTCATTCAATGACACCTGGGGGGATATTTACAATAAAATGTCAGAGCGTAGTGCTACGCCAAAATTGGCAACAGCACGCACAGACATTTTTTAACCCGTTCCCCGCTCATGACGGAACCACTCCGTCATGAGCCAGGGGCACCGCGTGCTCATGACGGAGTGGTTCCGTCATGCTGCGGCCGTTGGCGGCCGCTCCTCCCACGCGGCGCTAATTCCCCGCCTGTGCGGGCGATTAGCGCAGTGGGTGGAGTCATGACGGAACCACGCCGTCATGAGCACAGCTCACCCGTGACTCATGACGGCGTGGTTCCATCATGAGCACAGCGGCGCCGTCAAGCCCCCAACCCCCCCAGCGCTGCGGCGGAATTTGCGCCGCAGCGAAGGGGTTAAATGCAGAGATACCCCGTATTTACAAAAATTTGGCACACCCTGCATTTCCCCTACAGCTACCTCTAAAACAGCTGCCAAGCACCGGCACAGGCACCCTTGCACTATGTTGCAAGGGTGCCTGCGCTGCAAGGGTGACTGTTTATGTGCAGGAAGAGACACCTTCCTGCACATAAACAATCTTCAAAGGCGATTTGCTGTTTCTATGTGTGCTGCACACATGGAAAGAGCAAAAAACGAGGAGAAATTAATTATTTATCCTCGTATCGCTGTGGTAAATAAAATATCACGCTCTCAGACTTTTAAATATTAACAATAGGATCATGCATAAAGCAAGAGGCTGAGTCTGTGGTATCAGATTCATAAAGGGCTTTATTCCAATAACTCGAGTCAAAGGGAGAATATCTCCATCACCAAAAAGGATCTGGACGGGGCTGAAAAGTATTCTCAATATTCTCAAAACATTATTCACAGAGTACAGTATATATACATTTCTCAATTGTACGTAAGCAAGAGAGCAAGAGAGAATGAGATAAGAGCATGTGGGCGTGTAAGTAGGCGTGAAGGTGGGCGTCCATGTGGGCGTCCACTTGATGATAAGGGGTAAATTGTCATGTGTGGGTGGATACCTGGAGATGATTTCGCAATGTCAGCAGAAATACTTGGCAGAGATGCGCGCTCAGCAGCATGACGTGTAATTGACGTGCAACTAGGGGGTGAAGGGGACTTGACATTTAGCTCTACATGTGGAGACAAAAGTCTGGGGTTATGTCAACCTAATCCCAAATCATATCTAATATCCTATGTTTAAAGAACTATGTTATCCACAAGGGAAGGGCTCTCGGACAGAATCTATTCTATACTGACTGTGTGTGTGTGTACAAGCGTCTAAGTGTCTACACTGAATGCGAGGGGATGGGAATATTCCATGGTGACAGGGCTATGAATTACTTGCATGAGGGCAGAGAAACCGGGCCTTTTGCTTGGTAACTGGAGGAATGTTTACTTAAGCTACTAGGCAGGAATGCATCGGCTGAGGGGGAAGCAGATAATTCGAAGGTGAAATACAGTTCTTGGCAGAGAATAGGCTGATGTCAGGCTTCGTGGGCCGCGCAGAGAATGAGACAGAGTTCATGGTCACAGATGCGAGCTCAAGCTGAAGCTGTCAGAGGCAGAGAGCAGGGAAAGGCTTTGAGGACAGAATCGGGCCTACTTGCCTGAACTGTAAAAATGGAGTAACTTAGCCATAAAAAGTCGGTGGCCTTTCATACTTAGGAATCGAATATCCAGCCCATTCATGGCGGATCTGACAGAGGACATGTTAACGGTGGACGCACATGTGTTTGCGTCTTCGAAACTGGAACTGGAGGAAACATACATGTACTTGTAACATGCATATAGAACCATATAGAACCGTTGGGGTCCAAGATAGGGGACATAACTGATCAGGGAAATCCACATTTCCACATTCCCTCCTTGTCCCCTACTTGCCCGTCAAGAAACATCAATCTTCATTAATCCATCGATTTGCTCATGGAGCATCATTTCTTCTTCTTTCTTCTTCCGGGATCTTGAGCGAAAATCTTGATGTGGAATACACGATGTGGCACACAGACCACAAATCGCTGGTCCACATTGCAGGCATAGACAGCAACTGAATAGTATGAGAAGGCCAATACCTAGGAAGGATAGGACCCTCCATCCAAAGGTGGATAATACACTCCAAAACCAACCGGACCAAGTCCAGGTGCCTGGATTCTGGTGTATCTGGCTTACAATCTTATGAAGGCGAGTTATGGCTTTATATACAGATGGCGAATTTTCTGGTATGAAAAATGCAATAGCTTGATCCGATGACCCTACAAGCTCCGCCCCTATCGGCCAGGATAACGTCAAGGACAAGACTATTTTGAAGCACAACAATCCGCATAGCAGACTGCTCTTCTGTTAAATTGCCTAAGGCGGAAATAGTTTTGTTCACTACTGCTTCAAGGGTTCTGGTTAATCTACGTATCAGCTTACTATTGGTAACTGTACCTATATAGGGAAAGAAACCTTTATTGAAATCTGTGTATTTTTTCCCATGCTGTTTCAGTGTAATTGACAATTGGGAGATCTCTCTGCTGTCTATTGTGTACTAAATGAGTATTTCTATGAGAATCAGGAGGAGCTAGGAAAACAGGTGGTAGGAGGAATGCTATGTAACAGGTACCATCCCAATCTAGAGGTAGGCGTATATATGCGGTCTGGCCACATATAAAGTAGGAATGACGAGAAGCTCTAAATGTAGACTTGCCTTGATCACTGAATTTTATTACAGTGGTGCATTTACTATGGCCCATGTGTATGGAGCCATTCTTTCTTATACATAATTCCTCTTTTACTGGGAATACGGACATGGCGGGCAAGATTGGTGTAGCTTCAGATTCAACGTTCAGGATCATGAGGTTAAGTGTAAAATTACCTAATCCATATACTTCATTTCTTAGATCAGTTCCTGTTCTTTTGGGAAGTCCCTCCTTGTTAGGGTAGCAGACTTTAAGCAAAAACTAAATTCAAGTTTCCCCATACCCAGTTGTCTTGATAAACGGCGGAATTCGAATCTAGGGAATTAATCAAACTAAACCATGCTCCACAGGAGCCATTGTGTGTGAACGGATAGAGAATAAAGGGGCAAAACTCCCTTATAGTTCTGATAGGGGGGAGTCGGCCACAGACCCAGCAGTCTGTAGCATTGCTAGTCTGATGTGAATGGTGCAGCATCTGAATAAAGGTATTGTTGCGTAAGGCAAGTCGATATGATAGCTCATAGGATGGCAGATCACTAAATGTGTGCTTTATGGTATCATTATTGGAGGAGTGTAAAAGTGAGGCAATAGGAGGAAAAATAGCATGTAGTATTAAGCTGATACATATTATCGTGATGCTCTTAAGATATTGAAAAATTACAGTCACTATACATCTATTTGCTTCTTATCTAACTCTCTTATTTTTGCTTTATGTTATTGTCCAAGACCTTATGCGAGCCAGAATACATGTTCAACCGCTTCACCACCTAGTGGACTTAATTGATCAAACGGGTTCTGACTTTTTGAATCAAGGTTTAGCTTTGTGGAAACTTCTGGGCATTCTCCTCTAGAAAATGTTGTTCAAAATCCAAGTTCAAAGTTTTTTTTTTCCTTTGTAAAAGAGTGGTGAAGGTGCACTTTGACTTTAACGGCCGTCCCCGTGGTCGTCCCCGTGGTCCAGAGCACTTCATCCAGGAGCGATGGAGTATTCTTTGACCTGGGTGTTGTCAGGCAAGGCGGCAGCAACCTGCGAACAACAAGAGAGTAGTGCAGACATCAAGGAAGCCAGGTAATCTGTCAGCATGTTACTGTCAACATAAGTAATCTTTTAGGCATTGTAGTGCCCACATATTTTGGTGGTCTACCAAAGACCACTTCATAGGGAGATAAGCCTGTTCTAGAATGAGCTACAATTCGCATGTAAAAGAGGGCAACCGGCAGGGCTACCATCCAGTCTATACCTTTGTCTGCGCAAATTTTTAATGTCTGATTATGTCTTTCTACAAGGCCTGCTGCTTCAGGATGTCGCACACAATGGAATTTCCAGGTATACCCTAACAGAAGGGACACCTGCTTCATTAGTACCAGGACATATTTGTAACCTCTACATCTGTTTATTTGGATATAATCCATTTGGAGCACTTCAAAAGGGTGGTCAGGTGGATGGAATCCACCTTGTTCCATCGGAATGCCTTTACCTGCATTGAATTGGCAACAGATCATACATGTTCTGACCTTTTGTTTCGCTGCTGCACGCAGGTGCTTGTTGAACCATATATTCTGTAAGCTATCTATCATTGCTTTCTCTCCTAAGTGTGCAGGACTATGTGCGGTATTTATAATCACTTGTACCATCGAATTTGCCCTTATTCATCCAACCCTGATCAGTCAGTACCCCTCCTTGTTCCGACCATTTCTTTAATTCGTCCATAGTAGCATGTGTCTGTATGTCTTGTACATCCTTGGAAGGATCCCTAACTGTCATGGCTTTGGACAGTGATAGTATCTGTGATTTTGTCATGTCTAGTGGGGTCTGAGCTGTCTGTTTAGCAGTTCGGTCTGCCAGATCATTGCCTTGGGAAATGGTATCTGTGGCTCTAGTATGTGCTTTACATTTTAGGATAGCTATGGCTGTTGGTAAATGTATTGCTTCCAGTAGGGCTTGAATAAGGGGGCCATGCTGTATCTTGGCCCCATGAGAGGTCAAGAAACCTCTTTCTCTCCACAAAATCGGTGTAAATGTTTACTCTCAGGTGCTTAGCTCTTATGCACGCTTGTGTCAGGGCGATGAGCTCTGCTGCTTGTGCTGACAATATGTCTATTCTTTTAGTCTCTATTATTACAGTATCAGCAGTCACTGCATATGCTGCCACTAATTCTCCCGCCCCTGTCCTCATGCATGAGCCGTCAACATATAGTGTTAGGTCGGGGTCTGGGAGTGCAACATCTGTCAAGTCTTGTCTTGGTTTAGTCACGGTATGTATTACTTCAACACAGTTGTGTGGTGAAACGCTTTCTGTACTGGAGGGCAAAAGGGTAGCGGGATTCAGTATGTTGCATCGTCTGATCTCTATGTGTGGTTGAAATAACGTCAGCTCATAATCTGTCAGTCTAGCTACAGTCAGGTGTTGTGTTTGTGTCCGGTTCAAGAGAACCTCTACTGCGTGTGGTACTTGTACTGTCAGAGGGTGGCCCAGCACTATCGAGTCACTTTGTCTTATGGCTAAGGCCATTGCTGCAACTGATTTTTGGCACGCAGGCACAGCCTGTGCTACTGGGTCTAATGTACTAGAAAAATAAGCACAGGGCTCGTGTTTTCCTGCATGATCTTGTGTTAGGACAGATAGTGCTGTTCCATCCCGCTCTGTCACAAAAACATAAACGATTTGTTGTAATCAGGGTTTGCTAAAACTGGTGCTTGACATAAAGCTCTCTTTAATTCTTCAAATGCCACAGTGTGTTCTTGTGTCCAAGGGAGGACTTTAGTAGAAGCTGTATTAGGGGCTTGGACTAATTCCCCTGAAAGATCACAATAAAACATGAGAAAAAGGGGAAAACACCATACCTATTTCCTTGGCTTAATTTCTAAGGGGGCTAATTTCTAAGGGGCTAGCGGGAAGCGAACCTCCTCAGGGGCCACCCTGTGTCTTGACAATACTATTAATCCCTGTGTGTAGCTACTGGGCGTAAGCAAAATTATAGGAGATACACAGCGTATGTGAAACGGCGAGAAATCCTTCAAATTAATGTACAAACCTCATTGTGTTAGCTCATAAGCTAGCCAAATGACATCTCATATGCAAATGTCCCTATTACATGAACCTACACCAACCTGAAGTCAATATTAATGCTAGGAGGCCCTAATAGGAATGCTAAATTACCTAAATATTCGGAAAACCAAGTTTAAGAACAGTTGTTAATGTTGATAATTAATAATTTATCTGCTAAAGAAATCAGTCAATGTGCAATAATTTCCACCTATACAATAAATAGCCTAATTCAAAAACAAGTCAACTTTTGGGGCCACCACTCACAAGAATGAGCTTACTAAAGCAAACTTTAAAAAGGAAATCCTGTCAGATATTTTCTCATTACCCTAAATACCGAGCCTTATTTGTCACTCTGTGGTGGCAGTCCTTATTTAAAACAGGCCTTTCAAGAGTTAAAATGCGAGTGCACAGATCATAATTGTTCCTTAATGTCCAATCTGGAAACATATGACCGAGGCTGCCTGTCTATAAGAGAAAGGCAGTTATGTGAAAAATATTTTAGTCTTGCATAGCCTTTTTCTTTTGTTTCATTCATCTCCAACACCAATTAGACATACACTGATAACGTGTTGTCTGCTATTTTGACAGCATGATAATGGTAATATCATGTCTGTGAAATTTAGTAATTGTGCCAAGCCATCAGTATACCGGGCACAGAAAGCATGGATAATTACACTAACATATATAAATGAGCAGCGATGCGTAATTACAGTACCTACAGCTCAGATGCGAACATTCTGGCCTGCTTAATTTGTCAGGCTTATAATCAATAACTTATTTACCTGCCCTATACAACCCCATCTGGCAGTGGGTCATCCCAATGATGACCGCGTCAAGTCTGACACACAGGATCAGCAACAATAATCAAAAAATGACGAACACACGAACCTGTCTCTTTTATTTTTATTTTTTTTTTTTTTTTTTTTTATAAAAATGTGCTATGCTTCTTTGTACACAATGTACCCTCATGTCCTAGTCGAAGATGCATCTCACATCTTTCCTCACAGACCCGTAACCACTGGATCATTTATCCAATGCAACTGGTGGCAGCTTGTGGCCACAATTCAAAAATGTCTGAATTTGAAAATCGTTTTTATATAGGCACATAGCCCTTAAAATTCCAAACAAGAGCAACATTTTACTTTCTGACCAGAAGCAATATAACAATTGCTAAAAAATAAAACAAATCTTCTCCATAGACATTTCCTCGGGGCACTTGTTTTGCACAGAATAGAACAAGGGAATCTTTCTCGACTTACATTTCTCAGCTGCCCTGTCTTATCAGAGAAGTTAAAAATAGCCCCTCAGCGCGGCCTGAGCCTGGGCTGCCAGCCATCTTTTTTTTGTTTTACCTACTCCTGGCCCCAAGGCTCTCCAGCTGCAGGCATTACACAGATGCGATGTCAGAGAAGCCTTCTAAGCAGTGCCCTGTTCTGCTCCTCTCATCGGCCCCCACCTACACTGGCTACAAGGTCAGAATCTGTCTCCGATTTCTGTATCACATTCTGCTCTACACGGCCCCCACCTTCTCCTCACTCTGAAGCTGTCAAAGACAAAAAGACTACTCAATTCCATAAAAACTGCAATAATTCGCTCAATTGAAAAATTATTTTTACATACAATTTGCACTCAGGGGGTCATAATCTTACCGACTTGACCCTGCACATTGGCTCACTGGACCACCAAGAACACAAACCTGTATTCATGAAAAATTTGCAAATTCGAAATACCAACAATTCTTTTTCCAAGCTAAACTTGTCACTAATTATTTTTCGTTAACACTTTGTACATTAGGGGTGTCATCAAATCACAGGAGTTGCTCCTTCTCTAGCTGCACCCCTCTCAATTTCCTATTAACAATGTAGTCAAATGTTGGACCATGTAAACACCAGCTATGCGCTGTTCATTTGGTGGGAGGCTCAAGAACCTTCGGGCTACTATATCATTATTATTTGTATCGCTGTACTTGCTGTTACACTCTAACTGGTCTTTCTACTGGGGCCACTCTTGCTAGGTCCTCTGAAAGGACGGGATAAATACCAGCAACGTCAGTATTTCTTTTTCTGTCAGCCTGCGCTCATTTTACCAGCTCAAATTCCTCCTGTAACATCTCATCCTTGGCTTTTCCAGACTCCAGTCCACTCCTCTCTGCTTCGTGAAACACTTACTCTGACCTTCTATGTGACGCCTTGCGCCAAAAACTCAATGGCATCCTTCCAAGCTGGTCTACATTTTCTCTTTCATAAGAGTGTTTCGTTGTCCATCTACTTGTTCTGCTTTTACTCAGATACCTTCCTCAACTAACACGTTTTCTCGGGCTTTGTCTGAATCCTCCATACTTTTCTCTTCTTTTCTGAGCGCTTACTCTGTGCGTCTATACTATTCTTTACGCCATAATTCAACAGCGTCTTTCTGTGACTGTCTAGCTTTCCTCTTCCACAACTCTTCTTCGACTTTCATGATACATTCTGCATCCCAGGTCCCAGCTACGGGCCATCTCTGACTTTCTGGTAACTCTTTGGTGTAGTCCACCTATAAATCAAGAAATAGTATGGCGTCTAAGCCATGTCTGTGATACATTAAGTGCCCTGGAGTGTCCCTAGGAGGAATAGGAACAGCTTCTTTGAGTACCCCTTTTCTAGTTATGATCTGTCTTAATTTTGAAAAGAGCGGCATATTGACAACTGATCTGATACTTAATCTTGAACACACTTAATACAAAAAGCACAACAATGAACAATCATTCATACCACAATATGCAGGACATTTTAACACATTAAAAATAAAACACTAAACATTTTAAAAATGACCAACAATGATGACAGTCTGCATAACTAATCACCAAGCAGAATTCTTGACAATAACTAGATACTTCGGAATACTTGATATACTGCTAAACAGTACATATACACTGCTAAACAGTGCAGACCGGATTTGTGTACCCAAATCCGTCTTGACCGGCACAACCTATGTGCGCGTCAACACGCCTCCCCGGCGATGGTACTCACCGAGTAGCTCCTTGAAACGGAAGGCCTCAGAGAATGGACTGGACTCGACGACTGCGGACATCGGACCCTCTGGACATCGGGACTTTGAAAACCTGGTGGGCCTCTGTATACCTCAGACGCAGCTCTCTCGCAGGTGGGCTCTGGGTAGACAATCTGCGTTCCTCACCGCCTCGTATGGATGCCTTGTCGCAGTCTGTCCCCTTCGGTGGCCTGAGGGAGTTGGCGGGAAAAAACCCGCGACGTGCACGCTTGAAGTCCATCACGGCTATGGAAGGGGGCAAAACAGGACCTTCATCTCCGGCGTGTGGGGAAAGAGATTAAACTGTTCGGGCGCCATTCTGTGGTAAATAAAATATCACGCTCTCAGACTTTTAAATATTAACAATAGGATCATGCATAAAGCAAGAGGCTGAGTCTGTGGTATCAGATTCATAAAGGGCTTTATTCCAATAACTCGAGTCAAAGGGAGAATATCTCCATCACCAAAAAGGATCTGGACGGGGCTGAAAAGTATTCTCAATATTCTCACAACATTATTCACAGAGTACAGTATATATACATTTCTCAATTGTACGTAAGCAAGAGAGCAAGAGAGAATGAGATAAGAGCATGTGGGCGTGTAAGTAGGCGTGAAGGTGGGCGTCCATGTGGGCGTCCACTTGATGATAAGGGGTAAATTGTCATGTGTGGGTGGATACCTGGAGATGATTTCGCAATGTCAGCAGAAATACTTGGCAGAGATGCGCGCTCAGCAGCATGACGTGTAATTGACGTGCAACTAGGGGGTGAAGGGGACTTGACATTTAGCTCTACATGTGGAGACAAAAGTCTGGGGTTATGTCAACCTAATCCCAAATCATATCTAATATCCTATGTTTAAAGAACTATGTTATCCACAAGGGAAGGGCTCTCGGACAGAATCTATTCTATACTGACTGTGTGTGTGTGTACAAGCGTCTAAGTGTCTACACTGAATGCGAGGGGATGGGAATATTCCATGGTGACAGGGCTATGAATTACTTGCATGAGGGCAGAGAAACCGGGCCTTTTGCTTGGTAACTGGAGGAATGTTTACTTAAGCTACTAGGCAGGAATGCATCGGCTGAGGGGGAAGCAGATAATTCGAAGGTGAAATACAGTTCTTGGCAGAGAATAGGCTGATGTCAGGCTTCGTGGGCCGCGCAGAGAATGAGACAGAGTTCATGGTCACAGATGCGAGCTCAAGCTGAAGCTGTCAGAGGCAGAGAGCAGGGAAAGGCTTTGAGGACAGAATCGGGCCTACTTGCCTGAACTGTAAAAATGGAGTAACTTAGCCATAAAAAGTCGGTGGCCTTTCATACTTAGGAATCGAATATCCAGCCCATTCATGGCGGATCTGACAGAGGACATGTTAACGGTGGACGCACATGTGTTTGCGTCTTCGAAACTGGAACTGGAGGAAACATACATGTACTTGTAACATGCATATAGAACCATATAGAACCGTTGGGGTCCAAGATAGGGGACATAACTGATCAGGGAAATCCACATTTCCACATCGCCATCCTAAGAACAGGCTTTACCTGGCCTTAGATTTGGTGCTGACCCATCCTTTTAAATATGGGGCAGCGTCAAAAAGCAATCTGTGTTGCGGCAGAACGCTCACTGCAATTCCCATTGCACACCCCTTCCATGCTAACTGAAGTGTAAAAAGGGGTCTTATTTACAAGGCAGCGTTAAGCCACATTAAGTGGCAGAACGCCACTTTATAAATAAGGAAAATTGATCAGAGAACCAGTTTTGTGTGGGTGAGGAGGAGGGAGCTACTAATTTCCCTAGAAACAGCACTGTCTTGGCCACCCACCTGCTTCAGGGATGGAAGAGTCCTGCCATGTTTTGGTTCCCTAAGAATAATGCACTTTGTGGTAGTTTGCAGTAAGGAAAACAGGATGTACTGCAAAAGAGGGATGAGGACGTCTCTGGGAAATTTGTGCCTATTGGGTAGGGAGTGTTCAAGAGTTACCTCCACCGACTGGCCAGTAAATCCTACAAAAGTGTCACCTCACCCCAGATCACCAGAACATATCAGAGACCTGAAGGGATGGAGCTGCTCCCCCGTGTACACAGGACTAAGAAATGATCTCTAAGAGTCAATTTGCTGACCTCCTTTGTGGCTACAGGGGCACAAAAAGCTGAAAAAATACTTTTTTTCTGAAGTGAACAGTTGACTAGTTACAACTGGACCTGGGCCTGACCCTGCTGGTGGCCTCTGCTGGAGTGAATCCTAGCCCCTCAGTGCTTTGTCTCAGGTCCTGGGAGCTGTAGACATGACACACTGAAATTGCTGCAGAAAGTTCTAGCTGTTCGACATCAAAGAACTCACTGTAATTGTATCTGAGGACTCTATTGCATACAGCTTCATACTTGACCCACTGAAGGATTTTGAGATCCATAAAAGAAACTAATTCTAAAGGTAGAAATCTTGGCCGGTGAAGGAGCAAAAGGCTCAATTTTCACTTGGGAGCAGTTACGATGTAACATTTAGCACGCCAGCATGGATTTTTCATCAATTGATGTTAATAACAAACCAGTGAATTTACGTGAAATCTGACAGCTTTGGGTGGGCGGGGCAATTTCAGTTCGATACCGGGGAAGTGCGAGGGATTTATGTTTGGGTTGTATAACAAGGTATTTTTGAAACACATTTCAACAAGGCACATCACGAGGACACTATTGGAGGTCTAAAATTACATCGAGAGAGTTTGGAATCAATGGAATTTTCTCACTCAGAACTGTTCCCCTAAAACCAATAGCTTCAGTGGGAAATCATCCAATGGCTATCTTACTTTGAGGACTTGGACAAATATTCGCCAACCTTACCCTGCAGGAGGATTTCACCTTCCATTTCAGAGCCTAAGTCAGAAGCTAAAATCTTAGACTGAGACAACCTGCTTGATTTTTCCAACCTACACTCTATTGCAGCCTGACATAATACCTAAGTCCCAGAGAATCATGAACAATGACTTCTGAATGGTATTTTACTTTTTTTGTTTTTGTTTTTCCCTAAACCTTTGAAAAATCATATCTTTGGTTCCCCATATTGGATTTTAATTGTTTTTCAGTCATTTTTCTAATTACCGTTCTTATAGAAATTGCTTGTGTGAATTTTATTGTTTTGTGGTTTAAATGTATTATTGTTTTGATACTGTTAAATACTTTGCACAATGTTTCTTAAGTTAAGCCTATATTCTCTGTACCATAGCTAACAGAGGTTGATAACAGTTTATTTATTGAGCTTATGTGTTGAACACAACAAGATTTTGGACTTATTACTTTAGAAAGGCATTTCAATAGTTCAATCTCAAGGTTACTGGATCACTAACTTTCTTGCGGGCAGGGAAACAAAGTGTAAGCATTTTTTCAACATCCGCAAGACCCCAACACATTTTCGGACCACTGATATGATATGTGGCTGGTAATACAAAGCATAATCAAAATTGCCCACAATTGTTACTGCTCTCCTAGGGCCAAGGGGGTGGGGTGTCCTTGTCTAAACAACTGGAAGACTGAAAAATAGTTTCTACTTGTCATATTAATTGTTTTCATCCTACACATTGTTTTGTAAACGCAATTTTGGTGATTGTTTTTCTTCCTTTTCTCCCCTTGCTGTTGTTACATATGTGTATGTATATCATCATAGTTTGGCATCTACGCACACCCCAGATACCTCTACCAGGAGTGAAGATTGTAGTATGCTTATTCATGGGTTAAACTAAAACATGGCTTGTAAAATTGAATACATCACAAGTGAATAATTTAAGTACTCACGGTGGAAATTTCCTTTGTAACAATTTCTTCCTGCATTAAACACTTTTTATTATTATACAGATAAACACAGTTGGCGCTTTCTGCTTCTTGGCACTATTTGGTTTTACAAAACAATGTAAATTCAATATCTCTGGTTCTACTGATTCGATCTTTGCTTTTCTGATTTCATTATATTTGTTAAAACGTACTCTATTTTTCAAAATTGGTCTGGAGCTTTTCTCATGTTGTGTTTGTGTTGTCAATGTATTGCTCTTTGCGGGCTGCATAAATACTTTATACATTGCCCCAAAGGTAAGCTTGACTGCTTTGTGCCATGCTCCCAGAGGATTAAGCACACGTTAATTTAGTGACTTCTGTGGTGCACCCAGCAAGGATTGTGGTTATTGCATGAGTGGGGTTTCCACCCCCCTCAACCAACCAATAACCCAATGTCTTACATTTACTTTTGTCCTTTTAACATATTTGATATTTATTCCTAGTTCTAGCTTAAAATTATGACGTGAAGTTATTCTCTTTCAACTTGGAATTCAGGAAAACTGACTCACCGAAGCTACAGCAAACCATTTAGCAAAATTGTTCTTCTCAAAGACCTGGCGTTCTTGTGCACATATGTTCAAAACAAGGGGGGCGACAGAGTGCACACCTATTTGGGGAGGATTTGGATTGCTGTGAACATGGCGGAAGGATGTTTATCAGATTACTTGTTGAAGGTATGCGTCAACATCTCATGAAGCGGGGTAACAATTAGATTGTGAGTTGGTTTGAGAAACTTGTTGTGTAAAGTGATAAGCACGGGTTTGTTAAGATTCGGAAGGTGATAGTGGGAAAGATGTGTTCGTTTTAGGCAGTTGGGATAGGTCCGGGTATTGAACTATTAATAGCGATGTAATTACACATACAGCGGGAGGAAGTTGATTCAGGGTTGAGCTGGAATCTAATGTATGGATGCTTAATATGTAATGCTTAATATGTAGTGCAAAATGTATCGTGTTTAAATTGTTGAATCACATAGTCGAACATTAATGTTTTAATTTGTAGAACACCCCTGACGAAGGGCCAATAAAGGCCTGAAATGCATTGGGTAATTGGAATTAACAGTGAAGGAACACTTGTGTACGCTCCATGCCCCAAGATAAGGCCTGGATTGGCATTTTTGTGGCATTAAGGATATAGCAAAAAGCATAAGCATCTCTCATGTGAGAATTGGATAAAGACTAATAAGAAACTGTGATCTAAAGGAGAAGAAAATAAAACATTTAAGAAAAGAAGTATATTTGTGGCATTGTTTCGTGATGCATGAAATCGAGCTGTGCGTCCGGCACTGGGGCATCATGGCGCCCCAGTTTGGTTATTATTGCATTCAAACGTGGTATAGGGCAGACCACGATCCGGGCCTGCACGCTAACCGAATGGAATAAAAGCAAAAGTAATGAGCAAAAACTAAAAAAATAGGTGTGCACTCTGTCGCCCCCCCTTGTTTTGAACATATTACTCACTGCCTTTCAGACGAGTTGCACCCATGGATTACGGCAAAGAATTTGAGAATCATCTCATCATCACATGAGAGACAACAGAAACAACATTTCTTCCAAAGAAGAATTTCATGAACTACTTGCTAAAGCATAAAATGGACGACAGTTTTTCACTTGGGAGCAGTTACGATGTAACATTTAGCACGCCAGCATGGATTTTTCATCAATTGATGTTAATAACAAACCAGTGAATTTACGTGAAATCTGACAGCTTCGGGTGGGCGGGGCAATTTCAGTTCGATACCGGGGAAGTGCGAGGGATTTATGTTTGGGTTGTATAACAAGGTATTTTTGAAACACATTTCAACAAGGCACATCACGAGGACACTATTGGAGGTCTAAAATTACATCGAGAGAGTTTGGTTTGACACACGTAAGGGTTTATGGGACTTGCAGTATTTAAGGTCATGACAGCAGCGGGTGAGGTTGAGGGAAGAGGAAGGGGCGGGAATGTCGTAGGTGTTATAAGTAGAGACAGGTGTGAGGGGAGGATTTGGATTGCTGTGAACATGGTGGAAGGATGTTTATCAGATTACTTGTTGAAGGTATGCGCCAACATCTCATGAAGCGGGGAAACAATTAGATTGTGAGTTGGTTTGAGAAACTTGTTGTGTAAAGTGATAAGCACGGGTTTGTTAAGATTCGGAAGGTGATAGTGGGAAAGATGTGTTCGTTTTAGGCAGTTGGGATAGGTCCGGGTATTGAACTATTAATAGTGATGTAATTACACATACAGCGGGAGGAAGTTGATTCAGGGTTGAGCTGGAATCTAATGTATGGATGCTTAATATGTAATGCTTAATATGTAGTGCAAAATGTATTGTGTTTAAATTGTTGAATCACATAGTCTAACATTAATGTGTTAATTTGTAGAACACCCCTGACGAAGGGCCAATAAAGGCCCGAAATGCATTGGGTAATTGGAATTAACAGTGGAGGAACACTTGTGTACGCCCCATGCCCCAAGATAAGGCCTGGATTGGCATTTTTGTGGCATTAAGGATATAGCAAAAAGCATAAGCGTCTCTCATGTGAGAATTGGATAAAGACTAATAAGAAACTGTGATCTAAAGGAGAAGAAAATAAAACATTTAAGAAAAGAAGTATATTTGTGGCATTGTTTCGTGATGCATGAAATCGAGCTGTGCCTCCGGCACTGGGGCATCATGGCGCCCCAGTTTGGTTATTGTTGCATTCAAACGTGGTGTAGGGCAGACCACGATCCGGGCCTGCACGCTAACCCAATGGAATAAAAGCAAAAGTAATGAGCAAAAACTAAAAAAATAGGTGTGCACTCTGTCGCCCCCCTTGTTTTGAACATATTACTCACTGCCTTTCAGACGAGTTGCACCCATGGATTACGGCAAAGAATTTGAGAATCATCTCATCATCACATGAGAGACAACAGAAACAACATTTCTTCCAAAGAAGAATTTCATGAACTACTTGCTAAAGCATAAAATGGACGACAGTTTTTCACTTGGGAGCAGTTACGATGTAACATTTAGCACGCCAGCATGGATTTTTCATCAATTGATGTTAATAACAAACCAGTGAATTTACGTGAAATCTGACAGCTTCGGGTGGGCGGGGCAATTTCAGTTCGATACCGGGGAAGTGCGAGGGATTTATGTTTGGGTTGTATAACAAGGTATTTTTGAAACACATTTCAACAAGGCACATCACGAGGACACTATTGGAGGTCTAAAATTACATCGAGAGAGTTTGGTTTGACACACGTAAGGGTTTATGGGACTTGCAGTATTTAAGGTCATGACAGCAGCGGGTGAGGTTGAGGGAAGAGGAAGGGGCGGGAATGTCGTAGGTGTTATAAGTAGAGACAGGTGTGAGGGGAGGATTTGGATTGCTGTGAACATGGTGGAAGGATGTTTATCAGATTACTTGTTGAAGGTATGCGCCAACATCTCATGAAGCGGGGAAACAATTAGATTGTGAGTTGGTTTGAGAAACTTGTTGTGTAAAGTGATAAGCACGGGTTTGTTAAGATTCGGAAGGTGATAGTGGGAAAGATGTGTTCGTTTTAGGCAGTTGGGATAGGTCCGGGTATTGAACTATTAATAGTGATGTAATTACACATACAGCGGGAGGAAGTTGATTCAGGGTTGAGCTGGAATCTAATGTATGGATGCTTAATATGTAATGCTTAATATGTAGTGCAAAATGTATTGTGTTTAAATTGTTGAATCACATAGTCTAACATTAATGTGTTAATTTGTAGAACACCCCTGACGAAGGGCCAATAAAGGCCCGAAATGCATTGGGTAATTGGAATTAACAGGGGAGGAACACTTGTGTACGCCCCATGCCCCAAGATAAGGCCTGGATTGGCATTTTTGTGGCATTAAGGATATAGCAAAAAGCATAAGCGTCTCTCATGTGAGAATTGGATAAAGACTAATAAGAAACTGTGATCTAAAGGAGAAGAAAATAAAACATTTAAGAAAAGAAGTATATTTGTGGCATTGTTTCGTGATGCATGAAATCGAGCTGTGCCTCCGGCACTGGGGCATCATGGCGCCCCAGTTTGGTTATTGTTGCATTCAAACGTGGTGTAGGGCAGACCACGATCCGGGCCTGCACGCTAACCCAATGGAATAAAAGCAAAAGTAATGAGCAAAAACTAAAAAAATAGGTGTGCACTCTGTCGCCCCCCTTGTTTTGAACATATTACTCACTGCCTTTCAGACGAGTTGCACCCATGGATTACGGCAAAGAATTTGAGAATCATCTCATCATCACATGAGAGACAACAGAAACAACATTTCTTCCAAAGAAGAATTTCATGAACTACTTGCTAAAGCATAAAATGGACGACAGTTTTTCACTTGGGAGCAGTTACGATGTAACATTTAGCACGCCAGCATGGATTTTTCATCAATTGATGTTAATAACAAACCAGTGAATTTACGTGAAATCTGACAGCTTCGGGTGGGCGGGGCAATTTCAGTTCGATACCGGGGAAGTGCGAGGGATTTATGTTTGGGTTGTATAACAAGGTATTTTTGAAACACATTTCAACAAGGCACATCACGAGGACACTATTGGAGGTCTAAAATTACATCGAGAGAGTTTGGTTTGACACACGTAAGGGTTTATGGGACTTGTAGTATTTAAGGTCATGACAGCAGCGGGTGAGGTTGAGGGAAGAGGAAGGGGCGGGAATGTCGTAGGTGTTATAAGTAGAGACAGGTGTGAGGGGAGGATTTGGATTGCTGTGAACATGGTGGAAGGATGTTTATCAGATTACTTGTTGAAGGTATGCGCCAACATCTCATGAAGTGGGGTAACAATTAGATTGTGAGTTGGTTTGAGAAACTTGTTGTGTAAAGTGATAAGCACGGGTTTGTTAAGATTCGGAAGGTGATAGTGGGAAAGATGTGTTCATTTTAGGCAGTTGGGATAGGTCCGGGTATTGAACTATTAATAGTGATATAATTACACATACAGCGGGAGGAAGTTGATTCAGGGTTGAGCTGGAATCTAATGTATGGATGCTTAATATGTAATGCTTAATATGTAGTGCAAAATGTATTGTGTTTAAATTGTTGAATCACATAGTCTAACATTAATGTGTTAATTTGTAGAACACCCCTGACGAAGGGCCAATAAAGGCCCGAAATGCATTGGGTAATTGGAATTAACAGTGGAGGAACACTTGTGTACGCCCCATGCCCCAAGATAAGGCCTGGATTGGCATTTTGTGGCATTAAGGATGTAGCAAAAAGCGTAAGCGTCTCTCATGTGAGAATTGGATAAAGACTAATAAGAAACTGTGATCTAAAGGAGAAGAAAATAAAACATTTAAGAAAAGAAGTATATTTGTGGCATTGTTTCGTGATGCATGAAATCGAGCTGTGCCTCCGGCACTGGGGCATCATGGCGCCCCAGTTTGGTTATTGTTGCATTCAAACGTGGTGTAGGGCAGACCATGATTCGGGCCTGCACGCTAACCCAATGGAATAAAAGCAAAAGTAATAAGCAAAAACTAAAAAAATAGGTGTGCACTCTGTCGCCCCCCTTGTTTTGAACATATTACTCACTGCCTTTCAGACGGGTTGCACCCATGGATTACGGCAAAGAATTTGAGAATCATCTCATCATCACATGAGAGACAACAGAAACAACATTTCTTCCAAAGAAGAATTTCATGAACTACTTGCTAAAGCATAAAATGGACGACAGTTTTTCACTTGGGAGCAGTTACGATGTAACATTTAGCACGCCAGCATGAATTTTTCATCAATTGATGTTAATAACAAACCAGTGAATTTACGTGAAATCTGACAGCTTCGGTTGGGCGGGGCAATTTCAGTTCGATACCGGGGAAGTGCGAGGGATTTATGTTTGGGTTGTACAACAAGGTATTTTTGAAACACATTTCAACAAGGCTCATCACGAGGACACTATTGGAGGTCTAAAATTACATCGAGAGAGTTTGGTTTGACACACGTAAGGGTTTATGGAACTTGTAGTATTTAAGGTCATGACAGCAGCGGGTGAGGTTGAGGGAAGAGGAAGGGGCGGGAATGTCGTAGGTGTTATAAGTAGAGACAGGTGTGAGGGGAGGATTTGGATTGCTGTGAACATGGCGGAAGGATGTTTATCAGATTACTTGTTGAAGGTATGCGCCAACATCTCATGAAGCGGGGTAACAATTAGATTGTGAGTTGGTTTGAGAAACTTGTTGTATAAAGTGATAAGCACGGGTTTGTTAAGATTCGGAAGGTGATAGTGGGAAAGATGTGTTCGTTTTAGGCAGTTGGGATAGGTCCGGGTATTGAACTATTAATAGCGATGTAATTACACATACAGCGGGAGGAAGTTGATTTAGGGTTGAGCTGGAATCTAATGTATGGATGCTTAATATGTAATGCTTAATATGTAGTGCAAAATGTATCGTGTTTAAATTGTTGAATCACATAGTCTAACATTAATGTTTTAATTTGTAGAACACCCCTGACAAAGGGCCAATAAAGGCCCGAAATGCATTGGGTAATTGGAATTAACAGTGGAGGAACACTTGTGTACGCTCCATGCCCCAAGATAAGGCCTGGATTGGCATTTTTGTGGCATTAAGGATATAGCAAAAAGCATAGGCGTCTCTCATGTGAGAATTGGATAAAGACTAATAAGAAACTGTGATCTAAAGGAGAAGAAAATAAAACATTTAAGAAAAGAAGTATACATGTGGCATTGTTTCTTGATGCATGAAATCGAGCTGTGCGTCCGGCACTGGGGCATCATGGCGCCCCAGTTTGGTTATTGTTGCATTCAAATGTGGTATAGGGCAGACCACGATCCGGGCCTGCACGCTAACCGAATGGAATAAAAGCAAAAGTAATGAGCAAAAACAAAAAAAATAGGTGTGCACTCTGTCGCCCCCCTTGTTTTGAACATATTACTCACTGCCTTTCAGACGAGTTGCACCCATGGATTACGGCAAAGAATTTGAGAATCATCTCATCATCACATGAGAGACAACAGAAACAACATTTCTTCCAAAGAAGAATTTCATGAACTACTTGCTAAAGCATAAAATGGACGACAGT
Source organism: Triturus cristatus (assembly GCF_964204655.1). NCBI lineage: Eukaryota > Metazoa > Chordata > Amphibia > Caudata > Salamandridae > Triturus > Triturus cristatus. The sequence goes on along the minus strand of NC_140592.1, from coordinate 127,125,726 downwards.
TTTTCACTTGGGAGCAGTTACGATGTAACATTTAGCACGCCAGCATGGATTTTTCATCAATTGATGTTAATAACAAACCAGTGAATTTACGTGAAATCTGACAGCTTCGGGTGGGCGGGGCAATTTCAGTTCGATACCGGGGAAGTGCGAGGGATTTATGTTTGGGTTGTATAACAAGGTATTTTTGAAACACATTTCAACAAGGCACATCACGAGGACACTATTGGAGGTCTAAAATTACATAGAGAGAGTTTGGTTTGAGACACGTAAGGGTTTATGGGACTTGTAGTATTTAAGGTCATGACAGCAGCGGGTGAGGTTGAGGGAAGAGGAAGGGGCGGGAATGTCGTAGGTGTTATAAGTAGAGACAGGTGTGAGGGGAGGATTTGGATTGCTGTGAACATGGCGGAAGGATGTTTATCAGATTACTTGTTGAAGGTATGCGCCAACATCTCATGAAGCGGGGTAACAATTAGATTGTGAGTTGGTTTGAGAAACTTGTTGTGTAAATTGATAAGCACGGGTTTGTTAAGATTCGGAAGGTGATAGTGGGAAAGATGTGTTCGTTTTAGGCAGTTGGGATAGGTCCGGGTATTGAACTATTAATAGCGATGTAATTACACATACAGCGGGAGGAAGTTGATTCAGGGTTGAGCTGGAATCTAATGTATGGATGCTTAATATGTAATGCTTAATATGTAGTGCAAAATGTATCGTGTTTAAATTGTTGAATCACATAGTCTAACATTAATGTTTTAATTTGTAGAACACCCCTGACGAAGGGCCAATAAAGGCCCGAAATGCATTGGGTAATTGGAATTAACAGTGGAGGAACACCTGTGTACGCCCCATGCCCCAAGATAAGGCCTGGATTGGCATTTTTGTGGCATTAAGGATATAGCAAAAAGCATAAGCGTCTTTCATGTGAGAATTGGATAAAGACTAATAAGAAACTGTGATCTAAAGGAGAAGAAAATAAAACATTTAAGAAAAGAAGTATACATGTGGCATTGTTTCTTGATGCATGAAATCGAGCTGTGCGTCCGGCACTGGGGCATCATTGCGCCCCAGTTTGGTTATTGTTGCATTCAAATGTGGTATAGGGCAGACCACGATCCGGGCCTGCACGCTAACCGAATGGAATAAAAGCAAAAGTAATGAGCAAAACCAAAAAAAATAGGTGTGCACTCTGTCGCCCCCCTTGTTTTGAACATATTACTCACTGCCTTTCAGACGAGTTGCACCCATGGATTACGGCAAAGAATTTGAGAATCATCTCATCATCACATGAGAGACAACAGAAACAACATTTCTTCCAAAGAAGAATTTCATGAACTACTTGCTAAAGCATAAAATGGACGACAGTTTTTCACTTGGGAGCAGTTACGATGTAACATTTAGCACGCCAGCATGGATTTTTCATCAATTGATGTTAATAACAAACCAGTGAATTTACGTGAAATCTGACAGCTTCGGGTGGGCGGGGCAATTTCAGTTCGATATAGGGGAAGTGCGAGGGATTTATGTTTGGGTTGTATAACAAGGTATTTTTGAAACACATTTCAACAAGGCACATCACGAGGACACTATTGGAGGTCTAAAATTACATCGAGAGAGTTTGGTTTGACACACGTAAGGGTTTATGGGACTTGTAGTATTTAAGGTCATGACAGCAGCGGGTGAGGTTGAGGGAAGAGGAAGGGGCGGGAATGTCATAGGTGTTATAAGTAGAGACAGGTGTGAGGGGAGGATTTGGATTGCTGTGAACATGGCGGAAGGATGTTTATCAGATTACTTGTTGAAGGTATGCGCCAACATCTCATGAAGCGGGGTAACAATTAGATTGTGAGTTGGTTTGAGAAACTTGTTGTGTAAATTGATAAGCACGGGTTTGTTAAGATTCGGAAGGTGATAGTGGGAAACATGTGTTCGTTTTAGGCAGTTGGGATAGGTCCGGGTATTGAACTATTAATAGCGATGTAATTACACATACAGCGGGAGGAAGTTGATTCAGGGTTGAGCTGGAATATAATGTATGGATGCTTAATATGTAATGCTTAATATGTAGTGCAAAATGTATCGTGTTTAAATTTTTGAATCACATAGTCTAACATTAATGTTTTAATTTGTAGAACACCCCTGACGAAGGGCCAATAAAGGCCCGAAATGCATTGGGTAATTGGAATTAACAGTGGAGGAACACCTGTGTACGCCCCATGCCCCAAGATAAGGTCTGGATTGGCATTTTTGTGGCATTAAGGATATAGCAAAAAGCATAAGCGTCTCTCATGTGAGAATTGGATAAAGACTAATAAGAAACTGTGATCTAAAGGAGAAGAAAATAAAACATTTAAGAAAAGAAGTATACATGTGGCATTGTTTCGTGATGCATGAAATCGAGCTGTGCGTCCGGCATTGGGGCATCATGGCGCCCCAGTTTGGTTATTGTTGCATTCAAACGTGGTATAGGGCAGACCACGATCCGGGCCTGCACGCTAACCGAATGGAATAAAAGCAAAAGTAATGAGCAAAAACTAAAAAAATAGGTGTGCACTCTGTCGCCCCCCTTGTTTTGAACATATTACTCACTGCCTTTCAGACGAGTTGCACCCATGGATTACGGCAAAGAATTTGAGAATCATCTCATCATCACATGAGAGACAACAGAAACAACATTTCTTCCAAAGAAGAATTTCATGAACTACTTGCTAAAGCATAAAATGGACGACAGTTTTTCACTTGGGAGCAGTTACGATGTAACATTTAGCACGCCAGCATGGATTTTTCATCAATTGATGTTAATAACAAACCAGTGAATTTACGTGAAATCTGACAGCTTCGGGTGGGCGGGGCAATTTCAGTTCGATGCCGGGGAAGTGCGAGGGATTTATGTTTGGGTTGTATAACAAGGTAGTTTTGAAACACATTTCAACAAGGCACATCACGAGGACACTATTGGAGGTCTAAAATTACATCGAGAGAGTTTGGTTTGACACACGTAAGGGTTTATGGGACTTGTAGTATTTAAGGTCATGACAGCAGCGGGTGAGGTTGAGGGAAGAGTAAGGGGCGGGAATGTCGTAGGTGTTATAAGTAGAGACAGGTGTGAGGGGAGGATTTGGATTGCTGTGAACATGGCGGAAGGATGTTTCTCAGATTACTTGTTGAAGGTATGCGCCAACATCTCATGAAGCGGGGTAACAATTAGATTGTGAGTTGGTTTGAGAAACTTGTTGTGTAAAGTGATAAGCACGGGTTTGTTAAGATTCGGAAGGTGATAGTGGGAAAGATGTGTTCGTTTTAGGCAGTTGGGATAGGTCCGGGTATTGAACTATTAATAGCGATGTAATTACACATACAGCGGGAGGAAGTTGATTCAGGGTTGAGCTGGAATCTAATGTATGGATGCTTAATATGTAATGCTTAATATGTAGTGCAAAATGTATCGTGTTTAAATTGTTGAATCACATAGTCTAACATTAATGTTTTAATTTGTAGAACACCCCTGATGAAGGGCCAATAAAGGCCCGAAATGCATTGGGTAATTGGAATTAACAGTGGAGGAACACCTGTGTACGCCCCATGCCCCAAGATAAGGCCTGGATTGGCATTTTTGTGGCATTAAGGATATAGCAAAAAGCATAAGCGTCTTTCATGTGAGAATTGGATAAAGACTAATAAGAAACTGTGATCTAAAGGAGAAGAAAATAAAGCATTTAAGAAAAGAAGTATACATGTGGCATTGTTTCTTGATGCATGAAATCGAGCTGTGCGTCCGGCACTGGGGCATCATGGCGCCCCAGTTTGGTTATTGTTGCATTCAAATGTGGTATAGGGCAGACCACGATCCGGGCCTGCACGCTAACCGAATGGAATAAAAGCAAAAGTAATGAGCAAAAACAAAAAAAAAATAGGTGTGCACTCTGTCGCCCCCCTTGTTTTGAACATATTACTCACTGCCTTTCAGACGAGTTGCACCCATGGATTACGGCAAAGAATTTGAGAATCATCTCATCATCACATGAGAGACAACAGAAACAACATTTCTTCCAAAGAAGAATTTCATGAACTACTTGCTAAAGCATAAAATGGACGACAGTTTTTCACTTGGGAGCAGTTACGATGTAACATTTAGCACGCCAGCATGGATTTTTCATCAATTGATGTTAATAACAAACCAGTGAATTTACGTGAAATCTGACAGCTTCGGGTGGGCGGGGCAATTTCAGTTCGATATAGGGGAAGTGCGAGGGATTTATGTTTGGGTTGTATAACAAGGTATTTTTGAAACACATTTCAACAAGGCACATCACGAGGACACTATTGGAGGTCTAAAATTACATCGAGAGAGTTTGGTTTGACACACGTAAGGGTTTATGGGACTTGTAGTATTTAAGGTCATGACAGCAGCGGGTGAGGTTGAGGGAAGAGGAAGGGGCGGGAATGTCATAGGTGTTATAAGTAGAGACAGGTGTGAGGGGAGGATTTGGATTGCTGTGAACATGGCGGAAGGATGTTTATCAGATTACTTGTTGAAGGTATGCGCCAACATCTCATGAAGCGGGGTAACAATTAGATTGTGAGTTGGTTTGAGAAATTTGTTGTGTAAAGTGATAAGCACGGGTTTGTTAAGATTCGGAAGGTGATAGTGGGAAAGATGTGTTCGTTTTAGGCAGTTGGGATAGGTCCGGGTATTGAACTATTAATAGCGATGTAATTACACATACAGCGGGAGGAAGTTGATTCAGGGTTGAGCTGGAATCTAATGTATGGATGCTTAATATGTAATGCTTAATATGTAGTGCAAAATGTATCGTGTTTAAATTGTTGAATCACATAGTCTAACATTAATGTTTTAATTTGCAGAACACCCCTGACGAAGGGCCAATAAAGGCCCGAAATGCATTGGGTAATTGGAATTAACAGTGGAGGAACACCTGTGTACGCCCCATGCCCCAAGATAAGGCCTGGATTGGCATTTTTGTGGTATTAAGGATATAGCAAAAAGCATAAGCGTCTCTCATGTGAGAATTGGATAAAGACTAATAAGAAACTGTGATCTAAAGGAGAAGAAAATAAAACATTTAAGAAAAGAAGTATACATGTGGCATTGTTTCGTGATGCATGAAATCGAGCTGTGCGTCCGGCATTGGGGCATCATGGCGCCCCAGTTTGGTTATTGTTGCATTCAAACGTGGTATAGGGCAGACCATGATCCGGGCCTGCACGCTAACCGAATGGAATAAAAGCAAAAGTAATGAGCAAAAACTAAAAAAATAGGTGTGCACTCTGTCGCCCCCCTTGTTTTGAACATATTACTCACTGCCTTTCAGACGAGTTGCACCCATGGATTACGGCAAAGAATTTGAGAATCATCTCATCATCACATGAGAGACAACAGAAACAACATTTCTTCCAAAGAAGAATTTCATGAACTACTTGCTAAAGCATAAAGTGGACGACAGTTTTTCACTTGGGAGCAGTTACGATGTAACATTTAGCACGCCAGCATGGATTTTTCATCAATTGATGTTAATAACAAACCAGTGAATTTACGTGAAATCTGACAGCTTCGGGTGGGCGGGGCAATTTCAGTTCGATACCGGGGAAGTGCGAGGGATTTATGTTTGGGTTGTATAACAAGGTATTTTTGAAACACATTTCAACAAGGCACATCACGAGGACACTATTGGAGGTCTAAAATTACATTGAGAGAGTTTGGTTTGACACACGTAAGGGTTTATGGGACTTGTAGTATTTAAGGTCATGACAGCAGCGGGTGAGGTTGAGGGAAGAGGAAGGGGCGGGAATGTCGTAGGTGTTATAAGTAGAGACAGGTGTGAGGGGAGGATTTGGATTGCTGTGAACATGGCGGAAGGATGTTTATCAGATTACTTGTTGAAGGTATGCGCCAACATCTCATGAAGCGGGGTAACAATTAGATTGTGAGTTGGTTTGAGAAACTTGTTGTGTAAAGTGATAAGCACGGGTTTGTTAAGATTCGGAAGGTGATAGTGGGAAAGATGTGTTCGTTTTAGGCAGTTGGGATAGGTCCGGGTATTGAACTATTAATAGCGATGTAATTACACATACAGCGGGAGGAAGTTGATTCAGGGTTGAGCTGGAATCTAATGTATGGGTGCTTAATATGTAATGCTTAATATGTAGTGCAAAATGTATTGTGTTTAAATTGTTGAATCACATAGTCTAACATTAATATTTTAATTTGTAGAACACCCCTGACGAAGGGCCAATAAAGGCCCGAAATGCATTGGGTAATTGGAATTAACAGTGGAGGAACACTTGTGTACGCTCCATGCCCCAAGATAAGGCCTGGATTGGCATTTTTGTGGCATTAAGGATATAGCAAAAAGCATAAGCGTCTCTCATGTGAGAATTGGATAAAGACTAATAAGAAACTGTGATCTAAAGGAGAAGAAAATAAAACATTTGAGAAAAGAAGTATACATGTGGCATTGTTTCGTGATGCATGAAATCGAGCTGTGCGTCCGGCACTGGGGCATCATGGCGCCCCAGTTTGGTTATTGTTGCATTCAAACGTGGTATAGGGCAGACCACGATCCGGGCCTGCACGCTAACCGAATGGAATAAAAGCAAAAGTAATGAGCAAAAACTAAAAAAATAGGTGTGCACTCTGTCGCCCCCCTTGTTTTGAACATATTACTCACTGCCTTTCAGACGAGTTGCACCCATGGATTACAGCAAAGAATTTGAGAATCATCTCATCATCACATGAGAGACAACAGAAACAACATTTCTTCCAAAGAAGAATTTCATGAACTACTTGCTAAAGCATAAAATGGATGACAGTTTTTCACTTGGGAGCAGTTACGATGTAACATTTAGCACGACAGCATGGATTTCATCAATTGATGTTAATAACAAACCAGTGAATTTACGTGAAATCTGACAGCTTCGGGTGGGCGGGGCAATTTCAGTTCGATACCGGGGAAGTGCGAGGGATTTATGTTTGGGTTGCATAACAAGGTATTTTTGAAACACATTTCAACAAGGCACATCACGAGGACACTATTGGAGGTCTAAAATTACATCGAGAGAGTTTGGTTTGACACACGTAAGGGTTTATGGGACTTGTAGTATTTAAGGTCATGACAGCAGCGGGTGAGGTTGAGGGAAGAGGAAGGGGCGGGAATGTTGTAGGTGTTATAAGGAGAGACAGGCGTGAGGGGAGGATTTGGATTGCTGTGAACATGGCGGAAGGATGTTTATCAGATTACTTGTTGAAGGTATGCGCCAACATCTCATGAAGCGGGGTAACAATTAGATTGTGAGTTGGTTTGAGAAATTTGTTGTGTAAAGTGATAAGCACGGGTTTGTTAAGATTCGGAAGGTGATAGTGGGAAAGATGTGTTCGTTTTAGGCAGTTGGGATAGGTCCGGGTATTGAACTATTAATAGCGATGTAATTACACATACAGCGGGAGGAAGTTGATTCAGGGTTGAGCTGGAATCTAATGTATGGATGCTTAATATGTAATGCTTAATATGTAGTGCAAAATGTATCGTGTTTAAATTGTTGAATCACATAGTCTAACATTAATGTTTTAATTTGCAGAACACCCCTGACGAAGGGCCAATAAAGGCCCGAAATGCATTGGGTAATTGGAATTAACAGTGGAGGAACACCTGTGTACGCCCCATGCCCCAAGATAAGGCCTGGATTGGCATTTTTGTGGTATTAAGGATATAGCAAAAAGCATAAGCGTCTCTCATGTGAGAATTGGATAAAGACTAATAAGAAACTGTGATCTAAAGGAGAAGAAAATAAAACATTTAAGAAAAGAAGTATACATGTGGCATTGTTTCGTGATGCATGAAATCGAGCTGTGCGTCCGGCATTGGGGCATCATGGCGCCCCAGTTTGGTTATTGTTGCATTCAAACGTGGTATAGGGCAGACCATGATCCGGGCCTGCACGCTAACCGAATGGAATAAAAGCAAAAGTAATGAGCAAAAACTAAAAAAATAGGTGTGCACTCTGTCGCCCCCCTTGTTTTGAACATATTACTCACTGCCTTTCAGACGAGTTGCACCCATGGATTACGGCAAAGAATTTGAGAATCATCTCATCATCACATGAGAGACAACAGAAACAACATTTCTTCCAAAGAAGAATTTCATGAACTACTTGCTAAAGCATAAAGTGGACGACAGTTTTTCACTTGGGAGCAGTTACGATGTAACATTTAGCACGCCAGCATGGATTTTTCATCAATTGATGTTAATAACAAACCAGTGAATTTACGTGAAATCTGACAGCTTCGGGTGGGCGGGGCAATTTCAGTTCGATACCGGGGAAGTGCGAGGGATTTATGTTTGGGTTGTATAACAAGGTATTTTTGAAACACATTTCAACAAGGCACATCACGAGGACACTATTGGAGGTCTAAAATTACATTGAGAGAGTTTGGTTTGACACACGTAAGGGTTTATGGGACTTGTAGTATTTAAGGTCATGACAGCAGCGGGTGAGGTTGAGGGAAGAGGAAGGGGCGGGAATGTCGTAGGTGTTATAAGTAGAGACAGGTGTGAGGGGAGGATTTGGATTGCTGTGAACATGGCGGAAGGATGTTTATCAGATTACTTGTTGAAGGTATGCGCCAACATCTCATGAAGCGGGGTAACAATTAGATTGTGAGTTGGTTTGAGAAACTTGTTGTGTAAAGTGATAAGCACGGGTTTGTTAAGATTCGGAAGGTGATAGTGGGAAAGATGTGTTCGTTTTAGGCAGTTGGGATAGGTCCGGGTATTGAACTATTAATAGCGATGTAATTACACATACAGCGGGAGGAAGTTGATTCAGGGTTGAGCTGGAATCTAATGTATGGGTGCTTAATATGTAATGCTTAATATGTAGTGCAAAATGTATTGTGTTTAAATTGTTGAATCACATAGTCTAACATTAATATTTTAATTTGTAGAACACCCCTGACGAAGGGCCAATAAAGGCCCGAAATGCATTGGGTAATTGGAATTAACAGTGGAGGAACACTTGTGTACGCTCCATGCCCCAAGATAAGGCCTGGATTGGCATTTTTGTGGCATTAAGGATATAGCAAAAAGCATAAGCGTCTCTCATGTGAGAATTGGATAAAGACTAATAAGAAACTGTGATCTAAAGGAGAAGAAAATAAAACATTTGAGAAAAGAAGTATACATGTGGCATTGTTTCGTGATGCATGAAATCGAGCTGTGCGTCCGGCACTGGGGCATCATGGCGCCCCAGTTTGGTTATTGTTGCATTCAAACGTGGTATAGGGCAGACCACGATCCGGGCCTGCACGCTAACCGAATGGAATAAAAGCAAAAGTAATGAGCAAAAACTAAAAAAATAGGTGTGCACTCTGTCGCCCCCCTTGTTTTGAACATATTACTCACTGCCTTTCAGACGAGTTGCACCCATGGATTACAGCAAAGAATTTGAGAATCATCTCATCATCACATGAGAGACAACAGAAACAACATTTCTTCCAAAGAAGAATTTCATGAACTACTTGCTAAAGCATAAAATGGATGACAGTTTTTCACTTGGGAGCAGTTACGATGTAACATTTAGCACGACAGCATGGATTTCATCAATTGATGTTAATAACAAACCAGTGAATTTACGTGAAATCTGACAGCTTCGGGTGGGCGGGGCAATTTCAGTTCGATACCGGGGAAGTGCGAGGGATTTATGTTTGGGTTGCATAACAAGGTATTTTTGAAACACATTTCAACAAGGCACATCACGAGGACACTATTGGAGGTCTAAAATTACATCGAGAGAGTTTGGTTTGACACACGTAAGGGTTTATGGGACTTGTAGTATTTAAGGTCATGACAGCAGCGGGTGAGGTTGAGGGAAGAGGAAGGGGCGGGAATGTTGTAGGTGTTATAAGGAGAGACAGGCGTGAGGGGAGGATTTGGATTGCTGTGAACATGGCGGAAGGATGTTTATCAGATTACTTGTTGAAGGTATGCTCCAACATCTCATGAAGCGGGGTAACAATTAGATTGTGAGTTGGTTTGAGAAATTTGTTGTGTAAAGTGATAAGCACGGGTTTGTTAAGATTCGGAAGGTGATAGTGGGAAAGATGTGTTCGTTTTAGGCAGTTGGGATAGGTCCGGGTATTGAACTATTAATAGCGATGTAATTACACATACAGCGGGAGGAAGTTGATTCAGGGTTGAGCTGGAATCTAATGTATGGATGCTTAATATGTAATGCTTAATATGTAGTGCAAAATGTATCGTGTTTAAATTGTTGAATCACATAGTCTAACATTAATGTTTTAATTTGTAGAACACCCCTGACGAAGGGCCAATAAAGGCCCGAAATGCATTGGGTAATTGGAATCAACAGTGGAGGAACACTTGTGTACGCTCCATGCCCCAAGATAAGGCCTGGATTGGCAGTTTTTGTGGCATTAAGGATATAGCAAAAAGCATAAGCGTCTCTCATGTGAGAATTGGAAAAAAAGACTAATAAGAAACTGTGATCTAAAGGAGAAGAAAATAAAACATTTAAGAAAAGAAGTATATTTGTGGCATTGTTTCGTGATGCATGAAATCGAGCTGTGCGTCCGGTACTGGGGCATCATGGCGCCCCAGTTTGGTTATTGTTCTTGTGCACATAGTCATTCAGTAACGCCCTCCTACAGGGAAAGGACGAGCTCACACAAGTACACTGTATTAGCGATCAATGCGCGTAAAAACTGTGAATCAAGTAATAAAAAAATCCCATTAATGTAGACTTCTGTTAGAAGATTTAATGGATTGATTATCAATGTTTCTCCTTCATATGATACTTCTCATATTTCTTCCTACAGTAACTATTTCGTATAACTTTTTTACTGAATGAAGCACCGATAATGGCGGCCTTTTTGATATGAATGCGTTTAAGGAAGCTTTGGCTTGATTTGCTCGGATGCAGGCTATCGGCTGAGAATGCCGTAACCACATTCCCCTTTCCTCTTCCGATGCCGGATGTGTGAAAATAGGAGGAGAATTGCTAAGCCTCTGAAAACGCTGTGAAACACTGTGTTCCGGGGGATAATGCAAAAAACTCACCAGCGTGACCCCGTGTAACAGGAGATAGGGAGTTTGAGCTGGAGCAAACTAGGAGCAATACGGGATACGAGCAAAACTCAGAAATAAGCGGAAATACACCAGCGTGAGCCCGGGAGAAACGGGAGACAGGGATCTGGAGCTGGTGCAATACAGGAGCAGAGCGAAACAAGAAAACACACTAGCGTGAGCTCGGGAAAATGAGAGACAGGGAGCAGGAGCAATACAGGAGCCGAGTGGGGCAAGGCGAGTACCCGGAGTGCCTTTCTGTTGGTTACTGCAACACTGCTTGACGGATGCTGAGGTGCCCATCTTGCCTGCATTACCATTAACATTAGTCAGACCCCATATTCACTTGGAGTGGTTTATCAGCTAATCTTCACACTTTACGAGCCTGGACAATCTCTAGGCGCGGTCTGCTGCCGGCGCCCATGCTCTGTGGAGGAACAGTTTTTCCCTTTTAAAAAGCTTTTGCTTTTCTTTCTTATGTCATTGGGACCACCAGATTTCTCTCCAAGAGACGGTAAGTGCACGCATTTTTCCCTTATTGGTGTATGGGGGCTTCCTGCACCACTTGGTTGAGGGTCGCTGGGGGGATCCCATGCATTAAGTCTGACTGTTTTCTGGGTTGGAGTTACTCGATAACTGTAGTAAGCGAAATCTCACCAAAGGCGCTAAAGGTACTAAAGGCACTGTAACAGCTCACGCTCCAAGTCTGGGCCAACGGGTTAAGAAACGAGCAGGCCAGGCTGCTGCTCGAGCAAACCACACAGCGACTCTTAGGGGTGACCTGGATCTGAATCTGAATCCAGAAACTACTGAGATGGCAAGCTCTGTGGACCTTGATTCAAGCACCAGTACTAGCCCTTTCCCTATTGCCTCTCCCAAGGCAGGTACTTTAGACTTGACAAAACAAAAGAGAGTGATGCTGGCTGATCCACCTGGGGATACCAGGGATCTTAAAAAGTATCCCTTATTCTTCAAAGCCAAAACAGGCTTGCCATCAGCAGTGCAGTAGGTGGCAGGGAACAGATCAGTGGATAATCCTTTGGTTTTAAGTAAAAACTGAGTCTTAGTGACCCCACGGAGGGCAGTCACATTCCCCCTCCTCCTGCCTCCTTGCTTTCGCCTTCCTCTGGGGGAGCTCGCCCGAATGATCTGAACAATCTACTTCAATGGAAGATGTCCCGACACCCCTAGTAGAGACTGTATCTTTGGATCCACAGGTTTCGCAGTCTGAAGCCAGGCCGGAACTAATTCAAGACAATCCGTCTCAAGATAATAGATCATTCTCCATGCAATGGGATGCTAAGAGCCTCCTTAACTTGATTCTGGAGGAGATTCGAGATCTGAAAGCCTCCCAATCTGTGGAAATTGCTGTAATCCACACCCGTTTAACCAAAATAGTAGAAAATATGTCTCAGGTCCCGCCGCGTCTTCTTGAAGCAGAGACCAGGATTTCGCAATTGGAAGACCAGGTTTTGACTATGAACAATAAAGTTGCCACCTTTCAGAGCCAGAAGACAGCTTTGGAATATAAACTGGATGAGTTAGAAAATCACTCTAGACGTTCCAATCTCCCATTCTTGGAATTGTGGAGGGCCTCGAGGGACAGCAGACCTTATCATGGGTGGATTCATTCATTAAAAAGAATGTCCTTCCGGAGTTTAATGGGGACCTTACTATTATGCGAGTCCATCGGGTGCCAGCACATCTCCCTCCCAACGCCAAGTTCCCACGGACTATTCTGGTTAATTTTGGTGATTTCAGGGTTAGGGAACAAATATTAAGTAAGGCCATAAAACAGCAACAGTTCACCTCAACTGAAGTCCCACTCTGTCATATCTTCCATGTCAGTTTCCGCAGCCAAAAGGCGGAAAGAATTTGTAAAAATGTTACATTTGTTTAAAGAACAGTGAGCGCAGGCAATGATTGCACAACAGAGCAAGTTAAAAGTGTTAGTTATAGGTAGATTCCACGTCTTTTTCAATGTCCCGGAAGCACAGGAATTGCTGCAACAAATGTCGTTAGATAACTCTTAATGGTGTACAGACTATAACATGTTAATATAATGTTAAAGTGTTGATGTTATGAGTGACCATGTATTATTGATCTCTTTTCTTGCTGCTTTTTCCAATTCCAGTTGCTAGCGCATATCTGTAGATAATTGCACATAGTTAGTTATCGATCGTTTTCCTAGATCTGTCCTGTGCCTCCTCTGCCTTTTTCTTTCTTTTCTTGCCTTTATTCTTTTTTTCCTTGTTCTTGTTTGAGCTCCTCATTTCTCATTCATAATTTTTTTTACAAATTTTATTTAAGGAAGGGGGTGGGACACAGGTAGCACTAGACACCAAGTCATAGTGCCAGTTAAGGGGGGGGGGGGAATCATGCCAGATGTGAGCAGGGACGGCGATCTGCTCATGGTGGCGTCAGGAGTTGGGTGGGGTCTCGGTGGTGGAAAAGGGAGCATGGGGAAAAACGAAATCCATTTTTTTAATCCATATACATTCATGTTCATTCATTAATAGACTCACATTTTTCTAGATTTCAGATGGGGCCATTGATCATTGTTGTAGCCTTTCAGCACATTTCTATCTATGGTGTTAGGCTACTCAGATATTACCTCGCCTGTTGTTAATGGATAAAAACAGAACTTTGAAAATAGTTTCTTTTAATGTTAACGGACTTAATAAAAAAAAGGAAAATGTGGGCCATTGAGGCATGGATTAAGACAGAAAATTCAGCAGCCATTTTATTACAAGAGACCCATATACCAGCTGGGAAACTAGCAGATTTCTCAATGTTCAGGTCCTGGGCAGCATATAGGGGTTTCTCTTCATCTTCGGCATCTCATAGGGGCACGGCGATATTTCTCAGTAAAAAACTTGCGGCTGATATTGTCAATTCTTTAAATGATCAGAGTAGAAGGTGGTGTTGGGCCACTTGTAACCTAGGGGGCAGACTTTTTACATTCACTAGCATATTCAGTGGAAGATAACCCTATGCCATATGAGGAACTTTTTCAATCATTAATCCAAGTACCCGGCGAATTGATCTTAAGGGGGGATTTTAATTTTTTAATGGACCCTAAAATCGACTCAGTTAAAACTTAAAACATTAAGAGCTTTGCAAAATTATAGCTTGAGTGTGGATATTTTGGATCCCTGGAGGGCTGTATTTTCAACTAAGATTGCCTATACTTGCTCCTCAGGTAGATTTGGTACTTCATCACACATTGATTTTTTCTCATTTCTAGGAGATTGATTTTTAGCCAGCCGAGAATCCTACAGAATGGGTTTTCAGATCATGCAATGGTGATTCTTGAGTTAGAGCTAGGTAAATACACCATGACCCCTAAAAGATGGATGTTAAATAGGCAATACTTATCAGATGAGAACTGGGTGCTTTTTATCAAAACTGGGATTACAGAATTCTTTGAGCGAAATTATGACTCAGCACCTCCGCATGTGGTCTGGGACTCGTTCAAGGCCTTTCTAAAGGAGACTAGCCATTGGGAAAGATGCCGATAATTTTAGGAAAGCCAAGGAAGAAAAGCGAACATTAGAACAGAAAGTGCAAAGCTCCTTCGATACATTTCTCAGCAGTCCTTCAGCTTTTAACCAACGGCAGTTGGATCAGGCCAAGCGGTATCTCAGTGGAAAATATTATCTCAAAAGTGAATCTTTTTATCAGCACCACAGGCAAAAAATCTACGAAGAGAGTAACTATACCGGGAGGTTCCTAGCGTGGTCTCGAACCCTAGGTAAACCGTTGTCGTATATGTAAAAGGTCTATGTAATAAACAACAATCCTGCAAGGAGTGTTCTAAAGCAACACATAGATCAGCAACCACTAATTTGAACAACATCAAAGTAGATCAAGGACAACAAACAGGTCAGCCGATACCCCCCCCCCTCTGTGCCTAGGGAATCCCCTAGGCACAGCTGGAGACCGCCTCAGGTGTCCAGCAAGGGGCAGCGCCGCACTGGGTACCTGGGTCCAGTGGTGCTGGGGCTAGTCAATGGGACATATACCTGAGTACAGGGACCTGGAGAACTGGCGCCAAAAAGAAACCGTTGCAACCACAAGAGGGGCAGTCCAGGGACCGCAGCCTCCACGATATCGTACCTGTACCAACAGGATGCGCGCTGTCAGGGGCGCAAAACCGCCACCGCCTGAACCTGGGGAGCCAACTGTCACAACTCTAAAACGAGGGACTACCTGCTACCACCCGAAACCTGGGGAGCGAAACTGCTACAACTCTAAAACGAGGAGCTACCTGCTACCACCCAAACTGGAGTACGTAACTCCCAAAGGAAACTTACCGGCGTCTGTTGAGTCTGGCAAAGCGTACCGACCTCTGCTCCAGTCAACGGGAAAGATCCGTGTAGGTCCTCCACCCCCATCGGCCGGAGACTCTCTGCTAGCAAGACAGGGGATGCAGTAGGTCGCCCTCTGGGAGGCACCGTCAGCTAGGTGCTGCCTGGCACCGGGGAGTCACTGCGTGCTGGGAACTTGCAGAAGGGCGCTGTCACCGGCCAGGTGGGGAGGGCATCCGGACCAGAAGCTGTATCGGAGGGCAAAGATGCACATATAAAGTATTCTGGCAGAGGGCAGCAGCAGTGTCAGAGATCAAGGGCTACGCATGGGACTAGAGGAGAGAGAGAGAGAGTCTGTCGACTTCTATTAACGGTGAGCAGACACTAAACAGGAGCGCAGTCCTCACGCGAATGATGACAAACTGAAACATAAATCACAAGGGCCACAAAAAGAACAATGAAGAAAGTGATAAGTATAGGCGTAATGATAGCCATTTGCGTGTCCCACAAGTCAGGAACACAGGCCCGAGAGATGCCGCCAGGGCATAAGCAAACAACCCTTGACATGAGAACAAGACAGGGAAAGAAGAGAGAGCAGGGTGCCAGAGGCAAAGCGAAGTCAACTTACTGGCAGGCAGGCCCCCAGCGTTCCAAGGGAGGTGGAGGAGAGAGGAAGACAAAGTAAAAGGTCCTCGAACCTCAGGTATCCGAACCCTGAAGGAAGCTGGAGTCCAGGCCGCCAGTTCGCGAAATCGTCAATGGTCTGGAAGCCGCATTCTCCACCAAATGTGGAATCTGAAATAAAAGCAAGAAATGAATCCACACAAACAGTTCTCAGTCAAGGGTGAGATAAGAGCGTTTATTGGCAGAACCAACAACAGAATAACGTGCAGCACGGGGACACCAGCCTAGATACTGAGTGCCCAAAGAGGTGACGTGCTTGACAGTTTTTATAGGCCCAAACCACAGAGGATGTAGCATCATAACATACGTTGCACAAATTAAGCATAGTTCGTTTGACCAATTAACAAGGGCCTAGGTGGTTGCATACCATTTAAGGTCCGAAAAGTACTGTTGCTGGCTGCGTGACCCAAATCTGCTTCTGGGACTTTCCACTATAATGCAAGATATAAGTCTGGTGCTTTTCCAGTTAATGATTGCAACAGAATAGAGATGTCCAAAGACATGATTGAGAAATGTGATATGCAAGTGTACGTGCTGAAGAGAGCATCTTCTCCTGCCATGTATCTGTTTATGAGCAAGCCTTGCGTTACTGAAGCTATTTCTTTATAGCAAAATAATGCTAATGCACAGAGTTTGCCATGCTAACTTAACAGGGCCTACAAATTTGCTGCATTTGGTATCACCACAGAACGTGGCTTCTACATTGCCCCATCTGATACCAAATCACCATCCCCTATGCTATTATCCCCAGCTCCTCTCCTTCTTCATCTGCTTCCGTATTATTCTTTGTGTCGTGTCCATGTTGCGCACGCCACCTGCTGTGGTGTCCATGATGCGCAAACCGGGACACCAGGGCTGTGCAGCATGCTGGGCAAACGTTGCACATTACACAAAGGGTGATCAGCACTGCTATTATAACAATGCCTACTTCCAGTATCCATGAACCCCAGCCTGCGAGCCATACCATCACCTTTTCCCACATGCTCCCGGTGTGTATGCCGTGTGCCTCATCCCTAATGTCTATAATGTGGTGTATAGCATCATCTATATTCTAAAGAGAATCAGTTCCACTGCCCACTAACAATTGTTAAATCTCCTAAATTAGTAAGATATAAGTGCATACAGTGGGTTTTCCATAAACACCAGGCCTTTTATAGAAGATATTCTGTTCCTATAATTATCTCTTCAACTCCATTATCTGGCACTATCTTACAATCTGGGATAAGAAAATCATCGGTAATCACACAAAAACTGTCAAAGGCTGGATTTTAGAACATTTCAGATTTGTTAAGGAATGATAGGTGGCTGAATATAACTGAAATGTCTTATTTAATTCCAAATTACGTTCTTCTCCTTGGGTCATTAGTAAGTTTTTAAGTAAACTAGATTTGGTTCAGATCATTGAACGGAAATCCTTAGTTTATGATCTAATAGAAGACATTGTATTGAAGAAGCCTGGGGAATGGAAAAAGCGCTTAGCCTCTATCAAGGGTATTGATTTGGAGGCGACAGCCATACCGAAATGGGCAAAACATCAGGAGATGGAAATTACAGCGAATATGTGGTCAGTGGTTAATAATCTGAATTTGTGTACATTAAGGGGAGCTAATTGGCGTAGGATGTTGTTTTTTAGTAAATGGCTACTTTATAGAACTCCACTTTTTCTATCTAAGATTTATTCCAACCAATCTGCACAGTGTTTTCGCTGCCTTAACCATCCTTCCGTCAATTGGACACATATCACTTTACAATGCCCCTTGAATCAGAGGTTCTGGAAGGACATTTTTCACTATCTGGAATACGAATGTGGAATTTTCACAGGTTTAAATACTCGGTTAATAGTCCTTGACTCTGACCCAGACCTTCTTCTTTCAGATAGGCTGATTAAATTAATATATATCGCAATGGCTGTCGCAAGATCTCTTATACTTCAGAGATGGAGATTAGACGCTATACCATCTAAATATGAATGGATTTGAAAAATGAAGCAAGTAAAAAAAAGCGAACAAGTATATGCAATGAGAATAGGCGGACTTAAGAAGTTTGAGAGGGTTTGGGCTGTCTATTTTGATTAAGATTTTAGAATTTAGCCTATCTCAGTGTATGTATTATGCATGTATGTATGTATTAAATTCTTATTGAGCGCTTCTGCCACCCCAAGGGTATCCTGGTGCTTGACCTTCCGTGAGTCATCAGATCTAATACGCTACATTGCTCTTGGAAAGAGATGGGTCTTCAACTCTTTTTTAAAGGAGGTTAGTTCTTGCTTACTCCTTAGCAGCAGAGGAAGGGCATTCCACAGCTTAGCTGCTGCAAAGCCAAAAGCGCGCCTGCCCATCCTCACTCTGACAAATTTAGGAACTTTGATCAAAAAGCCGAGGAGGATCTTAAGGGTCTAGCAGCCTGGTACCAGGAAAAAAGATGTTGGAGTGGCAGAGGTCCCAGACCATGCAACACTCTAAACACAATGCAGGCGGCCTTAAAAAGAATACGCTGCTGGACAGGCAGCCAATGAAGGTCAGATAATGCTGCTGAGGATGACGCGGAGCGTGATCAAGCTAATGCCAACTTGGCTGCCATGTTTTGAACCCTCTGCAGCCTAGATACCAAAGACTTAGGTGCCCCCAGAAGTAGTGCGTTGCAGTAGTCTAGTCTACTGAGTATAGTACTGCGCACCACCTCTACTCTAGCTTCTAGGGATTCTTAATATGTTTGACTTCTATGCATAGTAATACCTGTATTTTAATCCATTTTATGACATTCGATATTTTCCATGTATTTTAACTATATTAATGAATACAGGATCAATCAGTATTTTGAACATATTTATGGATCTGTATGTATATGTCTAAGGTTTAATCAATTGTTTAGTATGTAGTAATTATTAGCTGTGGATCCTGTTCCAGGATATACCATGTGGGTCTTCTCTACAAATTTTAGGATGTACTGTGTTCCGGTTAATTGGGGCTATTTAACAATTCTGTATTGATTTTTGACATATTTGATTAATTTTATGGATGTATTTATGGATAAAAACCTTTTGTTATACGGTTTTCAATAAAAATAAAAAAATATAGGAAAAAGTAACTATTTCGTATACCTTTTTTACTGAACGAAGCACAGTAAAGATAGCGATAATGGCCGCCTTTTTTATATGAATGCGTTTCAGGAAGCTTTGTCTTGATTTCTTTTATCCTTAACTATTATATTTGGTTGATTTATAGTAGAGTTTGTGAGTGCTGTTAACATATGTAATGGAGTTCTTAAGGTTTTTGTAATGCATAATATAAAATGTATAATGCTTGAAATTGTGGACAAATACGTCTAAATAACCTTCAATAAAAGAATAATAATACTGCTGTATTTGTTACAAGGATTGCTTTGCTGCCCTTAAGTCTCGCAGGCTCTATAGTAATGACATGACAGCTAAGAAAAATCTGCAGCTCAAGTTTACTGCCATCCAATGAGTCCAAGACGTGTGAAAGCACACAAACACACGCACACACACCTGTGCCAATGAACACACTACACCCAGTCAAAGAGGACAATACCCTTACAATGCCCTTATGCCTCACGAGAAATTAACTGCATAGAGAAGCAGCATAACAGGAAGTGATACTCAAGCACCTATGCATAACAAAGGTACCTAATGAGGTTAACGTCTACAGAAGAGAATAAATCAAGACCCAAACTAGCAGTCACCTATCAATTATACTCCATAAATTGCATTCATAGAAAAATTAAAATTAATAATAAATGAATTAATTTACTTTAGTACCCTTTGGCGTTAGAAGGCTACACAATGTGTCAAAGTGTGAATAGCATGAAGCAAATTTATGGAAAAGCAACTGAAGGGAAAAATATTTGACATGCACAAATACAGGTATGTAGTGTTTCTACCCACCCTAGTAGCCAGTAAAGTCTATCTTAGATGAATAGCAAAATTATGTGAATGCATGATGGTCTGCTAGATGGTGGTGCACCGACAAATTATAGTCTATTAAAAAAGATCCAGTTTGAAGTTGTGTGGATACCAAATCTACTTTTTTTTCTTTGTTGATATAAAAACGAGACAGCCAATGTGTTTCGTTCACCACATGTGAACTTCCTCTGGGCTGTAAAAAGATATATAAAATAACATCTCTCTGTGTGCTCATACTTACACATATAAAAACAAGAAATACATGAAACAAAAAATCTATTTCACATAAACCACATCCCACATGTAATTACACAAGGACGGAGGGAACCACCACCCACAACTCATAATATACCCACTAGCATTTAAAAAACACATATTGACAATTATATTCAGAAACAGATTAAGACACATTCGGGATGCGTAAGCATAAGATGGAACTTGCCCACGGCGTAAAAGACATATTGTAGCATGTACAGTCGACATACAATAGCATTTTAATCCATCGTCCTTAGTTTTCAATATATTATTTGTCAGCATTGTCAAAGCACTAATCGTTGTGTTTGGTGTTATATAGTTTTAACATATAACATTTTGATATGTACATAATATCAATCCTATAATGTGCAACACATCAGCCACAGAATGTGCATATTATCTAATGTTACTTTGTCCTTAAAATCTGAAGCCTAGCAAAATACCAGGAAACCAACTAGGGTGGAGACATTGGATTAAAAATAATGTTATGGTACATAATATTTTCTATTCAACGTATAATTGTAGAGATCCTGTCATCCAGCTATCCAAAATGTACATGTTTCTCAACAGGACAGTGGGTAATATCACATTATTTTCAATCGGATGTCCACTCCCGAGGGACAGAGAATAATATCACCTTATTCTCAATCAGATACCCACCCCTGCAAGTCACCCCACATTTGATTAGGTGTACCATAGTAAAATCCATTACATACCACCTAAAATTTTATATTCATATGTCAAGCATTTTGTTCCTTAATTCCACCCACCATCACTTTGATGCAGGACCTTTACATATGTGTGATCCTCATGTTTGCAAACCACCCCAAATCTACTGTATTGAAGGCTGTATGAAAATCAAAAAAACAGCAGCACAGCCTTTGATTAAGTCCCAGGGATTTGCTAATAATGGTCCAGAGAGCAAAACAGTGGTTGAATGACCTTCCCGGAATACTCTTTTCTCAACCAGTATAATCTTTTGCTCTTGCATCCAATCATCCAGTTGAAACAATGACATTATTGATTACACCTTCTCCAAGATGTCCAGGAGGCTAAACAGTCTGTAATACGATGGATGGTAGCCATTCCCCTTTTAAGGTCGCAGCCTACCAGACAGCTAAAGACATCTTGGGGACATTCAGATAGTTGACCTAGGAATGCATTCTGCCTGTTTCTTGACATTTGCTTTGTGGTTTGTAACTCACATTTTCAAACAGGCCTGTAAATCTTGTTCCTATCTCCTCACATTCACTCTGCATTCAAAGACTGAGGTCAAATAACTGGTGCTGTCTTCTGAGAGCACTTGTTTACTTTTCTTTCTCTGACTTCAAAGTGAGAGGATTTCTGTGACCATCTTGCTAAATACTGAGGGTAGGACACAGTTTTTCTCTAGCACACAACAACATTTAAAGGAACTGTGTAAGTATTTCAAAGTATATCGGAATTAGCAACACAAATGAAGCACATTTTTTGTTATTTCTTAAGTGTGTTGGAAACAAATACTTTAATAATAATAATTAATATGAGCAAAAAGAATCATTATACTAGGAGATGCACTTTCCACACATATTTGTCTGTGCACTGTATAGTTTTATTAGTAAAACTGTATGTCTGTGCAAATGTAATGGTCATCTCACTTGGAAATATGTTGTCTGTAATGGCAGTGAGCTACCACACCATGAACACTCCACACTATTCTGCACCACTCCACTTTTCTCCAATCCACGTCACTGCACTTTGCACCACTTCACTTGATGCCACTTTACTCTACGCCTCTCTACTCTACCCTGTACCACTCTACTCTATGCCAATGCACTATTTGCCACTGTACTCTACACCACTGCAATCTACACCACTCCAATCTAGGCCACACCAATCTACTCTGCCAAATTCCACCCTACACAACACTGCAATCTAGGCCCCTGCACTCTATGCCAATACACTCCACGCCAATGCACTTTACTCTATAACACTCAACTCTGTGCCCCTTCACTCTACTCAAACCACTGTATGCCACTCTAATCTACTCTTCTGCACCACTGAACACTCTGCCACTGCACTACAAAACGTTACTGTACGCCATTACACTCTAGGCCACTCTACACAGCTGCACTCTACCCTGCACCACTACATTCTACACCACTTCACTTTACTCTGAAACAATATACGTCACTGTACTCTATGCCACTCTACTCCACTCTGCAGCACTGCACTCTATGCCACTGCACTCTACATCACTTAACTCTTAACCACTGCACTGTATGCCACTGCACTCTAATCTCCATCGCTGTACTCTGCCACTGCTCTCTACACCACTGCACCCTGACACTCTACTCTGCAACACTGCACTCTCTGCCACTTAACTCTATGCCATGCTACTCTGCACTACTCCGCTCTACACCACTCCACACTATACCACTGCACTAGACAGCACTATACTCTACTCTGCACCACTCAACTGCTCCACTCTGCACGACTCTACGCCACTGCACTCTATACCACTCAACCCTACTCTTCCCCACTGCCCTCTGCATTACTCAACTCTATGCCACTCCATTCTGCACCATTCTACACAACTTTACTCAACATCACTGCACTCTACCCCACTCTGCACCACTCCACTCTGCACAACTCCACTCTACGACATTCCACTCTGTGCCACTGCACTCTGCAACACTCCACTCTTCTATGCACCACTCTTATCTATGCCAATGTATTCTCCAATGCTACATGGTATGCCACTTGATTCAATTACACTGCACCTAATGCCAGTATGCTCTGCAATACTCTATGCCAATGTACTCTACTCTATACCACTCAGCTCTACTCTTCCCCACTGTCCTCAGCATCACTCAACTCTATGACATTCCACTCTGCACCACTCTACGCCACTCTGCTCAATGCAACTGCACTCTACACCACTCTACTCTACTCTACGCCACTCATTCTGTACCACAACACTCTGCGACATTCCCCTCTGCGCCACTGCACTCTGCACCACTACACTCTTCTATGCACCACTTTAAACTATGCCAATGCATTCTCTAACGCTGCATAGTATGCCACTGAATTCAATGCCACTGCACTTAATGCCTCTGCACTCTATACCACTATGCTCTGCAACACTCCACGCCAATGCACTCTACACCAGTCGACTTTAGTCTATGCCACTCCAGTGTATGCCACTCTACGCGGCTCCACACTGTGCTACTTCAATACACAACAATCTCTGCTACTCCACTCCACAAAACTCTTCGTCATCACTCTTCTCCATGCCACTAACTTTTAGCCATGCTGAACAGCAGCCATACTGGTCTACCATATGGCTAAAACACATTGGCAAAGCGAATAGCTGTTGCATAGGCGAAACCTATTGGCTTTGACAATGCATGTTAAGTACAGGTTTTACTATTGACCCTCTCAATGATAAGGTATATTGGCCCATTGCGGCTACCTAGCAGAATAAAAGAGATAAAAGCTTTGCTCACACGTGTTTAGTCAGCGTCAAACGGATCCGTTTGACGCCGACTAAACACGTGGCTGCATCACGGAAAACCCTAATTATCAGAGGGAAACCATACAGTGATATCCCTATAAAGAAACTACATAAATTTGATGGCAAGATAGCCAAGAAACACTTAGGAGGTGCGGCTGTTAAATCCCGAGTGTTTCATCTCCAGGTCGCCCCATATACTGTATAGGGTTTTGACAATTTTATTGGACCAGAATAGTGACTTCCGAGAAACAAGGATGTTATTCTATATAAAAGGGATACGAAAGGAAATCAAAGACTAAAGAAATGGAAGAACAACTATAGGGCTGTCCAGACCATTTATAGGAGCCCACTGTATAAGAAAATTGAAAACTACTGGCCCACTATATGGACGGTAGCTTGCCTTAACTAGAAGAGGTACAGACTTAGCTATTGTGCAAGACCCTCGTTCTCTTTTTTAATCATTATATGAGAGTCAAGAATGTGGTCTTGAAAAAGATGGAGATATAATTAAACCATCGAAACGCGTCAACGCCTCTTTTTCTACACAAATCTGTTTACATGGGCGACAGCTAACGAGTATTAAGCACGAAAGTACCTGGTTCTACGCCCTACATATTGTTATTACGGATGTGTAATTTTCTTTATGACATATTGTGTTTGTCTGTATTAGTGACTCTCATTTTCCTTGTTTTTATGTGATTGTGATTTTGTATTCTTTATTAATTCAGGTTGTTCGTTTTTATTGTTAGCTATAGGGTTTTTAAGTTGAATTATCGTCTATATGAAATAACTCTTTTGTTTTTAATATATGTTAAACAACCAATAAATTTACCTGTGAAGTCAGATTTTTATAAGTAGACAATTTTGTTCTGTGTATTCTTGATTATATGTATTACAATCTTCCTCAGCATGGATGAATGAATGAGATTATAGGGTCTGAATGAGGGTACTTGTGGAATTACTTTCACTTGCACTTAATTATTTGGTCCAAAGGATACCTTTTCCATATTACTTCACAGTGCCCTACTCCTTTGGTTTTGAAGGGGCCCCTCCTTTTTTTTAGACAAACTCTTTGATGTCTACGTGTATACAACCCAGCACATTTTCCATAATCTCATTAAACCACATAATTAATTTCCCACAGACAAAACACCAGAATTTTCGGATCATTGCTACGTGGACAAAAGCTGGAGATGGAGTGGATAGAGTCATGTTGTGAGTCTCTGTGGGAAGCTTACCCCCAGGGGCAGCACCATTTTGGCTGCAATGGGTTCTTGAAAACATATGACAGCCACAGTGGCCCAATGATCACTGCCCCCATATTTTGTAGCTTTAAAATCTAAATAAAAACCAAACTGCTGCAGGCAGTAATGAGCATATAATCAATAGGACCCTCCAGGCAGCCCTGCCAGAACATAGCAGCTTCTGGGATGTCATTTTTGAAATGACCATTGGCCCAATACTTTAGCCTCCTACTTGCTCCTACCTGACGGAAAAGAGGCTGGAGGAACAGTATAGCATTTCAGTACCTCTTCCATCTGAACATCCAACTGATCGGGAAACAGATGAGCATTAAAATCCCCTGCCATTATAATGATGGCCTCTGAGAATTTTGATCAAAAGATTCCAGCCATTTATTCATTCTGCAATACTTTTCTTTATGGATATATATGTTTATCAATATGAAACATCTGTAGACCTTATTATTCAAACCTAATTGTATGACAGACAACTGTATGCCACAAGACAGAATGACAACATCAAGAGATTTTTTAATTTAGTAGAAATTAGATTTAGCACCCCTGCTGAAGCTCTTCTCTTTCCTCGTTTAAATCCTTTACTGTTTATGCCTACAAAGCGTTCCACTGTCTCAACCAAGACTCCTGAAGGAACACCACATGGTAGGACTTTAGTTTTTGTTCCTGGTCAACAACCCTCTTAAAACCCTCAAACCCATGTATGTTTCATCTTGGGATTGCCATGTTGGGTGAGGGTTAATCCCATTATGGAGAACTAGCCCAATCTTCCCACTCCCCACTCCCATGTATCTTGGAGCTGCATCAGGCGGGCAAATCTATTTTCTTGCTCACACTTTGGTATCCCACTCTGATCTACCATTCTATCATTCACAAATACTACCCTTAAATTCTCAGGGGTCTGTCAGTCCTGTCCAGCCCGTCTAGCAGTTGGCATCAATCCAACTAGGGGATAAGATTAAATCAGCTCCCGCTGACTAAGTGGCAAACCCACCATGAATGCTTAGAAGTGGAGTTTGAGCAATTCACTGTTGTCTTCTCTTTTACAGGATTCTTTATTTCTAAACCAACACTGGCTAGGTCCTCTTCTGCCTTCGCTACCATAATTGCAATGCAGGTGGAGATAAAGTCCACTCTTGTTAATTCCCTCTCTTGCTCCCCAGCTTGAGACCCCACGTTGGCTAAATCACCAGAATTTTTAAGTGATTCAGAGGGCGCAGTTTCTTGGCTCCTCCCCACCCCCACAAGTTATATCCAGTATCGAGACATGGAATCCAGGCTCTAGACAAACAATATTTTCTTTACTCTTCTCTTTGAACCCAGGGTATTGGGACTAACCCCTTACCAAGCACTGAGATTCCATTACATGTAGTAGTGCAGTCGTTTATTGGCAGGGATTTCCTGGATGGCCAGCTTAACATGGTTTAGTACCTCCTGGTTGGTGGGTAATGGGCACTGGTTTAATGTCACTAAGTAGGTAATGAGAACTTATATCCTTTTTTAGCCTCAAATGCTTTTGTTGTGCGCGCACAAGTCTATCCTTCCTATTTTCGCTGGTCTCTCTACCCAACCTCAATTTAGATGGCTGGATCCTCTTTTCATCCCTCTTTACCCCTGTGAGAAATAATAGGTTGAGTAGAACTTGGGGGGGGGGGGTGGGGACAAAAATAAATTGCCTTTTCCTAACTAGCATTGGTCATTTTGAATTATAAACTGCATCCTTCGGGGACCGGGAGAATCTCTCTACCCTTTTATTGTACCTGGCTCATGCCCAGTAGCTACTCTGGGGTTTGCCATCATGTGCTCCGTACCCTCCATTACTACTGGCATACACACATTAGGTTTACATAGCTCAGCAAGGATATCTTTCAGAGGCTTTGACTGTACAACCTGATTAGTACTAGCAACCATAAGAGTCTCTAAGATGCCTTGTACAGTGTTTTGCATTAGTAAGATTGCATCTAACATGGATGAAGCCGTATGGCTGAATATCAATATACGCTCCCATTGATCTATATTTTAAACTCAGTCATATGGATCCTTCAAAAACAGAAACCTACAGTGTTGCTGGAAATTTACACTAGATTGGGACCTGAAGGTACCTGACATTTCGACTACCAATGAGGTTGCCAGCACATTGATGCAGAGTGAGGATGAGAGTCACGGTCCTTTATCCAGATTTGTTGGAAATGTGTTCTCCAAATAATCCTCTCTCCACTTTTACCTTCTGGAGCCACCACTTCTTAGGGTAGTCCTTAAGCTTCGGGAGCCCCTCTAAATTGTTTCATAGGACAATTGGCAGTAACATTGAAGGGCTTTGTATCGAATTTCCTTATGGAATTAGCATGGGGTAAAGTGCACAGAGTCCAAATGCCAACAAAAACAAGTTCAGCAAAGTAAGGGAGTGAAGGCAAAACGTTTGGGGGATTATTACACCAAGGATGTCAGTTCTAACAGTTGGAATATGCTGGGGCCATTAACGGTCCTTGCAATCCCAAGAAGATCCGGGGAAAGAAGGCAACTAATACATACCTGGTGTCCCTCCAGAGCTTGTGGCCCTCCTATGGAAGCCAGGTGGAAGAAGGCAAAATTGAATAAATTACTCAAATCACTAACAATGTACTACAGGCTGTTACAAGTTGTCAAAAACAAAAATAAATGTAACTGTAAATATATACAGCCAAGCATTGACAAAGCCAATTGATCTAGGGTTTTTTGTTCCTTATAGCACACACATCACCCTTTGCTTTACAAATTCCAACACAACACTGTCAAACACACAATGCTCTTACACACAACACATAATAATATCATAGTAGTGATAGTTTTGACAGTATGTTTGATGGTGCTGACAGTGTAATTGATGGTAATTGTGGTAGCATTGATTTGAGTGGTGGTATTGTTGATATTCGTGATAGGGGTGTTGGTGATCATGGTGGTGAGGCTAGTGGTGGTATTATCGGTGATATAGTGGTGGTGCTGGTGTTGATATTGGTGGAGAGGATATCAGTGATGATAGTAGTATCGGTGATGGTAGTAGTGGTGATGACAGTGATAGTGGTACCAGTGGTGGAAGTGGTGTTGATTTAATATGGCCTTATAGCCCTGGCCTTATAGCCCGTTGCTAACCAGTTGTTAAAGGCCCTAAACCGCAGGCAAGGGCCCATAACGAGGACAAGGCCCATCAACAACAGGTATATTCTGAGGCAGAAGGTCTATAAGGCTATTAGAACATTCCAACCACTAGGGGTAGAATGTTATAAATTAAAAAGGGAAAAGCATAAAGACAAACATTGGAATTTTAGAGAAAAAGGCGTATACCAGCCGTTATAAGCCCGGAGTCACTTTATTGTCTCCAATGAAGCTCTAATTCCAATTAATAGCACCTAATATTCAAACACTTTTTTAATTGTCACCACCATTTAATGAAATCATTTAGGATATGGAAATCTTCTATCAAGAGAACTACACATAATTGATGGATTGTTTCTATGACACTTACATATTTATTTTGATACTCTTGCAGGGTAGGCTACCTTTTTTACCGGGCCTCTTGAGCTGCCTTTCCTGACAACTCACTGAAGTAACTTGTTTGCTGTCAAAATTGCATTTGCCTTTGAAATCTGTTTTATTACAATACTGTAATTAGAGGAGCGTGGGTTGTCATAGTGCAGCACTGATAATTAATACATTACCCGTTCTCAAACTTGAGATCATAGGAATATATTAATAGTTGCTTGAAATATACTACATTTCAGGGAATGGGTGGCTGCGGAGGAGGACATCTTATACACAAAGGAAGGGGTGAAATGAAAGGCAGAATGGTTGAGGAAGTGAAATAAGCGAGTGGGGGGCGATACGGTATAAAGGGAGAAGGGGGAAGGGGGAAGGGGGAAGGTCGGTGAGAGGATAGGAAGGAGAGAATAAAGAAGGAAGGAAGAGGAAGGATGTAAAGAAAGAACAAAGGAAAGAGAAGTAAGGAAATCAAATGAAAAGTGAAAAAGATACGAAGAGGAGATATTGTGGAAGAGCACGGAAAAGAGGAAGAAAAGACTGGAGAAAAGATGAAAGGGAGAAGAAAGGAAGGAAGAAACTGAGGAATCGCTGAATGAAGCGTAAGGAAGAGGGGGATTGGGAGAATGAGGAAGAAGTGCACACTACAATAAACAAAACACAATAACAAGCAAGTTGCTGTCACACTTTTCTGCACAATGAAAAACATGTTTCAACAAGTGGTGACTGCACCAGTCAATTAATTCAAGGGATTGACAGTGTCTCTGTTTCCCCTTTGCACAGCTCACCAGCTCGCCCTCTGTTGTTTTATGAAATGTAAACTGGCTTGTTGCAGATCAAGTGAGAAAGAAACCATTTTTTAACCTAAATAAAACATCCACAAATTTTTTTGAAATAAAATCAACAATTAAATAACGGCTCAAAAGTCATTACTTTTACAAATGTGCACAAAACAGGAGAAAGCTGCGGTTTGCAGACTCAAACAGTTAAGAGAAACAGTTCAGTGCTTAACAGGTGGTTGTAGATGGGGCACACCAGCACTCAATTTTTGTGGACTGGCGCTTATTTTTCTCAGCTGCCTTTGATCTAAAGCAAGAGAGAGAAAAACACAATGGGGGTTGAGATAGGCGAAGAGAAAGACTGAAAAACAATGAGAAAGCCAGGATGAAAGTGATAGGCGAAGAGAAAGACTGAAAAACAATGAGAAAGCCAGGATGAAAGTGACCTCTTAGATAAAGGGACTGGGAGTGTATGGTGGAGCATTAAAGAGGCATGAGGTGGAATCAAGATTAGGAAGTCTTGGTATTCAGCACACAATTCACAACACCTTAGTCACTGGCATTTAATGTTTTATAAATGAAGCACTGATCTGGTCCACAGACAGGCTCAATTAAACAGAATATGCAGGTCCATTCTTTGGGAAGGAACTAGGGAGATGCTAATCCTTATTCTCATCATCCAATAGGGTGTAATGTAATCAAAATGACTCCCTGAATGATTTCATATGTGCTGTAATGCAGGCTACAGAGGTGACAACTAGAAATTGTTTTTTTATTAAGGTCAAATGCACAAAATGTCATTGAAGTACTGCATTTGGCGGAGAAGTTATCAGCATAAATTGGTTGATGTTTTATTGCAGCCCTACGCTATATGTATAATTTTGCATGTTCTCGTCCCATATGGAGGTTACTAGTTCAAGAAGGCATGACCCTCAAACCCTTGCCAACTTTGTAAATCTTTACCGGTTCTTTCTACCGAAAAAATTTGCATTAGAAGCAGTGCAAAATAATACATAACGTACCTCAGTTGAGAGCATGTGAAACGTTCACATATCAATGTTGCTCTAAAGCAGTCTGTACCAAATTGGGTTATGGGTTGAGGAGGATGGAAGCCCCACTCAGGTAACAAACAGAATCCTTGTCAGGGTGAACCACAAAAGTCACTAAATAAACCTGTGCTTGGCACGAAGCAGTCAGGCTTAAATTAGAGGCAAAATATAAAGTATTTTTGCAGTATACTAACAGTAATAAAGTGAAAAATCCAACACAAGAAAAGTCTGAAACCGTTTTAGAAAAAGTAGAGTACATTTTTATAAATAAATTGATGATACCAGATGACAGAAATCCAATCAGTAATACAGGAGATATTCAATTTTAAAGTTTAAAGTAGATATAGCACATAAAAACACAAAGCATCACTGGTGGTCATCTGGCTGTGCTAGACTAGGGGAAAGTCACAAGTTCATACTGACAGCGATGGAGCATGGGCCGGATACAGGGACTAGGTTAGTTTCACTCAAAAAGTTACCTTTGCAAAGTCTGAAGAGAAAGAGTTCCGATCGCAATGGAGACGGCCGCGATGTAGCAGGGAGAGCATCGCGGATGGTCATCAATGTAGTACGAAGAGCAGGCTGGGAGGCACAGGCGGCTGCTGCTGGATCTTCATGTTGGTGGTCACCGCGGGCTGTCGTTGTGGTAGTGTGAAGTGCAGATTTCGCCTTTCCACTCATCGTGAGCGGCAGAGTCTTGGCACAAACTGGCTAGTTTGTGGTTGTGAAGAGCCCAAAACTTCAGGATTCTTCCTCAGGAGGAGCTCAATCGATACCAGTTTGGGGCCCAGGACCTGGGGAGGCATCTCTTGGGGTACAGGAACTTCCTCCAACAAAGGCCAGCATAACTCACACAGGTCCAGTGCAGTTCCAGGGCAGCCTCTGGAGCTTGTTGTTTTCCTGTAGCTCAGAACAGGAGATCAGCCAATTGACCCTTTGAGTCACTCAAGTAGTCTAGAATGAAGGGAGGAGGATCAGAATTCCTTCTCAGATATCAGGGCAGGCCTCAAACAGCAGGACAGTACACTGCGGCAAGGCAGGCCTTAAGCAGCGAAGCAGGTCTTTAGGGAACAAGACAGGCCTCACACAACAGGGCAGTCCTCTGGGGAACAAGGCCAACCTCAAGCAGCAGGGCAGCCCTCTGTGGAACTGGGTTGTCCTTCCTTTTGTGATGTCTGCCGGTCCAGGTGTGTACTGAAGAGTGGCATTGGAGGTCCAATATCAATACATGGTTCCAGCATTTGAAGTGGGAGAATTCCCTATACTCTTAACTCATGGTCTGAATACCCTGGTGAGCTACTCATGAGGTCTGCAAATGTTTCACAAAATGTAATATTATTAAAGTTAATAAAACAAGTTATATACCAGTGAAAAGCATTTTTCTATATTTGATTGTGAATTTAAACAAAATATTTCAATAGCTGAGAATTTTTTCAGTATATACTTGTTTCTATATTTTTGGGTATTGTTTAGACGTTCAAATCATAGAAAATGCTTGGATCAGGGGTCTTCAGTTTCAAATAATGACTCAGTGGGGATCCACTGATTCCTGCAGTTATTCAGTGGGGGTCCACTGAAGTGAGAAGTTCAAGAAACAATGCCCTATACTACTCCACATATGGCTCTGGAAAGTTCTCCCCTATCCTGTCAGACCACCAAGAAGAATGAGGTGACAAAAGACTAGTGAAAGGTTCCTCTGTTGGTGTTTGAGGCAAGTCCTTTGAAGTGTAAGTGGGCCAAGAAACAGCTCTGCCCCAATTTATTCTAGCAGGATTGTTCATCCTGCCTACACCTAGCCCTCCTTTGTCTCACTGTCTGGCAGGAATACACAAACCCCAACAGCAGAGCCATTCATATTCATGTGACCCAGGATACTGGCAGCAGTCAACAAATGGTTAGGGGAAGAAAATGCCAACTTTCTAAAAGTGGCAGTTTCAGAATTGTGACAAAAAATCTGATTTTACCATTAAAGACGGTTTTAAATTCTAATTTGAGTCTAAACAGGACCGTCCTACCTGATCCCAATCAAAAGTCAGCACTTATTAAATGTAATAAGGTAACCAAATAGTACCCAATGAAAAAACAATTTAGGAATTCTCTCTACCAGAACATGTAAAATGTAAACCCACATGTCCTACTTTTTAAACACAATGCATCCTACCCTATGGGCCTTTAGGGCCTACTTTAGTGGTGACTTATGTGCATTTAAAAAGAAGGTTTAGACATGGCAAAAAGGCATATTTTGCCAGGCCTAGCTGGCAGTTCAACACAGCACTACATGCTGCAGTGGCACACCTGAGCCATGTTTTAAAAAGCTACTTCACTACATGGCACAATGAGTGCTACAGGCCCACGGGTAGCATTTAAATAACAGGCACTTGGTTGAGACTTACAAGTTAATGAAACATACTAATTAGGTGTAAGCCAATCTTACCATGATTTAGGGAGAGAGCACAAGCACTTTAGCCCTGGTTAGCAGTGGTAAAGTGCACAGAGTACTGAAGCCAACAAAAATGGGCTCATCAACAGAAGGCAAAAATCTGGGGGAGACCCTGCAAAAAAGGGTGAGGTCTCACACAGTCTCACACAAAACATTACCCTACGGCAAGGGCAATGAGAAACACTCTCCCCTCATGTCTTGGCCTTGGTGTGAAGGGGGATGACACCTGCTGTTGTTGCTGTGATTTCCTTGACTTCTGTTGGCTTCTAGTAGTGTTTCTGTTCCTCTTACTACTTTCAAGCTAGTCAGCGACGGCCCGTATAGGGCGTGTTACCAGGGCGGTGATGTGGGGCAGAGGAGGGGCAGGGTGGGTGGTTGCAAAATGCGGCATACGGCCGATTGCAGGTAAGTTACGAAAAAAAATAAAGAAAACTAATTTTGTTGCGCGCGCTGCATCGCATTTGGCGATGCTGCGCGCGCAACGAAATTCGTTTTATTTATTTTTTTGTAACTTACCTGCAATCGGCCGTATGCCGCATTTTGCAACCCCCCACCCTGCCCCTCCTCTGCCCCACGTCACCGCCCCGGTAACACTGAAGCTAGTCATTTCATTTTTAAACAAAGAAAACACTCTTTAATGCTTCATCTGAGGTGGTCATATTAAAGTTAAAAGCTTTTAGTACAATAGAACCATTTTTACCGAATACCAGGAAAGATGGTAATGTCAGAAGCAGAATAGAAAACAATTTGGAATTTACTAGTGGATTTATTATTTATTCTTGTCTTAAAGAAAAAGATTCAAGTACAGTATTGGTGACTGATATTACAAGGGATAATATCCACAATGAAAATAAACTTCTGAGGTATCCTGTGAGGGCTGAGATGTTCTGCAACTACAAATAACAATAGGTAGCTTCCTCTTAGTCTCATGGTTCCATAATCTTTCAAGGGAACTCATGAGAGTATGGTGGGTATTTTGGATTTGGTGAGTTAAAATTACACAAAATGGAATTTGTGTTGTGGTTTTCTGATGTAGACTTTGCCTAGGGGAAATTTTTAGTATTGCAGAGTAATTATAGTAATTTCACTAATTTTGTGTTCTGATGCATAAGGGCCATTTTATTAGCAAGTGATGCATCATCCTCGAGTCCATTTTGGAAGCAAGGGTACATTTTGCAGTAAGAAAACAGTGCTAAATACTGGGTTACGCTCCTTCCATAATTCAGCATAATCATATGTAAATTCTTTGTAATTTCACATAATTACACTACAGCAAATTATGAAAGTTATGCCCTCCCATACTGCAGACAATATTTATCAAAATATATGTTGCTGTGTGAAGGCAGTGTGACTGTGTGCTGTCTCCCCACCCTTGTGAGGCAAATACCAACTCCACAGAGGGCTGGTGTTTGATGCACTTTAGCCGAAGGGCCTAATTTTATTGCCAGAAGTTTACACACCTGCACGTGGACTCAGAAGGTAAATGAGAAACATGTCATCATTCTTACTTCCTGGCACTATAGATTGTGAATGGTTAACCTGGGGGACTGAGCCAAACAAGTGAGTGACATTAGCGACAAAGGCAATTGATGTGGGGTGCATACTCAATAACCACTGCACATTTGATACTATCAATATGAATACTCAGGGGGGATTAAGGTGATTCGGTGCTTATCGACACAATGTACAAGGTTATTCTAGCTTATACTATTAGCGTGGTGCTGTAAGAGAGGGGATGTCAACCCTACATCCCAATAGAAAATGAAAAAGCAAAGTTCCCCCAGCACACGCAGACACCGTGGCTGTGCTCAGATGCTAACCTACCTGCACAATGGCTGCCGACGGTCACATTCTCACAGGATTCATACACGGGCTCGTCGTTGATATTGCAGGACAACAGAAATGCAATTCACCTCACGCTAGAGATTAGGTTGTATGTCGGAACAATGAGATCCTCAACAACGGCAACCTTTACAATAGGATTTGTACAATGACCACGTCTTAAACATGAATTGCTTTACCACGCATGACTTTACCACAAATTTTCGTGGTAAAGGCACGCATGGTAAACGGCTATCCGTGGCTGATGTTAGCACACCCCTCCCACTCCCCCTGAGCCCTAAATGCAACCCCCAATCTCCTAAAAACTACCCAGAAGTCATCCTACCCTTTAAAAACTACCCTGATGCCCTCCCACCCTATAAAAACTATCCAAATCCCCCATCTAACAATTATCCTGAACAGCCCACACCACCTAAAAACAACCCCAACCCCCTAAAAACTAATGTAAACCATGCCCACCCCTAAAAACTCAAACCTCAAACCCCCAAACCCTAAAAACTACAACCTAAAAACTACCCTGAACCCCCTCCCAGCCCCTAAAAATTACCCCAAACCACCGCCCCCTATAAACTTACCTGAACCCCTCCCACTCCCTAAAAAGTACCCGAACCGCCCACCCCCTACAAACTACCCTGAACCCCTTACCCACTAAAATCTACCCTGAACCCCCACCCCTAAAAACTGCCCTGAACACCCCACACCCCATAAAACCTACCCCGAACCCCCACCCCTAATAACTACCCCACACCCCCACCCCTAAAAACTACTCCGAACCCCCACCCACTGAAAACGACCTTGAACCCCCATCCCCTAAAAACTAGCCCAAACCCCCACACCCTAAAAACTACCCAGAACACCCCACCCCCTAAAAACTACCCCTTACCCCATCCACTAAAAACTACCCAAACCTCCGCACCCTAAAAACTACCATAAACTAACCCCACCCCTAAAAACTACCCTGAACCCCATTCCATAAAAACTACCCCGAACCCCATCCCACCCCCTAAAAATTACCCCGAACCCCCAAATGTATTTATTTATTTGAAAAGTTTTATATAGCGCTGGCTAGACCCGGAGGTATCAGAGCGCTTTACATGAGGACGAGCATTGTTTCAGGGCATAGTTACAAGTTACATAGTTACATGGTACACAGTTTCAGAGCATAGTTACAAGTTGCTGGAGCGCAGTTACATGCGTTAAAAACATACGTAAGGGAAAAAGCAGGTAAGGGGAGAGATTCAGGGGAGAGGGGATAGGAGCAGGTGAGGTATAGAAAGAATGGAAAAAGGAAAGAGGTGGGGGAGGGTGAAAGAAACACAACCGGGAGACACGGAAAAACAGTGTCCAACATCCGGTGTGCTGTGATCCCAGAGGAAATGGTGTCATTCCCACACCTACGCTGTGTGTGGCTCCCTTTACGTTGTGGACTCTCTCAGAGGGGTCTCTGAGACTCCAGGGTATAAATGCTGGATCCCTCCCCAACAAAGGGAGAAGGAGTGCTTTGGTAAAGGGCACATGGTTACAACAGATAGAGTTGCAAAAGTCTTATACAGAAGAAACAAGTCCCCAGGAGAGGAAAGAGGGAAGGGGGGGACAGGGGGCTGGGAAGCAGGAAACGGGTCAGATCTGGCAGATCAGCAGTGGTAGTTGCATAGTCAAACACAGAAGAACAAGTCCCCAAAAGAGGAATAGAGGAAATAAAAACTACTTTGAACCCCTCTCACCCCCTAATAACTACCCTGACTCCCCACTGTCTAAAAATTACCCTGAACCCCCACCCACTAAAAACTACCTCAAACATCTCCACCCCCTAAAAACTACCCCGAACACGCAGACACCATGGCTGTGCTTGGATGGTAACCTACCTGCACAACGGCTGGCAACGGTCACATTCTAACAGGATTCATACACGGGCTCGTCGTTGATATCGCAGGAAAACAGACACGCAATATACATCACACTAGAAATTAGGTTGTATGTCGGAACAATGAGTGACTCAACAACGCTGACCTTTACAATGGGGTTTGTACAATAACCGCGACTTAAACATGGATTGCTTTACCACGTATGCCTTTACCACGGCTTTTCGTGGTAAAGGCATGCATGATAAACGGCTATCCATGGCTGATGTTACCACACCCCTCCCACTCCCTTGAGCCCTAAATACACCCCCAACCTCCTAAAAACTACCCAGAAGTCCCCCTACCCTTTAAAGACTACCCTGATGCCCTCCCACCCTATAGAATAGACCCCGAATCCCCTGTCTAAGAACTATCCTGACCACCTCACACTCCCTAAATACTACCCCCAACCCCCACCCCCTAAAAACTCAAACCTCAAACCGACAACCCCAAAAAACTACCCCAAACTCCCACCCCCTAAAAACTATCCTGAACCCCTCCCACCCCCTAAAAATTACCCCAAACCCCACACACCCTAAAAACTACCCTGAACCCCTCCCACCCCTTAAAAACTACCCGAACCCCCACCCCCTACAAACTACCCCGAACCCCCACCTACTAAAAACTACTCCAAACCCCCACCCCCTAAAAATTACCTCAAACTGCCCACCCTAAAAACTACCCTGAACCCCACCCCCTAAAAACTAAAGTAAACAATGCCCACCCCTAAAAATCCAAACCTCAAACCCACAACCCCTAAAAACTACCCCAAACCCCCACCCCCTAAAAACTACCCTGAACCCCACCCCCTAAAATTACCCTGAACCCCTCCCACCCCCTAAAAACTACCCAACCCCCCACCCCTACAAACTACCCTTAACCCCACCCACAAAAAACTTCCTCGAACCCCCCAACCCCTAAAAACTACACTGATAACCCCACACCCAGCAAATACGATCCCAAACCCCCACCCCTAAAAACTACCCAAAAATATTCCCCACCCCCTAATAACTACCCCAAACCCCCACCCCCTAAAGACTACCCTGAACCCCCACCCACTAAAAACTACTCTGTACCCCACCCCTAAAAACTACCCCAAACCCACACCCCTTAAAACCTACCCAGAACACCCCACCCCCTAAAAACTACCCAAACCTTAAAAACTACCCTAAACTAACCCCATCCCTAAAAAACTACCCTGAACCCTCACCCCATTAAAAACTACCCCGAACATCATCCCACCCCCTAAAATTTACCCCGAACCCCCAAATCCCTAAAAAATTGCTCTGAACCCCTCCCACCCTCTAATTACTACCCCAAACTCCCCACTGTCTTAAAACTATCCCGAACTCCCAACCACTAAAAACTACCTCAAACCCCCACCCACTAAAAACTTCTCCAAACCCCCATCCCCTAAAAACGACCCCAAACTGCCCAAACCCTAAAAACTACCCTGAACCCCCACCCCCTAAAAACTACGCCAAACCCCTCTAAACTTCCCCAAACCCCCTCCCACACCCCCTAAGAACTGCCCCAAACCTCCCCACCGCCTAAAAATTATTCTGAACCGCCCACCCCCTATAACCCTCTCTAAAACCCTCCCACCCCTAAACACTACCCCGAATCTCCACCCCCTAAAAACTACCCTGAACCCCCCTAACCACTAAAAACTATCTGGAACC
The DNA here is from genome assembly GCF_964204655.1 of Triturus cristatus. Classification (NCBI taxonomy): domain Eukaryota; kingdom Metazoa; phylum Chordata; class Amphibia; order Caudata; family Salamandridae; genus Triturus; species Triturus cristatus. The sequence goes on along the minus strand of NC_140592.1, from coordinate 127,087,498 downwards.
CCACCCACTAAAAACTACCCCAAACCCCCACCCCCTAAAAATGACTCCCAACCCCTCTGATCAAACCCCCACCCCTAAAAAACACCCTGCGCCTCCCCGCCCCTAAAATTACCCAGAACCCCTACCCCCTGAAAACTACTCTGAACCCCTCCCACCCCCTAAAAACTACCTTGAACCCCCATCCCCTAAAAACTACCCCAAACCCCAACCCCTAAAATCTAACCCGAACCCCCACCCCTAAAAAGACTCCAAACCCCTCTTACTTGTTCTGTTTGCTTTCCGCTGGTCCTCCCTCCCCGCCCATCCCAAACACTATACCGACTTTACCTTAACCACGCACATGCATGGTTAAGGCAAAGTCGTTGTACGGGCAAGTCGCTGTTTGGCTTGCGGGCTACCGGAACTTGTGGCTCTGTCCTTGTTGTTCCAGATATTTCCCTAGAGATTATACTCACGGAATACAGCCCTGAATAAGTCAAAGGGCAAACTCCCACTGATGAAACACATGTTGACTGGTGGAAAAAAGGAAATAAAAGGAAGAGTTTGAAGAACATGATGAAAATGGATTGACTTACAATTGTTTTTAATGATATTACGTGTGCTGTGGGAAGTTTGCTTTTTCACTATCAATATATTGTATTATTATTTGAGAAAACATGAAGCTGCTGAAACAGCTTAAGCTGTCTCTAAGTCAGGTCAAAAAACCAAAAAATGAAACAAATATAACTTGGACTCCTAAAGGGCCATAACAATCAACACTCCTAGCAAAAGGCTTTCAAAACTGACTATTATTACGCACTCGCACACTGACTACACATAGTAGTTGCAAACATGGCAAGCAAAGAAGGAGGACTGGAAAACAAAGACAAAATGGTAACCTAGCAAATACACACTGTAGGAAGGTGGAATCTGACTATATGGTTGCCCCCGCTTTTTTCCTGGTGTTTTGATGGTTTATGACTTAGTTGAACTGGGATCCTGCTATTCAGGGCCCCAGTCTATCTACTTTCTCTGTACATATCTAATAGGATTCTGGAGTGCCTTATAAGCCCCTAGTATATGGTATACTATGTACCTAGGGCATAGGTACCTCAGAGGCCTACCAGGGGCTGCAGCATGTATTATGCCACCCCTGGGAAGCACTCCAAAATTACACCACAGGTCTGCTACTGCAACCTGGGTAAGGGTGTGCTTGCACCCCTTACTGTGGTATAGGCTACCTATATCACTACCTTATACAGACACATATAAACCTATAAGCCACTCCTATGGCAGGCCTTGACAATCCTGAAGTCAAAGTGCTTGGTTTTATGTGAGAGGGTGCCCAAGCATGAACTGAGCCCCTCTGCAGCATTCGGAAATCCTTCCTTATGCCTGTTCTGTGATACAGCCATACCATATACTCTTAAGTGCAATATAGCCTCGAGGTAAATGCTAACTTTGGAATGGCTGCATCAAAACTTGTCGTGTTTGGTGTCAAACGCTTTGGAAGACTACCCCCCGCCAGTTCTGGCGGCGGGGGTAGCATTCCACCCTTCTAGAGGGAGAGACATGTTCACACTGACTAAACCCGGTTAAATCCTTTCAAAGCTCTGGCATCACAAAATGGATGCCACTGCCACAGACACGGGTCTGGCCTCCTGCTGCTGACCGAAACTCCAGCAGGGGAGGCCTGGACAATAGGTTTCCTGTCACAAGGAGGTGTAACCACCTCCCCAGACAGGCAGATGTGTATTGGGGCAGGGTGGGTGCATTCGCAGAATGCTTTTGAGACACTGCCTGGGGAACCCAAGGTGTCCCTGTGCAAAGCCTGGTTCAAACTGGTTGCAGGGGCACTCAGCCCCTGCTCTGGTGTGAAACTGGACAAAGGGGAAGGGATGTACCCACCCCCACCCCAGGCCCACCCATAGGTGGGGCCTTAGAGGTAGTCCATCCCCTGAACTTAGTATAAGTATAGGAACCCCGTCCCTAGGACTTTAGATTACCCTGGACGAACCTCTGAAACATGTATCCTGGAATTTCGACTTTCTATCTCGTCTAGAAGCCGGAAGAAATCTCCCTTGGGGTCAAGGTGTGACTCCCCTGCTTGGCAGGCACCAAAGAAGCAACTGACTGGTCTGCATTACTAAAGCTCCCGCTGGACACCGAAGTCTCTTCATCACCAGAGAAGGATTTCCAGACTTCCCTGACGCTACCCTGAGTCCACAGCAAAGATGAGGCCAGTGGCTATCGTGGGTAATGTGGAACCGTGACCCCTGGACACCCTGAACTTTTGCAGCAACAACACCTTCCTGGTCATCCTCGAAGTTGTGCTTTGGGCTCTGAGTAGCCCCAGCCTTCAGCACCTCCTGCTCCGAAGATTGTTGGCCTCCACTCCACGAGTGACCCGTGGGCCAGCTCCAAGTGCGACCGCTCGAGGCTCCTTTGCGATCACTAGCCCATTAGCTAGCAGGTCCCCATGAAGGCAACTCCACTTCTAACTGTACTTTTCTGATTGCTCCAGACTTGTGCTTATTTACCCTCGCTGGGTGAGTCCATCAGACCTTGCTGTTCTGCACCGCAGTCCTTTCTCTGATTTCCTGAAACTTGCCGTTGCCAAGGCTTGTTGGGTCCTTCCTGGTCACCGACACCGCAGCACTTGACAGACTTTGTGGGACAGCTCAAATCCAGCTCGTGGACTTCGTCGACACCTCCTGGACCTCGTGGCTGAAGAGTCAAGACACTCAACAACTCACCTGAAGCACCCGACATCTGTGGGCATTGGTCCATCCTGCCTTAGGTCACTGGCAAGTGACCCAGACTCTGTCCCCACTGCTTTCAGGTTCCTTACATCACAGATCCAGGCTTGGATCTCTCCGGACACTTCTCCTCTCCTCGGCAACAGCAGTTCTTTGCAGGCTTCCATTTGAATCGACGGCGCGACCCGACACCAAAAGACACCAATGCACCCAGCTTCCCTGGGTGAGGTAACTCCAGTACTCCGGTACTCTCGAGGGTGCTAGCCCTAGAACTGTCTTAGTCCAAAAGAGTTTGGTCCTAGTTCGATTTGAAGTGTCCCTAATCTTTAAAATTCCAACCGCGACATTCCTCATAGAAAGTAATAGGAACCCGCGGTTGTGTTTCCACACTGCATACGGCTCCCGTGGGTCCCCGACGTCCCTCCCTTGGGTGGTTCCTTGGGGTCCCAGCCATTCTAGAGGTGATAGGCACCTTGCCTATCTCAGTCGTGGTTCTTATACCACTATTTTAGTATATGGTTTGGTACGCCCCTAGGGCCCAAACGTGTATTTGTGCCATCATTAGTGCAACAGGTGGAATGCATTGGGGCTCACAACATCCCAATTATGGGTAGTAGTGTTTTGGTCAGTTCTGTTCTTATTTGACACTGTTGCTTATTTGCAAATCCCACATTTAGTGTGGATTACGAGCTACAGAAAAGCAGCCCTGAAATGATCTCATGATCCTGTGATCATACTTCCTCCTCCTCCCAAATCTTTGCTGTATAGTTTTGGAGGTGGGCCCAACTTCAAAACATTTTGCTTAAGAGTTGCTCAGAGCGAAAATGTTTGAAGACCTCTGGAGTAGAATGCGGCATAGAGTAGAGTGGAGGTGAGTGGCATAGAGTGGAGGGGTGTGGAGTAGAATGACATAGAGTAGAGAGAAGTGAAGTGGAATGGAGCGGAGTACAGTGGTGTAGAGTGGCATAGAGTGACAGTTGTTGGAGTGACATATAGTAGAGTGGAATAGAGATGGCATAGAGTAGAGTTTCATAGAGTAAAGTGGCACAGAGTGGCAGAGAGTGGTGTAGAGTGTACTGGAGTGGCTTACAGTCGAGTAGAATAAGAGCGGAGTGGTGTACAGTAGAATGGCATAGAATAGAGTGATGTACAGTAGAGTGGCATAGAGAAGCGTGGCATGGAGCGGGGTGGGGTAGAGTGGGTTAGAATAGAGTGGTGTGGCATAGAGTGGAGTGGAGTAGTGTAGAGTAGAGTGGCACATAGCAGAGTGGAGACTGGAGGAGTGGTGTAGAGTGGCATATAGCAGAGTGACAGAGTGGAGTGGAGTGACGTAGAGCAGCATTGTGTGGGGTGGACTTGTATTGAGTAGAGTGGAGTGATATAGAGTGGTAGAGTAGATTGGCAAAGAGTAGAGTGGCATGGAGTGGAGTAGCAAAGAGTGGAGTGGAGTAGAGTGGAGTGGCATAGAGTGAAGTAGAGAGGAGTGGCATACAGTAGAGTGGAACAACATAGGGTAGAGTGGTGTATAGTTGTGTACATCGACATATAAGAGAGTGACATAGTGTGGAGTGGAGTGGATTAGAGTGGCATGGAGTAGAGTGGGTAGAGTAGAGTGACATACAGTTGAGTGGCATAGAGTGGCATAGAGTGGTGTGGAGTGGCGTACAGTGGAGTGGCGTAGATTTGAATGCCATAGAGTAGAGTGGCAAAGAGCAGAGTGGCATAGAGTACAGTGGCATGAAGTAGAGTAGAGTGGAGTAGAGTGGCATAGACTTTAGTGGTGTAGATTGGGATAGATTAGTGTGGCAAGAAGTAGAATGGAGTGGCATAGAGTGGAGTGGCGAGGGACATAGAATTGTGTAGAGTATAGTGGCGTAGAGTGGAGTGGAGTCACTTAGAATAGAGTGTCTCTCCTGTTGTTCACTGCTTCCAAACATTGAGACACAGTAGGCCTAGGTGTGGAGGGATAGGCTCTGCCTGACAGAATGGATAATAAGGAGTTGTGCCCTGATTACACTTCAAAGGGCCCTGCCTGCTGCACCCTCAAAGCAATGTGACACCAGGCTTGTCCTTGCCTTTGCATCCTATACAGTTTGGAGCCAGGAGCGAGGAAAGGAGAAGAACTGACCAGAACCAGTTTTGGGAGTACACCAGGTAATTACACAACACAAAGGCTGCTGCAAGGTATAACATTGACAGCTTCAGAATCTCTCATAAGAACACAACTGGAATTGTAGAGGAGAAGAAAGACTGCCCTGCTGTCTGAAGAAAGAAGATTGGACCTGCATGCCTTGAACCCAGGCTACCCAGAAGTGATTCCAAGGGGCAGTTGCCTGACCTCCTATTTGAGCTACAGGGACACAACAAGCTTCCAGAGATCTCCCTGCAACTGCCCAGCTGAATAGCTCCAACTGGACCTGCATGAACCCTGCTGCTAGCCTCTTCTAAAGTGAGTCCTGATCCCCAAGAGGTGCTCCCCAGGTCCAGGACCCTTAACTCTTATCAGAGTGTACTCTTAATTGCGAAAACATGAAGATACAGCAGTTTTGAGCTCTTTCCAATAGTGAAGTGACGTCTTCCCTCCAAGAATCGAGCACCCACAACGACTGCCCACACGAAGCTCCAGCCGACAGTGGCCACCCGCGATGACTGACAACGCAAGAATTGTCCTTTGCACTGACAGCAACAGCCCGCAGAGAGAAGCTCTAACAATGACTTGCTGTTTGTGCTACATAAGCTACACTCTGCAATGCCTGACCTGGTCCTCGCACTGTCAACAACCTCCTAACGGCCACACCAATGCAAACAGCAGCTCTGTGTTGACTTGGGAAGGTAACTCTTCAGCGAAATGAACCAGGTCCCTGTATCCGACCCTTGCTCCATCGCGGTCAGCCTGAACTTGTGGATCTCATCCTGTCCAGTGTGACCATATAACTGCAAATGGCACTTTGTGTCTTTTATATGAAAAAACACAAGGGCACCCAAAGGAATTGGACAGGGACCTTGGGAGGTTATATATTACAGGAAACAATGGTCCCTGAAATCAAAAGTAAATAGTAATATAATGAATATAGCCAAGGTTGGTACTATATTGCAGCCAGTGTCCAGCCGGACAAGGCACCTTTAATAAGTTGAAATGGTTAACAATGATCCAAAGAATGTAAGTATAATCTTAGTGGGATACAAGCCTGTATCCTGAGACTTACATATTGTGAGGACAACATGTGAAACACATTCAGGCAATTTTAGTGATGTTTCTGTCTGAGAAATATAAAGAGTAGCGAAACATCTAGTACATATACTGTCACCTTCACAATACGTTATATAAAAAATCGAATGTGTAAGGTAGACAACTATGTCGACGGCGTTACGATCCATATCAGGGGGATATCGGATCATCATCAAGACTAATCAATTAAATTGCCCATATTCAAATGCCTGAATTTACAAGAAATAATAAGGCAAACAAAAAACCATAGGAAAGTTTTGGAGAAATTGCAAGGAGAAAAGGGGAAGAAAAATAACAACATAGTAGTTATTTATACGTTTTCAAAGGTAAAACACAAAACGTGAAAATGAGAAATCGCGTCAGAGCAAGCAGCTATCTACATTCAAATAAAATACAATATTCAGGACTCGTGGATAACTGGTGGATTACTTTGTAATGGTGGCATTGTGGACACGAGGTGTCCAGATGAGTAATTAGGAGGTCACGAGAGAAGAGGTGAAGTTAGAAAGTAAACACATGGAATGCGAGTAAAAACAACTATAAGCTTAAAAAAGCAGTGGGTATGAATGAGTGGTTGGTGATTGTAACCACAAACAGTTTAGGCTTTTAATCAAAAAGTGATCAACTGTGCGTGTAAAAGTTTAGGCAGTAAAAGAAGAAATGTCTCGTGGTCGATAAACTGTGATACGAAGACATGCCGTTATTGTGCCCAGCAGTGTCACGGAGGACTGGCGTTAGCTGGTGAGAGATAAGCCGTGGTGAGAAAACATGCCGTGATGGTGCCGCGGAGGAAGGGGGGGAGATTTACCTTGATGTACCGATAAGTAATCAAGGGGGGCATCTAGGACGGGTAGCGAAACCACAATACTCCTGAAGAACGCGTTTTCGTGGTTCAATGCCTGTGAAGTACAAGGCTGAAGTGAGGAGGGTAAGGTAGAAGCGGCGAGTGGAAGACGGTAGAGCGGATTTAGACGCTTACCTACGGCTATGGGATTCCGGGAATACAGGTCACGGTAGCAATTCCATGTTCGTCTGGGAGGACAAATAAAAACAAGGAGTGGGATGAGGAAACGTGTGGGGATATCGTGGGGGGAGAGCAAGGGTGAAGCGATAATGAACCTTACCTCAAAATGGGGAGAGAAATGAATTCCGTGACCACGCCAAAAACATCTCGTTCGGACAATGCCGGGCATTGTCCGAACGAGATGTTTTTGGCACGTCCTTCAGGAGTATTGTGGTTTCGCTACCCGTCCTAGATGCCCCCCTTGATTACTTATCGGTACATTGAGGTAAATCTCCCCCCCTTCCTCCGCGGCACCATCACGGCATGTTTTCTCACCACGGCTTATCTCTCACCAGTTAACGCCAGTCCTCCGTGACACTGCTGGGCACAATAACGGCATGTCTTCGTATCACAGTTTATCGACCATGAGACATTTCTTCTTTTACTGCCTAAACTTTTACACGCACAGTTGATCACTTTTTGATTAAAAGCCTAAACTGTTTGTGGTTACAATCACCAACCACTCATTCATACCCACTGCTTTTTAGGTCTCGGCTGCGAAAGGCTGCGCTTGCGCAGTCTCGCTCCGAGATTTAATGAGTTTGAGTGACTTTGAGAAGAGGGGCTTGCACCCGCCCCTCTTCTCTCCTGTTCTCCATTGGCTGGCCTCTTAAATGCTGGCCAGCCACTGGAGAAGAGGTCCAGTCACTCTGTTGAAGCCCCGTCCTTTTCGGATCGGGGGGCGTGTTTTTTGCGAGAAGTCTCAGGGAGGAGACAACAGCAAAACACGCCCCCAAATCCGAAAAGGACGTGGCGTTTCTCCGAGGCATTTTCTGCTGTGCCTCGGAGAAAGGCGGTGGTGTCTTTTCAGAGCTATGTTCACGTTCTCTGCGGCCTCTTGATCAGTACGGTGACCTGGCGAGATCAAATAACATCGGCACTTATCAACCTCAGCGAAACCGTATCTTGACGCCTGGTTGGACGTGGAGAAAGAAATGCCAGCTGTGATTACGTTTAGTTCACGTTGTAGCATGCTCTCAGTCAGTAGAGTTGTCTCGCGTGAAATGTTCGCAGGGTTTAAGCGCACCTATATTTAAAGACATGAAACGTAAAGTTCCTCGAGGCGCCGGGAGCAGCGCTTTTGATAGTTATTGTAATTGTAGAGAAGATAGAGGTTCACAACAAAGAATCTGACAATTCGGCACGAGCTATTTTAAATTTCATATATATATATCCCCATCTACAAAAAGGGAGGAAGCAAAGACCTCTCGTGAGCATTTTATGGGAGCAATTTATTCAATTAAGGAGCACGGCTGTCTGCGGTTTAAAGATACACACGCCCCATAAATGCTGCAATGAAAAAAAGAATATCCACCACACTACCGTAACTTCGGCATGCAGTCACGCTATTTCTATTGTTTTACAAAAACCTGTTTTGTACTCGAGGACAACTTGTTACTTTTGTGTCACGTACTTTCTACGTTCACGTTCTCTGCGGCCTCTTGATCAGTACGGTGCTATCTCATCTTGATCGTGATACTATCGCCAGACAGTGGTCATTTACGTCTGAGGTCTCGCGAGGCTGCGCTGCGTACAGACTAAGGTAAGGCTAGCATTGCAGGAAACAGCAGCAGTCAGAACAGACTGTATTGTCTATGCACTGAGTTTTCGTGGGTGTGTGTCTGCGTCTTTCTGTGTGATTGAGTGCTGGTTGGCAGCTGCATGCCTCTGCGCATTTGTATGTGTGAAGGCCAATGTTTTGTTAGATGTTTTTGCCACTTTGCAGCGGCAGTCAACAATCGGCTATTACCTGGCGAGATCAAATAACATCGGCACTTATCAACCTCAGCGAAACCGTATCTTGCCGCCTGGTTGGACGTGGAGCAAGAAATGCCAGCTGTGATTACGTTTAGTTCACGTTGTAGCATGCTCTCAGTCAGTAGAGTTGTCTCGCGTGAAATGTTCGCAGGGTTTAAGCGCACCTATATTTAAAGACATGAAACGTAAAGTTCCTCGAGGCGCCGGGAGCAGCGCTTTTGATAGTTATTGTAATTGTAGAGAAGATAGAGGTTCACAACAAAGAGTCTGACAATTCGGCACAAGCTATTTTTAATTTCATATATATATATCCCCATCTACAAAAAGGGAGGAAGCAAAGACCTCTCGTGAGCATTTTAGGGGCGCGATTTATTCAATTAAGGTGCACGGCTGTCCGGGGTTTAAAGATACACACGCCCCATAAATGCAATGAAAAAAAGAATCAAAGTCATTCTCTTAAATGAAGATAGCATATTCATGAATCTATACTGACACTGCTGCCAGAAGGCGGCTTCTGAGACAAGCACTTGCACAGTGAGAACAGCGACAGTCAGCCTTAGGGTGAGAATACGGACAAAAAGTATTATGATGAGTATGGTAACAATATTCATATTATTTTCACATTTGTTTAACGTAATGATGATGATGAGAAGAATAAGAATATGTATTTATTATTAATATTGTTCGTTTTAAAAAAAATAATTTTATCATCATCGTCCGGAAACAGATTTGACATTGACAGCCGTATTTGACAATAAACGGTGACACTGGCTGCGGGTAATTAATTTATTAAATGTAGCCACCAGTTCATTATGTCATTCACTGTGGATTCTCACAGACTGACCTACATACACTTCCCTCCCCACACTTAATTCCAGTTTGGTGTGTTTGAAAATGTTTTACATAAAGTGCTTCATTTGTGCCGGTGCTTTCCGGTGCTCAGCACCGGCACTTATGTTTTAGTGAGATCAGCTTACTACGTTCACATTGTCTCCTCAGTGAAGAGATGATCTTGCACGGTACATCCATACCTGGGTGTGGAGCGACGTGTGAGAATGGTAATATTCTGCCTCTATGTAGATTATATTGCACACTATCGTACGATGCTGACGTCATAATTTAATGTGTGGCTGGCTGCACAGATGGGATTTGAAATAAAGAAATGGTTGTCTGACGTCTAGATCATGTAGTTTAAAACGTGCTAACTGTTTTGTAAGGTAGTTCTCTCGGTTCCCTAGTTTCGGCTTAAATTAATGGCCCTAAAGCGCTACATGCAGCGAGGATGTGGTTCCTTCGAGGCGCATGGCTCTTAAAAGGGCCCTGGTTTAGTTTTCAGGGCTCCCCCTCTGAGGGCTAAGTACACTTTAAGGGGCTGGGAGAGGGCTTTCCTGGGGGGGGCACATTATCGCCCCCAGGGCAAGGCATGCAGGAGCGTGCACCGTCGGTGCCAGTCTCCGCCTCGGCGCCCTGCAGCGCTACCTGCGGACGGCCGGGGTCTGGTGCCGGCGGCTCCCCGGGGGTGCCTTCACAGCTGCTCCCTAAGTGGTTAATTGGCTGGGAATGGGCAGCTGCGCCCTGCTCCCGCCACAGGCCCGGATGTTTGCCCTACGCCTTACCTGCTCTGTTTATTTGCAGCCAGAAAGCTAATCCCTGGGTGTCATCTGGACAGTGGTGTTTGAAGTCCGTACTAGGAAGTCGCTGCTATATTTTCATTTTTTAAATATTTTAGCAATTGTACTATTTTGACCCCAGCCTTGTGAGTTATGTGTAGATTACTTTTACCTGGTTGTAGAAGGCAATGAGTTGGTTGTGAGGGTTTGTAATGTGACACCCTCCGCTGCGAACACGAGGGTTGTTTTTGTTAGCTCGAAGCCCTGCTGTGAAGTAGGTGTTCGTGGAGTTAAGGTCTCATGAATTAGTTGACACCTCTGCAAAGTACTCTTTTTGCCTACATAGTAGGGGCAGGTGAAACCAGTTGGTTACAGTAGTACGTTTAAACCTTATATTACAGTGCAGGAATTATATGTTTTATTTAAGTTTTTCCCACTAAAAAAGGGTGCATGCCCAGGTATTGAGCAGTGACCATCAGCTAACAAGCATTTACAATGCAACGGTCTCGGCATTGTTAAAGTTAGAGCTATTGGCATTGCTCATGACAATGCCGTTTCTTTAAATGTTTTCAAAACAAAAACATAAACAAAAATAATGTCATGAGCAATGCCAATAGCTCTAACTTTACCAATGCCGAGACCATTGCATTGTAAATGCTTGTTTAAGCTTATAGTTGTTTTTACTCGCATTCCATGTGTTTACTTTCTAACTTCACCTCTTCTCTCGTGACCTCCTAATTACTCATCTGGACACCTCGTGTCCACAATGCCACCATAACAAAGTAATCCACCAGTTATCCACGAGTCCTGAATATTGTATTTTATTTGAATGTAGATAGCTGCTTGCTCTGACGCGATTTCTCATTTTCACGTTTTGTGTTTTACCTTTGAAAACGTATAAATAACTACTATGTTGTTATTTTTCTTCCCCCTTTCTCCTTGCAATTTCTCCCAAACTTTCCTATGGTTTTTTGTTTGCCTTATTATTTCTTGTAAATTCAGGCATTTGAATATGGGCAATTTAATTGATTAGTCCTGATGATGATCCGATATCCCCCTGATATGGATCGAAACGCCGTCGACATAGTTGTCTACCTTACACATTCGATTCTTTGTATATAACGTATTGTGAAGGTGACAGTATATGTACTAGATGGTTTGCTACTCTTTATATTTCTCAGACAGAAACATCACTAAAATTGCCTGAATGTGTTTCACATGTTGTCCTCACAATATGTAAGTCTCAGGATACAGGCTTGTATCCCACTAAGATTATACTTACATTCTTTGGATCATTGTTAACCATTTCAATTTATTAAAGGTGCCTTGTCCGGCTGGACACTGGCTGCAATATAGTACCAACTTTGTGTCTTTTGGCACTATTTTTACCTAAAACTTAAAAAACGTATACCTCTGTTTCTTATGATTGGATAAAAGTTGTTTTGGTGTCATTTTCATTATAAAATGTTTCTCTACTTCTCCAAATTGGATTGGGATTTTGCATGTGTTGTGTTGTCCTTTTCTGTGCTGCATAATTACTTTACACTTTGCTGCTAAGTTAGGCCTAACTGTTTTGTGCCAAGCTAACAGAAGGTTAAACACATGTTTATTTAGTAACGTTTGTGGTTCGCTCTGACAAGGATTGTTTTTATTATTTGAAAGGGGCTCCAATCTCTCTCAACTAATAACCCAGTTTCTAACATGGACCAAATCCTTAAGCGAAATGCCTGAGATTAATAATATATGCACCGTTTCAAGCCTTCAGGCATCACAAATTCAATGTCTCCTAATCCCTGTTATATATTAAGGGGCAGATTTACAAGCCCCTTGTGACACTTTTACACAGCAGTTGCGTCACTTTTTGTGACACAGCGGCGGCGTAAACAATACGCCACATTGTGGCCCATTTACAACGTGACGTATCTAGGGAGATGCGTCACCTTGTAAAACCCTGCATCACATTATACCTATGTCAGGTATAATGTATGCAGGGTGGGCGTTCCCACGCGGGAAAGCCCTGTAGAAGTGATGCAGTAAAAGCTACAAGATCTCACTGCACCACTTCTCGGATGCCACTGCATCAAAACCCTATGCCTGCTCGGACCGGATGTAAGAAGTGATGGAGTGTATTAGGCATATGCCTCCCATGCATTGCTGGAGTTGCATCGTGCTTGTGACACGACTGCAGCAATGCGTGACTTTTGTGCCGACAGAATTCTGCGGTTGTTTGAGATGCATAACTTTGCTCTGATTCGTATGAGGAAAAAAAACATTGCTTCACATTTAGTAATTCTGCATCTATCTTCAATCGTATTTTGCTACTGAAAAGCAAAGCCCTTTATTCCAAAAATAAATTATTTAAGTCTGTTTTGAAAGCCATCACACCATAATTTAGTATCAAACAGTATTTTATTTCCTGGAAATTATCCTGTTAATCCCTTTATTCTTTCTGACTTGCATATTTGGACAGACTTTATAGATCAATTTTTTTTTGGTGAAGCAGAAACATTCCACTCAGTTCTGAGACCTGTGGCGATGCAATTGATCATTGCTGTGATGGAATGAATGCAAACAGCTTCTCTAGTGATTAACACTGACACAGTAAATATTCGATGGGGTTTAAAAAACTCGTTTGCTGCTGGCATCTGACCTGAAGCTTAGCAAAATCTCTGTATTTTGCATTCTACCCAGACACAAGACGCCGGCCAAGGTCATAGGGTCTCATCTCTGGGGGAAATGTTCTGAAGAGCTTGGTCACTTTCAGGAAAACCAAACAACCAAATGATGTGGTATTTAAGACTACATGATATATTGGTTCAACAAAACGTATGTAAAAGTACATAAACAGTTTTAAATTAAAAAAAATAAAGAGGTACGCAAGTACTCTTGCAATTCATAGCTTTGTTTTCAGACATTCATTTTCTACCGGCTAAAATCCAGTTTTGCCAGTCAATAAAGATATTTTGACAGCGAAAAAAGTGCAATTGTACTCCTTTAACCAACGATGAATTGTATTGTGCATACAATTCTCTATCATGGGAATACTTATGCAAGAAAGAGTAACATGTTATTTCCAAGAGAATCCTGTGACTGGCTCAGATTTCTAGGAATACTCTGGAAAGTTTCAGAATTTAAAAAAGTATAACTTTGTGGAATGTTGAAGGAGAACTGTAAATCTCCAACCACATTTTTTTGTAAATAGGAACAGCACGTTTTGGCTACTCAAAACTAAAACACACTCAGGGCTAGTTTTAACATTTTTTCATGCAACGCAGCAAGGCAATATGCTGCTCTGTGCTACGTGAAAGGGAGAGGGCAAGAATGTCCATATCTATCTATCCATCACCTTGTTGTTGTAGTTGGCTCCCTAAATGCCACAGGTATGCTCAGATGTGGGTCTCAAGCTCATTGTGCCACTGGAGTCAAGCTATACTAAGTTAATGAACCCTTCTACGGGCAAAGCAGTTCGAGGTTGCTTGTATTTCAGTTCAGAGAGGACCTGGCTTGGCAGTTCTTGGCAGTTCAGACTGGACTGTGTCCACTGGTGCAGTGTCAAGACTGACTTGCATATAGCTGGGCCTAAACTGAGGTGGCATGGTGGGTTAAATGGTGGGATGCAGCCTGAGTGATTGCCAGTGGCTGAGATTAATTCAAACATTCCACCCATCAGCGTTTTGTTGTAGTTGATGCCCTAGGTGTGACAAGTATGCTCAGATGTGTGTCCCGTGCTCACTGTACCACTGGAATCAAGCTATACTTAGTTGATGAGCTCTTCTCAGGGCAAAAGCAGTCCTAGTTTGCTTATATTCTGGTTCAGGGAGGACTTGGCTCGGCAGTTGAAGCTGGACTGTTCCCACTGGTGCAGGGTTAAGACTGATTTGCATATAGCTGGGTCCAAACTGAGATAGCATGGTGGGCAAAAAAAGGTGGATTCAGATGCAAACGATTACCAGGGGATAAGGTTAATTTAAGCATACCATTCATCACTTATCGTTGTTGCAGGTGACGCCCTTAGTGCAATGGGTATGGCCGAGAGTACGGCCTGGGTGTGGAGAGTACAGCCACAAACTGAGATTCTGACCCGACTGTGGATGTAAAGATACGACTCGTAAATGACATCTGTGAATATCAAAAGTCATAAAATTTGACTTTTGTCTCAGATTGCCTTTGTAAAACAGGCCCTTTATATTTAAAAGTGTTTGTTTCAACAGTCTCATCCTGTTGCTTAGTACATGATTAATAGCCACACAGAATATAATTAAAGCAGCACTAATGCATGTCACTAACAGCTAGCATAATATGAACATATGTAATGTTTTGAATATCGTTAGCAACCTAACACCCTAAAGATTACTTCTATTCGCTACACTATGAGAGTATAGATTAGCTAACTTGCATCTAGAGTTTCTTTGGATTCAGTGCATACCTGTTCACAGACAAAAATCTGTGATTATCAGACTTCGACCAGAAGAGAGTGTTCCCTGGAAAGGAAAGCACACATCAGCTGGGCTCAGCTCCTCTCAGAACTGGCTCAGAATCAGCTCTCAGCATTGGAATGAATGCTGTGGCACTATGGCAGTCTTTCAGGGCCTCTGGTGTGATTACCTCTCTGCCTTAGTGGTCACTTTATGGTATTTTTATAGTATAAGCTGCTGACCTTTACCCTATATTGGTGGCTTTCCTCTTAATTCTGCACATAATCATTATGAACAGTATGATGGTTCAAGTCAAACCAGTATAACAAAAGTATGTCAATTCAGACAACATTGTTTACATTACACATTTACTGTCTGACCTTGAAACATAGGTAACAGGGGACGTGTTGCCTTTAGATGTTTGACAAGGTCATTGTCTGGATGATTTAAAACTTTAAAAGGTTCCTTGAAAGATAAGGGCCAGCGGCATCTGGGTCTAAGGTAGATAGGTTAACTTAACAGTCAGTCACAAAATTAAGTCTGACCTTTGGGTCTTTATGAAATTATATTGTCATTAATTGCATCATTTTACAGGAACCAAAAAAATCCCTGATTGAGCAGTGGTGTTGGAATAAGTTTCAGAGTGCGGGTGCTGAACCTTGGCCTAAGTGCACTAAAATCATAGGGGAAAAACCCTGTCTTACTCGATTAGCCAATGTAAGATATGGTAAAATCCCTAAATCTGAATTTCATGTGAGTTTTCCTAAGATATTTGTTTATAAATTGGGTGTGATTGGTGAAATTTGACATTGAACATTCTTATTTATATAGGTAAAATGTGGTAGGATTTATAGTGAACATGTTCTACATGAAAATACTGTACAGAGTGTAATAAAGCACAAAAGAACCAGTGAAGTGGCACTTCAATGTAATATTTTCACACAAGCCAGGTTATAACTGTGCAATAGAAAAATCTCAATATAAAACAAGAACACTTAATCAGAGTATTAAAGAATCAGCATCTTATGATAGATGAGAGTGCTGAAGTGGCTGCTACATGATTTATTATGTCCCCTGGGACCCAAGTAGTTAGAGAATCCTGAAGCAAAAAGGCATGAGACTAGATCAGATTTGAAGGCAGCAGTATGCTGATTCCGGCGAATTAATTCATACAATGGTCTTTCTAGAATATGAAACAGGAATTTACAAGGCGAAATTAGACTACTTTACATAAACAATCAAAACTTCTAGGAATTTGTCCAAAGATCTGTTTTCAGTGGTCAACAGTCTATGGGTCCCTCTCTCCAGTACAGCAATTATGCTGAAACAGGATATGTAAGACTACTTAGCAAATATATATTTTTTTATTATCAAAGACATTTATTAATATTTTGCTCTGAATACTTTTAACATATCTCAATCTAAGACTAGCTGAGAGTGAGTCTTTCTCGAAAGATACATTTATTCCATAAATTCTCCTCTGTAATGGAATTACAAGTCAAAGACCCTGCTGATCACTTCCCTCCTCATATTCTGCATTTGGCTCCTAATAGTATAACTAAAAATCACATGCTCTTTCTTAAACTTGCTATAGAGACATCTGTCTTTCATCAAGAGTGGAAAGAAGCCAATATGATTCACCTTAAAAAAAAATGCGGACCCTATGGTGTGGAAAAATAACAGGCCAATCCCCATCCTTTCCCTCCCAGCTAAGATCTTGAAGAAAGCTATCAATTTTAAACTGTCATCAGTTTTAGAAAGACATAATCTTTCAGATATTTCCTAGGCTGGTTTCAGGAAAGGACATCATATGGAATCAGTACTGGTGACAGTAGCTGATGAAGTAAAAGCAATTCTGGATAAGGGAGGCTCAGATGCCTTGACACTTTTGAACCTGTCTGCAGCATTTGACACCGAGGTCCATTCTATGTTAGTGTCTCGGATATCTTAAGTGGGCATAAAAGATAAGGCTTTGAGGCTTCTCTCCTTTCTTGCAGGCAGAACACAAACAGTGTTATGTAAGCATTTAGATGACAATCTTTCTCTATTCCCTGTGGAGTTCCACAGGGTTAATCTCTCAGTACATCACTGTTCAATCTGTACATGGTACTGCTGGCTGAACTTGTGTGGTCATGCGATCATACAGCTTTATAGTTTTATCCTACACTGATGACACACAGATTGTGAATAACATCTCTAACGATAATGGTAGCCAATACATTTTATGACTGCATAAAGAGGTCACTACTTGGATGAGGACTAACTTTCTAAAACTAAATGGAGAGAAAACTTAAGTCCTTATGTTTGGCAGTTCGCCTGATATGTGGTCATACATTAGGTGGGCTTGAATACAACCCATTAACACCGCATGTAATTTGGGTGTGATTTTTTATAAATATCTTTCTTTTAAAGCCCACATCAATCAGGTAACATTTGCTTGCTTCTATATTAGTAGAATGTAATAAATATATTGCCTTTTATTCTGCTATCAGCATTGAAAATGGTCACTCAAGAACTGATAGCCTTGCGCCTCGACTATTATAACTCCCATTAATAAGATATTTGGTGTGAGACTGCAAATGGCTCAAAATGTGTAAGCAAGACTAATTCAGGTAATTTCCAAACATCATTCCATTTCAGAAGCACTGAAAGATTTGCATTAGCGAATAATTCATAAACGATCCATGTGTAAAGTCCTTTGCCTAACGTACAAGCTCCTACATGGTAAAAGAAAGCATCTATGAATTCCTTGCTCATCTGGTATACTCCCAGAAGACATTTTAGATCAGCTGGGAGCAGGGATGTATGTGTACACAGAATAAAATGCTTCAGATGAGGTGGCAGATTCTTCTCCATGATGTAAGATAAACTCTGGAATTGTCTACTAAAGGAGATCGAGGACATTAAGGTCATGGAGAATCACTCAAAGTTTAGGAGTCAGTAAAACCTGGCTCTTTCCACAGTAATAGATTTCGATCTTTGGCTCTCGCCCGTCTAGGCTATTCAACGCCAAGATGCCTTTGGGTGAATTAGTGCTATAGAAACTGTTTATCATTTAATTTTTCTTAGACCTAACATCCTTGGCATAGTATTCCCACAAGCCTGTTGCCTTCACTCCTCCTGTTTTGCTTCGTTCATGTTTGTTTTCTTTAGGTCTCTGTGGACTTTACAAGCGCTAACCAGTTCTAAAGTGCATGTGCTCTCTCTTTCAAACACGTTAAAATACACCAACATCTAATTAGAACTTTTAGTTAACTTGTAAGTCCTTAGCAAATGATAGTAAATGTTCCTAGAGCCTGTTAATTAAATGCTTCTAGTGGGCATTTAGCCCTTGTTGTGCCAACCACTAAAGAAGCCTTTTAAAACATCTCAGGCATGCCACTGCAGCCTCTACTGCAGTTTTAAACTGTCATTCCAACCTGGCAAACGAAACCTTTTCAAGCGACACAGTGTACATGGTAACAGGATGAAAGAATGTGGGAGAAAGTGAGACACTACTTGTGTTTGGATGAGAACCCTCACTCACCCTAGGGTGACATGCTTCATCACAAGGTCCCCTCCACACACTGGGACAGCAAGGTACCCTGTGTGGGCTACAACTTTCCCATAGGAAAGGAGCAGGGTTGTTCTATACCACACAAAGTACTAATGCCTTCGGGACAGAGTGCTAAAGAAAAAAGTGTTTTAAAACTATCTCAATAGGAGCCAACAACTTTATTCCCATGTCCTGAAGGATAGAGATTAAATCATAGTGAAAAAGGGACGTGGATGTTTACCCTGTATTAGGTCAACATGTTTCTGCCGTATATGACTGAAATGTTCAGGGCATTCTTCAGGACCAAGATATTAAGTCACTCTGCTATAAATAAAAAACGTGCATAGAAAACTATAATATTGCTATGATATGATACTTCTTCTATACTTAGGCCATAACTCTTGACCAGTTGTGCCAGGTAGCAACGGATTTTTGGACGGGCCAGATGGCACTGTAAAAATAAAGACATGTCAAACATATACATTGTGTAAAACAACGTGTGTCACCAGTGTCTACCACTACCGCTACCACAAAGTGTAGGGTGCTCGCATTGAGCTTCTACCTAAAACTTATCCAAATACTATGGATAATGTCCGACTCAGCCCTCAACAGAGTCTCTCCACACGTAGAACTCTAAATGAGCATACACAAACATTATGTCACAACATTGGAGATATAAAGTAAGACATTTCATATCATGCATACTATATAATCACCTCATTATATACTAGGGTAGTCTTTCAGTGAGATATGAGAGTGTGTTGGACAACAAAAGAACAGTGGTCACAACCAGGTTGTCCAAATGTAACAACCTAGATCCTACTGTTCAGTACCGATTATCATAATTCTCTAACATATATTGTGTTATATACCAGTATACAGGGCCTAGAGAGGCCACATCATATCACAGGGGGAGCGAACTACAGGCCATCATCTCTATCATTATGTACGATGGGGCAGATTTATGAGCCCCTTGCGCCACTTTTGCGTCACTTTTAACATGGGAAAAGTGACGCAAAAATGGCGCAAGGGGCTCATAAATCTGCCCCGATGTGTGTTAGACTAATGGGAACTGTTCATTAAAACACTTTTGGTTCCAGGTGATGCTTAATGTCTATACGCAAAACGGGGCTATTGGTATCCAGTGTCATCCCAAAATGGTGGTCTGATCTAATCAAGAATGACTACCACCGATCAGTTACCGTTGGGTTTGTAAATCACGCTTAAGCCTTATGTTAGTACATCACACTAAAAACGACAAAACACCTAAGCTCCGTCAATAACATACTAATCACAGTAGCTAGCGCACCAACAGCAGCCGAGGTAAAACTAATTTACGTAAGAATTCAACAAACCCACTATTACGGGCCCCAGATGTAGCCGGAAATACGTAATTTAACAAAATCTATCCTCTCTAAACATACCCGCCCGTACGCTCACCTTACGTGTAGCATTTCATGCTAAAGAGAACAATGGCAAGAGTGTTTGTCCGAGGCGCGGCCACCGCTTATGATGTAAGAGCCTCGACCGGAAGGGAACACAAGGAGTACCGGTAATTTACCATGGTCTATTACACTTTATTTCAAAATAAATTTGAAAGTCAGTAACAGTCACAGGTTTGCGGGAGTAAGAGTGAGCTCCCATGACCCAAAAAAAAAAATCCAGTATAAAAACTGAATGTGGCAGTGGATATTACAACTCATAACATCTTTCTCTTTGCTACAAGAAGTATATTATATCTAGCCAGCATATAACATATAGTATTTACACACATAAATAGTGGGATGGAGCTTGTTGTGTGCCGTACATTAGACAAAGCTAGATGGAGTATGACAACTCTACATAACATATATGGTGTAGGATGTTCTATAATGCACACCACGTAATATCATCATTCAACCCGCTAAGGTGACTCCCTAATATAAACACCCAGTGCTTGTCCTTGAGGAGAAGTACTTTGTCCAGGGGGGGCCATGTCCCTACAATAATGTGGTTTATCAAGAACCACCCACTTGATGTCTGCTTCAATGTGGCCAGCATCCAGAAAATGTTGTGTAAGTTTAATATTTGATTTCTTACATTTATACGAGGTACTGTGTTCAATAATTCTCATCTTGACCTTGCAAGTTGTACTGCCCATATACATGAAATCGCATGGGCACTTTATCAGATATATTAACTCCTCCGGATTGCAATTGGTATGGATAGATAAAATCCATGGGGTTTTCAGGCCTAGATCCCTTTGTTTAGTGCACTGTGTGGAATGGCATACGACATAGGAACCACAGGGAAAGTGACTCCTGACTGGTTCCCCCATCCATAAAGTACGTGTTGTGTCAAAGATAAATGTGCAACGCGGTCTTGTGGGGACGACAATGTTACTCAGGTTGCTACTACGCTTAAAGGCAAAAAGGGGTTTCTAACAGACTTTGTCACCCTTATTCAAAATATGCCAGTTGTTATTTATACTACTAAACCTTTTGCCATGCCTAAATCTCCCCTTTTGACACATATAAGTGACCCCTAAGGCATGTCCTAAAGGGTGCATTGTATTTAAAAAGTAGGACGTGTACTTACGTTTTACATGCCCAGGCAGTTAAAAACTCCTAAAGTCTTTTTTTACAGTTGTAAGTTCTATCTCTTCCATTGACTATCACTGGGTTGCCTTATTACATTTAACAAGTGTTAACTTTGGATTGAAAGCAGATAAAGATATACTGCTTACACTCAAATGAATTGTAATTTAAAATCCTCTTTAGTGGCAAAGTCAGATTTTAAGTCACAATTCTGAAAATGCAACTTTTGGAACATTGGAATTTTCTTGTCCCAATCATTTGTGTCTTCTGAAAGTGTCCTGGATCAAATGACATTGAATGGCTTTGCTGTTAAGGTGTGTGTATTGCTTCCAGGCAGTAACACAAAGGAGGCTTGCAGGATGACTGGGCAAGGGACTTTACGCAGCCCCACTTACACTTGAAAGGGCTTTGCCTCCTGCACACACAAGAACCTGATGCCAGGCATGCCCTGCATGTTGTCACCCCCAGACAGTTTGGAGACTTGACTGGGGAAGTAGAAGAACTTTCCAGAACCAAAGGTTAAAGAGAGGGGGGAGAATGACAGAGGGTGGGATCGGAATAGGTGGTAGGAGAGCAGGTAGTATTTTTGTAAATATAGGTGGGGAGAAGTGGATTGCAGAAATGGTGTTGTGGATCAGAGGCAGGACAGGAGGCTTTTTTCATGTTTTGGCAGGAAGGAGTGGAAAATACCATGGAGGGTGGGTGGAAGGACACCAGGTATGATTTTTTATTATGTGGTGACAATAATGGTTTGAGTGCCATGGGAAGGTAGTAAGACGTCAGATGCTCTTATTTAATGGGAGGAGGTGATAAGGGTAGGTGGCAGGGTAGGTGGCAGGACAACAACGGCCAGAATGATCAAGATTTTGAGGTTCCCTTGTGCCACGCAAGGGGGCACAAGGGCAATGCAAAACCTAAGTGAGATTTAACAAACCACGCAAGGTCACCACATGTGGCTGTGCATGGCTTGATGAATATGAATTAAAGCAAGGCTGCGCAAATTGCTGCCTTGCATTACTCTGTCCCAGGTAGGCATTCCATTGGTGGAGCGTAAGTGTTCCCATGCATACATCGATGGATGTCAGTGCATTCCCTGATTTACCATTAGTAGTATATCTGGGAATGCAACAAAATGCTACTCCTCCCCAGGTGAGGCTTAATGAGAAGAAATATATTTATTGCTCCTTGTTGTATCCTCTTTCTATCTATCTGTACTGCATTCTGCAGCACACATAGAAATAGGGAAATGCCTCTCAGGATTGTTGTTGTACAGGAAGTTGTCCCTTCCTGCACAAAACAATCCTGCCTACAAGGCAGGCACACTTGCACCATAATGCATGATTGCCTGTGTTGGCGCTAGTGAGCTAAATGTTAGAACCTAAAAATAAAGGAGAATTTTAAGAGTTTTTCTCTGGTGTGGAGACCTATGTTTTTCTGAGTATAAGAATAGTAAAGAAAAGTATTAAAAGTTATAAGTAATAAAATTCACTTCAAAAAGTTGTCATGAAATGGATCTGTCTAATGTATGAGAAATACTCCATGGCTCTAACAAGAGATGTTGGAGTTCTGGAAAGAATCTGGCAAAAGGATGGCACTATAAAACACATTTTTCTTCCACTAATTTCTGAAGATATATCTTTCCAAGCTGATTCCCATCAGTTTCTTCTTTCAAAAGATGTATGTTCTCAGCTGATTCCAATCTTTGTCGCTATATAGAATTGGATTAGCTAATAAGGCAGTTTGTTTTGCTGTTAATCTCCAATGAATAGCTACATTATTCTACCCAATGTTTACCTTCATTGTGTGAAACAAAAACCACTGAGACATCAAGAAGTGCAGTCCCTTTTATATACAAGCATGAGCAGCATCAATTGGTCTCTCTTTTTAAAAATGAGCTGAAGTATACGGTCACTTGTAATAACTCGGGCCACATCCCAGTCCATCCTTATTTTGCATACCATGCCACTTCAGTTTGGACTGAGCTGTATGAAAACAGTCTTGACCCTGCTCCACTGGGAACAGCCCACCCAATAAACTGCAGGGCCAGGTCCACCTTGAACCACACTACCAGCTGCCCAGAACCAGTTGTGCCCTACTTAGGGCTCATCAGCCAGTTATAGCTTGGTTTAAGTTACACAGTGTACATGGGACCCATACCTGGGCATACCCTTCCCACTTAGGGAGACACACTAAAGTATAGAAAGAAGTGATGGATGGAATACATGAGTTATTCTGAGGCACTGGCAATTACTTGGGGTGCTAGTGACATTTAATGCTGTGGTTCTGTGTACCAAGGCTGCCTCATCTTGGTTCCACCTCATGTCTCGTTCTTCCACCACACTACACCTATCTCTTTATCTCTCTCTCTCTCGCTTTTGGATTTTCTCCCTCTCTCTTTATTTTTCCATCTTTTTTTCTCCTTCTGTCTCCTTTTTCTGATTTTCTCTCCCTTTCTCTATGTCAAAGAATGATGATAATTCCTAGCCCCCTAAATGAGTGTCATTGATCACCATTGGCAACCAGCTGCACAAATCAAACACTGAATATAATAGATCCTGCCTCAGTCGGAACCACCGAATTATTTTTGATTGCAATGAATAGAGTGGCACAGGATCACAACGGCATGGATGAATAAGGTTTCCTTGAGTGAATGAGAAACGCTTCTTATGTCTGAGCCAGCTATCTGGGTGAGCCATGGTATGAAAGTAGTTTGAATTATTTGTGGCTGGTAGTCAGCAGTGGTTTACGAATCCCCACAGTAGCAAGTAACCCGGAAGACTTTTTTGAGGTACTGTGGGTATTTATTAGCTAGGTTTCTATGCAATTTAAAGTAGAGGCACTCCTTTTTAGGTCTCGCCTGACCCAGCGCATGCGCTGGTCTGGCGAGACTTATTGAGAGGGCTGCAAAAAGTGCTACCAGGCCAGCCTAGAGCTACAGTGCATGTGCGCGGACGCGCGCGCCGCGCTTTACCGCGATTACTTTCACTTTTGCGGCCGCTTTGATGTTTGATCGTGATCGCGATCACTTCCACTTTTGCATAGCCAATAGGTCTCGCTTTTGGGACCTTATAAGTATTTAGTTATGCAACTGTTGCATAGCTAAACACTTATAAGGTCCCAAAGGCGAGACCTATTGGCTATGCCAATGCTTGTTGTACTAGATACTAGATAGGGTGTGTCTTTGTCAATATTCTCACAGATGAGAATGACTTTGAGCACTAATTCCTATTCACAGTGGCGATTACAAAATGTGCCCACCTCTGTAAGGGATTAGCGGCACAACCAACACACCACCTTTGGGTTGGTTTCGCAGAGGAATGAACATCGGGAAAACAAGGGCTTAGGGGGACAGGATGACAGTGGGGGATAAGGGGAAAGGAAGAGAGATAAAGTGGTAGTTAATATAGCATGGAGTTTGGAAATTAAGTAATGAGAATAGGAGTAGAAAGGTAGAAGAAAGCTTAGATGGTATAGAGGAAAGAAAAGAGCAAGAAAGAGAAAGAGATAACATGAGTTCAAGGCATCAGAGTTCAGGCTTCCAGGGTAACCATTAAAGCACCTGGGTAATTCTATTTATTTATCTAAAATTATATAAACTGCAGTTAGACCCAGAGGGCTAGTGCTGAACCTTCCTGTCCAAATACAGATTCAAGAATGTCCCTGTTCTAGATTGCATTCAACACCAAAGTGTCTGATATATTATGTATCCTGACCAGAGTAAAATGAGGGCCAACTGAAGTAAAACACATGTATATGTCTTTAGCCACAACCGGACTGGACTATCAGAATTACTGGCTGGAACATCAGAGGAGTGATAACCCAAACTCTCTCACTGTTGGAACTTGTATCTAGCAAAGGAGTATCTTATCAGTGGATGCCAGGTTTGCACAGGACATCACTAAGATAAAGCTGAATGCCTGTGATGAAAGATATTTAAGGCTTGTTCTGTTTGCCTTTTTCACATATTCACACAGGTGCGGGTCAATCAACTTCGCTAATGATTTAGTACAGAAGGAGTATTTTTTTTGCATTGTATTAATAGTTGGCCCCCATTTCTAACAAATACAATGTAAACAATATACACAGTTTCGAAAAATAAGTACTCTTTATCTAAACCAAACAAGACCAAAACAACAAAAATCCAACATACAGTTATCAAGGTATGACTTTTAAAATGTAAAAAACGATCTGTCCATAGGCAAACTATAGATGCAACACTTTCAACACAAAGTTCCCAGGATGCGCCAAAATCATTTAAAAAACTGCCTCAGGGAAGATGATACGTCGGTGACTTATGCACAGGGAAGGTGATGAATTGGCTCCTTGCTCCAGGGGAGGTAATGCGTGGTTTCCTTACTGCCACGCAGGGGAGGTGAAGCATCAGTTCCTTACTGAAGAGGATGGGATGCGTCAATTTCTTACCTTGCAGGGGGGTGATGCATCAGATTCTTACTGTGGCCCCGGCGTTGTAGACTTGGCACCCCGGGGCGATGCATGGAGATTCCGGGATGTGGTGGTTCTCTATACTGCGGTGGCAATGGCGCTGCGTTGATCTCTCCGGCCACGGTCCCCCCATGCATCAGTTCTTGTAGTTACACCGCAGAGCCTGCATCGGAGTCGGTGCAGTGACTTCGGAGATCGGTGTACACGACCCAGTGTGCGGCAATTTCTCCAGCCATGGGCAGGCTTCTTCAGCAGCATGATGTCGATGCGTGGGAATTCTTCAGGCATAGTGGTATTTCTTCGGAAACAGGTATGAATGCATCACGCTTCATTAGTTGCTTCTCTTTTCGCAGCTTCCAGCAGGAGGAACAACCTCCTGAGGCCCAACACAGGAACAGGCACCTTCTTGGCAGGGCAGAACTCCAAGCAAGGAAGTTCAGGTGAGTTGGTGGTGACGTCTTTGTGTCCCTGAGACTTCATAACAGGAAGCAAGCTCTACTTCAAGCCCTTGGAGATCTTCTTCAAGCAGGATACACAGCACACAGCAAAGTATTTGTCCTCTCATTGGCAGAAACAGCCACTGCAGGCCAAGCCTAGAAAGCACACAGCAAAAGGGCAGTACTTCTCCTTCAGCTTTCCCAGCTCTTCTCCTTGACAGAGGTTCCTCTTGAGTTCAGAAGTGTGCTGGGGTCTGGGCCCCAATATGTATACTCAATTTCTCTTTGTTCTCTTGTGGCAGAGAGGATTTGACTCAGTCCAAACCAGTTCTCTCCTCTCTGACCCAGCTTCCTGGCAGGAGGTAGAGACGGCATTGTGTAATGCAGACCAGGCCTATTCAGGTTCAAGGAAATCTCCTCCCCCTACTCTAAATGCAGCCCAGGTCAGTTCAGCTCAGCCCTGACTCATCCAGGGAAGGCAGAACATACCTCAACCCAGCCAGTGGTATACAGTGAATGCACATCCAGAGCCCCTGTCACTCCAAAGCCAGACAGTCAATCCACAATCCAGCAGAGACACACAGAATGGCTAGCAAGAAAACACCCACGTTCTAAAAGTGGCATTTCAAACACACAATATAAAAAAGAAGCATTTTTATATTCTGAGTTCAGGCAGACTAAACTCCAGCTTTCTATCTTGTCCCAATGGTAAGTTATATTTATAAGATGTCATAAATAAACTCCAATTCTATCCTATGGGACAGATAGCCTTTCCATAGTAAAAAACTAAATACACTGTATTTCACTATCAGGACAAGTCACACATACCAGTACATGTCCTACCTTTCACATACACTGCACCCTGCCCACAGGGGTACCTTGGGCCTACCTCAGGGGTGACTCATATGTAATAAAGGGGAAGGTTAGTGCCTGGCAAGTGGGTGTACTTGCCAGGTTGACTTGGCAGTTAACAACTGTTCACTGACACTGCAGTGGCAGGTCCGAGAACATTCTTAAAGGCAGCTTGTGTGGGTGGCACAATCAGTGGGTCAGGCCCACTAGCAGCATTTGATTTACAGGCCCTGGGCACACACAGTGCACTGTACCAGGGATGTAGTAGTATACCAAATAAGCCAGTCATGGAAACACCAATCCATAAACACAATATACATGGAGAGCATATGCACTTTAGCAGTGAATAGCAGTGGTAGAGTCCCCAGAGTCCTAAAACCAAACAAAACATGGTCAATAACAGGAGGCCAAAGAGCAACACGTCTGGGGGTAAACCGTCTGAAAAAGCCTGGTCTAACAGTATTGTATTGTATTGCGGTACTTATATAGCAATACTACTGCTATATGGGGAGCTAAAGTGCTTGCCTACATAGAAGAACACTACACCCTGTAGGGTGTGTAGTTGGAAGAATGTTGTATTTGTTTAGAACCTGTGTGGGAAGCGTTTCTGTGTCATGTCTGATGACCACCAGGATGCTTTTATCGTGTTAGGGTATGCAGCGCATAGCAGTGTTTTGATGATGAAGTGTGAGAGACAGATGCACAGTTTTATGGTTTTCAGTATGCTGGTAGCTTTCAATAGCTCTGCAGGTCCCTTTATGGTATTTCATATGACATAGTCGGCTTCGAGTTACTGCAATGGGTTGCACATTCTGATATTTTGTGTGTAGTTGTGGTCCTGAGCTGACATTGTTGGAGGGAGAGAGAGAAGTGGAGAGATTTGTTGGGATGGGCATTTTTATTATTATCGCATATGTGAGTGTCTTTGTGCACCATAACAAGTGGTCAAATTGTAGATATACTTGGGACCTGCAGTGGTTGACTATATTAATGTCCTCCAAATTGTCCAGTAATATGTGATTTCTTCAGTTATTCTATGTCTGTTTATTTGATGATGGCTGTTTCTTATGGGTGTAGAGTGCTGGTGACTAACAACCCTCATAGCAGATATGTCATGTGACTTTAAGAGGTACAAGTTATCATTTGTTGCTGACTTCTGCATATTATGGTTTTAGTATTACTGTGGGCCATAACTGTTATATATGGAGGTACATAACTATATAATGCCACAGCAAACCAAAGGTCAGCCATTCTTATCTTACCTGCATATCAAAAGCAGTTTGATGCTTCAGTTGTGTGCAATTTACTGGCTCTAAGCTGAAGATTTGAGCTTGAGGGTGCAAATATTTTCTGGGCTTTGTTGCCAGGATGCGGGTGGTGCAATTATCTAGGAAATAGTCATGTTTTCAACTGTCTCCTGAAGTCTATATGCTGCTAGGCGCTTCTAATGTTGGCTGCTAGTGAGATCCAGAGCTTGGCAGCTTGTACTGAGAAAACAGGGCCTCCTACCAATGCTGGACTGGCAGTGACGGGCCTCAGGTGTTTCCCTGGGAGGCTGGAGGGGAGAGGTTGGTTTTGTTCTGGGGGGAGAGGTTCAGCATCAGTGCTACAATATAAGCCCTCCAATAACAAACTCAGGGGCATATTATCAAGGACGGTGTTAAAATTATCACCGCTTTAAACTGCAGCTAAAGCGGCGATAATGGGCTTGATAATATGCCACAGAGAATTCCAATAGAAGCCCATGTTGACACCAGAACATGGGCTTCTATGGGAATTCTTAAGGGCATATTATCAAGCCCATTATCGCTGCTTTAGAGGCAGTTTTCTGCCCCTAAAGCGGCGTTAATTTTAACACCATTTCTTGATAATATGCCCCTCAGTAAGCCTGATCAGCATAATCACTCACTTCTCACTCTTACTGCAGAGTTCCTTGTGTCAAGATTAATATCTCTGGTGATTAATCTTTCTTCTGGCGATAGTTTGGAGTTTTGTCTAGTGGCATTTTTGACTCATCTAAAGTTGCGCAGAGAGTGAATATGCCTGCTCAAAGAACGTGTACTGTGCAGATCTGGGAAATATGTTTAATGTGGATAGCTGAGTGGGTTACTGCTTTTGTCACAGAGATTATTTTTGTTACTTGCAGTTCATAACTTACAATCGCAATGTAGCTCAGTGAGCAATGAACTGTCATCAAAGACCTGCCTGCAAACTGCATGGTAGAGTTTCAAAACGTATATTTTTCCCCTGTCTTACATAATCCTAATGTTGCTAAAAAGATTTGAGAAGAAATAAATTCTTATTAGTAAATCCAACCCCAACCACTGTGTTGCAGTTTGTATCCCGAGTTTATGCTTCTCCAGACAAAGCACTCTTAAAAATACTTAATAGTGTGGATTACATGAACCCTACACCTTGCATTCCATTTTGTATTCTGTAACATTTTCTATACACTGATTTACACATATATAATTCATTGTCTCTGTATGATTGTGTGATGTAAAGTGCTCCAACACCCTATATAAATATGAGAGGTGCTATAAAACAGATTAAATACATGTGAGAGAGAGTAGCTATGAAGAGATGAGGGGCACTGTTGGATGTGATAGCGAGGGAATGATTTAAGGGCCCCAACAAAGATTGACATATCCTTGTGCACTTTATGGTCATCATTTACTATGAATTAAAAGATAATAGAATTAACTATATAATGAAAAATGTGCTGTAGAATGTACCTTTTTAGAAACATTTTCACAAATTTTCTTGGGGGAGAAGCCCTCCAAAGCCCTCTTGTTGTGGCAAGGCTCGCTCGCTGTGCTCACTTGCAACGCACCGTATGGGGGCTGGTCTGACAAACCTTTCCAGTGCTGCTTAAGCTTCCCAGTCTGGCTCTGCCTCCTACAGACTTCTTATGGCAAGTTAGTATGATGATAAGTGGTGCAAGCTTGGAGTGCAGTGTCCTATTTGGTTTGTGTTGGTTCAGGTATAGTGGTCATTTCCTTGGGAGGCTCTGCGGACAATGCTGAGTGCCTTGAACTATGCTCTCCAAGCTATAGGTAGCCTGTGGAGCAATTGCAGGACTGGAATCATGAGTTCTCTTGGGTGAAGTTGGAGGAGAAGCCTCACAGCAGCATTTTAGATGAGTTGTATTTTACGTATGATGAATGCTGGTGCCCTGAGGTTTAGGCTCGAGATGGAAGTGGGGAGCTGTAAAGTGTATGGACCTCCAACTCAAGGTTAGTTATAAAGATACAGGGTGTAGTGGTGGAGAGGAGTAAAGCACATTGTCCTGCAACTCCAGGCTAATTACGGTGGGGAAGAGTCAAGCGTTTTGGTCTCCAACTGTAGAATTTAGACATTATCTGTACAACTGTGGATGTGGTGTGCTACATTAGACATTCTCACACCTTTTATTGGACAAACTGAGAAGAACATGCAGCAATAGAATAATACTAGCTCTTTGAAATCCCACAGTCCACCTTAGCAGACAGCAATGACACAAGGATCTGAAGAATGCTGGAAATCCATCATCATCGAGTTCTTACAAGTAATTCTGCAAACTGGCTGCTGTGGCTCACCAAGAAAGTGAATGCCGTTCTTATGTCTATGAATTGTACATGGCCTAAGAGTAGCCATTATAAATCCAAGAACAGGACAAAGCTAGTGACACTGTTGGTGCAGAAGCAAAGCAGTCTTGCAACAGGAGAAAGGTGAAATTTGAAACACAGGAAGTTATGATCGTAATCCCCAAATTATCAACAGCAGTTGATGTACTAAAGTCACCAAGCACTAAACCATATATGTGTTGAATCACTTGACGTTCATTGCCATTACTTAGTTCTCATATAAATCTATTGTAGCTATTGTGCTGTTATACACTATGGGCACCATACGAGTTTGACGGTGTGGCAGCAGGACTGCTCAGCTATTGCACAGCCAAACCTGTGTAAAGACCGCCCGCCCTAGTATGACTTTTTAAATCACTTGGCGGGCTTTTGCTTTGGTGGTGCCTATTAAATAGGCATCACAATGGGAACGTCAAAGGAAGTTCTAGCATGGCATGGACTGAAATGTCCATGCTGTGCTAGAACATCTGTGCATACACATAGGGGGGTACATGTTGTGTCCCCCTGTGTGCAAATGCAAGGAGTGAGGCACAAGGGGGCCCTGCAGGGCCCCCTTTCTTTCCTCACGGCCACTGTTTCCATGGAGGAAAGACCTCCATGAAAAACACTGGGAGTGATGAAAATCGTAATATGCTTGGCGGGACCACAATGGTCCTGTCAAGCATATAGGTGCCTCTGGACTGCCTTACCACCGCCGGGGCACGGCAGTTCCCTGGCAGAATCAGCGGTCTCAAGGTGGCACAACCTCTAGGGTTGTAATGGGGCGGTCACAAGACCACCACCGCTGCGCCACTATGTGTGTGTCGGTCCACAAACCACAGATTCATAATAGGACCCTATGTACTAAACAGGATTACAATATATGGTAATTGTTTTTAATCGAGAAATGAAGAAAGTTACTAGTTAGTGAGGCTGCGGTATGAAGGTGGCACTGCATTAACATGGCAGATTAAGCCACACCAGCCTGTGCAGTAATTTCCAAAATAAACAGTGAAATGAAAGGAAAAGAGAAGTAATCATAACTGTTACCTTGTCACTCTAGAGTAAAGAAAATGTAATGTGTACAAAAGATATTCACTGTCTGGTCTCCTATCTGTAGCGGAGAGGTAGAGAATTCTGAACAGTTTGCCAGAAGTGAAGTAGGGCCAGCTACAAGTAATGTTTATTCCACCCCAAAGAAAAGAATAGGGACATACTTTCTCTGGGAGAGATATTTATAATCTCTCATTTTAAACTTGTGCTGGAGTTCGGGATGTTATTAGACTTCTGATGTGCACACAGTGTACCCTCCTAAGAGAGCGCCCCTTAGTGCCGCATTCGGCACTAGCACCTGCGCTCCAACCTTTTGGGCCTCCATGGGAGTCCCTCTCTTCTGGTGCCTCTCTGCCACGCATTCCCGGTCTCTTTGTTGCCCCCTTGGCATGTTGTTCATACGTCGATCCCAGGGTTCCGTGTCGTGTCGTTTCATATTCGTGGACCTGGAGGCAGCGTCGGTAATTTTCAATGGTGAGTCTGGCTCTTTGGGCGGACGGTTTCTCTCGAACCCTGGCGGCTGGCGGGGCTCTTTGTTATACTGCTGGTTGAGCAGGTTAGTTGGTCCATGCGCATTGTTTAATAGGTGGTGAAGTACGCATCAAAAGTACAAGGGTTGGCTATTTTGGTTTATTCTTCTATAGTAATTTTGGCGGTATTGTTGGTCTAAGGGCTTGAGTTACTGGCTCGGGAGATTGTGGAAACAGGTTGAATCTAAACCGCTCCCGTGAAACTGCTCGTGAGCGGGTTCATTGTTCCTCGTCCACAGCTTAATATGTGGCACGGTAGGCATCGGGTGCACAAGTGTTTGCTACTTATATTCTTGCAAAGAGAATTGTGAAGCAAAGTTGGTTTAAGGGCCTGAGGCACTGGCTTGGGAAATTGGGGAATAAGGCCAAATTTCACCTACTCTTGCAGTTATTAGTAAAGGGATTAAATCCCGGGGCCAAACAATGGGGTAATGTGTGCCCGATTCGTTTTACCGCCGTGCCTGGTCTTATCGGAGGCAGGAGAAACGCTAATGGCAGGGCCCGCATAGGGTCAGAGACGGGCATGCTGGCGGCTGCGGGGGACGATTGTGGAGCAATATTGCCCAAGGTGACCAAGGTGGACTGATTTCATTTAAATGCTTTAATACCCGTCGTAGGTTACCACCGTTAATCGGGAATGGCTTGCTGCACACGAGTTCGAGACTGGCTCGTTATGGCTTCGATCCTGTCTGGGGCAAGACTGTGTAATTTAAAGTCTGTTTTCTGTTTTTGAAAGAAATGATGGCACAAGGCGAACATGAAAGACATATGCCATGTTAACAGGTTGTAAATGTCCGTTGATGGTTACTTTGGCGAATGTCCCTGAGGGGCTTGTGAAGATTGTCGCTAGTCAATTGCTCTATCGCCCGTTTTCAGTGGTGCTGCAGTTAGGATGTTGGGTTGCCAAGGTGCGTGTTAAAGACGGATGCCATATAATTGCTTAAATGGCTGTTTGGTTCTAGGCGACGATTTGCGAGTTAAGGCTCTTCGAACACTGCCCCGCGGTTTGTGTGATTCTGCTCGCCCTAGTGGAGCGTGTTGACGATGGTTAATGCATTTCTCCCGCAGCTCTTCAAAGGCATTTATCCCCAGCATGCCACAAGTTAAAAGTATGTGGGCCAACGGTTCTACTTTGGGGGGGGGAGGGGGAGAAACAGCCAATTAGAGCACCGAGGGAAGATTAATATGCAGTGGGGAATGACATGCTGAAACCAGGCAGTGTCATTCAAATTCGTGTTGCATAGCGTTTCGAAGGTTCAAGTTTAATGTGGCTGAGGCATTATGAACTATGTCAGGCATTGGTAGAGGAAATTTTTTGTGCAGCCCCACGCAACATCTATAAAGTATTTTCGTTTCCGTCACCCCTTCATACTACAATGTTGTCATAAGGCGCTTAGCCGACTAGGTGGCATTGCTCCACTATTTGTTGTACAAACATGAGCTATAGGCTGGTGGCACAGGGTCTCCCTGAACAAGGTTTCGAATCCTGACCATGCCATAAACATATTGTAAGTTGAGCTTACTTAACCTGCAGGCAGAGAGGATTCAGTTGTGCATCCCTTTATAGGCGTTTCGATTAACCCTGGGCAGATAACTCCGCTCCGCCAGTGGAGTTTGCGGAGATTTGCCTACTCCGCGCTCCGTGGCGATCGCGGAGTAGGTACAAACTCCGCCTCCATGGTGGAGCGGAGTTAGCCGCTCTCTCCCCCCTCCCAAAGTCTTTAAAAGTTTAAAATAAGCCACTTACCTGTTGTTTGCTGCTTCCCCTGCCTGGCCGCGTTCTCCTCCCTGCTACTCCCCGACTAGCGTCCTTCTGTAATTAACAAAACAGTACGTTCTACGTCTGACGCGTGTACGGCCAGGCAAGGGAGGTGGCAGACAACAAGTAACGGTCTTCTTTATATTTTTTAAGACTTTGGGAGGGGGGGAGCGTAGCGAAGCGGATCATATTTCCACTGAGTTTTCTTTAAACTACGTGGAAATATGCGTAGAAGCAGAATGCCTGCTAAGCCCAAGGCTAGTTACGATGCCTGAGGTAAACGCAGAAGACGGATGCTTTTAACTGCCTTAAGATCCAATTAGTTTAAAGCAACAACCTACAGTACTGATGCCCTGTCTGGTATCTGGGGCCAGCAGAAGTAAGTTAAGGTCACAGCGTATCTTGGGGTAGCGAGAGTATGAGGATATGCATAAGGAGTTGATCTGTTACAGGATTTTAGGACACTATATTATCGAGTCATGTGGTGCTGAGGCCACCGGGTGGCATTGGCCCTCGGTTCCTAAGTGGGTCAAGGTGGGGCAAACGTGGATGGTGTGTTCCGATTTTTCGTTTTGTGTCTGTTGGGTGTCGGTCTGAGGGGACAATTGGCCTGATGGCCGGGAGATTGGGGATTGCTATAGAGCAGTACATTCGGAACAGTGACTGTTCATCCAGACAGCCTAGATGAGGTGCCAGGTTGATATGGGTGGTAGCAGGACCTATATAGTGCGAATGCTTTGTCAAGCCTAGAGGAACAGTCGCGTGTGGAGAGTGCACCCCAGTGCTTGCAACATCCTGGATGGTGTGTGGATGAATCGTTTGGTCGAAGGTGCTATGCTGCACCAGCAACTAATCACAGCCTACAGGTGACATCACAAAAAGATTGGAATGGGAACCGGGTTTAGTATTTTCACTGATGCGCAAACAAGGTTCTTGTGCCTCTCCCTGGTGATCGCACCCTGTTTTCATTCACTTTAAGGGATAAAAGCAATGGAGAAATAAATGCTGCTACTGCTGGCAGGGTAAGGTGTGCCTGTTTCGGCAAGTTTGGTTTAATCTCTCTCACTTTTGAGTTTATCACACATGTCAGGAGATTTGAAAGGGCTGGATTTAGACCTTTAATTTTAATTTCAAGCATTAACACGTTAATTTAATAACTCCTGGTCTCGTACAGGAAAAGGATGGTGGAGCGCTTATGATAGTAGTTCTGACAGACAGCAAAGACAGGTTTAGAATGAAGGATGATTAATATAAAGTCTGATACAAGTGGTATTTTCTTTAAAAAAGGTGGCAACGCTAGTAGTGGGTCAGAGAGAACACAACGTCTCACACAAACTGAGGGGCATATCAGCAACAACCGGCGATAATTATTGCTAAGCGCACTTAGCGCTAGGATAATTATCTCCGGCTAAAGTGGATTTTTATCTCTGAGATAGCGTGCTATTAGCAACGCTTATCTCAAAAGCGATAAAAATCCTAGCTCTAACTACCAAACGTGAGATTATCGCTGGAAACCCAGCGAAAATCTCACGAAGATTGGCGTTAGCTTGATGATAGGGCCTCACATACTTAGCCATGATATCCACCTTCCATAGGATATCATGGCTAAGTCAGTTTCAAAGCAGGCGTAAGGAAAGTAGCGATAACGGGGGTCATCGCTACTTTTCTTGCCGCGTGGGGCTTGATGATAGGAGAAAATGTCGCTTAGCGACATTTCTCCAGTCATGTCAGAGCAGGAACACCCACTTTGCATCTCATTAGAGATGCAAAGCTGGGCGTTAAGAATCCGGGCGCTAATGCAAGGTTTCACGCGATAGCGTGACCTTGCTAATTAGGCAAAAGCGGCGATAATTTTATATCGCCTCGTTGCTGATATGCCCCTAATTGTGTCCTCATTATGGGAGATACACATTCCTGTTAATACAGCCTCAACAATGCTTGGCCTTTGCTTCTTATTTTACATCTTGGAACATGTTGGCGAGATCACACACGGTTCTATGTTTGGAAGGACCGTTGCTTCAATGGCAAGCCAGTTTTTCCTTTCAGCTCACTAGACATGTCATGAATTACTCAGCCAACAGCTGGGGACATCCAATTAACATTCCAATAAACATATATTGAATTAAGTACTGAATTTACTTACATTGAAGCAGAGGTGTTCCAACAGGACCCACAATAAAGGGGGCTGAGTTAAAACATGAAACTGCGACCGTTAGATTCCCAGATTAATGTAACCACACCTCTCACGGCGTTAAAGCGTTTAAATGGCCTGGGAAGATTTGAGCTGAACAGCACAGTATTTAAGGGCACGTGGGAAATTCCTTAAAGGAATAATGGGCATATTGCAATTAAACGAAGACATAGATTGCTTAAGGCCATGTCTCTAATCTTACCGAAAACAGAGCCATCATAGTGAGGACAGTCACAAACGTATAATGGTCTTTTGTGTCTACTCTAGCAAGACATTTTCACACACTTATTACTAACTGGAGCCTCCATGTGGAATAAATAGCAGGCGGCAAGATGTGGCTAGCAGGGTGCTCATGTGCTAAGGCATCTACAGCAGTGAGTGATGATTTTAAAAAAAGGGCATAGCACGGGTGATGACAATGGCAAAGCAAGCCTGTGCAGTTTTATGTTAAGGAAAAGGTTTCACATCATTCATGACAATGGTAATAGAAAGTAATCCAGGGACAAGGCAGGTCTTATATTCTGGGGAGGGCACTAATTCCTCAGATAAACACATTCAGCAAGGTCTTTCTTCTAGATAAAGCAGCCAGGGTCACAGCTGGGTAGCATGTAGTGTGGGGCAACACCCATTTGGGCTTAAAGCGCCATGCATGTTAATATTTTCACACAGCTTGGCAAATGCCTCTACTATTGTCAGTGGCATTGATCTACTACAAATTACCACTGATAGGGAGCATATTAGTAATCACAGTTAGCGGTGTGTCACAAGAGGGAACAGTGCACACATGATTTGCCTAGCATACAGTGGTGCCGGGGCCTTCTTTGCCATAAATGCGCAGCAGTTCAGATCAAACCACTGTGTCAAGCTGACACATGCCCCCTTGTGTTACAATGCTAGTGCACTGTTAATATGGAATGTACGAAGCAACAGGCCATGAAGAGGGCATTGGAGCCAAGGCAATCCATGGCTACACCATGCAAAGGTCCAGCAGCTAGTACCCAATAACTGGTCACTGTTGCGGTACCATGTACACTCTAGAAACCAAAACAGCTGGCTTTATGTGAAAGAAGCTTCATGTAGCATGTGATCCACTGGCAGGTGACATCATCTGACTTAGGCGAACAGTGCCACCAACGATTGGCACATGGGTTCACAATCTTCCCCTACAGACAGAAGGTACAGACTCACTAGCCTGTCTTCAAACAGAGGAGGGGCTCCAATTATCTGTAATAAGTTAGTTCTAATATAAATGAATTGTATCTATTGTGCAGTTTTACACTATCTGGCACATGCATCAACATTAGGATTTGGGATTACCAAATAGCGATTTTTAAGGAATCGCTATTTGGTAAATGCAAATCCCTATGTATGTAGGAATCGCAATAAATTTTGCGATTCCTAAACATTAGCTAATAGTGATTCGGTAATTGCAAATCGCTATTAGCTAATGTGACTCCATTTATTCCTATGGGCCTACAGGCCCATAGGAATGAATTGGAATGCACTTGCAAATTCCGATTACCAAAATGGTATTCGCAAATTGTGAATGCAAAAGCAAGGGTGCCCAGGGGCCTAAGGCCCTCCTGATCCACCCACACAAAAAGATAAGTGTGCACATGTGCAGCACATACACGCTCTAAGGGCATGTGTGAGCTGCACACCACTTTGAAAAATGCACTTTTGTGCATTTTTTAAAGCATGCACAAATTACCATCAACTTGAAGTTGATGGTAATTAGCGTTTCCTAAATGCACAGTTTGCATTTAGGAAAGGCTACATGCATCACCATTAGCGAATCGCAAATTGTGATTCCCTAAATGCATTTGCAATTTAGGTAATCGCAAAAAATTGTGATTACCCAATTTGTGAATGCTAAGCCTTTCATGCATCAGAATATGCCTTTTTGCGTTCGCAAACGGGCCGATTCTGTGAATAGGCCCGTTTGCGAGGGCAAAAATGCTTGATGCATGTGTCCCTATGTGTACAAGACATCCAGATCTCCTGTGAATTTTTTTCATCTAGTCTGAAATGAAGAATGTTCGTAGTTAGTAAGGCTGCAGTATGAGAGTGGTACAGCATTAACATGGCAGGTTAAGCACACACCTGCCTGCAAAGGGATTTCCAAAACCAACAGTAAAATAAAGGAAGAGAGAAGGGAAGGAAATCCTCCCTGTCACCTTGTCCCTCTAAAGTAAAGAACATTTTACGTGTAGAAAAGGTATTCACTGTCCTCTCTCCTAGCTGTAGCCGAGAGGTAGAGAATTCCGAACAATTTGCCAGAAGTGTAGTAGGTCCAGCTACAAGTAATGTTATTCAACCCTGAAGAAAAGAATAGGGGCATACTTTTTCTGGGAAAGACATTTAATATCTCCCATTTTAAACTTATGTTAGAGATCAGGATGTTATTAGACTTCTGGAAAAATGAACACCTGCAGGGTTTAGAAAATACTGCATTGTGATGGAGCAGAGTTTTTTGTGAAATAAAACCTGCTCGGATTGAACTCCTCAACGTGTGAATTACTAAACAAATGGCATGAAATTAACCGTGCAAGTCTAAAAGGGGAAAAATTAAAACTGCGCAAGCACGTGCTGGGAGTGTTAGACTAGGCAGCAAATGCACATGATTAATGTAGAAAATAAGTCAAAAGTCGAGGGTTTATTTTTCGCTAACAACCAAATAAATAGTAAGCAGCGCGTAAAAAAAGAAAGCGAATGAAAGCTTTCAAAGAGCGTTTAATAGTGGAGTTTTATAAAATGATAAATAACACTTGTATTTTTTTTCTCTAGAAGAGTACTTACTGCCCTGCGGTAAACGCCTGAGAGTCATTTTAGAATTAACATGGCATATTAGAAAAGTAGAAGGGAAAAAGAAAATGTGATCTTTCCTTCACAAGTTCCTGATGATGGCCATGGTTGCGCTGAGAGGACATTGATAAAAAGAATGGAACTTCCTTGCCGAGCGGAGCATGAGGACATTTGTACTACAAATTGATACATGAGTGAAATGAAGAGACAAACAAAACACGGAAGCCTGATACTAGAGTTTCCTCTGTTGGAAGTGATTACAGTGAGCAAGGTTAGGACAATAAGATGTTTAAAAGTTAGGCACATTGAGTGGTGTGATTGAACACCCCTCATTTTGGACCAATCAAAAAGCATAAAACCACGTCAGATGACACAATGAGGGTCGGATCTTTAGTGGATTTAGAGTACAACTAGTAGTAGTAAGAGGGTGGAGTTTTTTAGGAGCGCGTTTTCTTACTTTGTGAAAGGAGAGAGCTGTGTTGCTGTTTCCTAAATTCTATGGGCTGGCTGTTGGTCTGCTGATCCTGACTCTTTGACTTTGCTCCTTGACTCTTCTTGAGGGATCTAGCTTACTCTCATGGCCAGAGGGTAGCTTTTCAGATTTCTAGAAAGCTCAGTGAGATTGGTTAGTATGATATTCTGAATTTACATGAATTCATTTGCATGTTTTTGTCTTTTTGTCTCTACACCTATCCACTCACTCATTGCGCTGACATTTGAGATGTAGAATTGGTGTTTATTTTGCTAATGTTTTCTCTTGTTTGATGATCCATGATTCGAGCTGTATTGTATTTGATGAGCAAACTTTCAAAGAGTTTGTCAATATTAGCACCTTTGATCTAGTTATATGATATGATTATTCTTATGGTGATATTTTAGAAATTCTGATAATATTTTGCCAAATCCCTGATTAACTAAATAAAGATTCATCGCCAAGAAAAGGATAAATAGGATCAACAGATTGGTAAATTTGGTTTAAACTCACCCAGCGTACAAGGGACTCTAGGGTTATTGAACTGGGTTCAGATGATAAAATGTGTCAGTTCCTGAATGCTGGATCAATAGCTTTGTATGTATCATGCTATGGTAATGCTCTATATGACTGTAAGATGTCAGGAAGCGAAGGCTCGAGTCATAAGTGAGTGATTCTAAGGTCAAAGACCGCCCTCGCCAATCTGAAGAAACACCAATGCTGTTTCCCTGAGTAAATATAGTCATTAATTAGTAAATAACTATTGATTGTCCTCTATGTATCACTGCGCACATGACTTAATTTATAGACAAGGGTGATTTCGTCAATAAGTGTTAGGTTTAATCCCAAAAAGCACTCCTCTACTCCCATTAAGACTTGATCTTAATGTTTGTCCAATTGCAGACGCTATTGCCATCCGACCGTTACTTTATTGGAAGCGTCTCTGGAGTACACCGGAGTTGGTGAGCTACAAGGAGGAACTCAAAATTGTTATGGCTTCTATTGGTTCCGTAAGGATTCCCTGGCTAGCCTTTGTAAAACAGTCACTTATATCGAATGGCTTTGAGGAACTCTGGTTTAATCCTGAAGCTTCCTGCACTGCTATTCCAAAGAAGATTGTGACTAGTGCGGTCAGGGAAAATAACCTAAGCAATCTTTTTCGCTCAGTAAAATCCTCAAGCTTATCCGATATTTTTCTGGATGTAAAATCCGTCTATAGCTTTGAGTCTGCGATTGATTTAATTCAACCAACACTAGCTAAGAAACTTTATCTACAGTTTAGATACGGCACATTGCCATTCTTTCACATTTCTGATAGGTGGAAGGGGGGAGCTGTACGCCCCTGCCCTGGCTGCACTACTGAGGATGAAACCCCGGTTCATGTCATCCTATTTGGTCCAGCTTATGCCTATATTAGGAAGCCATGGATAATACAGTTGTGCAAGAACCTGGGCATAAAACATTATTTGGCCTTTTTTAGGATATTAAAAACAGACACCAACCCATTAATTGTCTGCACAATAGCCACATTCTTATACTCAATGTGGATTGCTCGAAGGAATCTGATCAATAATGCTATTTTAACTTAAGACTAGCCAAAGTGAATTTAAGAGAGCAAGAAATATTTCATTCTTTTTAGGATAGTATTGCTATGACAACTTTTAAATCTATGGAATTATTTATATTTTTAAAGGACCAAGGTGCCAATTACGATCCGGTAAAAAAAATCCCCGTACGACTCGTATCCGGTCTTTTTACCGTACGAATCGTACAAGTGCCGTACGAACTGGCAATCACGATTCGCATGGTAAAAAGTCCATACGAACCGCATTGGGAATCATTCCCCACACGTCCTCGGGTCGGAAAATGTGTCCGACACGTCCTCGGACGATTTACCGTACAAACGTGAAAAGCGAAGTCCGACCGAGGAATCACGATCCCACCCGTGCGTCCGATCTCACAACCGTATGGTAAAAACACCGTCCGCACCGAACTCCCATTGCAACCATGGAGACATGTGCCCGCATACGCGCCCAACAATCCCCCCAGCACCCATACGTTCGAGTCGTACTCCCCATTAATGTACACCCCCCCTGTATGTACACCCGTGTACGTGTCGAACCCCCACCCGTGTATGTACACCCCAGTACGTTCCAGTCGTACCCCCACCCCTGTACGTGTCGTACCCCCGTGTACCTACAGCCCAGTACGTTCGAGTCCTACCCCCACCCCTGTACGTGTCGTACCCCCGTGTACCTACACCCCAGTACGTTCGAGTCGTACCCCCACCCCTGTACGTGTCGTACCACCGTGTACCTACACCCCAGTACGTTCGAGTCCTACCCCAACCCCTGTACGTGTCGTACCCCCGTGTACCTACACCCCAGTACGTTCCAGTCCTACCCCCACCCCTGTACGTGTCGTACCCCCGTGTACCTACACCCCAGTACGTTCCAGTCGTACCCCCACCCCTGTACGTGTCGTACCACCGTGTACCTACACCCCAGTACG
The DNA here is from genome assembly GCF_964204655.1 of Triturus cristatus. Lineage (NCBI taxonomy): Eukaryota > Metazoa > Chordata > Amphibia > Caudata > Salamandridae > Triturus > Triturus cristatus. The sequence continues at coordinate 127,045,916 of NC_140592.1, read as the reverse complement.
TTCGAGTCCTACCCCCACCCCTGTACGTGTCATACCCCCGTGTACCTACACCCCAGTACGTTCCAGTCGTACCCCTACCCCGTACGTGTCATACCCCCGTGTACCTACACCCCAGTACGTTCCAGTCCTACCCCCACCCCTGTACGTGTCGTACCCCCGTGTACCTACACCCCAGTACGTTCCAGTCGTACCCCCACCCCTGTACGTGTCGTACCACCGTGTACCTACACCCCAGTACGTTCGAGTCCTACCCCCACCCCTGTACGTGTCGTACCCCCGTGTACCTACACCCCAGTACGTTCCAGTCGTACCCCTACCCCTGTACGTGTCGTACCCCCGTGTACCTACACCCCAGTACGTTCCAGTCGTACCCCCACCCCTGTACGTGTCGTACCCCCGTGTACCTACACCCCAGTACGTTCCAGTCGTACCCCCACCCCTGTACGTGTCGTACCACCGTGTACCTACACCCCAGTACGTTCGAGTCCTACCCCCACCCCTGTACGTGTCGTACCCCCGTGTACCTACACCCCAGTACGTTCCAGTCATACCCCTACCCCTGTACGTGTCGTACCCCCGTGTACCTACACCCCAGTACGTTCCAGTCGTACCCCCACCCCTGTACGTGTCGTACCCCCGTGTACCTACACCCCAGTACGTTCCAGTCGTACCCCCACCCCTGTACGTGTCGTACCACCGTGTACCTACACCCCAGTACGTTCGAGTCGTACCCCCACCCCTGTACGTGTCGTACCCCCGTGTACCTACACCCCAGTATGTTCCTGTCGCACACCCAACACAACCTCCTAAGTACAGAGCGCACCCCAGGCCCCAACATCACTACCGCATGTACGAGTCGTACCAAGCCACACACAAGGACAGCACCGTACAACCAAATGGCCCATGTACACACCGTACACACGCTCAAAACGCACGTACACAACCAGGACAAAACAAAACAACACAAGAATACACTATTCGAATGGCACAAAGCCACTAAACATGGCCATCAAACACTAAAAAAACACATACACTGACCTGCAACTGCCAAAAACAAACAGAGGCCCTAAACACCACCACTCCTTATAACACACCCACCCAAACTTCAAACACAGCCACACCCACCAATGGACCAATAAAAAGGGCCCACACACACAAACCATGAGCCTTTGCAACAGACTCACTGCTGCCAGACACCACAGACAACTTACAGCACCTTACTACAAGCTTCACCACACCTTACACTTGCACACCTTCACACAACCACCTTCACAAACACCCCCTCATCACATTCACACACACACACACCTGCACAACCACACCCACACACCCACAACCATCCACACACCCCCCCCACCATCCACACACACCCCCCACCATCCACACCCACACCCCTCACCATGCCCACTACCAAGAATCCAAAGTTCACTAACCGAGAGTTGGAGGTTCTTGTCGATGAAATCCTCAGAGTCGAGCCACAGCTCTTTGGAACATTGGTCAGAAACACCAGCATGGCAGCTAAAACAGCCATGTGGCAGACGAGGGTCCGAGCCAAGATGCAGGAGGAACACAACCAGGCCAACGCCACTGGAGGAGGGCCCTCCCGCAGACCCGTACACTACCAGCCCTGGGAGGAGAGGGTGATGGCCATACTGCCGGTGGAGGCAGTGGACGGATTAGAAGGACTCCGAGACCCGGGTGAGTACACAAACAACGCACCTCACATGGGGGGAACGTCATCCACAACCAAAATCACTAACAGGCACGCAACCACCCCAAGCCATCGCATGACTCAACCACACTCCCATGAACACGCACATGCCACTGCCGCCACCATGCCCCATGCACCCAGCTGGACAATGTCAAGTCACAGGCCACAGAAGACACCAACACCTGACACGGTAACCCGGATGGCAGGAGGGTGGGCCACAAAATCCACATAGTGCAACTCAGAAGCAGACATCAATGCCCTCTGCCCATATGGCCTAGGTCACAGCCAGACAAACACTGTGTCCCCACACAGGAAAGACTCGCCAGCAAATGGCGGACGCCTTGCATCAACACATGGGGGTGACGGCGCGTTCTTGCACATGACAGCAGCTAATGAACAGCCAACATTGTGAAAGAGTGGCAGCACACACCACCACAGCAGCAGCGCACAGACACACACTACACCCAATGGGTGCCTGGAGATCAGAAACAAACTCACATCAACAAGCCAAGGGCCATTCAATGATCTGCTAACAGTGTGTGCCCAGGAAGCTGGCCTGAGGTGACAGAGGGTGACACACAGAGGGAGGGAGAGGGGGACACAGAGGGAGGGAGAGGGGGACAGAGAGGGAGGGAGAGGGGGAAAGAGAGGGTGGGAGACACAGGGACACGGACAGAGGGAGGAGGCAGAAACACGGAGGGAGGGAGAGGGGGACAGAGAGGGAGCAAGACACAGGGAGAGCAAATCAGCCGTGTGGCGTGTGGGAATGTCTGCTCATCAGCAGGTAGACTGCGTGCATGTAGCCAAGGGTGGCCAGTGCCAGAACCCCCCCTCTTCTCCATGGCAAAACACAGGGCCATGTCACAACCTGTTCACGAGCACAACGACAGCTACCTGCATCATATAAGTGTGTGGATCCACTCCATGTGCACATGTACAGTGCTACACGGAAGGCGCCAATGCATGGCCGCCACACCTGCCCACTCCACTGCTGACTGCAGTCACACTTGACGCAGCAAGTGAGACTGTGCCACACATAGCTAAAGGGGCCAAAGTGGTGCCCAAGGGACACACCCATGCACAAGTGCACTGTGAGTGGAATGCAAGACAGATCCTAATTCAAAGAGGAAAAGTGCCAACTTTGAAACTGATGAAACATGGATGTTGCATGGACCAAAATTAACATTGTCTCTCTCACACACAGGTCAACGTCGTGGTTCACCCCCCAACACTGGGGGGGAAGACTCACAGGACCCGGATCTGCAGGAGCCCGATCCCACCGGCAGCGACCACTCTCACCACTCTTTGGACGACCCCGACCGACCTGGCCCCTCTGGTGTCCAACGACCTGCAGCACCTGCGTCAGGTACAACTGTGCCAACCACCACCCCCACTCCTGCCACATCCCAGGAGACACCCAGGATCCCTGCCCCAACACCACAATGCAGCCAGGCTGGCCAGGAGGGACACGGTGTCCCGGGCACCCAGGAGGAGGCAGGCGACAACGCCAATGCCACCCCTCAGGGGTCCCGGAGACCCGATGTACCCACAAGGGCAGGCCAGGTGCAAGTGGGCAGGGGTGGTGGGAGTGGAGGACGGCGGAGGCGCGAGCCTGACCAGTTGGCTGGGGAACCGGTATTTTCCCATGTCCGTAACATCCTGGACACATACCGGCAGGACACCACGGGCCTGGCCCAGGTTGTGTCCATCCTCGAGGGGATCAAGACCCAGCAGGCCCAGCAACATGCGGAGTTACATGCCTGTCTACTGCAACACCAACGGAGGATGGAGGACGGACAGGCTGAGCTCGTGACGGCGTACACGGGAATTCACGATACACTCCGTCGGATGGCCGACAACATGGCCGACCCTCCCTGTGCCAGAAGGCGGAGAACATCACCACCCACAGGGAGGGAGCAGGAGGAGGAGGAGGAAACATCCGATGGAGCATCCCAGACGTCGTCACGGCCTGCTTCTGAGGGTCCCCGCAGGAGGGCGGGTCGTCCACGGAAACGACCGTGAGGGTCGGCGCAACATCACCATCTCCCAGGACACCTGGCCTGGCACCTGGCCCACTGGAGCAACAGCATCACAGCATCAAGAGACATTCTCTGCCACATGGCCCTGCTGGTCACTGTCTGACCAATGTTGACAAAGACTGTGGCATGGACTATGAGGATTTCCAATGGCAAGGACACCAACTCCCCTACTGAACTTTGGATTCCAAACTCCCTGAAAGCCCCTCACTTTCCCCCCCCCCCCCAAAATAATAAATCACACTATGATGAGAAGATGCCTGCTGGTTGCATTATTACCTTACATGTGTCTTGTAAAGTCTAAACATGCCTGAGTTATCTTTTGACTTCAACCATCCACACCCTGGGGCCTGAGTCTGGCACAGGACACACGGGTCACAGTGTATTAGGCAAGACAGACATGGAGCACCATACACACCCGTGATGGGCCCAACCAGCTGAGGGGGTGGCCGCACAACCGTGCTGACAGACACATTGAGTACAGCAACAGTCATGCGCAGAGGTCAGGGATCATGTGGAGTGTCCTGGGGGGCACCCAGGTATGTGTAGACAGGTGGCAGAACCATGTCCTGCAAGCTTGAGTCCGGTGGATGCAGAGAATGGGGGCCTGGCCAACGTTGGATGCATGGGGATGGCACATGTCACAATACCCACACAGTCATGGACATCATGCCCAATACACAGTCTCAGCCCACACACACATCTTGCATCCTGCTACTCGACACATTGACACATAGCCACAATCAGGGAATACCATGCCAGACATGCTGGATGCACCGTGGCAACACACCAGCATTGACTGAGAAGAGGCACCGTGGAGGCATAGGGACACCTTTATTAGTCATGTTTTCGGGATTGCAGAGGCAACTTGAAGTACACATGAACACATCTTGTGGAGTAACATGTGGGTCCAACACTGGCACCCCCCTTCTGCAGCACAAATGCGTGTTCGCCATGGAACTGGCACACAATTGTCGGCCAACAGCTAAACACCCACAGCTGCTCACGGAGAGCCTGCCATACACCATAGATCCGCTAATGTGGAAGTCCCACACCATGTCAAGCCAATGCTAACCGTATGTGTCCGAGGGCAGTGTCACACGCATTGATGCCATCATCACAATCCACTATCCCATCACTGATGACTGTCAACCAGTCAGACCATCTATTCAGGTCAAAAACAGCTGCATGTCGTGTCCCATGGTGATGCTACATGGCTGCAGAGGAACCAAACATCGACAGGGGCAGTGTGCATACATCGTGACCAACTCCCACACCCAATACACCCCTGATGCATCCCTTACCCTATGGAGACTTCAAAACATGTCCGTGCCTGTAACGCTGAGTCAGCCCACGATGACGTGTCCATGAGGAATAGCAGTGCCACAACAATGCAAGCAGCAGACGTCATGCGCAAGTACCTGGGGAAGAGAGACACACAAGAAGTCAGCCACAAAAAGCACAGCCACTTGCATGTGCATTTACTCGACACATGTATGGATGACAACATGCTAGGTCACAATTATGACTGGGGAAATACAACCATCACTGGCACCATCACTCCAGTGACACACCCACACACACCTCTGACTCACGTGCCATACATGCAGGTGGACACACACATCACAACACATGCCACACGGGGACAAATGCGTGCACACTCAGACACTGGTACTCACCACTAAGCAAAGAAGTCGCGTATGAGCCGAGTCCGGATGTCCTCCTGCGGCTCCACATCCTCCACATCACTAGCCCCATTGCCAAGCCCTTCGTCCTCCACGGGTGGATGGTCCTGGTCATCTTGATCCAGGATGAGTGGCACAGCTTTCTCAACTGCCATGTTGTGCAGCATACAGCAGACCATGAAGATTTTGCAGACCTTCGCAGGGGCATATGGGAGGGCGCCGCCGGTCTTGTGGAGGCACCGAAAGCGGCTCTTCAGCAGGCCAAATGTCCTCTCTATCACTCGCCTTGTCCGGCCATGGGCGGTGTTGTAGCAGAGCTGGGCCGGCGTGATGGGGTTGCGGAGAGGTGTGAGCAGCCAAGGCATGTTTGGATAGCCAGCGTCCCCTACATGGAAAGCACATGGACATCGTTAGAACTGGTGAAGCGGTCGTGCAGGTAGGCAATGCAAAATACAGGACAGACAGACTGTACCCACCAACAACACATGCTCTTTCGTTGCGCAGCTGCATCATCATTTCAGGCATCCTTCTACACCTCATGATGTAGGCATTGTTTGCTGATCCTGGAAAACGAGCACAGACATGTGAAATCAACATGTTGGACTGACACACCACAAGGGCATTGATGGAGTGGTAGTGCTTCCGATTGCGGTACGCTACCTCCCGTGCGTGTGGTGGTACCAAAGCTACATGTGTCCCATCTATGGACCCAATGACATGGGGCATCCCTCCCAGGGCATAGAATCCACGCTTGACCGCAGTCAACTGTTCAGGGGTTGGGAACTTGATGAAGTCATCCAGGTGAATCAACATGGCCTCTAAGAAATCATGCAGCACGCGGCAGAACATGCTCTGGGACATGCCACCAACATGAGCTATGGTATATTGAAAGGTACCCGTGGCGAGAAAATGTAGGGCTGCCATTACCTTCAGCTGGGGTGTCAGTGCCGTAGGATACCTGTGCTGCGGTTCCAGGTGTGGTGCCAGTCTCGCCGTCAACTCCTGAATCAACCGTCGTGGGAAGCGGTAGCACCGGATCCGATCATTCTCCCGCATGTCAGCCAAGTCCGGCATTGCTCGGGGAAGAGGCGGCGCTCTGCAGTAATTTGGAAGTGACAAGGAAGAGTGAGTGCACCACAACAACAAATCATTTGTACTGAGCACTTGTTAATCTGTCAATACACATATGCTACATAGGGAGTCAGGTATGTGCTACATGCCCAGGACAGGTATGGCTGCCAGGTGACACTCCTACCAAGACCCAGCTACACACGGAGATTGAGAACCTCCCCATGCCATGCCATGGGAATAGCTGTGTCCCAGTGCAAGTGAACAGCCAGACGCAAGACAGGAGTGACCTACGCCCACACATCAGCAGAAGTAGGATGCCGATTGCAGAGACTGGTAGCGGAACACTAGAACCACAGGGCACATGACATTACACTAGGACAGCCCACACACCTTGCCATGAAGGTGCACATGTCATGAATCACCACACAATCATTGTGAGGATGCAGACATGTCCTTGTCACGCTACTCCGTGTCCCATGCATACATGTGCACCTCACATCCGATACCACATGTGGCATGGTGTGCGGAACAGTGTGCAATGTCAATCTACACACAGACACATGTTGGTTGCTGCAACAGCTGCAGCTTTTGAGTGTGCTCCAACATCAACCTGATGGGAAGCCCCCACACATACATGACATAGTCACATTGTGCACCGTGGGTGGTGACAAGGCAGGTGTGGTAACCCCTGTATCGGGCATCAGGGGACACTTCCGTGTGTTGGTGTCCGTGCCATGCCAGTGACGCTCACCCCAAGTGTGCAGTACGACATGCACACATGTCAAAGGAGTCAAGGGCATGCCTGGCACACATTGCACCGTCACACAGTACACCTGTACACATCTCATCATACATGTGGTGCCTTCTCCACTCAGGAGTAATGTTCCACATCACAGCCTGTCACACCTGTGCCCCACACATGTAGTAATGCACAGACGATGGCTTGATGTCCATTCCTGGACAAGTATGTCCATCCATGGACAAGTATGTCCATCCATGGACTAGTATGTCCGCCCTATTCCTACCTGTGTGCCGCCTATCACCACTGTGATGTGTAAAAACCGCCGTACTGCTGCTAAGAGGGCCTGTGTACGTTCCCAAATCACTATGGGAGTGCTGCCATATGTGTACCCATCGTGATGGCGAGCGTACAGGCATTTGTACGGTCCGTACCACTACGAGAACGCATACGCGAGCAGACCCATACTGATAGTGAGCGTAGATGCGTGTGTACGGCCCGTACCACTACGAGTACGCATACGCGAGGACACCCATAGTGATAGGGCCGTACGCACGCATGTACGCTCACTATCAGCATGGGTCTCCTCGCGTATGCGTACTCGTAGTGGTACGGGCCGTACACACGCATGTACGCTCACTATCACTACGAGTACGCATACGCGAGGATACCCATAGTGATAGTGAACGTAGGCACGCGTGTACGGGCCGTTGCAATGCATTTGGGGTGCTCTAGGGCCCCGAAACGCACCGTACCTGTGTGTGACGCTCCAAATTACATAGGGGACAAGTATTAAGGCCTACATGCATGCTGGTTGTCATGGAGACCAAGTTCAAATTTCGAAATTCTTCTGGAAGGTGCACAGCAGAAGTCAGTTGGAATTATTCAACTTTGTTGCAATGTATTTGTGGGGCTGACATCATGCAGGAGAATGAAACCGATAGAGAACCCACAGACTGCTAGGTTTGAAGGGATTGGAGGAAACATAGGATGCAAATGTGAGTGACCAATCACTCTGTACTCCTGTGCATGAGATGGGCCAGCAAGGCAGATATAAGGCAGCCAGGTCCCATGAGGGAGCACTTGCCTGCACATCTCTGTATTCCACGACCCAGCTGCTGCTACTGATTCCCTGGAACCATGTCAAGGGCTGTGGAGAGGTCACAGCCATTCACCCTGGAGGAGAACATGGCTTTGGTGGATGTGATCCTCCCACGGTACCCCATGCTGTATGGGCGACCAGGTTATCAGGTGAGTGCAGTGTCCACTGCCACAGACTGTGTCACTTTTTTGTGACTGTGACTTCTGCCATTGTGTCCAGGTGTGACACACATGCCATGTACTGTAGGGGGGTCCCAGGGGGGGAATGCCTGATGTCTCCCAGCAGTGCCCTGAGACAGGAGGGGTGGGTGCAGAGTCCTCCCAGCAGTGCCCTGAGACAGGAGGTGTGGGTGCAGAGCCCTCCCAGCAGTGCCCTGAGACAGGAGGGGTGGGGGCCTATCACTCCCAGCAGTGCCCTGAGACAGGAGGGGTGTGTGCAGAGTCCTCCCAGCAGTGCCCTGAGACAGGAGGGGTGTTTGCAGAGTCCTCCCAGCAGTGCCCTGAGACAGGAGGGGTGGGTGCAGAGCCCTCCCAGCAGTGCCCTGAGACAGGAGGGGTGGGGGCCTATCACTCCCAGCAGTGCCCTGAGACAGGAGGGGTGTTTGCAGAGTCCTCCCAGCAGTGCCCTGAGACAGGAGGGGTGGGGGCCTATCACTCCCAGCAGTGCCCTGAGACAGGAGGGGTGTGTGCAGAGTCCTCCCAGCAATGCCCTGAGACAGGAGGGGTGGGTGCAGAGTCCTCCCAGCAGTGCCCTGAGACAGGAGGGGTGGGTGTGATGCACAGTGTGAGGCTGGATCTTTGATTGTGTCGTTGCCCTCATTCCACCTGTGTCCTTTCAATGGCACGTACTGCTTTTGCCCTTCCCCAGAGGATCAGGTCCCTATGACAAAGGTGCAATGCGTTGCATGCATACTAGGCCTTGTTGTAAACAGCGAATGTGTTCTAATCTGTGTCCCTGTGACATGTGCCAGGTGTATTGATGTAGTGTCACTTGTCCATCCTCACAGGTAGACGCCTCTGCCAAGGAGCAGATATGGCTGGACGCCGTCAGCGCCGTGAGGAGGGCGGAAGGTCGGAAGCGGCGCCTGACCCAGGTGAGGAAACGCTGGCAGGATATCCGGTGCTGGACGCGGAGGATCGCACGGGTCCTGCTGGGGGACTCACCTGAGAGCCACAAGAACCGCGGGCGCCGCCGTCTCTCCCACATCCAGAAACGTGTGCTGGCGGTGGTCTTTCCTGACTTGGACAGGCGTCTACAGGAGATGCAGCAGCCGGAAGGGGGTAGGTACATGTGTGTGTTTGTTGTGTTTCACCAGCATTTGTAAGTGCAATGTTCCATGGATACACTTCAAGGGTTTATGGTGCTGTGCAGATCCTATTCCCCACAGTATTGCAGTGCTCTCCTGCCTGCCTTCCCCTCCTTGCAATGTGTTCCCTGGTCTCTGTGTAGTCACTCCATCACAAAGTTATGTAGCCTGACACATTCTCCAAGTGTCCAATGCCTGCAGCATCATGTGTGGGGGTGGTGTGTAACAGGTTTAGTGACCTTGCCTGTGCCCTGTCCAGTTCTGGACTTGTGGGTTCCATGTCAGTTGGCACTAATGCTGATTCCAGACATGGGAGTTAATGTCCCATGTGGTGGCCTGTGACATGATGTGCATGATTGTGCGTTACGCATAGTGCAGGGATGTTAGCGTGTGTTGCAGTCATTTCCATTCAGGTGCATGGAGTTGTGTGGCCACTACTGTCCCCAGGGGCATCTTTTCCTAGGTCTCATGTGTGTAAGCCGAGATTGTCGACAATCTCTGTGTCTACAGCATAGGTTGTGCTCTGTGCCATTGTCCCCTGGCACCATGTATATTGATGTGAGATGTATTGCAAGTGTCCACTGTACAGCCTGACCTGATTTTCCTATTACATACTCACGGTGGCCATTGCCTTTGTGTCTTGTTGCAATCATCTGATGATGCCCATTTGTACATGATAATTTGGACAGCCGCAACTTGGGTAGTTTGTGTGCAATATTGAAGTTTTGCATCCCATGTGTATTTCACCCTGACTAAGAGATGTAAGTGCTTCCTGTGTCTCCACAGATTTGTCTCATGTAGGGGGTGGGTGGTGCGGGCATGGCCTACATGTCAAGACCTGTCATCTCCTTGCTAGGACTGGCCAGTGTGTGATGTTTGTCTGGACATACACTCAAGGTGCATTGTGCCAGTCAGGGTGGGCATGTTCTCAGTATTACCTATGCTGCATGTGCCTCTAGTTCCTGGCTATGGTCCCTGCTCATCCCTATTGACTGCCACGCTGTGTGGTGCAGATGCAGTGCTGGATTGTCCACAGGGCCTTGCTCCTCAGTCAAAATTCCATGTCATCTCATTTGCTATTGTGTCATGCTCTCCATAGTTTTTCCATGGCATGGTGGGTCACACAACTGTGTCTTGCAGGGCCTACATATGTACCTTGTTTTGTAGTTGTAACTCTTCCTTTGTTTCAGGGTATGCACTGTGACCTAAGTAGATTTGACTCATGTGACATATATATACAGGTCTATGATTAATTTCTGTCTCTTCACCCTGCCCACAGCATCGTCGGGGGACATGGAGGGAGACATGGACACAGACGGCGCGGAGGGACCGAGCACCAGTGCCAGCGGTGACATCGGGGCTGGCACTTCGAGTGGGACTGAGGCGGTGGAGAGTGAACCCGGGGACCTGTCGACTGGCACAACAGAGTATGAAGCTGACGGGTCCGAGGAGGATCACTCCGAGTGGGCGGTGGCTGCACCACCATCTGACAGCAGCCCTACATCTGGCACCGCCCCCTCCATTGGCATCAGCCGCCTCCCACGTGCTCGTGTCCCTTCCCGGCGCGCCCGGTCCCCACATGTCTCCTTCCTGCCAGGCACCGCACCCCCTGCCCCTGTCTCCACTGCTGCCGCCAATGCTGAGTCTGTGGACATCCAGCGGCAGTTGCAGATTGGTCAGACTGCGATCCTTAATGTCCTCCATGGCCACAGCCAGGTCCTCAACAACATGGAGGCATACTTGGAGTGCATTCATTCTTCGCAGGCTGACCAACACAACTTGCTGAGGTCCATAGACTCCACACTGACTGCAGCAGTGGGTCTCCTGCAGCGCTACGTCCCACCCCCTACCCCTGCTCCTTCCACAATTCCCACTCCCATGCCTGTCCCACATACACACAGACGTAAGCATGCACCCACCACAACAGACACAGGCACCACACCAGCAGGGAAGGTCCACCGCACACCTCCTGACACGCACACACAGAGTGCAGTAGGCACACCCACTGGGTCGGGGGGCAAACGTGTGACACGCAGCCAGAGTGGGAGTCCGCATTCCACCCAATCCACTCCCTCCAAATCCCCTCCCCTCAGCTCTCCTGGCCACATCTCCCCCAAGGACTCCTTCATGGCCGCTCTGTCCCTGAGCCCCACATTGACACCACCCCGCAAGCGGTCAAGGAGGTCCCCGGTCAGGGTGCTTGAGTCCCCCCCCCTGTCCACATCCTCCCCAGTGGCGCTGCGACCCATCCCTCTGACCCCCCCCCCCTCCTTGGGGCCTGTGGTTCCTTCGGGTGCAGGGGAGTCCCTGGAGGACCTTGCGAAGGTGTGCAGTGACATCCTGGCCTCCGCCTTTGGGCCTGCCCCACCCCCTGTGGTGGAGTCCTCCATCCCTGCACCCACGACGCCTACCCTTCACCCTCCTGTCCCTGTGGTGCCTGTTTCCTCACCCCCACATGATGCCCTCACCCCTGTGGAAGACAACGGATTGTAACTGTGCAGGCAAGCTAGGGGACATGCATCCCACTGTGTCCCCCATCCAGCTGGGACTCCTGGACTGCCCTATGGGCTTTGTTAATATTGGACTTATGTCATACTAGTTTTTTGCTCATGCTGAATAAAGCTATTTATTTTTTTCCCTTGGAACACTCCTGCATTGCTGGCATTGCTGTTGGTGGGGCTGCTACATGGTTGTGGGTGTTGGTCATGTGTTGGGTGTGTGGGAAATGTAGTAGTGTGCTGCTCATAGGGTGGACCCTGGGATCTGTGTGCCTCACACGGTGTTAGCTACCTTTCTCCATTCATGTATGCAGTTGCTGCATGTTGCAATTGTCCCAAGGTGTATTCCTTCCTCTGTGTACCCTGACTTCTTCCCTGCAGGGTGTCCCCTGACTTTAGCACAGAGCTGTGTGTCCATTAGCTGAGTGTGTGACGGACTCCTTCAACTTTGCACATGCATGCTGAGCGATGTCTCCACCTGCATCATTGGTGGCATCCTTGGTAGTCATTGTACTTGTGTATGTGGCATATTGACATGACTTCATGTGTACATGTTAACTTTTCTGCGCTATGCATGCGTATACTCCCAGCCTCGCACACATGTGGTACATGTACTGCAGGGTATTTGTGCACCTGACTGACATTTGTGGGCATGGTATATGTGACTACTCCACCCTTTGCGTTCCATGGGCACTGCTGGGAGAGATAGGCCCCCACCCCTCCTGTCTCAGGGCACTGCTGGGAGGACTCTGCACCCACCCCTCCTGTCTCAGGGCACTGCTGGGAGTGATAGGCCCCCACCCCTCCTGTCTCAGGGCACTGCTGGGAGGACTCTGCACCCACCCCTCCTGTCTCAGTGCACTGCTGGGAGTGATAGGCCCCCACCCCTCCTGTCTCAAGGCACTGCTGGGAGGACTCTGCACCCACCCCTCCTGTCTCTGGGCACTGCTGGGAGGACTCTGCACCCACCCCTCCTGTCTCAGGGCGCTGCTGGGAGGACTCTGCACCCACCTCTCCAATTTCACAATGTACGCTCATGACATGCACGGATGTGGGTACGCTCCATGCATTCGAGGTGGGGGTACGTGTCGTACTTACACTGTTGGGGTGGGGGTACGCTCCATACGTACACGGCTGAGGGTACGGTTCGTACTTACACTGTTGGGGTGGGGGTACGCTCCATGCATTCGAGGTGGGGGTACGTGTCGTACTTACACTGTTGGGGTGGGGGTACGCTCCATGCATTCGAGGTGTGGGTACGGGTCGTACTTACACTGTTGGGGTGGGGGTACGCTCCATGCATTTGAGGTGTGGGTACAGGTCGTACTTACACTGTTGGGGTGGGGGTACGCTCCATGCATTCGAGGTGGGGGGTACGTGTCGTACTTACACTGTTGGGGTGGGGGTACGCTCCATGCATTCGAGGTGTGGGTACGGGTCGTACTTACACTGTTGGGGTGGGGGTACGCTCCATGCATTCGAGGTGTGGGTACGGGTCGTACTTACACTGTTGGGGTGGGGGTACGCTCCATGCATTCGAGGTGGGGGTACGTGTCGTACTTACACTGTTGGGGTGGGGGTACGCTCCATGCATTCGAGGTGTGGGTACGGGTCGTACTTACACTGTTGGGGTGGGGGTACGCTCCATGCATTCGAGGTGAGGGTACGGGTCGTACTTACACTGTTGGGGTGGGGGTACGCTCCATGCATTCGAGGTGAGGGTACGGGTCGTACTTACACTGTTGGGGTGGGGGTACGCTCCATACGTACGCGGGTGTGGGTACGGGTCGTACTTACACTGTTGGGGTGGGGGTATGCTCCATGCATACGGGGTGGGGGTACGGTCCGTACATGTCCGTCCCCACGCTATGTGATGCTTGTGCGGCCCGTACCCAGGCCTTTGCCATGTGGGTACGAGCCGTCCCGCCATTGTTGGGGTGACGTGGGTGTGGGCGTGGTACGACTCGTACCCACGCTCTTCAGGCGTGGGTACGGGACGTACATGTCTGGTTGTGTTGCTGGTTCACGTCGTGACGGACGTCCGTTGTGGCGGTCGCTGGCTTAGCTGGACACGCCCCCACCCCCTCGTAGTGACCAGGGCCTGGGAGTCAGGTATGTCCAGGGCATGTGTGCTGTGTGACTTTGGTGGGGGGTTTGTGGCCTGCCCTGGTCCTGCCACCCCCCCCCCACCCCACTTTCCCCCCTCCCTTAGTTATTCTGACCTTCTGCGGCGTCTGCGTCGGAACCTGTAGAGGAGGTCGACTGCTATGAGGGCCGGGATGACACGTAGGTTCGGGTCCGTGTCTGTCCGTCGCGTACGGGTCCTCCTTGTTCGCGTCGTCCTGTGTGTCCGTCGCGTACGGGTCCTCCTTGTTCGCGTCGTCCTGTGTGTCTGTCGCGTACTGGTCCTCCTTGTTCGCGTCGTCCTGTGTGTCCGTCGCGTACTGGTCCTCCTTGTTCGCGTCGTCCTGTCTGTCCGTCGCGTACTGGTGGTCCTTGTTCGCGTCGTCCTGATTTCCTGGCAGTTTTTGGCAGCCGGAAAATATTCACCGTGCGGGATGACGTCGGTGCGAATCGTAATTCCTGGTTCGTGAATGGCAGGCTGCGAGCGTCCCGACGTCAGGTCGGCGCTTTCCCGGATCGCATTTGTATGTTTCTTTTGTTCGGTCGGGGTTTTTTACGATTCGTACGGAAATGGTGTTCCCGTGCGAATCGTAATTCCATGTTTGTATATTTTGACGACCGGGTACGCGTCGGACGGAGAATATGCTCCGTCCGACGGTTCGTACCCGGTTTTTACAGGATCGTAATTGGCACCCAAATATTTTAAAAATCATGTAATGTTGTGTAACTGCATCCATGAAACGGACTGTCTGTTTTGTCGTTTTGCTTATTTTCTGTTATGTGCTTTTATGGTAAATTCAACCGCAATAAAGCTATTTGAATTGAATTGTTAGGTTTAATTTCTACATTTATTAACAAACATTTTGAAATGTAGTAAAAATAATGTGGATGTTATCAAAATTGCACATGTTCATTTAACACAAACAATCTGCTTCCTCGGGTGGCAAGCAAGACCAACAGCTCAGTGAAGTCCCATTTCATCAAGTGCATTCTCATACATGTCAGTTGGAAAGGTCTATTTTACACAGATCTGCACATGCACACAAACAGCATTCACTATTTATTGGCCCTTGTGTCTAGATTATATTTACTTTAACTGACTAGTGCAAAGTTGGGCCACACTTTAAAGATAAATTAGTTTAATACTTACCAGTTCTACAGCTAAGCATTACAGGGCATGATTATAAAGTGGATTGCATCGCGGTTGCGCCACACAACAGGGAACATGAGCGACACAAACCCAAAATGCGATTTATCAAGCCACGCGAGCTCACTTTGCGTGACCAAGAGTTGCTTGATAAATCAGGAATAACACAACGCAGCAAAAAACCCTTCATTGCATAACTCTGCCGCAGGGAGGAGTTCCACGGGCTTTGCGTGGGTCTTCCCATGCAACTCCCTCGGATTTTGACGCATTCCCAGATTTACCATTACTGGTAACCTGGGAACATGACAAAATGATACGCCTTCCCAGAAGAGGCATAACGAGGAGAAATATTTGTATTTCTCCTCGTTATTTCCTCTTCCTATGTGTAGAGGAAAATGCCTCAGGGAATTTTTTTTTGCCGGAAGGTGCCCCTCCCTGCACAAAAACAATGCCTAGAATCTTATAATATGACCCCTAGCTGGACATTTTAGGGTATCCCAGAAACTAAGTGGGGAGGATACCAAGTTAATATTATCTTGCATGGACCGTTGTAGTTCCTTATCCAGTTTCTGAACACCAGAGCCCTGCCTGCTCTTTTTCCAATATTTCGTGAATTCAGGCGCCTCTTCTGAACCTTGAGACGCCCACTCCCCTTACCCATACTGTCCCAGCCGCAGGAGACGATGACTGGGTTACTGCTGTATGGGGGGGACGTGGACACAGGAAACCAATTCAGAGTGCCTCTCCTCCTGTCCTCCGGCACATTGAGAACTTCCTCGGTTTTGTGTCATTAAAGCACATGTCAGAAATACAATGGATCAGCTTCCCCTCAAGGTCCAGCTGGAAGCAGCAATCCATGCCACCATGAGTGTCTGATAGAGTTTGATTACACCGTTTAATATGTGCATTACTCACCGTATTAAAGAAGGCAAAGATTAGGTCAGAATGGACCCTCTAATGTGTTGATTCCACCAGAGGACGAATCTTTGGAGGCAAGAATGGTACAGCCTGTGAGGAAGGGTGAGAGGGAGTATTTTTAAGATTCTCTTGAAAGGCAATGTCAGTCCTGGTAAGGAAACTGAGAGGGCCAGAACCTTGTTTCATTAACTAGTACTATCTGCTATGGTGACATCAATGACAACATCACTGATGACATCAATGATAACACGTAGTCATATAATTACTACATCATAGAGTGACTGAGTTTGCACATGTGTGTTGAAAGCATGTAAAAAGCGTAAGCACTGGAGATAAGTGTAATTGTGCATTTTACAAGTTACATGATGCGCTATTCACGAATCGCCAACGTTTGGGGCAGAACAACGTTAAGGCTGAGTGCACCTGATGTGGACTGCAGAGGTATGTTTGAAGGTAGGTTGTGACTTAAAGCCAAAGTCTGTACTAAATAAATCTGTGAGAAAGGTCAGAGCTGCTTTTGACAATACATTAATCACCAGTGTATATCTAGGTGTATGCTCATGTTAAATAGTTGCAATACAGCAGTAGTGACAAATTCTATAAACTGTTCGTGTGTTTTTTTTAGAACTTTGCTAAATATTTTGAGGCATTAGGGATTATTGAATAATGTGAGAGGTATGGTATCCAATTTAGAGGTGATTTGTCTTATACTGGTGATGTAAGCATGATTCTAAGCATGTATGCAATTATGTCCATCTCAGGCAACTGCATAGTGCATAGGGGGTCAGGGTGTTTCTACCTTCTCCCCTTTTATTTTTATTAATTTTTTCTCTTGTGACTCAGTTGAACCAAGTCACAAAATGGCTGCCAACACTTCCTGGTTTGAAGCATTGGCGGCCAATCAGATACCAGCACTAGATCGGGAGGTGGTCGCGGATCCACCGCATCCCTATATATACACAACATGATTTTTTTTTTATTTCTTAGCAACTGCTGGACAGATTTACACCATTTAACACATAGAGTGATTTCTGGACCAAAAGCTACATTTCTGCCAAATTTAGTGTAATTCCGTTCAGCAGTTCAGGCTGTAGCCGTGTCTGAAGTTTCCTATGGAAATTAACATGGAGAAAAAGCGTTTTGGGACCTCCTCTTTTTCTCAGCCACCGCTTGACCGGCCACCATAACATTTTATGACAGCAGGTGAAGTGACAGACAAATTAGTTTTGAAAATTTCACGAGAATTCGTCAAACGACGCCAAAGATATTAGCAAATGAAAAAAATGCTCTTCCTATGGAAACTACATCCTGACTATAAATACCTACTGGCAACCGCCATATATATATATTCTCCAATGTCTGACTCGCAAGCGCAGAAAGTAGGGAGAGCACTCTTGAGCAAGTTCTACTTCCTCTCTATTAGCATTTGAGTACATCAATATTCACCACAACGCGTTTTGGTCTGCCTTCAGACCTATATATGCGAGCCAGACATTGAAGAGTGTGTATATAAATAAATATATATATATATGTATGTATATATATATTCACTGAAAAAACCATAGGTTTCACACATGTTATAGTTAGCGGAAATTTTACTGATAAAAAACCAATGAAATTCCCCCGTTATAGTTAGTGCAGGAAACTATAACTCACGCGACCGCAATCCTCTGCTGATGCTAATACTGTATTTAGACACTTATTTGCCCATGTCTTCTTCCATAAATTTTTAGCTATACATATATTACAAATATTTTTTTTTCATAAAGACACATATGTCATCAGCAGAAGATTGCGGTCGCGTGAGTTATAGTTTCCTGCACTAACTATAACGGGGGAATTTCATTGGTTTTTTATCAGTAAAATTTCCGCTAACTATAACATGTGTGAAACCTATGGATTTTTCAGTGAATTTGCAAGGTTTTTTAAATGCTAATTCCTAACTATAACGTGTGTGAAACCTATGGTTTTTTCAGTGAATTTGTACGGTTTTTTAAATGCTAAGTTACTTTACGCCATTCGTGGCGTGCGCGCCCACTTAACGCAGTTCGTTCCGTGCGCGCACGGTGCGCTTCGCGCACCGCGCGCCCACTTTACGCAGTTAGTGCCGTGCACGCACGGTGGGCACGCGGTGCGCTACGCGCACCGCGTGCCCACGTTACGCTAGATGGGCCATGTACGCACGATGCGCTTCGCGCACCGTGCGCACATGGAGGACATATTATGCGCTTCCTTGTGATAGGTAATCTGTTGAAATTTTTTGGGGAAATGTTGTGCTCTTATATGCCATGTACAAATGGTGGCCTTCGGCCACCATTTGCACACGGGGTGAAGAGAGTGGTTTTTTTTTTTTTAAATAATTTTTTACCGTACGCGTACGGTAAGCGTACGGTAAGCGGAATCGGTGAAATTTTCTAAAAATAAAAAATTACCGTTTTTTGCCTTGGGGGATCTTTGAAGACTCAACTAACATGGTTATGTGCATGGGCGCTGTCTAAACAGCCCCTTTATATGTTTTTGGCATTTGTTTATCAGCTCCCCCCTCAGAGTGCGAGAGAGAAAATGGTGGCCGCCGCTTCCTGGTTTCGACCGATTCGAATGTTTACTAAGATCTAAGGGCCAATCAGAATCGCGCTCGCGCACGCCACCGTACGCGTACGGTAAGCGTACCGTAAGCGCACCGTAAGCTGGCTCAGATATATATATTGATTTAAAGGCTATTTTCTCAGAATCTACTGAACAGATTTACACCAAACCTACAAAAGGCACTTCCTTGACCTGAGGACTACCTCTCTGCCAAATTTCAAGTAATTCTGTTCAGCCGTTCGGGCTGTAGCTGTGTCTAAAGGTCCTATAGAAAAATGCATGGGAAAAACGCGTTTTGGGACCCCCCTTTTATCTCAGCCCCCGCTTGACGAATCCCCCCGAGACTTTCAGGGTAGGAGCGGAGCGTAGCGCCCCACCTATTTTGAAAAATTCGCGAGGATTCGTCAACCGGCGCCAAAGTTATTCAAAATAGAATGTTGCGGATTTCCTATGGAAACGTGCTCCTAACTATAACTACCTACTGGCGACCGCCAGTAGGTAATATATATATATATATATATATATATATATATATATATATATATATATATATATATATTTAATAAATATTACGTTCTTACTCTGAGGATATACTAAAGCAGAAACAAATCTTCACAATAGAAGCCAGCCAATATATATATATATATATATATATATATATATATATATCTATATATATATATATATTACCTACTGGCGGTCGCCAGTAGGTAGTTATAGTTAGGACCACGTTTCCATAGGAAATCCGCAACATTCTATTTTGAATAACTTTGGCGCCGGTCGACGAATCCTCGCGAATTTTTCAAAATAGGTGGGGCGCTATGCTCCGCTCCTACCCTGAAGGTCTCGGGGGGATTCGTCAAGCGGGGGCTGAGATAAGAGGGGGGTCCCAAAATGCGTTTTTCCCATGCATTTTTCCATAGGACCTTTAGACAGGGCTACAGCCCGAACGGCTGAACAGAATTACTAGAAATTTGGCAGAGAGGTAGTCCTCAGGTCAAGGAAGTGTCTTTTGTAGGTTTGGTGTAAATCTGTTCAGTAGATTCTGAGAAAATAGCCTTTAAATCAATATATATATCTGAGCCAGCTTACGGTGCGCTTACGGTACGCTTACCGTACGCGTACGGTGGCGTGCGCGAGCGCGATTCTGATTGGCTCTTAGATCTTAGTAAACATTCGAATCGGCCGAAACCAGGAAGCGTCGGCCGCCATTTTCTCTCTCGCACTGAGAGTGATTTCTAAAATATAAAGCCCAAAAACATGTAAAGGGGCTGTTTAGACAGCTCCCACACACATAGCCATGTTGAGGGAGTCCCCAAAGATCCCTCAAGGCCAAAAACTGAATTTATATTTTTTCAGTAATTTCGCCGATTACGCTTACCGTACGCGTACGGTAAAAAATTTAAAAAAAAAATAAAATTATCCACACTTTCTCCACCCCGTGTGCAATTGGTGCCCGCAGGGCAGCTATTTTGCATGGCTTATTAGTGTTGAGATAAACTAAAATATTTAAAAAAAAAATAATAAAAAAAAAAAATTATCCATACTCTCTCCACCCCGTGTGCAAATGGTGCCTGAAGGGCACCATTTGTGCATGGCTTATAAAATATACGAAAAATTAAAATATTACCTTTCAAAACGAAGTGCATCATATGTCCTCCATGGCCCATCTAGCGTAACGTGAGCACGCGGTGCGCGTAGCGCACCGCGTGCCCACCGTGTGTGCACGCGAAGCGCACCGTGCACGCACGGAACAAACTGCGTTAAGTGGGCGCGCACACCACGAATGGCGTAAAGTAACTTAGCATTTAAAAAACCGTACAAATTCACTGAAAAAACCATAGGTTTCACACACGTTATAGTTAGGAATTAGCATTTAAAAAACCTTGCAAATTCACTGAAAAAAACATAGGTTTCACACATGTTATAGTTAGCGGAAATTTTACTGATAAAAAACCAATGAAATTCCCCCGTTATAGTTAGTGCAGGCAACTATAACTCACGCGACCGCAATCTTCTGCTGATGACATATGTGTCTTTATGAAAAAAAAATATTTGTAATATATGTATAGCTAAAAATGTATGGAAGAAGACATGGGCAAATAAGTGTCTAAATACAGTATTAGCATCAGCAGAGGATTGCGGTCGCGTGAGTTATAGTTGCCTGCACTAACTATAACGGGGGAATTTCATTGGTTTTTTATCAGTAAAATTTCCGCTAACTATAACATGTGTGAAACCTATGGTTTTTTCAGTGAATTATTATATATATATATATATATATATATATATATATATATATATATATATATATATATATATCACAGCAACTCGCCTTCACTTTTCTTCTTTGAAATACAAACGAGCACAGACCCAGAGATTCGATGATTATTTTATTTCAAGCCGTTGTCCGCCATTACGCATTTCGGGCGATCCCGCCCTTGATCACATGATATATATATTTAGCGTGAAGATTTGTTTCTGCTTTAGTATATCCTCAGAGTAAGAACGTAAGAATAGGGACAAGGAAGATGATGAGGAGGTAATGGTTGGATTCTTTACCAGTAATCTTCATTATTCCAATTCTCCATTCCTGGTACCAGAACATACATGCCTTGTGGTTAGTCAGCGATCTTGTAACTTGCGTTGTATGGTACAGGATGAGGATCATGCAGGCATGCCATATATGGAGTCATGGAGGGTATGGCCGGTGTAGGAACTGAGGAAAAATCTTCATTTTTTCATGGACTAGAGAGAGTTTGGCAATGGCTGCCTGGCCTGAGGGCACAGAGTGTTCTCCTCTTACAGTAAGTACTAGGGTGAGGAAAGGAGAATCTGAGTGAGAGCATGCAGGTGTGTGCTGGGGGATCTTTTTAAGTTGACTGAGACACAGAGGGAGTTAGCAAAAATAAAACAAATCAATCTTCATGAAGCCCACCCATTTTGCCCCACAATACGGACCAGGAATCAGTGATCGTACTTAATTACTTTTATTTCCAATTAATGGTCAATACAATATACATGCATGTCAGGAGAATATGAAAACAATACAGGATTACAGGTGGCAAACTGAAATATTGCAATTGGTTCAATCTCCATAGGATATGATACAAATTCAACACAGTCACAGTAATACAGAAACTGAGAATTAGAAATAGGTATTCCTTAAAGAAACTATGATTCTCTCTCCTAAACATGAATACATTCTAAAGTCATCTAATCAAGGCTGTAATTTTACAATAAGGATGGTTCATAGAATAGAGTCTCAAGGAAATTCAGAAATGCAAGAAGCAGTCAGCATATTGAACTCTCCAGTAGAAGTCTTTCAGAATTGGAATAAGTGTTTAGCATGAAGCTTCACGCTTGCAATTATAAAGGATGTAGAGAGGTCTGTACCCCTCAAAGTCTAAGGGAATCTGCTCTCTTCTAACAGTTTGAACCCTAATTAAAACAAGCTGAAACTTCAGCAACAGTATATCTTTATCCATTCCAACAGGAACAAATCATTTCTCGTGTTGTGTTGTGCATTTGCAACATTACCAGACTTTCTCATCCCCCAGAACATGGACAGTTACTGCAACTTTGAGCTTTCCTCATTCCTGATACACGATGAATAGGAGGCTTCCTCTGCTCATTAGGTCTTCACGTTTCTTGCCAAGATTTCTCTTCTCTGACCTTACTATCAAGAAACTAATATAGAGAACAATACTCGTTTTTCTAGCTAATGAAAGTTTGAGTAAGCACATGCAAAAGAAAGAACACGCTAACCAAGTAAAGTACATTTAAAAATCACAAGGCCTTTAGTCATACTAACATTAACAAAACATTCAAACGTGCCCTTCAAATACTTGTTTATACTTGTGCTCATATATGACTTTCAGATTATATGCAAATGGGACTTAAAAGTATAAATTCAAATATGAACACAGAATACATGTCTTCATGTTAACCTGAACATTAGTGCACACATTGATAAAACTCTAGTTTCTACAGTAAATACATTTCATTAATGTGTTTAAACGTTCACACACATTAATATTATTAAGGTACACAGTAGATATGATGTCAAAATATAAATGCAAATTGCGCAATGATGACGTGTAAGGGATTGAGTCTAAATTCAGCCACTCCAGGAGTAATGAAGATTTACTGTAAATATTATAATCCTTGAAAGGCACAGGATATTCAAGGTTGAATGATATCGTGTGTAGGGAGAAGTCAGGGTTGAATCGGTAACATAGGTTTAAGAATCTCAGGGGGAAAACTGCCATGAGCTAAGGAATTTCAATTTGTAGAACATAACCACCTGGCAAATGTTGTGCGCAAGAGTAGAGCCGGCCTTTAGGATGGGCGAGCTGGGCTCACGCCCAGGGCATCCCCCTTCAGAGGGGCAAGAAGCTGTTCTTAATAGCCTCCCTCCAACCTAGCTCCAAAAAAAAATGTGTGCCTGAACACTTTTCGAGAAGGCTGCAGGTGCCCGTGTTTTCATTGATTTGGTTTGTTTTTCTTCTCACGGCGCTCCTTGCCCTGTCCCTCCACCTTCCTTTTACCCCTCCAAAGTTCGCCAAATTTAGTTACACCCAGTGCGCTGAGCAAAGTTTAGCTCAATGAGCGCTCTGAGTGGGGTATTTGTGACAGCGCTTAATTTGAGTCTGTGGTTTCCGCTGCTCAGCACCAGCACTTAATTGTCAACTTCTGAGCTTTTTCTGCCACAAGGTGGTGCTGTCTGACTAATTTAGAGATCGCCACAACAGTTAATTATTAATTTAACCCCTTCGATGCTCATGACGGAGCGGTTCTGTCATGAGCAGCGGTTGGGCTGTGCTCATGACGGAACCTCTCCGTCATGAGCACAGCCCCTGGGGGAAACGCTGACGCTCCCTCCCTGGGGTAGCGATCTTACCCCCACAGAGGGGGATGGCAGCGGAAGAGTTTCCGCTGCCGCCCCGACCCCCCCACGCTTTCCCATGATGTCAGCGCGCACAGCCATCAGGAAGCACTGGACACGCTGGAAACCATTTGTTTCCAGCGCGTTAAAGAGGAAGAGGTAGGGTTTGGTCTTCGGGGGGCGGGGGGGGGGGGCAAATCTGGATGCCTTGAGGCATCAGGGAGTGGAAACAGTGTTTCCTCTCCCCTGATGTCTCAATGCAGGGTATTCCTGGTGCACTGTGTCGCAATCGTGCACCAGGAATGCCCCATTAGACACCAGGGATTCGTTTTTGGATGGAAAGGAAGCAACCCCTGGGCAAGGGTCGTTTTCTAAGGGGGAAATATTATTTCAGACTTTTCTGCACCCCCTGGGGCGGATCGGCCGATTTTTGGCCATTTCTGGACCCAGGGGGGGGGGGCAGAAAAGCCCACTAGAGCCAGGGAATTGTTTTTTTTAAAAAACATCAGTAGCGACCCCTTGGGCAAGGGTCGCTTCCAGGGGCCCAAATTATTTTTAAAGAATATTCTGCCTCCTCTGGGAGCAGATCGGTTTTTTATTTGGCCTTTTCTGTCCCAGGGGGGCAAAAAACCCCACTAGACACCAGGGAATTTGTTAAATAGAAGCGACCCCTTGGGCAAGGGTCGCTTCCAGGGGCCAAATTTATTTAAAAATTATATTCTATCCCCCTGGGGACAAATAGCCTGATTTGTTTGGCGTTTCTGGCCCCAGGGGGGGCAGAAAAGACCACTAAGCCAGGGAATTTGTTTTTTTTATCAAATTTATTTTAAATGAAAGCGACCCCTTGGGCAAGGGTTGCTTCCTTATGGGCCTAAATAATTTTTAAGACTTTTCTGCCCCCCCCCCCCGGGGACAGATCACCTATATTTTTGGGCGTTTCTGGCTGGGGGGGTGGGGGCAGAAAAGCCCACTAGAGCCAGGGATTTAAAAATAAATACATTGGTTGCTTCCAGAGGACATATATTTTTTTGTGTGTATTCTGCCCCCCTTGGGGGCAGATCTGCCAGTTTATTAGGCCTTCCTGCCCCCATTTGGGTAGTGACATAGCGTGTTATAATGTGAATTGTTTCATTTCTTGTGAATTGCAATTGTAATGCTTTATTTCTCCCTTTTTGTTCTAGTTCAAGGCTTTTGCTCTTTAGACTGTTGCAGGTTGCGGTTTCGTTACTGGTGCTTCTGCTGTTTGTGTAGTTGCATGTGTTCGGTAAGAGACTTTTTTGTGCAATGTAAATGAGTTTCATTTCTCTGCATGAATGTGTTTTTTGCAAATCGTGTAATAATACCAGTATGTTTGGCTTCTGCTTTTTGAGTGTAAAAAACTTTTTGCATTTGTGCTTGATGTGTATTTTGCTGTCTTGTGAGTAATTGGTTTAGTTTTTTTCTTTCTAGTGGGATATCGTTGGTTTTTGCTGTGTCCCTGCAGAGTAGGTGCTGGTGAGTGTAGCTGTCTCTTGTAAGTGAATCGTATAGTTTTTGAGTATATAGATCTTTGTGATAAAGGCACACATTTTTTTACTTACTTATTTTGCACAGTGTTGGTTGTTGTTGACTTGTTTGTGCAGTCTCCTTTCTTAGTAAGGATAATGGCTCGCCGCAGGATTACTGCTCAGCAGGTTCCTGGTATGCTTTTTGAGTCTTCCTCTGACCATGGTTCAGAGACTGACTCTGCATCTGAGGCAGAGGAGGCAGGGGACGATTCAGGCAGTGAGTTTTCTCTCCACATGGAGTCATTGGATGATAAAGCTACTCTCAGTGCAGATGAAGATACTCTCGGTGTGGATGAAGCTACTCTCAGTGCGGATGAAGTGCCTGTGTTAGAGGAGTACATTGATGTGCCAATAGTGCGGCAAGAAGCATCTGGGCTGCAGCCTGGGGCTGCAAAGGCTTCCCGTTGAAAGTGCTGACCGCTGGGTTGCCCAGGCATGGTGCAGCCGGCATTGCCAGACTTTACTGGTGTTCCAGGGTGTAGAGTGAATACTGAAAACATTTTGCCGATAAAGTTTTGTCAGTTGTTTATGGACGATGTATTTTCGGCAGAGATTGTTGAGCAGACTAATTTGTATGCCGAACAGTTTTTGAGGGACAGCAGTGCCAGCCTTAAGCCCCACTCTAGAGCTACCCAGTGGACTCCCACAAATCTGGAAGAGATGAAGAAGTTCTTGGGTTTAACTTTTTTGATGGGCTTGCTAAGGAAGCCTTCAATGTCTTCATATTGGTCTACTAGTCCCTTGATGGCAACTGCTATATTTCCGCCAGTCATGAGTTGTGATAGGTATTTGCTTCTGCTTTGGATGATGCATTTTGTCGATAATGGTTTAGCGTTGCCACGAGATCACCCTGATTGTGACCGTCTTTTTAAGATTCGGCCAGTCATTGATCACTTTGTTCATCGATTTTCTGAGATCTATGCTCCAGGGAAAGAGAGAGCTGTGGATGAGTCTTTGGTGTTGTTCAAGGGCCGCTTGGTTTTTAGGCAATACATTCCTAGTAAGAGGGCACGCTATGGAATTAAGTTGTATATGCTGTGTGACAGTCACACTGGATATGTCTCTAATTTCAGGGTGTACACCGGTAAGGAATCCAGGATTAACCCCCCTGGTTGTCCATCCACTTTTGGAGTGACTGAGAAAATTGTGTGGAAACTTGGTAGAGGAATTTTTAACAAAGGCCACCATTTATATGTAGATAACTTCTACAATGGTGTGCGGTTGTTCAGAGAATTGGCCAAAGTGGACACTGTTGCTTGTGGCACAATCCGCTCTAACCGTAAAGGTTTCCCAAAATAACTTGTTTGTCAAAAGCTTGTGCGGGGACAGTGCAGTGCGTTGCATTGCGAGGGGCTTCTAGCTGTGAAGTTTTCAGACAGGAGAGATGTCTACATGCTGACTACCATCCATGATGAAAGCACTTCACCTGTGACTGTTTGGGGTCAGGTTGCTGAAGTGCACAAACCTGTGTGCATTTTAAACTATAATAGGCACATGGGTGGTGTTGACAGAATAGATCAGAGGTTGGAACCTTACGCTGCTCTTTGTAAGGCTTACATTTGGCATAAGAAGTTGGCTATCCATCTTTTCCACTTGGCAACCTTTAATGCTTTTGTTGTATTCCAGGATTCTTGTCCTGAGTCAAAGATTACTTTTGCTAAGTTTCAGGAGTCTGTAATAGGCAGCCTTGTTTTAGTGGAACAGGCAAGTGTTCCTAGAGTTGGAGTGGTGGAGGATGTTGCTAGATTGAAAGATCGCCACTTTCCATATCACATTCCGCCCACACCCTCACAAGACTTTCCCAGTAGGAGATGTAGAGTCTGTTAGCGAAGAGGTATGCGGAAGGAGACTTGTGTGTACTGCCCCGAGTGTCCTTCTAACCCTGGGCTGTGGGTGCCTGCTTGTTTTAGAATGTACCACGCGCAAAATAATTTTTGGGCGCATCCATGAGTGGTAAAGTGAACTGCCTGGCCTCTATTGTTTAATATTTTTTGTT
This sequence comes from Triturus cristatus, assembly GCF_964204655.1. Lineage (NCBI taxonomy): Eukaryota > Metazoa > Chordata > Amphibia > Caudata > Salamandridae > Triturus > Triturus cristatus. Next base: position 127,018,562 of record NC_140592.1, on the reverse strand, counting down.
CAGTTTCAAGGTTGGCATTTGTGTAGCATATATAGTTTCAGATTTTATGTTAGTAGATTTGTATCTATTTGCAATTTGTTTGTGTTTTCTTATTTGTATAAAAAAATCCTAAATGTGATGGCGGTGTGCATGGAGTGGCGCTTGTCTGGCGGTGTTTGTGGACTGGCGCTTTGCTGGCGGTGTGTGTGGACTGGTGCTTGGCTGGTGGTGTGCGTGGACTGGCGCTTGGCTGGCGATGTGTTTGGATGGGCACTTGGCTGGCGGTGTGTGTGGACTGGCGCTTGGCTGGTGGTGTGTGTGGACTGGCACTTGGCTGGCAGTGTGCGTGGACTGGCGCTCGGCTGGCGGTGTACGTGGACTGGCGTTTGGCTGGCAGTGTGTGAGTAGTGACTAGCTGCTGGTCACTACACACACTGCTAGTCAAACGCCACTCCACGCAATCAGTGAGCTGGTGTAGTTGCTGTGTCAAGAATGTGGGCGTGTGTAAGTTATGGGCCCTTGAATGGCGCTGTCTGCTGATGTGAGTGTTGTAAAGGGCTGGGCCCGCGGCTGGCGGTGTGAATGATTTTGTACGTGTCACACGTATGAAAGGTGTATGTTATGCCTGTAAAGACGCTGGTGCCTTGTCGTGGCTTTAGTGAATGGTTCAGTTTCTCGTCCTTTCAATTATTTTTTCTTTTTCTTTTTTTTTTTTGAAACCGTTTATTACAGAATCCAAAAAATATACAAAGATGGGCCTACAACCTTCAGGCCGGCCGCTAGCAAACAGAAGGAGCATGTGATACAGACAATAGCACGCATGCCGCGGCAGAGGGAAAGATATGGAAGAACAATGGTTCCAGTGGATAATAAAGAATGATTTAGGCAATATATATGCACAATGGCAATAGATTTATAAAGGACTCTGTACTGTCAGAGGACAGAATGAAATCTCTACACAGTTGAATCAATACTGTATTTTATGCATAGCAATAAGTGGTATATACATTTCTTAAACATACAAAATGTTTTAACCATAAAAAAGTTTTTTGGTGCATAGTGTCCCCAAGTGAAAATTGGAACCCAAAAGTGACTGTACAAGATAATAGTGTTTCTTAGAAAATTAGGTTTCCATAAATAAGAAAAAACAAAACAAAACGACCATATCAATACAAATTCTTGAACAGTTTATGTATACAATGATACAGGCTGAATTGTGGTCTGTTCTGTGTGTATGTCCGGCGTTTCGACCCTCCTGTGAATGTGGGGTCTCTTCAGGACTAAGGATACTGGGACATCTGAATGTAGAGGGCGCAGCTAAAGTGAAGTGCTTTAGTGAGAAGTGAAATAAAAACTCACGTGAGGACCCAGCCGGGTTCTCACGTGGCTGCCGGCTCTTTGGATAGGGAAGACAGGGCAAAAACAGCTCCTCTGATACGTTGCTACAGCCGTAGCAATTAGAATCCCTTTGTCTCTTCTTGGCGTTTTAGGGATCTGTCATACGATAGTGAAAAGAATTGGAGTTCAATCTCCTAATCGATGCAGTGATCTGGATAAGCTGCAGATGAATGGGCGTGCGATGCGCTCTTGGCGGCAGAGGGAAAGTCACAGGAGTTGGAAGAAGCGTTGGCAGCCACATCATCCGAACCCCACATAACGGTTTCTTTTTAATATAAATAACAACAAAAAACAAATCCACAAGGCAACCCACAATCGGAAACAGCAGCATGTGCTCCCCGAGGAGGGGGACCCCACTAATCCATAGAAATATCGAGGGGGGAAAAAGGTCAGGACGGGGACTAAGTAGACTCATTGCCCAGAACCGGGAAGACAAACTGGCTAAGGAGACGGGGCCGGTGACGGATCGGGCAATAACGGCGGGGTACAGATTCCCCCACGGTAGGCGTTCCAGGGGCCCCATACTTTCACCCATGTCCCAGGCTTACCTCTCGCAACATACACCACCTTTTCCCGAAACATGCACCAATCCCTGTTATCCTTCCACGCCGAGACAGTCGGCGACCTCTGGGAGCCCCACAGTTGAGCAATGTCACGTTTGGCCACCATATATCCCAGAGTCACCCACCACGTCTGCGGCGCCGAGTAGTCGGTTGGCTCCCACACATTCAGCAGACATCTCCTCGCCTCGGGCAGCAGCGGCACACGCGTAACCACCCGCAAAACCTCATGCACACCACGCCAGAATCGCGCCACATCCGGGCATTCCCACAAAATATGGAGAAAGGTCCCCAAAGAGCCACACCCACGCTTACACAACCCGTCCACAGCATAGCCCATACGCATCAGCCTCGGCCCCGTAACATAGACCCTATGGAGTATCTTGAGCTGGACGAAGCGAAGGCGGGCCGGTATGGCCACCTCTTTCGGGGAGGCCACCGCAGACACCCAGTCCTCGTCATCCAGCTCCAGTCCATCGGCAACCCATGCCTCACGAAGGCTAGTCAGCAGTCCCGAACGGTCATTGATAAGTTTTTTATAAATTAATGAAATCGTACCGTCCGGTACATGCCCATCCAGCACTCTATCTTCCAGCGGGGAGCACTCCGGGATGGAGGCGACGTCCGGAAAGACGGAGCACAACGCATGACGAATCTGCAGATATCGAAAATATTCCCTGTCCTGCAGCTGGAATTCTGTCTGCAGCACATCGAACGTCTTGAATCCCCCCCTCGTCCAGAGATCGCCCACCCTGCTGATGCCTATCATGTCCCACTTCTCAAAGCCCTTCGAGGTCCACAGGGAGCCCAGCCGCTCAGATGCGTATAGTGGCGTCGCCCGGGTCAAGCGGTCCCTCCACCCCATCGCCACGTTAGCCGCATGCCACACTCGTACCATGACCCGCGTGGGGCCCAGTCAGACGTGCGTCGAGCAAGCTAGAATAAAGCGCCCGATTATAATCACCACCCGGCAGTAACATCTTATCCATTTCAAAGGCGGGGTTTAAAGCGGGCCCGTACAGGCCGTGATTGATCGCAGCCAGCTGGGAGGCCCAATAATATCGCTTGATATCCGGGAAGGCGACCCCCCCGTCATACCACGGGAGCGTCAGCTTCGCCAGGGCAACACGCGGTCTACCCTCCCAAAACAGTCGGCGCTGTAGACTCTCCACCTCGCGAAAGTAGCGCGCCGGGACGACGTCCATTGTGTTCTGTAAAGCGTACAGGAAACGTGGCAGCGACATCATCTTAAACAATGCCGCCCGGCCAAGCGGCGAGAGTGGCAAGCGCCCCCAACGCGCGACGTCCTCCTTCAGGCGCTGGAGGGGGGGAAGCAAATTCTGACTATACCGGGCCTCCGCGTCCAGGGTAATGAAGACACCCAGATACTTAAATCCCCGCGGGGCGATCTGGATAGGACAACCCCGCGGAAGGATAGGATCCTCCCCAGAGAGAACATACACACACGATTTAGCCCAGTTGATGACAAGGCCGGCGTTGAGGCCAAATGAGCGCAATACATCAACCAGTACTATCAGTGATTTACGTGGGGAAGCCAGGTACAGAAGAATATCATCAGCGTATAGAGATACGCGGTCCTCATACTCAGGGGTCCAACGGAGACCGCGGATAGAAGGATGCCACCGCAGCCACTCCGCCAGGGGCTCCAAGGCAAGCGCGAAAAGGAGCGGTGATAACGGGCAGCCCTGCCGCGTGCCCCTGCCCAGCTCGAACGGAGCCGACACTCTACCGTTCACAACCACCTGTGCCAGCGGTCCCGAGTACAACAATTTTACCCAACCGATGAATCCTGGGCCAAACCCAAACTTCGCGAGTGTCGCCCAAATATATGGCCACTCAAGTGTGTCAAACGCCATAGTGGCGTCCAAGGACGCCAAAATGGCCGGCTCCCGTATGAACGGGACACGTGCGAGCACCCCATGCAAGCGCCGCAGGTTAAGCGCAGTGTTGCTATGAGGGATAAAGCCGGACTGATCCTGGTGAATCAAGTCGCACACCACGCCAACCAGCCGAGTAGCCAACACCTTGGCGAGAATTTTGGGCTCCGCATTCAACAGCGAGATAGGCCTATAGGATGTGACCCGGTGCCGCGGCCTCCCCTCCTTATGAATAACCACAATAGTAGCCAGACGCTGGTCTAGCGGGAGGGAACCCGCCGAGTGGGCCGCGAGGAACATAGCACGGAGATGCGGCGCCAGCGTGTCCGGTCGCAGCTTGTACAACTCGATGGGAAGACCATTAGGGCCCATGGCCTTGCCAGAAGCGACCGAACGTATGGCGAGGGCAATTTCCTCAGATGTTGGGGCGGCGTCCAACGACACTCTGTCCTCCTCCGAAAGGGAAGGCAGCGCGATATCTCTGAGCAGGGCATGGGAATCCTCCTCCGAGCGGGAGGACACCGGGGAATATACCCCACGGAAATATTCTGCAAAGCAATCGACAATTTCTTCCGGTTCAGTGACACACACACCATCCTGTTTCTCAATCGTTGGGACAACTCGACTCGCTCTCTCCTTTTTGTCCAGCCACGCAATCAATTTACCAGCCTTATCACCCACATCATACAGTCTTCCCTGTTGCTCTCTACTGAGGCCCCTGGCCGCCTCCGTGACGAGGGCCTTATAGGCCGCTTGCTTGAGTCGGAGAACATGTAATTTGTCATCCGTCACCCCACATTCTAGATCACCCTCCAACTCGGTTATCTCAGTTTCAATACGGGTCACCTCCTCCCGCTCGCGCCTCCGGGAATGGGAAATAAGGGACAGGGCCTCCCCCCGGAGAACCGTCTTGAACGCCTCCCACAGAGAGACCGCCGATGGCACAGACCCCACATTGTCGTCAAAATATCGCTTAAGGGATTTAACCAACTCTGCGCCAATGGTGGGGTCACGCAGGTACCAAGGATTAATCGGGACCACCCTACCCTCTCCCCTCGGGAGAATATCAAAGTGCAACAAGAGCGGGGAGTGGTCCGAAATACCCCGCGCCAAATGGCGCACCTCCCCTATCCTCCCGGCATGCGCCGCCGGCACCAGGACATAATCTAGCCTTGAGAGACTACCATGGGCCCCAGAGTGAAAGGTGTACTGTAGCTGCGTGGGATGTTTCAAACGCCAACAATCCACCAGCCCCAAGGTATCCTGTTAAATGGTAGCGGCAGTTTCAGTCGATAACCTTCCAAGTATTTGCCCGGCGATAATCGCCTCTCATACCACTCGATAATTTACCAATAAAAGAGGCAGGCGCCGGAGACTGGAAGGCAGGAAACAAGGTTTTATTCCGTCGGAGCAGAACACATCAGATCAGACAGCAAGGTATCGTCACGAGGTGCTCTAACCGCATCTCTGAGACCTGGTCTCTTATACACTGGTTTATTGCTTTATTACACATAGTACATTCTTGAGATTCTTTTGAAGTACGGGGGAATATCCCCTGGAGCCCCGGTTCAGATCCGATCCTACACATAGATACAGTAGAAGTTCCCACCCTACCCGCAGTGGGAGATGGCTATCGCGCAGCAGGGAATTCCGCTAATTCCCGGGGTGTGTGCAACTGGCCGGGTCTCAGGGGGTAGGGGCTTTGATCTACTGTAATCCCTTTGATGTGGGGTGTTTCCCTTACAGTAGGGGCAGTAAACTGCATCCGCAGGGCTAGGTGATGGCCTGGGACCAGTTCAGACAATGGGGCGCAGAGGAAGGGGGTTATCAAAGGAGAGGCATGACCATGTATGGGTTGTCGGTTGGAAGTGGTTCCGTAGCAAGGTCGCGCAGAAGGAGAGGGTTTATGGCCTGTATGAGAGAGCGGGGGTGGCCAGCGCGCGGGGGATGCTTGCAGCGCCAAGGGAAAAACGCTGGCGGTCGAGAGTGAGCGGAGAGAGCGGGGTGCCTAAAATGGCGGCCGTGCATTCGTTGCGCGTGGTGCTGGGGAGGGGCAAGATGGCGCAGATAATGTTCAGTTTGCGAGCTAAATTTCCACAGTCCTCCCTTTTAACATATCTCGCCAGCTTGTCCGGCCAATATTCGCCTTTGTCAGCCTTTCAGTTACAGTATCGTCAATGTTCGTCATACATTTAAAGATACAGAGTCTTTAGGGTAGGCAGGAGTAATCTGACACATTTGTTCATTGTCTCATACAGTTTGATGAAGCAGGCGAGGAGGAAGTACATTCAAAGTTACAGTATAGTTGTGTACATGGCTGGTGTTGTATGAATGTTACTATACAAAGTTACATTTTCTTAACTTCTCAGTGTACAGTCGGAAGTGATTGATGCAACATCATGAAAACTTGATAAGAAGATAGTTAATATAATAAGGTGGTTGGGAGAGGATTTTCAACTTTGACATGGGTTCTTCTTTCCAGTGTCCTTGTTTATAAAGAGCTATCACTGGTAAGCTCTCATTGTTGTTCTTCTTTCGTTGGCACTGTTGAGCACCGGCGGTGGAACTAAGGTCCAGCTCAAATCCGATTTCTTCACGTGGCAGGGTGTGACCACTCACTGTTCTTTGATCACAGTCCTGTTCCTTAACACAGTTCACCACAGGTACTTTTGAGACAGGGTGCCGGCCTTTTGTTCCTCGGTAGTAGGTCAAAGTCATAGTCCAAATGAAAGAGGAAGAGAGAATGGGGTGGCATGGGATCAGATCAAAAATGCGGACCAAGGAGAGCAGAATCTTTTCAGCACTGGGCCCATCAATCGGGCCCGACGGGTTAAGACTTCAGGCACGCTGGTCAGTGAGCAGGGGCCTCGATGTAGCCCTTCGCGCTCATCGTTCTGATAATGGTGCCTCGTCTCACGCTCTTGTTGCTTCGTCGCTTCCCCCTTGGTCGATGTCATAGATGTTTTATGATCCGCAGCCAGACTGTGCGTCACATCCGACCCCTCTCTTCCGATGGCTGCAGGTTATCCTTGAATAGGTTATAAGAAACGAAAGTCTTAGAGATCTTGGCAGGGAAGACATTTACATACTTTATTCTCTCTCCCAACCACCGAGTAGTTGCGGAAATGCTCTTATCTGTTACTATATGATTGGTGTCTATTAACTCTGATGTTAAGGTGCGTGTTACTAATCTATTAATTACTGCTGTGGTGCAGGGTTCTGTGGGTGTCCCTGTCCATCGTCTGGCCTTCTAGGTGTCAGTTTCTGCGCCCTATAATGCAAGGTTTGGTAATACCTGTAAGTGCGAGGTGCTATGGTCATGCGTTCACGAGCATCCTTTTCATACAGTAGGTGACCCTTTATCAGTTTAAAACAGGGGCCATCAGCTGTTTTATTCGGGATACTTCTGAGACGGCTAGTATAGGGCTGGAGTTATCTTTGGGAGAACAGGGTGCTTTAGACATTTTATTCCGGGCCAATTGGTCAGGGGTAATTCTGGGTGGTGGAGATGGTGTCCGTTAAGAACAAAAACCCACTGACATATAGTCCCCGTGTTGTGGGTCAGATTGGGAGACATCAGTCGTCTTACCTGTCCTTTCCTTCTCAGCCGATTAGGCTTAATGTTTGTAAAAAGGAGAGGTAGCAACGTGGTAAAGTATGGTCGTTTTTGTTTCTATCAATTTGTTCGAACACCACCGTGTTCAGGCCAATTATACACTTACCAAAGAGGTGTATGTCGTTAATTTATTCAAGAAGAAAGAGGGCAAGAAAGAGCCTTTGCGAGGGAGGGGGAGAGAGAGAGAGAGAGAGAGAGAGAGAGAGAGAGAGAGAGAGAGAGAGAGATGGGTAAGATAATAGGTCACTTGGTGCACACACAACATGGAGTAGCATGGGTCTGTTCCATGTAAGAAAACACAAGCGGGGAAAAGACATAAATTCGATGATCACGTACACACAAATGCCGGATAGGGTGTGACAGTACATGCGTCAAGACGGAGACTCAGGGCTGCGTCGAGCACGGGGACCTCTCCTTCCCTGTCCTCTATTCCTATGCATGCTGCGTACCTTCAGTATTTTGTAGTTCATCCTATGGGTTGTCTGACCCTTTATTCTCCTCCCTTTGATCGGTGGACGCACACTTCAATCATACAATGACGCTCTCTTCAAGTGATCCGAACATGAAATGCATACACATTCATATCGTATAATCGTAGTACACACGCACAATCATATCATACAGTTTTTCATGTTCTCAATGGTGGTCTGTAATTTTACACACTGTCTCACAACGTTTGTCTATGTTTTCCCTGATGTTGAACTTGGTGCGGTCCATGTCCACTCCACTCTTCAGTCGGAACTTCGTCGTGACCTATAGAGGGGAAATAAGAGGGGAGGGGAGGTGCAGTATTCAAAATACCCCAGCGCGCGCAGACACGAAAGGTTCTACCTACCATGTACCAGGCTAGCCGCAGGGTTGGGTAATACCACGGACCCATTATTCTTTAGTTTGAGGCAAAGATGCTCTAGTTCATTCATCTCCTAAATTCGCGTTCCTTGGTCGTGCATGTATTTCTCAATTGGTCGTGTATTATGGTGCAGGATACCATACCTTGCATGCGACATATACCTTAAGTTATAGTTCATTATTGATTTGACAATTCTCGGAAAAAGGGCAGGCGTGATTGGTACAAATTTCGTTAAACAAAAAGATTTTTAGGCAAATTGTGTCTGTATTATCTGTATGCCTTCGCTTAGGAGTAACAATCATTTATTGAAAAGAAAAACCTTCAACAACCTAGATGATTAGTCATGACACTGATTTCGTAATTCCTTTTTAAGAAGCCCTTTATTTAAAACAATGTCAGTATGGAAATACGGGCCTACAGCCGCCATAGACCGGCCACAGTGTGAGAGGCGTCGAGCAACATGAGCAACACTGGATTAACATAAAAATCGGTTCCCCCCTTTCCCCCACCATCATGTGTGAAAGCATCGCATACATATATATATATCTCTTTTTAACACAAATGTCACGTGACTGGAACGCCACAAGGAGTTGTAGGCCACTCCTACATCAGCGCCATCTTGGGGTGGGGTCGGGCCAGTGCACAGTCTAAGTCTTTCCATGAATTAGCTGCCGAACCAGAATTCCTTTCGGTAGTTCGAGAACTTTCGTTAGCGTCAACTTTGCGTCAGCATGGCGTCACTGCAACCTTGTAGCAATGCCATGGTTCGTTCTCAGGGCGGGGCAGCAGGCGGGTTCTTCCGCCGACACTCTACTTTCTCACTGCACCAAGCGGAGGCAAGGTGGCTGCCGCCCCGGGGGGGGGGGCAAAAAGAGCAATGGCGGTGGTTTTGTCCTTACCGGAAGTCCGCAGGAGTCGAATGTCGAATGACTCCAACCAATTCTGCAAGGCTGAGGGGAGCGTTCTGTCAAGAGTGGGGCCCATGCCCTAGCAAACAAGCTTTCGAGTCCAGAATTGTCTCACGGTGGGCCAGGCCTGGAACCGGAGGGGTCAGCCGCCGGAGTTCAATGGCAGCAGTAGCAGCAGCTCTTCGGTACAGTCACCGGAGAGGAGCCAGCAGCAGTAACAGCAGCAGTTCGGGTGGTGCTGCCACCGGAGTGGCATCAGTTGCAGCGACAACAGCAGTCCGGAGGACATCATCATCGGAGTGGGCCCCTACTTACTTGGCTGCGGGGGCCCACTCCCCGCGTCGGGTGCTAGCGGCAGTCCTGGTGAACCCTGTCCTTGGGTGGTTGCCTGGCGGCCGCGTGCAGGGGTGCCGGCTCAGCCGAACGGCGAATGAAGTGGCAGGGCGCAACCCAGCTGGCCGATGTGTGAAAGGTGTGGTTTGGGGTGCCCTCATCTGCTGGCGAGCCTCCACCTGGGGAGGTGGGGGAGGTCCGTCCGCGTCGCCTCCCCCCGCCAGGGCACCCTCCGTTATTGAAGGAAGAAGTGACTGGGAAGACCCGCACAGCGTGCCAGGGTGAAATTCAGCAGGCCGATGAAAAAGATGGCTAGGTGCAGCTTAGCTGGCCGGTGAGTGGAAGACGGTTGGGGTGCCTGGCAAGCCTCCACCTGGGGAGGTGGGGGAGGTCCGTCCGCGTCGCCTCCCCCCGCCAGGGCACCAGCCCTCCGGCGCTTCGTATAGCCTCCGGCCTATTCGCACAATCGGCCGCCACTGATGTCAAGGGATTCCTGCATGGCTTTTATAGCCCAAAATCAACTAAAAAGGACCGCCCAAAACAGGCCAATGTTGCAACTTCGAGGAAGGAGAGGCGAGGACGGTGTCACGTGGACGTTAAGGCTTTGGGATGGAGGTTGCAGCAGACTGTCATGTAAATAGTTGTTTAAAACATGTTCTAACCTGTTCATTTTTGCCGGAATGTTGTTATACTTATAATTTATTAAAAATGTTTGACCATACTATTTTGCTGGAGCGTTGTACGTATCAGCGATCTGGTTAGCGTATTCGGCGTTTGCTCGATTGCACGTGATCCTAATCAAGTGTGGTGACGTTGATGGTGGGTATCAACAAACTTCCGGTTGTGTCTATTGGGGTCCCTATTTTTGTTCAGTTCCAAAAGGACCGGGCACTGGGATTTCCAGTGTCCGAACCCTCTACAGAACGCACATTGGTTCCCATCTAAGTCTCTCCGTCCGTTGTAGGGTGTAGGTGTATGGTCTCTAGGGGGTAGCTTTCTAGGGGCGGTTGGTTGGTAGTTCTCCTTCGGGGGTTCCCTTCCTATTGTCACCCCTTGCAATTGTGCTATCATCACCCTCTCCTTTAATTCCTTTTTCTTCTTCTCTGACGCCCTATCGTTCTCGTTTTTCTGGTTTTCGTAGTATTGGGCCATCTGGAGAATTGCTGCGGGTTTGGAGGCTGCCCAACTACTCTCGCTGGTCTGTAGTTTCTGGGAAACTTCTGGCGACAGACCCTTTACATAATTCTGGACAAAGAGGTGGTGTCCGGTTGCGGTGGTCATGTCTTGGCCACTGTAGTCGGAAAACACAGTCTCGAATCGGGAGAAGTATTCAGACACGTCTTCCTGGGGTTTCTGGCGGCAAGCCGTCACTATCGACCAGTCTACCTTTCTTTCAGGGATTAGAGTCTTCAGCTTTTGTACAATCTTATCTGGGAGCTCTAGGATGGCTTTCGGGGGTTTCTGTCCTGGTTCTCGCTGTTTATCTATGGTATCGAGTTGTACCCAGGTATATCCGAACGGCTCAGCGTGGTCAACTTTCCGGATTTGTTTCCACACATCAGCCGGCAGACATAGCCCAAAGAACAAGTCGATATCTGCTAACGTCATTATCGTTGAGCCTAAGGCTGTACCTAATTCAGTGTAGAAGGCAGTCGGGTTCTTTCTCAAGTCGGGTAGGGTCTTTCTAAAGGTCAAAATATCTTGCCGGTCCCACGGCTGGTAGACCCAGTTATATACAACCCTTCCCTTCGCATCTTGGTGGTTGATGTCGTCGTGTGTTCCCTGACCCCGTGGGGGGACCCAGTAGGGGGCAGCTTCTTTAATGGGCATCATGGCATCGGCCCTTCCTCCCTGGGGTTTAGTTGCTATGGGGGTTTCTGTTTCGGTTGTTTGTCCATGTTCTTTAAGGTGTCGGTAGACCTCGAGTGTACGAGTGAAGAGGTTTGCTACATCGCCCTCTCTTTCTTCCCCGATGTCTATCTTTCTATATAGGGCCGCTAAGCCTTCGGGGCCTTTATCGTGGTACCTATCCTCATATGCATTCAGGGCGTGATAACAGAGCCGTACGACAAAGTGTCGTCTGCGGTTGTCGGCATACGATTTATACACGTCCGTTATATACTCCTCACTTTCTTTTCGCTCCACCAGCGTCCCTACTATCCTATCGATTCCTGCTCGTTCATCCTTGGTTAATCGATTCATTCTGGTGGAATCGTTCTTTCTCATCTCATGGTCATCTAGCGTTATAGCCGACGTTGGGTTCAGTACAAGAGGCTCAGCCGGCGCGGAGGCCGTGAGGGCCGAGGCCCCTGTACTGCCTTCGTTCGTGTTCGGGGGTTGTGGGTGTTGCACTACTGGTTGGGAGGGTGCATACGGAGGGGGCATGTAAATGGTCGGGGGACCTAACAGTAATTCGTCATTCGTTTGCTGCTTGGAGGACAACACAGGGTAGAGCAAAGAAGGGGTCCTAACAGCGTACTGGCCTGAGGTTTCGGGCTCCTGTCTTAGTTTAGTTTCCCTTCTCTCCTTTATGTCTTCTTCTAACTTTTTAGCGGCAAGGTGAGCTGCCTTTCGTAATTCCTTTTCTGCTTTTACTTCTTCCCTCTTTTTCCGTTGCGTCGCTTCTTTGCGCCACATGCCAATACTGTCAAGCATAGTAGGCGTCGTCTTATTGCTACGCAGAGCTACTTCTAGCGCTTCTATCTTGCGGTCGTCGAAGGATCCCATCAGTGGCCACTGACTTTCGGGCTCCTTCTTGGTATATTTATGCCACAGCTTGCTATAAGCCACGGCGACTAGTCCATATTTAGTGAACATGTCCTTATTAGGGGTGCCTTCCAGTGGAGCCGGGTGGTTCACCTCTAATAAGCGGTCCGGGCAGAACCAACTACCAATCAGTGGGGAGAAGATAGGCATGACGGGTTTCAACGGGGACAAAAGTCAGCACTACCTATCTTTTCACTGCTTGCAAAGACTAGACAGAATATCTCTATTCCTCGTTATTTGTAAGCAGAGAATACCTCCAAAGAACCAATATCGAACAACTAGTGTTCGGACAATCAATCAATCAATCAATGGGGAGATAAAGATAGGCACGACGGGTTTCAATGGGGACAAAAGTCTGCGTTACCTACCCTTCACTATTTGCAAAGACTAGACAGAATATTCCTATTCTACGTTATTTGCAAACAGAGAATATCTCAAAAAGCACTATTCTTCAAAACAATCAATGTTCGGACAATCAATCAATGGGGAGATAAAGATAGGCACGACGGGTTTCAATGGGGACAAAAGTCTGCGTTACCTACCCTTCACTATCTGCAAAGGGAGAGAGAGAGAGTATTTCTACTCCTCCCCGTTTGTAGACAGCGAATATCTCAAAAAGAACAATCAATGAGCAATACTAGTATTCAAACAATCAATCAATTATTTCGCACTTTTGTCGTGTTTCACGACCTTACCCGGACCGCATGGACAGTTTCTCGTCTTCCGCCTCCAGCGCCCGATCGTCCTCTATTCTCCGTATTTGCCGCGGCACTCCTGATGGTTCCCAGTCAGGACCGTAGATCACTCGAGAGAGGTCTGCTCGGAACCAGTGAAGTTCGGATGATCGGCTGCCAGACGAGGGTCTATTGGGCAGGAGCTCTCCCGATCGTTGCAGTCGTTCACTCTGTCGTCGGGACCTCTCCCACTGGATCCACGTGTCGCTGATGGGCCCCACGTTGGGCGCCAATTGTTAAATGGTAGCGGCAGTTTCAGTCGATAACCTTCCAAGTATTTGCCCGGCGATAATCGCCTCTCATACCACTCGATAATTTACCAATAAAAGAGGCAGGCGCCGGAGACTGGAAGGCAGGAAACAAGGTTTTATTCCGTCGGAGCAGAACACATCAGATCAGACAGCAAGGTATCGTCACGAGGTGCTCTAACCGCATCTCTGAGACCTGGTCTCTTATACACTGGTTTATTGCTTTATTACACATAGTACATTCTTGAGATTCTTTTGAAGTACGGGGGAATATCCCCTGGAGCCCCGGTTCAGATCCGATCCTACACATAGATACAGTAGAAGTTCCCACCCTACCCGCAGTGGGAGATGGCTATCGCGCAGCAGAGAATTCCGCTAATTCCCGGGGTGTGTGCAACTGGCCGGGTCTCAGGGGGTAGGGGCTTTGATCTACTGTAATCCCTTTGATGTGGGGTGTTTCCCTTACAGTAGGGGCAGTAAACTGCATCCGCAGGGCTAGGTGATGGCCTGGGACCAGTTCAGACAATGGGGCGCAGAGGAAGGGGGTTATCAAAGGAGAGGCATGACCATGTATGGGTTGTCGGTTGGAAGTGGTTCCGTAGCAAGGTCGCGCAGAAGGAGAGGGTTTATGGCCTGTATGAGAGAGCGGGGGTGGCCAGCACGCGGGGGATGCTTGCAGCGCCAAGGGAAAAACGCTGGCGGTCGAGAGTGAGCGGAGAGAGCGGGGTGCCTAAAATGGCGGCCGTGCATTCGTTGCGCGTGGTGCTGGGGAGGGGCAAGATGGCGCAGATAATGTTCAGTTTGCGAGCTAAATTTCCACAATCCAAGAGGCCAGACAACCACGCTTGGGCACGGGGGAGATCCCTAGGGGGGTGACGATCCTCCGTTCCGGAAACCACAGCGTTAAAATCCCCCCCAACCACTAGAATCCCCTCCGGAAGGCCAAGGAGGAGGCGCCCCAGATCCGCAAAGGTGGTCGTCTGCAACCCTGGCGGGACATAGACAGACACAAAAACGACCACTCTGCCCTCCATTCTACCTACCAGAACCGTGTAACGTCCCCTGTCATCATGGAGCACCTCATCAATTTCCAACGGGAGCGAGTTCTTGACCATGATGCCCACACCCCTTGAACCAGACGTGAAGCCCGAATGGGCCACAAAGCGGTAGCCCCGTCGATTCATAGCACGAAAGGAGTTGCCAATGAGGTGTGTCTCCTGCAGAAAAAGTATATCGGGTGAAATTCTTTTCAGGAACTGCAGGACCACACCTCGTTTTATCCTGTCCCCCAGTCCATTAACATTCCAGGACAAAAGACTCAGTCCCCTACCCCCCATCGTAAACGAAAGCAATCACTCGTCCCCCAGAGAGAACTTTAGAAATAGCACACCAATACTTTTGCCTTGTGGTGTATCCTTTCAATTATTAACAGTGCATTTCATTTTTGTGAAATCTCTGGTTAATACAACTGTATATACTGAACCATCACTCACCCTCGTGCCAAATCCAACCAGTATGTATGTGTGTTTGAGGAATAGGTGGTTGTGCAGAAAAATGTGTCTTTTCTGTTTTTGTCAAGCAGGCTATACCTTGTCCCTTTTTGTGAATGGTGGTGTGAATGGTCTTGTGTGCATTATGTATGAAAGGTGTGTGAGTGGCCTGTAAAGCGTTTGGTGCCTTGACGTGGCTTTACAGCTCACGAGCTGTAAGTCACTGGTTCCATTTTTTGTCCTTTCAATTATTGAGAGAGCATTTCATTTTTGTGAAATCTCCTTATATATACTGAACCATCACTCACCCTCATGCCAAATCAAACCAGTGTGTGTGTGTGCTTGAGGAATAGATGGCGGTGCAGTAATCTTTGTCTTTTTTATCTCTCTGCCAAGGTGTAAATTTCTTCTAAGAATAACCTACCAACTGTAGATTTTGTCGTAAACTAAACACCAATGGGAGTACATGGTGATGTCTCTCTTGTGGATCCCAACAAGTTATCTTACCCACAATGTTCTGCAAACCTCAAAATGTCTGTCACATTTTCCTTGAAATATTGTGCCAACATTTTCACACTGCAGAAAGAAACAACAAATTTCCTACCCCTTCACCATTCTCCAAGTATCCCGATAGAAATGGCACCTCACTCGTGTGGGTGGGTCACGGACCCGTGACAAGCAAGGGCCAAAACCTTCTGAGGCTACATCAAAATATGCCTATCACAAAACAACCTGCTTTTGCAAGGAGGGGTCACCCGGCTTTTTGGCCCCGTGCTCGGCGGCCATCTAGGGAAACCCACCAAACCCACACATTTCTGAAAACTAAACACGCTGGGAATTCCAGGGAGGTATGGTTTGCGTGAATCCCCCAACGTTTCCTTACCCAGAATCCCCTCCAAACCTCACTTTTAGCTGAAAAAATCGCTTTTTCACACATTTTTTTGTGGGAAAGTTGTGGCATCACCGGGCTGATACAAATTTCCTATCACCCAGCGTTCACCCTGGTCTCCTGATAAAAATGTTGCCTCACTCATTTGGGAGGCCCAAGTCCCCGCGACAGGCAGAGGCCCAAAATGTATTGAGGCGACATCAAAATTGCCTATCACCAAACAACCCGGTTTTGCAAGGGGGGGTCACCTGGGTTTTTGGCCCCGTGCTCGCAGCCATCTAGGGAAACCTACCAAACCCACACATTTCTGAAACCTAGACACCCAGGGGATTCCATGGAGGTATGGCTTGCGTGAATACCCCAATGTTTCCTTACCCAGAATCCCCTGCAAACCTCACTTTTAGCTGAAAAAAACACTTTTTTCACACATTTGTGTGTAGGAAAGTTGTGGCATCACCGGGCTGACACAAATTTCCTACTACCCAGCATTCCCAAGGGTCTCCCTATCAAAATGGTGCCTCAGTCGTGTGGGAGGTCCAAGTACCCGCGAAAAGCAAGGGCCCAAAACGTATTGAGGCAACATCAAAATTGCCTATCACCAAACAACCTGGTTTTGCAAGGGGGGGTTACCTGGGTTTTTGGTCCCGTGCTCGGCGGCCATCTAGGGAAACCTACCAAACCCACACATTTCTGAAAACTAAACACGCGGGGATTCCAGGGAGGTATAGCTTGCATGGATCCCCCAACGTTTCCTTACCCAGAATCCCCTGCAAACCTCAATTTTTTCACACATTTTTGTGTGGGAAAGATGTGGCATCACAGGGCTGACACAAATTTCCTACCACCCAGCGTTCCCCCGGGTCTACTGATAAACATGGTGCCTCACTCGCGTGTGAGGCCCCAGTACCCGCGACAGGCAGGGCCCAAAACTTATTGAGGCGGCATCAAAATTGCCTATCATCAAACAACCTGGTTTTGCAAGGGGGGTCACCTGGGTTTTTGGCCCCGTGCTCGGCGGCCATCTAGGGAAACCTACCAAACCCACATATTTCTGAAAACTAGACACCCAGGGGATTCCAGTGAGGTGTGGCCTGTGTGGATCCCCCAACGTTTCCTTAGCCAGAATCCCCTACAAACCTCAATTTTAGCTGAAAAAAATCACTATTTTCACACATTTTTGTGTGGGAAAGTTGTGGCATCACCGGGCTGACACAAATTTCCTATCACCCAGCTTCCCCAGGATCTTCTGATAAAAATGGTGCCTCACTCTTGTGGGATGCCCAAGTACCCGTGACAGGCAGGGGCCCAAAACTTATTGAGGCGACATCAAAAATGCCTATCACCAAACAACCTGGTTTTGCAAGAGGGGTCATCTGGGCTTTTGGCCCCATGCTTGGCGGCTATCTAGGGAAACCTACCAAACCCACACATTTCTGAAAACTAGACACCCAGGGGATTCCAGGGAGGTATGGCTTGTGTGAATCCCCCAACGTTTCCTTACCCAGAATCCCCTGCAAACCTCAATTTTAGCTGAATAAATCACTTTTTTCACACATTTTTGTGTGGGAAAGTTGTGGCATCACCGGGCTGACACAAATTTCCTATCACCCAGCGTTTCTCCGGGACTCCCAATAAAAATGGTGCCTCACTCGTGTGGGAGGCCCAAGTACACGCGACAAGCAGGGGCCCAAAACGTATTGAGGCGACATCAAAATTCCCAATCATCAAACAACCTGGTTTTGCAAGGGGGTCACCTGGGTTTTTGGACCCGTACTTGGCGGCCATCTAAGAGAACCCACCAAAGCCACACATTTCTGAAAACTAGACACCCGGGGGATTCCAGAAAGGTATGGCTTGTGTGGATCCCCCAACGTTTCCATACCCAGAATCCCCTGCAAACCTCAATTTTAGCTGAAAAAATCGCTTTTTTTTCACATTTTTGTGTTGGAAAGTTGTGGCATCACTGGGATGACACAAATTTCCTACCACCCAGCGTTCCCCTGGGTCTCCCGATAAAAATGGTGCCTCACTCATGTAGGAGGCCCAAGTACCCACGACAGGCAGGGGCCCAAAACGTATTGAGGTGACAACAAAATTGCCTATCACCTAACAACTTGGTTTTGGAAGGGGGGTCACCTGGGTTTTTGGCCCCATACTCAGCGGCCATCTAGGGAAACCTACGAAACCCACACATTTCTGACAACTAGACACCCTGGGGATTCCAGGGAGGTATGGCTTGCGTGGATCCCCCAACGTTTCCTTACCCAGAATCCCCTGCAAACCTCAATTATAGCTGAAAAAAATCACTTATTTCACACATTTTTGTGTGGGAAAGTTGTGGCATCACCGGGCTGACACACATTTTCTACCACCCAGAGTTCCCCAGGGTCTCCAGATAAAAATGGTGCCTCACTCATGTGGGAGGCCCAAGTACCCGCGACAGGCAAGGGACCAAAACGGATTGAGGCAACCTCAAAATTGCCTATCACCAAACAACCTGGTTTTGTAAGTGGGGTCACCTGGGTTTTCGGCCCCGTGCTCGGCGGCCATCTAGGGAAACCTACAAAACCCACACATTCCTGAAAACTAGAGACCCGGGGGATTCCAGGGAGGTATGCCTTGCGTGGATCCCCCAACGTTTCCTTACCCAGAATCCCCTGCACACCTCAATTTTAGCTGAAAAAATAACTTTTTTAACACATTTTTGTGTGGGAAAGTTGTGGCATTACCGGGCTGCCACAAATTTCCTATGACCCAGCGTTTCCCCAGGTCTCTCGATAAAAATGGTGCCTCACTCGTGTGGGAGGCCCAAGTACCCGCGACAGGCAGGGTCCCATAACATTTTGTGATAGGCAATTTTGATGATGGCTCAATACGTTTTGGGCCCTTGCCTGTCGTGTGTACTTGGGCATCCCACACTATTGAGGCATCGTTTTTATCGGAAGACCCGGTGGAACGCAGGGTCATAGGAAATTTATGTCAGCCCAGTGATGCCATAACTTTCCCACACAAAAATGTGTGAAAAAAGTTATTGTTTCAGCTACAATTGAGATTTGCAGGGGATTCTGGGTAAGGAAACGTTGTGGGATCCACACAAGCCATACCTCCCTGGAATCCATAGGGTGTCTAGTTTTCAGAAATATGTGGGTTTGGTAGGTTTCCCTACATGGCTGCCGAGCACGGGACCAAAAACCCAGGTGACCCTCCTTGCAAAACCAGGTTGTTTTGTAATAAGCAATTTTGATGTCACCTCACTACGTTTTGGGCCCTTGCCTGTCGCGGGTACTTGGGCCTCCCACACGAGTGAGGCACCATTTTTATCGGGAGACCCGGGGGAACGCTGGGTGGTAGGAAATATGTGTCAGCCCGGTGATGCCACAACTTTCCCACACAAAAATGTGTGAAAAAAGTGATTTTTTTCAGCTAAAATTGAGGTTTGCAGGGGATTCTGGGTAAGGAAACGTTGGGGGATATATGCAAGTCATACCTCCCTGGAATCCCCTGGGTGTCTAGTTTTCAGAAATGTGTGGGTTTAGTAGGTTTCCCTAGATGGCCGCCGAGCACGGGGCCAAAAACCCAGGTGACCCCCTTGCAAAACCAGGTTGTTTGGTGATAGGCAATTTTGATGTTGCCTCAATACGTTTTGGGCCCTTGCCTGTTGTGGGTACTTGGGTCTCCCACACGAGTGAGGCACCATTTTTATCGGGAGACCCGGGGGAACACTGGGTGGTAGGAAATTTGTGCAAGTCCAGTGATGTCACAAGTTTCCCACATACAAATGTGCGAAAAAGTGATTTTTTCAGCTAAATTTGAGGTGTGCAGGGGATTCTGGGTAAGAAAACGTTGGGGGATCGACGCAAGCCATACCTCCATGGATTCCCCTGGGTGTCTAGTTTTCAGACATGTGTGGGCTTGGTAGGTTTCCCTAGGTACCTGCAGTTCAAGGGTTAAAAAACTACAGCTAGGCACTTTGCCAAAAAAGGGTCATTTTTCACTGTGAAATTGTGGTGTGTCCACGTTGCGTTTTGCACCGTTTCCTGTCGTGGGCACTAGGCCTACCCACACAAGTGAGGTACCATTTTTCTTGGAAAACTTTGGGGAACGCGGGGTGGGTGGAAATTTGTGGATCAATGCAAATTTCAGAACTTTCCACCACAGAAATGTGAGGAAAATTTGTTTTTTTGGGCAATTTTTTAAGAGGTGAGAGGTAGTCAAGTCACCCCATCCTGGATTACCCTAGGTGTCTAGTTTTCAAAAATGCATTGGTTTGCTAGGTTTCCCTAGGTGCCGGCAGAGCTAGGGTTAAAAAACTACAGCTATGCACTTTGCCAAAAAAGGGTCATTTTTCACTGTGAAATTGCGTTGTGTCCACGTTGAGTTTTGTGCCATTTCCTATCGCGGGAACTAGGCCTACCCACACAAGTGAGGTACCATTTTTCTTGGAAGACTTTGGGGAACGTGGGATGGGTGGAAATTTGTGTATCCACGCAAATTCCAGAACTTTCCACCACAGAAATGTGAGGAAAATGTGGGGTGATAAGACCGAGCTTATGTTACTCGGACCACCAGCACTGTCTACCATTGACCTCCTATGGCCTTCTAGTCTGGGCGTACCGCCCATCCCAAAAACCAACATTAAAAGTCTTGGAGTCTGGTTGGATGAATCCCTGACCCTTAACACCCAAGCAACCAAGACTTCCGCAACCTGCTTTGGAATCATCAGAATGCTGAAGAAAATTCTTCCGCTCTTACCGTTTGAAGCCAAGCAGGTTGTGATACAAGGCTTAATTCAATCTCGGTTGGATTTTAGTAATGCCTTGTATCTAGGGGCACCGGAATATGTCCTGCAAAAACTTCAGCGCACTCAGAATTGTGCCGCGCGCATGCTGCTTCAGCTTCCTTGTAGTGCGTCAGTAGAATCAGGACTGAGGATTCTGCACTGGCTCCCTGATAGGGAGCGAATTAAATTTAAAGCTATGTGCATCTCTCACCAGGCATTTTGGAAAACTGGCCCAAAGATCAACCATTGCCTGCTCTCTCCTTACCACCCCAGCAAACAACTCCGCTCTGCCAATGCATTCCTGGCTGTAGCTCCCAAGATTAGGAGATCAAGAGCAGGAGGTAGGTCCTTCTCCCATAATGCAGCCAAACTATGGAACTCTCTCCCTTTATATCTCAGATCCAATTCCAACTTGTTATCCTTCCGTAAAAAGCTTAAAACATTCCTCTTTACTAAATAACTATTCTCGAAGCCGCTGCACCATGAGGTGCTATCTTCTTCTATCTTAGCGCTTGGACGCCCTTGAGCAGCAGTCGCGCTTAATAAAACCCCTTTTCATTTCATTTCATTTTTTGGTAATTTTTAGGTTTGTAAGGGATTCTGGGTAATAGAACCTGGTGAGAGGCAGTCGAGTCACCCCATCCTGGATTCCCCTGTGTGTCTAGTTTTCAAAAATGTATAGGTTTGCTAAGATTCCCTAGGTGCCGGCAGAGCTAGGGTTCAAAAACTACAGATAGGAAGTTTGCCAAAAAAGGGTCATTTTTCACTGTGAAATTGTGGTGTGTTCACATTGCGTTTTGCGCCGTTTCCTGTCGCGGGCACTAAGCCTACACACACAAATGAGGTACCATTTTTCTCGGAAGACTTTGAGGAACACGGGGTGGGTGGAAATGTGTGGATCCACGCAGATTCCAGAACTTTCCACCACAGAAATGTGAGGAAAATGTGGGTTTTTTGACAATGTTTTTGGTTTGCAAGGGATTCTGGGTAACAGAACCTGGCGAGAGGCAGTCAAGTTACCCCATCCTGAATTCCCCTGGGTGTCTAGTTTTAAAAAATTAATAGGTTTGCTAGGTTTCCCTAGGTGCCAGAAGAGCTAGGGTTCAAAAACTATAGCTAGGCACTTTGCCAAAAAAGGGTCATTTTTCACTGTGAAATTGTGGTGTATCCACGTTGCGTTTTGAGCCGTTTCATGCCGCGGGCACTAGGCCTACCCATGCAAGTGAGGTACCATTTTTCTCTGAAGACTTTGGGGAACGAGGGGTGAGTGGAAATTTGT
Organism: Triturus cristatus; assembly: GCF_964204655.1. Classification (NCBI taxonomy): domain Eukaryota; kingdom Metazoa; phylum Chordata; class Amphibia; order Caudata; family Salamandridae; genus Triturus; species Triturus cristatus. The sequence goes on along the minus strand of NC_140592.1, from coordinate 126,996,834 downwards.
GGATCCACGCAGATTCCAGAACTTTCCAGCACAGAAATGTGAGGAAACTTTGTTTTTTTGTCAATTTTTAGGTTTGTAAGGGATTCTGGGTAACAGAACCTGGTGAGAGCCAGTCAAGTCACCCCATCCTGTGTTCCCCTTGGTGTCTAGATTTAAAAAATGTATAGGTTTGCTAGATTTCCCTAGGTGCCGGCAGAGCTAGGGTTCAAAAACTACAGCTAGGCACTTTGCAAAAAAAGTGTCATTTTTCATTGTGAAAATGTGGTGTGTTCACGTTGCGTTTTGCGCCGTTTCCTGTTGTGGGCACTATGCCTACACACACAGGTGGGGTACCATTTTACTCAAAAGACTATGGGGAACGTGGGGTGGGTCAAAATTTGTGGATCCACGCATATTCCAGAACATTCCACCACAGGAATGTGAGGAAAATGTGTTTTTAACATTTATTTAGGTTTGCAAGGGATTCTGGGTAACAGAACATGGTGGGAGCCAGTCAAGTGACCCCATCCTGGATTCCCCTGGGTGTCTATTTTTCAAAAATGTATAGGTTTGCTAGGTTTCCCTAGGTGCCAGCAGAGCTAGGGTTCACAAACTACAGCTAGGCAGTTTGCCAGAAAAGAGTCAGTTTTCACTCCGAAATTGAAGTGTGTCCACGTTGCATTTTGCGCCGTTTCATGTCACGGGCACTAGGCCTACCCACGCAAGTGAGGTACCATTTTTCTCGGAAGACTTTGGGGAACGCGAGGTGAGTGGAAATTTGTGGATCCATGCAGATTCCAGAACTTTCCACCACAGAAACTTGAGGAAAATGTGTTCTTTTGGACAATTATTTAGGTTTGCAAGGGATTCTGGGTAACAGAACCTGGTGGGAGGCCGTCGAGTCATGCCATCCTGGATTCCCCTGGGTGTCTAGTTTTCAAAAATGTATAGGGTTGCTAGGTTTCCCTAGGTGCCAGCAGAGCTAGGGTTCAAAACCTACAGCGAGGCACTTTGCCAATAAAAGGTCATTTTTCACTGTGAAATTGTGGTGTCCACATTGCGCTTTGCGCCATTTCATGTTGCGGGAATTAGGCCTACCCACGCAAGTGAGGGACCGTTTTTCTTGGAAGACTTTGGGGAATGAGGGGTGGGTGGAAATTTGTGGATCCACGCAGATTCCAGAACTTTCCACCACTGAAATTTGAGGAAAATGTGTTTTTTTTGTAAATTATTTAGGTTTGCAAGGGATTCTGGGTAACAGAACCTGGTGAGAGCCAGTCAAGTCACCCCATCCTGTGTTCCCCTTGGTGTCTAGATTTAAAAAATGTATAGGTTTGCTAGATTTCCCTAGGTGCCGGCAGAGCTAGGGTTCAAAAACTACAGCTAGGCACTTTGCAAAAAAAGTGCCATTTTTCATTGTGAAAATGTGGTGTGTTCACGTTGCGTTTTGCGCCGTTTCCTGTCGCGGGCATTAGGCCTACCCACAAAAGTGAGGTACCATTTTTCTCGGAAGACTTTGAGGAACGCTGGATGGGTGGAAATTTGTGTATCCACACAGATTCAAGAAACTTTCCACCACAGAAATGTGAAGAAAATGTGTTTTTTTTACAATGTTTTTGGTTTGCAAGGGATTCTGGGTAACAGAACCTGGCGAGAGGCAGTTGAGTTACCCCATCCATAGGTTTGCTAGGTTTCCCTAGGTGCCGGAAGAGCTAGGGTTCAAAAACTATAGCTAGGCACTTTGCCAAAAAAGGGTCATTTTTCACTGTGAAATTGTGGTGTGTCCACGTTGCGTTTTGCGCCGTTTCAGGTCGCGGGCACTAGGCCTACCCACACAAGTGAGGTACCATTCTTCTCAGAAGACTTTGGGGAACGAGGGGTGAGTGGAAATTTGTGGATCCACGCAGATTCCAGAACTTTCCAGCACAGAAATGTGAGGAAACTTTGTTTTTTTGTCAATTTTTAGGTTTGTAAGGGATTCTGGGTAACAGAACCTGGTGGGAGCCAGTCAGGTCACCCCATCCTGGATTTCCCTGGGTGTCTATTTTTCAAAAATATATAGGTTTTGTAGGTTTCCCTAGGTGCCAGCAGAGCTAGGGTTCAAAAACTACAGCTAGGCACTTTGCCAAAAAAGAGTCATTTTTCACTCTGAAATTGAAGTGTGTCCACGTTGCATTTTGCGCCGTTTCATGTCACGGGCACTAGGCCTACACACGCAAGTGAGGTACCATTTTTCTCGGAAGACTTTGGGGAATGCGAGGTGAGTGGAAATTTGTGGATCCATCCAGATTCCAGAACTTTCCACCACAGAAACGTGAGGAAAATGTGTTTTTTTGGACAAGTATTTAGGTTTGCAAGGGATTCTGGGTAACAGAACCTGGTGGGAGGCAGTCGAGTCCCCCCATCCTGGATTCCCCTGGATGTCTAGTTTTCAAAAATGTATAGGTTTGCTAGGTTTCCCTAGGTGCTAGCAGAGCTAGGGTTCAAAACCTACAGCTAGGCACTTTGCCAATAAAGGGTCATATTTCACTGTGAAATTGTGGTGTCCACTTTGCGTTTTGCGCCGTTTCATGTTGCGGGAACTAGGCCTACCCACGCAAGTGAGGGACCATTTTTCTTGGAAGACTTTGGGGAATGAGGGGTGGGTGGAAATTTGTGGATCCACGCAGATTCCAGAACTTTCCACCACTGAAATTTGAGGAAAATGTGTTTTTTTTGTAAATTGTTTAGGTTTGCAAGGGATTCTGGGTAACAGAACCTGGTGAGAGCCAGTCAAGTCACCCCTTGGTGTCTAGATTTCAAAAATGTATAGGTTTGCTAGATTTCCCTAGGTGCCGGCAGAGCTAGGGTTCAAAAACTACAGCTAGGCACTTTGCAAAAAAAGGGTCATTTTTTATTGTGAAAATGTGGTGTGTTCACGTTGCGTTTTGAGCTGTTTCCTGTTGTGGGCACTATGCCTACCCACACAAGTGAGGTACCATTTTTATCGGGAGACATAGGGTAATTCAGATTTGTAAAGCAACTGTTATTACCTATTCACTTTCAATGCATTTCTGTCTTCCAAATGAAAGACAATGTGCAAAAAAGAAGTCATTTTGAAAAATGACCGATAATTCTCATGCTAGTATGAGTGTTCCCAATTTCGGAAATGTGCAAATATCTACTGTTTCTAAACTCTATATTTTGTTCCCATTTCAGAAATACATAGGTGTCTTTCATACTAATTTTTCCATGTATACATTTTCCAAGAGTAATTGCTATATACCCGCTACATAATAAAAAACCATTGCAAGTCGCTGCTCAGTTTTTGGCTCTGGGTTCGTCAGGTTCTTGGTAAACCTACAAGTCCTATATATCCCCACAACCAGTAAGGTCCTGCGGATTTAACGGTATATTGCTTTCAAAGAGCTGTCATAATTAGAAGAAGTTACAGGTGAAAACGTTGACACAAAAAGCTGTTTTTTTCAACTAATTTTCAATTTTTCCTGTATTCAACTGTTAGTTTCTATAAAGAAACCTTGAAGGATCTACATAAATGACCCCTTGCTGAATTCAGAATTTTGTCTACTTTTCAAAAATGTACAGCTTTCCAAGATCCATTATTGCTTTCATATCCGGAAAGCACAATAAAATAGCAAAAATAGGCTATGTCCCATAAAAATGCCAAAACTGTGTTAAAAATTTTTGTTTTTTGACAAAAGTCTGTCATTCCCTAAAAGCTGGGAAAATGGTGATTTAATGCCCACAACCCGTTTTTTGATACCATTTGCAGAGAAAACCCCAGACGCTTTCATTTGCAGCACTTTTTTCCCACTTTTCAAAAACAAAATTGATGTATTTTGGCTAATTTCTAGGATCCCTCCAGGGGAATCCACAAACCCTGGGTACCTTTAGAATCCCCATGATGTTGGAAGAAAATGCCGCAAATTTGGCATGGATACCTTATGTGGTCAAAAAGTTACTGGGGCCTAAGCGCGAACTACCCCAAATAGCCAAAAAAAAGGCTTAGCACAGGTGGGAAAAGGCCTAGCAGCGAAGGGGTTAATATACATTATAAATGACTATTACCTGTCGCCCAAGCCATTCCTATATCTTTGGAGGCCTGAAATAGTCTGAATTGTCACACCTGGAAGAGTGTGGGGGTTAGTAGGTGTGTTGTTACTATCATTGGCAGCATAAGAGGGGAAATGTGTGGTGCAAGCTGCGGTGGCCTCTTGAGGAGACCTGGCACTTTATTTTTTTACAAATTAAGCACTGATTTGTGAATCAAATTCCTTGGGACAGTGATACTATGTGGGCAGGGTTTTGAGGGTTGAAGATGTGCTTTGGGCCTTGAGATGCTAAGGTGTTAATGATGCTGAGAGTTGGGCTATGCTGCGTGGTAGATTTGTTTTGCCTGTGTGTTCTGTGACGTAGGGCTTATTTGGGTAAGACCTTTTTCTTTTTTTTTACTTTTCAAAGGCTGTGGGTTGAAGAGAGGTAACACCTGAGGTAGATTTTAGGGCACACTGATTTAATTCAGCAGTCCTCTTTCACTGCATTTAGAGAAACGCTTAGCACAGCGGAATTATCTTTTTCCCCACATTGTAGCCGAGCGACAATGCGGCGCTTGAATGCAAAAGGAAGGTACGACTCTATGGGGCAGATTTATAAGCCCTGTGCATCACTTTTGTGCCGCCGTTGCGTCACTTTTGTGATGCAGCGGTGGCGCAAATCCTGCGCCATGCTGCGGGGTATTTACAACGTGACGCATCTAGCAGATGCGTCACGTTGTTTAGCCCTGCGCCACATGTAGGCGTTCTGGAGCGGGGGGGGCGTTCCGGCGCAGGAACGCCTCCTAAAAGTGGCTGAGTGAAATCTACAAGATTTCACTTAGTCACTTTTAAGGCCATGCTGCGTCAGAACCCTGCGCCTGCTTGAAGCAGGCGTAAGGATTGACGCAGCATTGTGAAGATAGGTACCCCCAAAGCATTGCTGGAGCTGCGTCACTTTTACGCCACTTTTACGGCACAGATGCGTCATGCATCTGTTCCGTTTTTGCCCCATGGTGCGCCGCATTGTAAATGCGGCGCATCCATGGTGGCGGAGCTGTGGCGCACAATAACTGGCGCATCCCTGCTGATATGCAGGGATGCGCCAGTTATAATAAATCTGCCCCTATGAGTTCCTCAGATAACAGCCTAAACAAAATAAATGGGTTTCCAGCTTCCCTGGCAACAACTTACGCATTCTGAGAAATATTCGAAGCAAATGCTGCCTTTTCACTATGTGTGAATCCCCAAAACGGTCTCCTGTTTCCGAAAATCTGTGAGAACGTGCGGCTTTGGAGCAGAAAATGGCTGCTCTGTGGACGTATGAAGAGGTATAGAAGGGCGCGCGCATGGCGGAGTGGGTGGGGGGAGGGGAGGGTCTCTGTGATTTGTGTTAGGAGCGCTTTGGACCTGCCCACGGATAGAGTAATTTGTGTGGCTGTTCCCCACATCTGAAGGACAGGAACAAGTTAAGCTATGCAATAACACCGTGAAAGCGGGAATATATTATACACCTCTCCATCTCTTGCAATTCTGTTCTCTGTTCAAAGTGGAAATATCGTTATCATGTTTTGTGCATATTTCAAAATAAATAACACGTTTGTACGTGCCCTCTCTTCAGCGTGTGTCTCTTCCAGTTTCGTTCTGTTTTTTTGGTTGTTGTATTCAGATGCAAATCGTGGAGTGTTTTGCTGCGAGCGCCATGCTGGGCCCTGTGGCTCGGTAATTATTTAATGATCGGTTCCAGTGACAGAAAGAGACTGGGAATCCGGGAGTGAAAGGAGCGGCGCCTTGTGATCTAATTGGCCTGATAACTCGATGAGTGGCGGGCATGGTGAATATGTTAGCCTCAGGATCGTAGCGAAAGGGCCCTGCTTTCTTTCCCCTCCTTTCTCGTCTCCACGTCATCTATCAAGGCCCTTCGCCTGGCTGTAACTCCCTCTGCCTGGCTGGTTTATCTGCCCTCCATCTTCCTGTTAGTCCTCTCTCCTCCCCCTCCTCATGTACCATGTTCCCCTCGTCTATTCTGGGCTCCTACCCTTAGAAAGGAATGATTGATGACAGAGGTATGCACGTTTTCTTGTGTTCCAGTCCAGATTTAGCACCCAACAGCCGATATGAACATAGTCAACACCGGCAATGCTGTGTAAAAAGGTTGCATTTAAAATCCCTAGTAGCTCTTGGTTTGTGTTTTCTATGTATGTGAGAACTGTCAATTATTAAGTCTTAGCATGACCCCTGGGCAATACAAAATTGTAGTCCTATATCTATGCTTGTGGAATGTCCCAGTTTTTAGTTTTCATCTCACCCTCACCTCCTTTCTTCCACACCTCCCTGTATCATCCTCTTCTCTTTTCCACTTCTCAGTAGTTTTATTATCCTTTATGCTTCACTGACCCTCTCACATCCTTCTCCAATTGATCATTTTTTTAATGTTCTGCCAATTTCTCTTGTTCTGCTTGATCTCAACAGTTCTGACATCCCCTGATTAATTGCACTGCTTTCCTATATCTTCCTTCCTTCTATTTGGCTTTCTTTTTTCCTGTACCTTATACTTTTCATTTCACCCTCCCTTTTCTCTCTTGCTCCTTTACCTTTTGCTGGTCTCTTGCCAATCGCTTTCTTGCACCTTCTGTGCCTTTCAGGGTCGCACTAGAAACCAAAACCAACCTTCAAAAAATGTTCACATCAGCACTGAACTGAAGGCAGTGGTTAGTAGAAAGGGCACATGAGAGCATGGTTGGGTCGTAGAAGACAACCCTACTCTGAAAGCATCCCCTAGTCTGCAGCCCAACAGGGGAATACCAGAGTGGCAAAATGGGCAGTCCTGTCCTGCTTCCTCTCTACTGTGGCACTTAGGAGAATGTGAGCTGAGATGGCATCATGGCAAGCTCCTTATTTACTCATACTCCTAACCGAAAGAGAAACAGAACACTGTGGGATACAGACGCTTTTTACCTGCACTTGTAATTGTAATTGTAATTGCATTTGTATAGCATTTACTACCCCTGACGAGGCGTTGAAGCGCTTTTCGGTGAGTAGCACGCCACTCCGGGACCCATAGAGGATTAGTGTTGAATAAGTATAGTGAAACATGCAAGTAAATTTTAAGTGGTGGATATGTTAGTCAGTTATTTGGATTCGGAAGGATAGCAGAAGGATAGAAGAGGAAAAAATGTTTGTATTTATATAGCGCTTCTTATAGGGTGTTGAAGCACTGTTTTTGGTAAGTAGCACGCTACTCCGGAAACCCATAAAGGTATAGTGGTGAATTAGTATGGTGAAATATGAAAGTAATTTGAGTGGTGAATATTAGTCAGTTATTTGGAGTGAGAAGGATAGCGGAGGGATAGAAGGGAAAGAAAGGTTTGCATTCATATAGCGCCTGTTACCCCTGATGGGGTGTTGAAGTGCTTTTCTGGCGAGTAGCATGCTACTGCGGAACCCATAAAGAATTAGTGGTGAAAATTAGTATAGTGAAATATGAAGTAATTTGTGTGGTGGATATGTTAGTCAGTTATTTGGATCAAGAAGGGTTGGGGAGGGGTAAAAAAGGGAAAAAGGTTTGCATTTATATAGCGTTTGTAACCCTGATGAGGTGTTGAAACGCTTTGTTGGCGAGTAGCACGCTACTCTGAAACCCATAAAGGATTAGTAGTGAATTAGTATAGTGGAATATGGAATTAGAGAAGTGAACATGTTAGTCTGTTATTTTGATTGAAAAGGATAGTGGAGGGATAGAAGAGTGAAGGATTTCTGTTTTTTAGGTCATAGCAGTAGGAGGAGGCTTTTGGATGAGTAAAAAGGGTTTGGAGGGGAAGAGTCAGAGGGAAGAGTTTAGGAAGGTTTGATTTGTGGGATTGGTATAGTAAAAGAGGTGTCAGATGATGCAAGGAGGGGTATAGTAGGAGAGAGTCAAGAAAGTGTTATTTTGGGGAACATACTAGTGGTATGGGGTTTGGGATAAATTAAAGTGGGTGTAGAGGATATAATGATAGATGTATAGGGTGAGAGATAGGGTAGTGCATTGGAACGACTAGTAGAAAAAAGTTTGAGATGAGTCAGAAAGTTGGACTAGAAGATATATTGAGAGAAGTATAGGCTGAGAAATAGGGTAGTGCATTGGAAATGGTAAATTAGAAGAAAGTGATTCATATATAGACCCATAAGTCCATTGAAAGTATATAGATTCATAAAGGAGGTAATTATATGCAGATTAAAGATGTTGATAGAGGTACAGGATGAGAAATAGGGCAGTGCATTGTGATGCTTTTTCAGGAGAAAAGTAACACACAGATCCAAGTACATGGAGGTACATAGATGCACAATGGAAGCAAGTACATGTAGATCACAGATGTTTTATGTTGTTGTTGTTTTTGTTTTTATAACAACATAATTATTCTACATGTTTATACAAAGCAATACACAGAGATAGGTACATATCTATAGTGGTAATAAATGCTTCTATACAGAGGGACACGTACATAGGGTGGGTATTAGTAAATGGGAAAATGGGCAGCATTTCTGCCCCCGGTCCAGACCAGTCTCAAACAGGCTCAAATAGGCACTCACCCTTGTCCTCTCCACCCTTAACAGGCTCAAACAGGCACTCACCCTTGTCCTCTCCGCCCTTGGTGCACCCGGGGGCCTTCTCCCAACTACACAAAAATTCACACTTTATTGTGCCTGTGCAACTCGTATTTTACACCTGTTCTGAATAATGAAGCAATCAAAGGCAGTGTGAGAGTGCAAGCATTGTCACTACATTCTGCCCTAGACATGGGCTGGACTGTACTTCTAAAATGGTCAATTTCGCCCCTGACAGCATCCCCCCGTTACAGTATCCCTATTGACCCACATGAAAGAGAATTCCTATGACTATATGTGCCACCTCCAAAAATATGCCACCATAGCCCACTAATTGTATGCCACTTCCTAGGTGCTGTACAGCAGGGATAGACTGGCCTATGTTGCAATCAGGCAATGTCCAATGGGCTGGTCTGATAGGTCAGTGTGTGGGCCGTTTTATTGGGCTGTTTGTGGGCCTGTTTTGTGAACTGCTGGGGCGGTTTTTACTTTTAATTTCTCTGATAATAAAACAAACATTCCCTGCAGCAAGCTCAAATCGCTGCAGCCTTCTATGCTTTGCAAAACAGGTATACAGTGTGTCTTCACAAGTTCAAAACTACCAATTTGCAAACATTGGCCATTTTTTTTAGCTTTCTGACTCACTAACGGGGGCCACTTTTATTTTGGTGCCCGGGCCTATTTTCTATCCTACCCCGACAATGGTTTACAGTTGGTATGCTTCTTTGCTTCTGTGCCCGCATTAATTCCATGGCTTTGGTGCATAATCAAAGCTGTTCTCTTATTTTATTAGGGTCATGCCCCAGTGTAGATAAGGGAGCACTCAAGTGCAATATGTGGCCACACAATGGGCATTAAAGAATGGGCATCTGCATTTCCTTCTGTAACACAGTAGTGCCCTAGAGTTGCAAAGATGGATTCAAATGTCCAAAGCACTTCTGGGGCATTTGTATAACTGGTTCCCATATGCTGAATTATTACTCACCAAGCCTATCTCAACACACAAACACATCCATTTCTATGACATTGCATCACACACACAAGCATTGTTGACAGACCTGGACTGACCTAGGGGGTATTGGGTGCTTTCCCAGGAGGCTGGAAGGGTGGGGGCTGGTTTTGCAGCAGTGGCAGCCGGTTTTGTTACCAGGGCCCAGTTTTGTAGCGGTGCTGCAATCTCGCCCCCAGTAGAACGCAGCAAGCAAGCATTTCCAGCCTCCAGCGGCCAGGCAGAGCTTCACCTGGCACTGGTCGGTGAAAATTGCCAGGGAGTTCCCATCCGACCCGGATTTTTGAGAGCCGGGTTTGCCAGAAATGAGCTCTTTGCACTTCATTATCCTCATGGGTAGTGCTTTAAATGGGCTGGTTCTGTCCAGTACTGAGTACCGGCACTTTTTTATTTTGAGAGGGAGAGTACTGGTACTTCTCAAGAGAAATGTAACACTTTTAATTGGAGAGTACCTGCCCTTCTCAGAAACAAGCAGGTACTCTGGTACAGAGTACCTGCACTTTCATTTTTCCATTTCAAGCACTGCTCATGGTTATCTGTTGGTAGTTCCCATCGAAGCACCCGTCCCTCTTTCTGCTATTTAAAGTGCTGCTGCGTCCTCTTTTCTCCCAAAAATATGCCGCCCATTTCGTATCCCAGCCCCACATTTGCTGAAGATTTGGGTCAGAAAGATATGCCCAACCGCCTGTGCAGAGATTCTGCCTGTTTAGTAGTGGTTGCTATGGTTTCTCCTCCGTTCTTTGGATGCTTTGAGTTTGGCCTAGCCGTAATTGGCTTCCGTTTTGTAGATGCTTTTATTTAGGTCGGATGGGGACAGACTTCCAATCCGTACATGCTGTGGATTTCAAAGAGGACTCCACGGACCTTCCCAGCCACTTTGTGAGCTTCCTCTGATTTGTTTTACTTCTCTCCCTCTCCTGCAGTTTGGAAGTTTTCGGGATGGTTGCCATGGTACCCGGAAGAGCAGTGGCGGGATCTGGATGCTAGTCACGCATGGTCTCTTTCTTGGTGCTTTGAGAACAGTGTGATTGATTCGCAAAGGCAGAATGGGAGGTGGGTGGCGAGAAAGGGAAAAGATAAAGTGAGAAGAGGGGGTGGGGGAGAGGTGGAGAAACGGCCTGAACGCACATTCCGAGCAATAAAGAAGGAAGGCTAAAAGGAGGGTGACCTGTGGGGACTTTTCATTGGCTGTCTGTCCAGATGCTTTTCTTGAAATAGATATTTTACTGCTGCATGACATTGTGCCTCAGAAGAAAGGCTCGCTATGCGCGAGGCGCACATACATGTACATGAGAGCAGGCGCGCAACGCCCATAGGGCTCAAAGAGCTTCAGACCCCCCCCTCGTGTGTGTCAGCCCGGGCTAAGACAGCTTCCCCGGTACCCACACGGACAGTTTTGAGTACTTCACAGGTCTTTAAAATACCATTTACTGGTTAACGAGCCTTTGTTGTTTTTTCACCCCTTCTTAGAGCCACTGCATCCCTACTCTGCCTATTGCCGGAAGAATTACCCCCCACACACACATTTTTATTAGCGCCCCCCTCCGCCGAAATTTAGCTCTAGTTGCGCCTCTGCATGGCAATCGCTAAAGTGGGTTAGTTTATTATTTTAAAATGTATTTGAGAATGCGCCTGCGAAGCAGCACGGGCTCTGGGACACAGCAAGCTTGCAGATGCAACCAAGCCTCGGTAAATCCAGTGATTTTCGTTGTGTGCAATAGAAATGTTTTTTTCGGTAACACATGGGGCATATTATCAAGCACGGCGTTAACATTATCGCCGGTTTAGCGGCAGAAAACTGCCGCTAAAGCGGCGATAATGGGCTTGATAATATGCCCTGGAGAATTCCCATAGAAACCCATGTTCACACCAGAACATGGGCTTCTATGGGAATTCTCTGCGGCATATTATCAAGGCCATTATCGCCGGTTTAGCGGCAGTTTTCTGCCACTAAACCGGCGATAATTTTTAACGCCGTCCTTGATAATATGCCCCATGGTCTCCGGCAGTGAGAGCTGAACTCGTGCACAGGGCAGATGCAGAACAGGCACCCGCAGTGTGGCCGCACTTCCAAAGAGAGCACGTGCACCATTGCTGCGGCTTTGCTCGCGCTCACCGGGGCAGCACATACAGCAACACAGAGCACGTTTTCCACACATAGACACAAAGCCAGCGTCCTCATCTATTACTCATTGTGCCTTTTGCCTAGGTTTGCGCTTTAAAAAATACCATATACATACATACACGGACAAAAAGGAAGCACAAAATATTCTCACTACACAAGCAAGCCAGGCACAGCGCAGACAACAGCAGTGAAAACTTAACACACATAGAAAAAACCGTCATAACACAGGACCTGCTGTAAAAACAGCCTCTACACATAGGGGCAGATTTATGACGTCTGGCGCATCTCTGCTAATCAGCAGAGATGCGCCGGAAGAGTTGCGACGCATCTCCCCACCCGTGCGCCACCATTGATGCGCCGCATTTACAATGCGGCGCACCGTTGCACTCAGATGGGCAGATGCGTGACGCATCTCCTGTCGGAAAGGCGGCGCATTGCTGGAGTTGCGTCGCAAGCCCGACGCAGCTCCAGCAAGCCTCGGGGGTGCCCTATCATTACAATGCTGCGTCAATCGTTATGCCTGCTTCAAGCAGGCGCAGGGTTTTGACGCAGCATGGGCTCAAAAGTGACTGAGTGAAATCTTGTAGATTTCACTCAGCCACTTTTAGGAGGCGTTCCTGCGACGGAACGCCCCCCCCCCCCCTGCACAGGTACGCCTACTGCTGGCGCAGGGCTTTACAACGTGACGCATCTCCCAGATGCGTCACGTTGTAAATACCCCACAGCATGGCGCAGGATTTACGCCGCCGCTGCGTCACAAATGTGATGCAACGGTGGTGTAAATTAGGCGCAAGGGTCTCATAAATTTGCCCCAATGAACATATGCGCTGCAGCAGCAATATGTTTCTCTCTCATACACAAAGACCACAACAGCGATTTTAGCAGTGTAAGCGTTCTCGAGCTCAGAACAGAAACACTACAGACAGCAATAAAAGAGGCTTCATACACGTGCACGCAAGCACACACACGCACACGCGCACACCCACTCTGATAACATCAGTTCATGCTTCCTTAACACACAGCACACCAGGTGCGCGATGCCTATTGGACTGAAAGGGCTTCAGCTCCCCCACCCCAACCCCTCTCGTTGTGTTCCGTAGCTCGTGCTGCAACCCTGCAGTTGTGTGGGTGTCTATCCCAGGGAAATCCTGGGCGAAGTAAAGCTGGAAGAGAGAGAAGCAGACAAACATTCTCTTTTCTCTGACAGACACCTTCAGCTTATCTTGGTTCTGCAGCATCCTCAAAGGAGACCATAGGGGTCACAGAAAATCACAACATCTAGCTGTGGGGTTTCTAATTGTGCAAGGCAGTGTGGTTTACTGGTCACCATTGTTTTAAAGAGAGACAATGTTTGCTCATTAATGCTAGTATGACATCCAAGACATCTTCGCGTGCTTTCAGGAACACAATACAGAAATCGCAAATTGTCTCGATTTGCAATTGCATTTATATAGTGCGTACTACCCATGTGATTGGTAATACACGATAAATAAATACTAAAAAGGTGAGAGTTTTCATATTTTTAAAATGCTGTGACAAGAATTTTCTGCCAATAACATCTTACATTACACAAAATCAGATTTGTATTTTTTTTTCTCTTTTGGCATAAAATGATTTGCCCAGCTGACCCTGGGATTCAAACATTATTCCCCAGTTGCAAAGTCAGCAGCTCAGGCTGTTAGGCCACACCTTGTTAGTTAGTATTGGCATCACATGCTGCTGGTGCTCTTTGAGAGTGGTGGGCATAATACCACCCAGGAGTTCACCCCATTTTTTTCCAAAATTTGACCCACTCCCTCTCATGTTTTGGTCCAGATCAACAAACATTTTGTGCTGGGTTAACCTGTGCACAGTGGGCCTGTGTAGGTAAGAGTGGTGGAGCGGTGGGGTGGGGAGGGAGTCAACAAACGACAGCAAGGGAAAATTAAATTAAAAAAAAGAAAACCATTTAACTTCCGCTCACCGCATTGCAGAGTCGGCTACTCATGTGTGTGGTACAATCAGTGCTACAGGCCCACTAGCACCATTTGCTTTACAGGCCCTGGGCACACACAGTACACTTTGCTAGGGACTTACCGGTAAATCAAATATGCCAATCATGGATAACCAATCACAGTCATAATTTACACAGGGAGCATTTACACGGTAGGCACTGACCAGCAGTGGTAAAGTGCCTGGAGCTCTAAAATCAGCAAAACAAAATGCAGCACACAGTCAAAAACACGAGGTCATAAGCAAAAAGACTGGAACAACATGCCATAGATGCAGGTCAAACACTCTTGTTCCTTGGAATCATTTTATCATTATACAGTTCATGCTCCTTTCAGTCAGATAGAACACTTTTCCACTATGCCTTCAGTGCTTTCTTTTCTGTTCATCAGACCAGGTGCATAGCTGCCATTAATGGGCAGGTGCAGTGGCACCAGAGCCCAGAGATGCCTGTTGAATCCTGATAATTGCTATATTTACTACCACACCAGCACCCAAAGTGGTCATTTGACCTGCTTGCACCAAGGCCCATGGCAGTCGTGCTACGCTACTTCGTCAGACATGCACAGGGCTCACTTTGTACCAACCATCATACCACCACCATAATGTTCATTAGTCTGGTGTACACTCTCTGAGCTCCAGCAGTGCTCGGTGTCGCAGGGGAATGCATTGGCAAAGATACAAGCTCTGGCTTTAATGTTCTAAAGCAGGAAAGAACAGGAAAACATATATGCCTTTTGCATGCATTTGCACATTATACCCAGACGTATTGGCCTTCCAAATATGCCCAGCCCACAGAGTGTGAAATTGTAACCACAGCACCACTGTTTAGTACTAGCCCCCCAAAGTTCAGGTCTAGTTGAGCCCCTGTAGCACACGTACAGCAGAGCAGTGTCTGTGCTAGCTTCCCTCATGCACTCAGGACAGAGGAAGGAAGCACAGGTAATCTTCGAAGTGATGGTGACAGCAGATCTTCCACAGCACCATTTGGCACTGGAAGGGAAACAATACTTGCTTGCCTTTTCCTTGCCTCTGCCTTCTCTCTCTCACCAATGTTACCCCCTCTGAGATCCACTTTTAACTCTGCCTTGTCCCTGTTCCCGTTGCCTCTTTTTAATTTAGTTTGCTGTGACAGTGACAGCAACCATTACTGTTTGTGTAATATTGCTGCAGAGATCCATTTGCCTTGCCACTCAGTGGTCCCTCAACCTATTGCTCAATTGCCCAGAAAGTGTGTACACGTCTGCCTCTTTCCTCAACTGTATACTTTTAATGCCTGTGACTGAGCACCTCTGGTAGAAGCAACATGTGTGTAGAATGCCTATCAAAAATCCCACCACCCTTAGGGAGTGTTGATAATCACAAAAGAAGAAATAAGGGACAAGCCAGAACATCTCTGCACACAGAGCCCCACTGAGGTGCATGTCTAGTTAGGTCACCACAATTGTACGTCTGAATCATGTATTTTGGTAAGAAAAAGTCCCTCAATGGTGATGGAGTTGAACCCCACTGCCCCAAATGTAATAATATCTGGATCCCTAATGCGGATTTTTGTTGTCATGTATGAACACAAATCAAACGAGTGTGCCATGACATGGGCCTGTGTGAAGGATTGCAGTCTTTTTGGAAAGGGAAAGGCGAAAGCCTTTACCAGGAGTTAAACAGCATGAGTGCTGTGGCGGCACATTGTGTGTAGTGACCAGTAGTAGTGAACAGGTCCTTTTTACCTGTGTCACTAGAGTGAGGCTATAGGCTCACTTATTTAAAGTTCTGCTGCTGTGTGCTTAACTCGCCTTTGGCCTACATCAGTTTGGTGTGGAGTGCTGAGCAGTGAGTGTACTCATGTGCTGAGTGTATGTATGCCTGAGGTTGGTACCATACAGGGATAATGCAGCGCTGTGCAGTGCATATATTTTATATGCATCTGCTGGGTGTATGTGTGCCTTTGAAAAGTACAATACATGAAGGATGTAGTGCTGTACAGTATGTGTATGCTCTATGCATGTGCTGGGTGCATTTGTGCATGTGAAGAGTGCAATGTATGGAAGACTCTGGGTTCCATTTTGGGGGACCTGTAGATTGGAGGAACATGAGCATAGGAGGTACAGGAATCCTCCTAGACAGATTTGTGTATTACTGCATTCCTGTAAACTGGGCGGGACACACTGGAGGAAGGGAGAGCCAAGCTCTCCAGTACACCTCAAAGGGTGCTCTTTGATTCAGACAGAGGTCACTGGAAAGTGGCCTGGGCACATCTCAGAAAAAAGATGGGGTTGATAGGGGAATCATAAAGAGTAGGTCTGAGCCCCTGGTGTAAGTGTTTGATGCACATTTCTCTGTGGCTGGCATCCAGGTTTGTACCTCTAGTCACTCCCATGGCCTATGCTGTGGGGCTGTCAGATTTTGAGTCGCTCCTGCTGTGACAGTCTACTTTCTGAAGGAAGGGCAGGGCAGAGGAGAGGGGACTTCAAAAGGAAGTTGGCCCCCAATATAAGCTTCCAAGACTTAGTTTCTAAACCACAATTGGGGTCTTGAAATGAACTATATGAAAGGGGAGATCAAGCCTCCAAAATTGTCAGCTGTCATGCACCAATTGGACTGTGCAAGGAGGAGAAGCTTTGCAAAACCTCTCCCTGGGGCCAAGGCTCACTAGTGTCCCAGCTGGGTGAGGGAACATCACCCAGAAAATCCAGGACCACCTGCACTTGGAGCCTGGAGCACCAGCTCCTGTCTGCTTGTCAAGACCAGAGTGCCCTGTGAGGGAGAGGAGGGCATCGGAAGGAGCAAAATCCAGTGGGGGGATACAGATGATTGGATCCCCGAAGCGAAGTATGAGGAGCCGGCTGCTGCACTTATTGGGTCATTACTCATGTGCAAGGAAAAGTCAGCAACCCCCGTAATGCCAGAGGGGGACTTCTGTAAAGTGGCCCATGAGTGGAAGTTGCTCTGATCGGGTCTTTGCCCATGTGCAGTTACCAAGTCAGCAGCCCCGTATTATAGGTGGGGGCGGTGTGAACATTTCTGGTGTGCCAATTGGATGATACCCCATCTACGGGACCAAGTTGGCCACCCAGTATACCAGAAGTGGCCAATGTGAAGATTGCTGCTGTGCCGATCAGGCCATAGCTTCTGCACAGAAGAGGAATAGTATTCCCATATGCCAGGTCCACCCCCCCCGGACAAAGCAAGAAGCCTGGTCTTGTCAAGACGGTCATTAGAGGAAGGAAGACATCGTGGTGACCAGAGAGGGTCCGAGCCATGACTGACGAACAGCACCAGGAGTGTTGCACCCCCACCTTTACCACTGGGGAGGAACTCAAGAAACTTGCCAGCATTGGAGGAGCATTGAGAACCTCCTGGCCGCTGCAGGACCAAGTGTAAAAAACATGTTGACGCCTGACTGCAGCCCTATCAGGTTGCTCATGTGAATTACTTTCTGGAGACGCTTTGAGACTTTGGTACTCTGATCCTGCTGGTGCGGATAAGACTGGCCAACGGGCCAGATGGCACTGAGAGAACGTACCTCCCAGACAGTGCTTCAGCACTAGAACGCTTTTGACTTTACTAAAGGGTTGGAGTGGGACTCCTGAGACCCATACTACTAATGGGGCTGAACCTGAATGCCACCTATAGTGAATGGGGAATAACCATGACCACTAGGAATGGGACTCAGGGACCTGCCTATGAAACACTACAGCACCAAATGGAGGGCAAGCCCAATATACCCTTGAGGGCTTAGGCGGATAGATTGATAAAGTGAAGCTGCCGACAAGGGATTTTGTTCGTAACAAAGTAATTACTTGGTTATATTTCTTAGCCAGTTGTTTTATGGGTGTATTTAAACAAATTTTACACCAGCAGTAAATTTATCAACAAGAACAATCTTCAGATATAAAGAGTACACACACGGGAATTATTTTTTTGTGAATAAAACACAAATCTTTTTATGTATAGATCAGAATAATAAGGAGTACATAAGAACCATTGGTTTGAGCAATAAATCATGAAAAGTGGGTTAAATCAGATCCACATTTCATCAAAAGACATCTATTTCAGTCCAGTTTTGACAGAGACCAATCTCATTGTTGAGAAAATAATCAACTGCATTTATCGAATGTTACGAAAATAGATGATGGAGTGCACGTTTCGGTCTTGGATGGCAGAAGTCCGTCAGACCATCTTCAGGACAGTTAGTTATTGCATAATAAGACCCCTATGTGAACATAATACAAACAGTTACAATAATGGCAACATGATTGCGTAAACTGTATCCAATACAAATATATTATAGACAACCCGTGTGTGAAGAGTAGTCTCAATCATATTTTATCAAACATATCTTAGTGCTGTATTGCAGAAATTATCAACTTAACAGTTATCGTTTTTACTTTCAAAGTTGAGAGTGTAGGCCCATGTATAAACATACATTCTAGCAATGAAACAGTTTTCTTCGTAAATTTTAGAGGTCTAACGATACTCGTTTTAATATCATCCTCTGTACATTGTGAAATTTCCAACAATCATATGTCTATGAAGAGGTTTTATAACGATAAGATGAAGTTGCTTACTTCGTGAGTTCTAGAAATCCCACTATACTCGTGTTTTGTTGTGGTTAGGGCGTTCTGGTTGATACTATAACCAAATTAAAGCGCACGGCATTTAGTGTACATGATTCAAAGATTATTGACTAAAAAGAGATGATTGAAATAAATCCTACCTATCAATTTTCAAAAATTCTCATAACAAGAGCTTGAACGGGGGAGATCCTTCCTTGTTATGTTTTCAAGAGCTGTGTTCCAAAGTAGAAAGTGTAAACACCATTAGCTCATAGCTTATATCTGAGTTGACTCTCTATGAATAAGACGTCAGCTTTAAGTACAAATATCAATGCCTGTCAAAAGGATACTATTAGTCAAATTAGATCAGTCTCATAGTCTGATACTACAAAAATAGCGCTCACTACTCACAATAAATTTAATTTATGGTCCATCGTGAGGCAGCTTTACTGTGCTATTATTAAGAATAGCTCAACAACAATGCTAATTTAGGCCATTTTAAGGTCAATATAATAGGAACGCTATACTCAAACGCTAGTTCCAAACTCATGCATAACGTTGTTATAAACATTGGTGGATGAGATGTATAACTTCACTGTTGGTGAGAAGGTATTAGGGCTGACCACTATCCGCTACAGTATGCATTCACATTACAATGGTCATATTAATAATGGATAGCTTATAGCCGAGTTGCGCAACTGCAGCATCCTATTTGGCATTATTAGTCTAAGAAATACATCACTCGATGTTACCCCAATACAAAAGTCTAGAATGGCTTGATTGCTCTCAATCAGTTACACCCAATACAGCGTTACAACCTCATCTATTTGGCTAATTCGTGCTTCAAAGAGCCGAAGTGCTGTATGTCATAGGGACATTGGACGCACTGAGGGGAGTCTACTTACATGTCTTGCTTCGATTCAATGTATCATGCTGGTTGCACCATTTCCGGGCCTGGTTAATTATCATGAATTGTACTGATTCCCCCTTTTTTTTTTCTTTTTTTTTTAATATGTATCTAGGAAAAGTTTTAAAACAAAATCTGGCTTTTTAAACTAATTTATAATGTATGTCTTTGTTTTTTAAAGCTGCATACAGCATAAATGAGACGTGATTAATTGTGGTTTTGACCTCCATATGTATTATCTTGAAGATTGGACTGTGTATCTGTATTTGTATATTGGAAATGTTTTATGCATGTTTGCTTTTATGGCCATACAAGCCGAAATAAAGCTTAAATAAAGATAAAGATACTGCTAGTGTAAAATTTGTTTAAATACACCCATAAAACAACTGACTAAGAAATATAACCAAGTAATTACTTTGTTACGAACAAAATCCCTTGTCGGCAGCTTCACTTTATCTATGAAACACTACAGCCCTCACCTCAGGCGACTGTGCGTATTGTTTGTGAATATTGTATTTTACTTTTTGTTCATATATAAATACTCCTTTTTCCAGAAAAGCAAGCATTTGACTGTGCAATCATGTATTGCTGGTCCTGAAAGTATTTTAAAATCACAGAAAAGCCTTGGACTACTCAACCCACGCTATCACTGAGGGTCAAGTGCTGAAAGGGTACATGGCTCATTTGCTCAATCCATAGTAGGCCAGGCCCCAGTACATCCGGATTAAAAGGCCTCAACCCTTATGGTTGGGCCCAATATCTTCTGTTTGCCCTTTGGCCCCCTGAATGGGGTTCTGACAGTGTACCACTTTCACAGATTTCTGACCAATCCCAGGCTCTAGAAATGCTTAACCAATCGCAGGGAGTGGACTTAGGAACGTTCAGGGGAGTAAAACAAGAGATTGCACAGGGCAAGTGCAAAAGGAAGTGTTGATGCCTGCCATTCAGTCAATATAAACTTTATTTGACTTTTCTCCTAAAAATCATAAAAGTACACACACAAATGAACATTCGATTAAACAAAATCTAAAAGCATGTAGTAAAAATACAACAGCAGAAAGAATCACATCTTCTTCAATTTCCCTTCAGCTGATCAAAATAAACAGCGTTAAAAAGAAAAAAGAAATTCATTTCACTCTCAATACAACTGATAAAACCATGATGAAAAGAAGAGTTGTAAAAACAGTAACTGTAGTCTCAGCTGTCTAAATTTCATGGTTAACAAGAGAGGCTGTATATATTTGTGTCATAAATATCTAAACCTAGGACAAATCCTAACAATGGGCACGGTTCAGGGGTTGAAATATTGTCACAAACACCTACTGGCAGATCAGATTCTTTTAACCAGTCACCATTAGAGAACATCAAGTGATTGATCAAGTTCAACCTAAAATAGGTCAACAGTCGATGATGGTAAATAACATGTCCAGGCTCATGTATGGTTCCATCCTGTTCACTGTTTTGAACAGAATAAACGGATGCAATGAACACGTGGTCGCAGAAAAAGCCTCTTGCTACGCTACGACCCTAGAGGTAAAGGCCTGCTTAACCTAAGCACTGTCAGCTTTAACCATGAGTTCAAGTTACATAGGATGTACCATACCCATGGAATGTGTAGCGTGTTGTCAAGACCCATACAATCATGTACAATGAATTTGTTAAGGTTCAGCTTTTCCTTTTATCCAGACTGAGAGCCATATTAAAAGGGGACAAAGACATATGATATCCAATATATATCACATACCCAACTCTTCACGTACAATGTTGGAGTGTGTACTTTGTGGAATATTTAAAAGTCCTCCCAAAAACGTATTTTCCACCACCTGTATGGATGCAATGGACGCATAGCTGCGGATTTCCATCCAAAACTAGCTATGGGAATACATTTAGCTTAAAAAATATATCTAACATTATACACGGACCCACAGGCGTGAGTGGTTGTGAATGGTGCGAGGTCTCGAACCTTTCAGCTCCAATGAGGCACGAGGCAGGGGTGTCCCTTGTCGCCATTGCTTTTGGCCCTAATTCATGAACCGGTGGCGGCATGGATTCGGAAAGATCCTATAATACGTGGGCTGCGCTGGACAGAGAACTGGGAGGATAGGATATTGTTGTACGCTGACGATGTCCTCCTATATGTCGCTTCCCCAAGGGCATCCATAGCCAGAATACTAAACAAACATCTTACCTACATTTGGCCGATATTCTGGATACACCATCAACTGGGCCAAATCAGCGGTGTTCGTCCTCTGTGGTACACTGCCAAAACGACCGCTAAACTGTGAGGCTCAAGTGGCTACGGATGGTTTCCGATACCTGGGTATCTTTGTCACAACTGACCAAGCCCGGTTTCATGCTTGCAATCTCCTGCCCCCTCTGGAGTGCCTCAGGGGGAATGTCCGCCATTGGCGAGCCCTTCCGCTTTCTATGCTGGGCAGGGCATCACTGTTTAAAATGATGGCCCTGCCTAGATTTTTATATGTACGACAAAATACACCCTTCTTTGTCCAAGATTCATTTTTCAAAGCAATCAATAGTGAGGTGAGCTCGCAGCTGTGGGAGGGAGGCCCGCTAAGGATTGCGCTGAATAAACTGACCCGTGGATTGTATGCTGGGGGATCACATTGCCAATTATCCAGATGTACTATAGCGCGGCTCAGATTACCACCATCAATCAATGGGCCCACCAGCCGCTCTCAGAACCAGTGTACCAAATGGATAGGCTGGTAATGCAACCGAGAGGGTATCTCCATTTATTATTCACTGACCCACGAAGACTCATGCTCGAGGGTCCCACAGCGGTGACGATTCGTCAATGGCATGAGACTCTCTCCAAATTAGGCTGGAAAAATAAATTAACCAAATCCACACTACTCTGGGAATCACAGCAACTGGGGACAGCCAGCATTAGAAAGTGTTTCACTCAATGGGGTTTAATCGGTATTTCCAGATTGGGTGATCTATACACAAACAGTGGGATGATCTCCTTCAAAATCCTCCAGAAAACATACGAGCTGTCCAAGACGGAATATTTCTGATATCTGCAGATCCGGCATGCCTTACAGCCGGCAGTGCCCAAGGGAACTGAACTCCCGGAGTCATCGCCTCTGGAATGTAGGCTCCTGGAGGAACATCTCTCCAAAAAAGCGATCTCACTAACGTACAAAAAGCTAATCAATAACGCACCAGATGCACTTGTAGTGTTGAGGGATCACTGGAGTGTAGACATCCCAGATTTGCAGGAGGAGGTATGGCCAGAGGCACTGTCCTTGCCGAGGGAGGCAGCACTAAGAGCCCGGTTTCGATTAGTCCAAATCAAAATATTACACTGAATATATATTTCATGCACCACACTTGTGAAAATGGGTCATAGGGCAAAAGCCACCTGTAACAGGAGATGCGGAGAGACAGGATAATTTTACCATATTATTTGGCAATGTCGAGAGATTCAGCTCTACAGGAGGCAGTGGCAGAATATATGTCGGGGTGGTGGGAGAATTGCTCCGGATATCGCCCAAGTGGTGCCTTTTAAATGTGTGGGAGGACACAGATCTAGGGAGGACAGACCAAACCTGGGTAACTCTGGGCTTTATGCTGGCCAAAAGAAACAGAGCGATTCATTGGGGTGCCTCTTCCCCGTCCTCCCTGCGGGACTGGAAAAAAGAGATGGACTGGTGCATGGTGGCGGAGAAAGCGGTTTATAAGTAGAGAGGCTGTCCGAAAAAATGGGGGGAAATCTGGGACAAATGGAATGTATTTAGGGGGCATCTGTGTGCTCCCCCAGTGGGGGTTACTCCCCTTGCCTTAAGAAGAAACAATCTGATGCTGCTATCACTCCAGGAAACAAGAAGGCTGGTGGCTCTGCATGGCCTTTGGGCAAGATAGGAGGGGAGAAGTGCTGTCAACACTTATATGTGCCTGTAAGCTTGATGATGTACTGTCATGATTTTGTTGTGTTACAATAAAAATATATTAAAAAAATATATATCTAACATTGGTTTGTCCCCCAAATATGTTGAAAACTCACTGATATTGTGTATAGCCCTCTTAAAAGTCATTATATGTTGTTTTACATTTGTTGCCAGTTAAGGTGGGAATCAAGTAAAATATCCAGTTAAGAAAAATGTTCTTCCTTACTAATATGCTGTTCCCTTACCACAAATCTTTCAGGTTTTAGTGCTTTTGGGGGCCCACCACCATAGAATGGTATTTTTATAATTGGTTGTAAGGTCGAGACTATCCATAAAACGAATAAAAAGGTATAAAAGTCACTGCAAGCCCCTTGCTGTATGTGCAACTATCACAGCATATAAAAGGGAAGGCAACAGTTGACCACCCACACTCAGAACATCCTGGCCCTGTTCAATTACAACAGATTCTAAGCAATTTATATAAAAAATGAAGAGAAAGGGGGCCAGGATAAACCCTTACAACACCCTCTCCTCAGACTATAGTGTTGTGTAAACTCCCTGTTGTGTCCATACCTCATCCAGGCAGTAAGGCTAACTTGCAGATCTCACAAGAAAGTTACAAGTGCAGGCTCGACCCCCATGGACCCCAGTATGGCCCAGAGCTTAGCTCAATTAACCCTTTCAAATGCTGAGCCAAGGCCCATGAAGGATAAGTGAATTGAGCCCCCATTTGCCTTAGTATACTTTGTAATTAGCAGATGTAAGTTGAGGTTTCGCTCAATGGTACCATGGCCTGATCTAAACCCATATTGTACATCAGATGTTTTGATCATTTGCCTATATGGTGAGGCGATCCTTAATCACCCGGCCTATGATTTTAACATCCGAGTTTACCAATGAAATGGGTCGGTAACAGGCTGGATTCGCTCTACTCTCCCTTTTTAAATACTGGCACAATCACAGAGTGACACCAAGAGGGTAGCTTAGAGCCATGAATTGCAGCACTTAGGTGCTAGATCAACAAGAGTGCCCACAAGTCAACCTGAGACTTGTAGAGATCTCAGGGGACCCTGTCAGGTCCAAGACCCTTTCCTGAAGGTAGAGACAAGATGACTTTTCTTACTTCCTCCCACCGAAAAGTAAACCTCAAGTCCTCCTGAGCACAAGGTGTAGTTTGTTCAGTGCCCTCATTATCATATATAGCCAAAAAATTATCGGTCTATGCCTAAGCCGTGATGGTAAGCCCTGATCTGACAACTGCTCAGAGCTAAGCAGTGGATGATTCGCTACCCTCCAGAAGGCCGCTCTGTCTCGAGATACACTTGCCGGCAATATGTTCTCCCACGCCTTCTTTTTTAGATCACTTTTATGTTATTTTTGTTCCAGGCTATATGTGGCCCTAGCCTTCCTCACATCTTCCTGATTATGGAGCTTCTTTTGCAGGGTCTCCAACAACTCTTTATGAGCCCCGGGAGCACTTCTTATCAAACCATTTGCAGTGTGGTAGAGAACTTACCGCCCCGTCCTGGTGAGGGCAGACTTAATAGAAGCAGAGATGCTAGTAAAAGCTGCCAAAATCCTGGCGTCAGTGGCTTCCACATTTAAACTGGCTAAAAAATTAAATTGACAAGTAAGAAGCCAATTAGAAATGAAATTGGTGGGTCCATTTTACCCTTCGACCCTGTTTTTTTAATATGACTAATTCCCTAAATAAGCACGCAGCATTCACGGGCATCTCAGCCCACAAGAAAGTGGATGAGAGAGGATTATGGTCATTGTGTGT
Organism: Triturus cristatus; assembly: GCF_964204655.1. Taxonomy (NCBI): domain Eukaryota; kingdom Metazoa; phylum Chordata; class Amphibia; order Caudata; family Salamandridae; genus Triturus; species Triturus cristatus. The sequence continues at coordinate 126,971,957 of NC_140592.1, read as the reverse complement.
GTGTCCTATTCTACCTTAAAATGTACAAGGGAAAAAAATAAACATGCTGAAAAAAAAATCAATTATAGACATAGCCCCTTTCCCCCTAAGTGTGGGCAGCCTCTCTTCGAGACTAGATTCCCCCGTTAAACAGATTAACTAGGGTATAGTGTGAGATCAGAATATTTAACACATCACCCTGCTGGGTATTCTTGAGGTGCACCTGATCAATATTTGACGATAAATTGCCGGTATCCCCATTCATATGCCAACCCATGCAGGGGTAGAGATTAAAATCACCCATCAGCATAATCATTGTAAAATTGGACGAACAATGCGAAAAATCTTCTAAATCTTTCTGACATCCCTAACATCGTAATGCTCATCTCTAACTTCGATTTAATTATAAACATTCACAGTCAACGCCCTGTGCATTTTTGGAAAAATCAATAGAATACCTAAGATATTTGTAATGTTGGTAAATGAGCACTCGGAACAAGTGTTATCTTTCCGCTATGTTTATTGGCACAACAGTGAGCAGTTACACCTAGGAGCGCCGGCCACCTCTATCTCTCCGCTCGCTGCCACGCACCCCTCTCCTCACGCTCCGCGCTTACTCCTGCGCGCGCATCCTGGCGTCAACCTGCGTACCCGCGTCACGTCACGTGACGCGCTAACAACTAGACCGCTACATATCTCCCCCTTTTACCGACCCAACAATAAGTCACTTATAGTTCGCAGTCCAGTTCAAAGTCTTGGAACCTGGAAGGCCTTACTACTTGTCTTCCGCTCCTGGTCACCTTACCGCTTGACCCTCGAGCCCCTTGGCTCTGTGTTTCCTCACGTTCTGTCCCTTCGGCCATCGCTCCCCCACTGTTCCGATTACCTCCCAGCCTGTCCATCTCTGCCACTGGGGTCTCACCCCCTTGCTCTCCTCCTTGCTCCTCTCCTGTACCTGCTTCTTCCCTTTCTTCACTTCCGCTCGCCTTATTCTCTCCATCCGCGTCTCCCGTGCCTTCGCCTTCCGTCTCCCACTGTTCCCATCTCAATATTTTGTTGCACCGGGCCATGCGGTCCTGCGACCACACGTTCCCGTCGCTGAGCAGAGCCGCTCTGTCATACACTTCCTTGACCTGCATGGGCTTGCTGTACTTGCTGTCTCCTTTCCTTTGTAGGGTAGCCAACTTTACTCTCACCCATTCTCCTCTCACTAACCGAGTGTCCTTCACACTCCTCCTCTTGTTGTAGTTGTTGGTGTAGATGGCTTGAGCCCTCTCCATATTTGCTCTCACGACTGCCGGAGACCATTCACTGGTCACTACCTTCTCCTTCCAGATTCTGTTGTCGTGCGTGAAAGGTTCACGTCCTCTCAATATTTGGAACGGGCTGTACCCTGTGCTTGTGGGCGTTATCCTGTAGGCCCATACCATATTCTCCACCGCCTTCTTCCAGTCTTTGTTGCAGGTGATGGCTGCTTGAATGGCCCCCATCACCACTCTGTTAAATCGTTCCACCAGACCGTTACCTGCCGGATGGTATATGGCCGTGTGCTTTACCTCGATGCCGTTCCTCCCCATGAACTGTTTCCATTTTTCTGATGTGAATTGTGGCCCGTTGTCGCTTAAGATGGACTTGGGAATTCCCTCTCGGGTGAATGTTTCCGATAGGAACTCCAGGATGTTCTCCGTGTCCATCGTTTCGCTCACTTTTATCTCTGGCCACTTGGAATAACGGTCGATGAGGACACACACATATTTTTGTACGCTCTGGTCATCCAGCACCGGCCCTAAAATGTCTATGGACAACTCTTCCCATGGGTTGGCGGGCGTGTCGAATTTCCCCAGAGCCGGGCGTAATGGCCTCAACGTTTTGTCCGCCCCTTGGCATTGGGGGCACTCCCTGACATGTCTCTCTGCCCTCATGTCCATGCCTGGCCACCAGTAATTCTGTTTCGATCTAGCTTTGAGTTTCCCAATACCCAGGTGGCCTTCATGCAATAGGTCCAGTAGTTTGTTGATGAGATTCGTGGGGGGGATTACTCTGTCTCCCCGGTATATGAATATGCCCTCATCTCCCACGGTCAATTCTTCTCTCACTTCATAAAAAGGTTTGAGGTTGGGTTTCACCTTTTTCTTGTCAGGCCACCCTTGGGTGATGTGGGCTTTTATCTCCATCAGGTCCGCATCTTCGTCATACGCGGCTGTCCACTCCTGTCTGCTGATGATCTTCTCTTGATCCTCAATGAGAGCCACCATCTCTCCTCTGTCCGCGGGGTCTTCTTCTCCCGGCTCCATGGCCGCCGCTCGGCTCAGGTAGTCTGCCACTCGGTTCTTGTTTCCCGGGATGTACTCTACATCATATCTGTAGTCCAACAATTTTAGGGACATTTTCGATATCCTGGGTGTGGCGCTGGCGTGACCACACGACGTCAGAACCTTCACTAACGGCTTGTGGTCCGTTTTGAGCAGGAATCGGGTACCCCATAGGAATTGCCGGAATCTCGTCATGGCCCACACTACCGCTAACATCTCCTTCTCAATGACGCTGTACTTGCCTTCTGTCTCCGTCAGTGCTCTGGAGGCGAAGCTTATCGTCTCCACTTCTCCACTTCCTCGGTCTTGCATGAGTACAGCGCCCAACCCCTTGTCGCTGGCGTCCGTGATGAGTATGGTGGCGCCTTGCGGGTCGTAACCCTTGAGAGGCATCGCTTCTAGGATCCCTTTTTTGATGACTTCAAATTCCGCCTGGGCTTCCGGTGTCCATTGGAACACCGTGCTTTCTCTGGTTAGCCTCCTCAAGTTATAGGTCTTGGATGCGAATTGTACCACGAATTTACTGTAGTACTCCGCCATCCCCAGGAAGGACCTGACCTCCTCCTTGTTCTTGGGGGCCGGAGCTTCAACGATGGCCTTCACGTTTTCCATCTTGGGGGTGACCCCTTGTTGCCCTATTTCGTGGCCTAAATAGGTCACCGATTGCATTCCCAACCGGCATTTCGACCATTCCGCCGTGAGACCTTTAGCTTCCAGCGTCCGTAACACCTTTTCCAGAGTCCGGTCATGGTCCCTCCTATCTCTGCCCATCACCAGTATATCGTCCTGGAAGTACTGCACGTCCTTGCAGTCTCTGAACAGCTGGTGCATCATCTTCTGGAAAACGGCCGCCGCCGAGGCCAGCCCGAACGGCATGCGACAGAATCTGTAGCACCCAAACGGGGTAATGAACGATGTGAGACTTTTGCTGTCCGGGTGTAGGGCTACCTGGTGGTAAGCCGATGTAAGGTCGATGGTGGAGTACCACTGGACTCCTCTGGTTCGTGCCAGCATCTCCTCTATCTTGGGAAGGGGAAATTTCTCCACCACTATGTTCTTATTGAGTTCTCTCAAGTCTACGCAAAGCCTGACCTTCCCGTTGGGTTTCATCACGACCACCAAAGGCGCCAACCATTCGGCACAGGTTATGGGTTCTATGATGCCCTTCTTCTCCAGGTCTTGGAGTTCCGTCTGGACAGCTTCCCTTACTGCAATGGGCACATTCCTTACTTTGTGTGCTACTGGTGTGGCTCCTTCCTTCAGCACTATTTTGTGTTGAAATTTCTCCATTTTTCCTACTGCACCCCCGAACACTCTCGGGTAGTTTTCCTTCCATCTGTCTGTGTCCAGCCATTCCACCTGGTCTGTGAGCAGGATCTGTTCCTTCCCCCCTGGGTCGAGTTTTATGCCCAGGTCGCCCTGGTCCAACCATCCCAGGACGGAGGGTCCTTTCTCGGCCACGTACAGCTTGCACCACGCCGTACGGCCTCTGAATTCGAACAACAGGCGTCGGTACCCTAGCATGGGGATGCGATCACCATTGTATGTTACCGGTCGTATGTCTAGTTTCTCCAGCCTAGGGCCCAACTTGGGTTGGAATTGTTCTACCCACACTGCACGCTGTACGATGGTGAATGGGGATCCGGTGTCTGCCACAACCGAGATGGTTATGCCGCCCACGGACATTTCCAGGACCGGTTTGGTTGATCTCTTGGCATCCACGCTCAGTACCTGATCATATATGCACAGTACGGTGACCACCTCCTCCTCCGTGGCGTCTTCCGGGTCTTCCGCGCTTTGGTCCATGTATTTCACCACTCCTTTCTGTTGTTTCTTCCGACACACCTTCTCGTAGTGGCCCATGATACCGCAGTGCATGCATTTGGCTCTGAAGGCCGGGCAACGTCTGTCGTGGGCTTCGTGGGACCAGCTTCCACACCTGTAGCACGTTTTCTTGCTCTCACCGTCCGCTTGTTTCCCTTGCCATCTGCTGGTTCCTTTGGTTGTGGGAGGCTTGGGTTTCTGGTCCCTGCGGTGATCACCCTCCTGTATCCTGTTCACCATGGTTGGGGCGCCTGTGTCTTTTCTGGTAGCATCGGCGCACCTCTTCGAGAGTTCCGCCCTCTTCACAATGACCATTACTTCCTTGAGTGTGGTGTCCCCACTCGCCCACAGCTTGTCCTGCACGTTTGTACTGGTGGTGTGCATGATCACTTGATCTTTTATAAATTCGTCTTCCCACAGTGCGTACCTGCACGGGGCTGCTAGCTTCCTCAGTGCTGCTACGTATTCTTCGATGGATTCTCCCACCTTTTGTTTCCTTTGCTGGAAATTATATCTGTCTACCGAAACACAGACGGTGGGGCGGTATCGCTCATCCAGGTCCTCCACCGCGTGCGCATACACGTCATCGTCTGTGTCTTCTCTCTTCGTGGGCACTAGGCTCTTGTATATTCTCAGACCTTCAGGCCCTAGATTTAGTAGCAGGATGCGTTTTTTCCTCTGGGGTGTGAATTTCTCTTCGTTCTCGTCCTCCAAAACCCCTATGAAATTGTCTATGTATTCCTTCCAGTCCTCCCATTTCATCATTGGTTCACCGGGTTTCGTTAGGAATTGCACCGGTGCAATCGCATACCCTGCCGGGGTACTCATCTTTGCTTCCTTGGCGCTTGTTTCGACGGTGACTTTACTCGGGGGGCTGCCTGGGGTGTTGTCGTTGTTTCTTGTGTGCTCGATCCTCTGGGGGCTCTTGTCACTGGGCCCCACTTCCTCCTCTTTGGTAGCCAGTGCAGCGCTTTCTGTGCTTGATTACGTGCGAGGGCAGCTCGTGTGCTTTTATTGGTTGAGAACGGCGTCGTCTCTGTGGCCTGTTTGTGGTTTGGTTACTGTACCGTGGCACTGCCACGCTCCTCGGGTGCTCTGTGCCTGGGGTCGATCTCCGCAGTTGGCTGGGTCGTATCTCGTGACTTCCCCCTTCCAGGCGGCCCGTGCGGTGTTTTGTTTGGGCTTGATGGCCTGGTAGCGTGTCTTCCTTCGACTCGTGGGGCCACGTGGAGTGTAGCCTTCTACTGCGCTTCCCCCCGTCGGTCCGGTTTCCGTCCCGACCTCGTCGCCACTGTAATGTTGGTAAATGAGCACTCGGAACAAGTGTTATCTTTCCGCTATGTTTATTGGCACAACAGTGAGCAGTTACACCTAGGAGCGCCGGCCACCTCTATCTCTCCGCTCGCTGCCACGCACCCCTCTCCTCACGCTCCGCGCTTACTCCTGCGCGCGCATCCTGGCGTCAACCTGCGTACCCGCGTCACGTCACGTGACGCGCTAACAACTAGACCGCTACAATATTGGGTGAGTTAGAGGCAATCACCTCCGAATTACAATTCAAACACAGTTTAATCTATGCTGCCAGCCACCCTCTAGCTCTACCATAAGGTGAAGAAATGGCTGTGGAGGCAAACGTAACATAGCCATTCATCATCCTGAAGCTTTGCGGGATCTGCAACTTCACTACTGTAGGGCATCAGCATGATGCACCCGTTTCTGCGGCTCTTAGCCCCACAGGCTGGTTTGCCCGGAATACATGTAGGCTTGACATGACCCATTAATTGCACTGCTCACGTAGTCATTGCACTTTAAACAAATAAAAGCTATCGCACCCCAATGGCAAGCATGTGTCACCAAGCATGTGAAAGTATGCGGCTGCCAACCGCGAGCGTTAAATAAAAAAAAATATGCATAGAACTGTTTCAAAGGGGCAGCTTAGCAAACTGACATGCAGAGCTAATTAAAATAAATGCAAATAAATATATTTATTCTAACAAAAGAACACAACATGGAGGAACTGCGGAGAAATGGAGGATCATGTGGGGAAATGATGGAGAGTAAATCAAACACTGGTGAGTGGCAGGAGACACGGAGTGGGAGAGGGTTCAGGGGAGCAATGGAGGAGGAATGGGAGGTTTGGAAAATTAATAAAAAAAGAAAAAAAAGCTGGATACGGTGTGTCAGGAGAAGCAATGGGACAAGCTGCTGAGGAGGAGGGAGCAGCACAGAGAGCATTGGATTGATCCGAGGGAGGAAGAAGCTGAAGAGAGAGAGAGAAAGAAAACAGGAGGGAGTATTGAAATAAAATGAAAAAACATGTTTCCTGATTGTAAGCAGTGGAATGAATCGATTCCTCCAATCAAAACAATGGTAACGAAACAGTGTATTAGGTGAGGAATATACCCAAAAAGAAGAAGGAAAGTCATCAAATAAGAAGCAAGCAAATAAGATTGACAACAAAGTCAACCAATGGTTAGCACTGAGCAGACCCAAAACCCACTAAATATTAATAGAGTAATACTGTAGAAGAGACATTCCAAGATTGTACTACTGAATATCAGCACCAACAATATTGTGGCATACTAATATCGAAGACTGAATATCCATTGAGAAAATACCGAAGGTTACATGAAGATAGGGAAGTGTAGATTTACTATTTCCAACTCCACATCTACATACCTTCTATCCAGGCTAACTTACCTGTCGATAGTTTATTTTGGATATTCTGTCCTCAGTATTCTTTTCCATCGATATTATTGATTTGATATTTAAGGGGCACAACCCATCCCATCACGGTGAACCAGGACTTTTCATAGAACAGGATTCCTGCAGCAGGCTTCAGTGAGTCATTCATCTGCACAGTGGTGTGATGCACAGATATAGTGGTGCTCTTTTGCCGAGGGCAAGGAGTTAGACAAGAGTGGATTATGTGGTTTGGCAACTCTTGACATAGGACCCTTTCCTCTTGGAATAACATTACAAGAGATTGCAAGCCCTGACGCTATTGCTCCATGACCGCAAAACTAATATGCATTTGGCAACGCCAATAGCCCTAGGAGGTTAGCTGGTGTCATAGTTGAATTTGTTTTATTACAAATATGAGACACAACATAAGAAGAGGAAAAAAAGAAAACATACCACAGCCTAAAATGATGGCAATTTATTGCAGCTGAAATTTTAAAATAAATGAAATATTACATATAATTTAAAAAACGCATTTTGGGAGATTGCTAGCAACACTCTTGGCCATTTGTAAGCCGTTTGCACCATATGCAAAACATGCAATGAGATCTTTGAATTTTCCTCTCACATGGCAGTTCACTTAACTAAGCATCCTAAGCAAAATGCTTAGTTGGTCCATATCGAAGGGACACACTGCCATGGCCCCGTGAGCCCGTCCTATCTTGTTACCATCTGCTTTACGGGACTCCTCCTGCAGGGCCGTCTTTTGCGCTGGTGGCACCCTGTGCGACAATGTCTGTTGGTACCCCCACCCCCAATGACCACTTCTGACACGGATTCCCTCACTAGCACCCTTTAACAGTGCCCCTCAAGTCTCCATATCCACCGTCTCTCAGATTCATTTAGTATTATAGCACCACTCATACCAGTGTAAGGTGTCAGAGCACTTTATACCACACACACATTGAACAGAGACAATCATGTGTGTAAATCAGTGTATAGGAAATGTTACATCAGACAGTACTACGATGTGTAGTGTAGTAGTGGCTTGTCATCGATACTGGTAGGCAATATAGTTAAAGTTCATATTTATGAAAGGCACATATTCAGAATTTAAAACGCAACATTATTGTTAAGGGTTCTCTTTCATAAGAATTGTTTTCTGCCCAAATGAACCCTTTTCACAAGATTAGGAAAATGAAAGACTGGGCAAAAATACATATAGCCCTAACATATACCTTGCAGTTTGCATGCAGCTCTAGGGTGCCATTTAAAAGCTCATTAGGATTTTGACTTATAAACGACCAGTAACAAAAGGAGCTCTCTGACAGAAGCAGTAACCCACTGACTTATTTACATTATATGCATTTCGTTATCTGCATGGTACACTTTTCTAGCAGCAGGCATTTTAACCCTCTGCGCTGCCTTAGGATGAGTCAAAATGTCCACTAGACAAACCTCCGGAAGATGATTAATCACAAGACTTCTCTTGACATTTGAATTGATGTCTGAAAGTTGCTGGAGGCCAGGAAGAGGCAGCAGGTGCTTTTAAAATGATGATACACGTTTTCAAAAAAGATGTTTCCCCCACCCCAAGTCAATGCCTGGTGCGGTCGCACCGACCGCACTGCCCTAAAGCTGGCCTGTCCTCCTGTTTGATACGCGTACAATCAACTCCAATTTTATAAATCTTTTCTAGGTAGTATTTAAGAGCTAACAATTTTGGAAAAAATGAGAAGCAAGGCACTTCCCTTGCCCTACAGCTAAATGGATTGGTATTAAATCCCTCATCTACCCCTCTCTGCTGCCTCATCTGCTCTCAGCGGCATGAAGACGCTCCCCTGGACCCTCTCCATGGCCCTTCTGATGATGTAGCTATTGATAGGGCCTCAAAGCTATTCCAATCAGTAGGTCAAACCTGACTCATCACGTTGTCCACTGTTTTCTAAAGACTCTGGCGTGTCCATTAAAGTGGTGTGTAGTGCATATAAAACGCACAAATAATTAAATAAATAAATTCATGTTTACTTCTCTCGATACGCTCCCACCTTGTTTCCAGACCTCATCTTCTTCATCTAAATCATTCATTTAAAAGCTCCAGCACAACAGATGTAACAGTTTCGAGGGCTTCATAAACTCTTCAAAACTAACGTGATATTACATCATACTCTCTTTTTCTCACTCATAGGGTGGCATATGTGGTTTACAGATGAGCACGGGAATATTTCTACATTCGGACATAGTTACTTTTTTGTTGCTTGGATTCTTCCAGCAGGACAAGGCTGCAAGCTGTAGCCAAAAAAGGCTCCACAAGATCCTGTGGAAACAAATTTGCTGCTGCAGAAAAGTTCCAAGCGGGAGCAGTCTGAGTCCTTGGCCCAGCGGCAACACAAATTTGTCGGATTGCCATGGCAGGTTTTTCCTGGTCCTCCTGTAATCCTTGGAGCCAAAAAGTCTCTAAATCCCAATTTTCTGATGATGATAGGCAGAGTACACTTTGATACAGCTTCCTGCAGCTGTTTGTAACCCTTTATCCTAACTGGCGGTTAGCCAACTGACACTCAGGGTCCACTTTTTTGTCCTGGGTATAAGTAGGAGCAGATCTCAACAGCAGGTGCAGTCCTTCTTGTGTCCTCCACAGGTTCAGCAGTGTTCTGAAGAAGGTACACAGATATGCCATATTTATGCCTGGCACTAACCAATAAGGAAAAAGGTCCCAGGTGTAAACCTACCCATTTTTTCAGCAATTCCTGTGTGCCCTCCTGAAAACAATCCCACAGAGACTCTTTCTGCCCAAATTAAGGATGGTTCAACCCTTCTTCACTTGTGCAGAACCTGTGCGTGCACCCAGAGGTGTTGCCGGGGAAAGGAGCAACCCCCTACTCTGTGCTCACTTCGAGCCAGCTCTTGAGGCAGCCCTTCTTCCAATGGGACTGGTGCCTGCTTGACTGCCCAGGTGTCAGATTATTTTTGCCTGTGACAGGGAGGCCTCTATGAAGTTAAAAAAGTTCCTGGGCACAGCCAAAATGGTCATGCTGACAGAGGAACAAAAACACTGCCCCACACCGAGACCTTTGCCTTGCTCTGGGAGCAGATTTTACACCTAATTAAAGGGGGCTATTCAGCTGCCAGTTGACGGATGGAGTTAATGCAAATGGGACTCCATAGTAACTTTCTATAAATACCTTTAATTAACAGTTAGGAAAATTGTTATATTACCATTACATTGAATTTTTATTTTTGAATAATTATTAAAAAGAGGCTTTGACCTATTTTTCTAGCTGTTTCCTAACCGAAATTAGCATAATTAAATATAATAATGCAATACAGTGTTTTCCTATTGAACAGCCAGCCTTGCTACTGTGGAAATATCTTTTTGGACTTTTTCACTGTAAGGACATGTGTAACATTAAGTGTCTACTTGTCCTACTTTTAAATATCATGCACCTGCCTTAGGGCTTATAAAGCTCACATACGGGTGACTTATTTATATTTAAAAGGAAGGGAAAGGGCCTGTCATAGGGGTTAAAATGGCTGTTTAATACTGCCGCAGTCAGGCTGAAATGGTGGGACTGCAGTCATGTTTACACTCTTACTGTACTGGGTGGCACAATGGGTCTATAGTCCACCAGTATATTTTAACTTTCTGGTTCTGGGTACACTTTATACCATACACTAGTGACGTATAGGTAAGTTAAATATGCCAATTAGGAGTATACAAATTTCAGTATGTTTTGAACTCAGGGGTCATGGTCGCATAAAGAAAAGGATCAGGAACAGAGAAAGTGAACATCATTGCAAGAGTAATGCACCTGCCCTTCCTCTCAGCACTCAATAGAAAATAGGATGGTGGTGAGGGTCTAAAGATAGTACAAGAGGTTGCCCTCTGAAGCAACTAGGCATGACATGATGGGTTATGCTCCTTCTATTCCCCTTGAATTGTTTGTAAATGAATTTGCACTCTGCAAACAGTCATCCTGTTAATCCTGGTAATACTCTACAGACAATTTTTATTTCTAAGCAAAAGACTTAGCCAAGTAGTAGGGAACGAAAAGGGGGATTTTGACTATGCAGCTAAGGGCCAGTAGGAGTAAAGGACATACTCCACAGAAGCACTAAAAAATAACGGTGCCCAAATTTATGAAAAAACATGCAATGGAACTAAAGTTACTACATTGCTTGAAGGGGACTGAGCTGATCTATGCCATTTCTAATAAGATATGGCATGATTTTCCTCTGTTGCTGTGCTGGTGCAGTTTATGCTTACATTTGCCAATGCACATACTCTTGCAATGTAGTGCAAGAGCGTGTGCGTTCTGTATGCAATAGTTTTTGCACTGAAAGAAACCCTTCCAGCACAAAAACTTCCAAGACTTTTCTGCTTATTGTATACATGCTCAGTAGGAAAAATGAGGAAAAATTAAAACATTTGTTCTTAATATGCTGGCCTAGAGGGGGCATAGTATTTTGGCAAAAATACCAGTCTAAAAATGTTGGTAGATACAGATTTACGACACAACTCATAGGTGGTTGCATGGGAACGTCCATGTACACCCCCAATGGAACAACCCTGTGATGCAAAGTACCACAAAACAGGGAATAGAACAACTCTAACTTACTTTGGGAAACTATCCAACGCAATTCCTGATTTGTATTGAGTAGTAAATCCCAGCATGTCACATTGCACCAGCTTTATGTTACAGAAGTAAACTATCTTTTTAGGTCAGGAGTTAGCCAAGACATTCTGCTTTCCCCCCAAAATCATTACAGAGGCTTTCAGTTATACATGTTCATCCAGTGGTCTATGAGTGATAGCGTTGTTCCTCTGCACAAAGTGTGCACATCGGAAGAAATATTTTTGCCCTTCTATGCCAAGGACTTGTGACTTTTAAAAATAACAGTAATTTATTTACATTTTCTTTTTTTTGCAATGGCCCATAACCCAAATGGCAACACTGGTGGGCCATTACTCCTGTCTGCTGTTCACAATTCCGGTACAGGCTCAGCCAGTGAATGCCATATCGAAATAGTCTTTCTTGGAATATCCATGCATGCAGAGTTATGGCCAGTCATCTTAAATGCTATTTGTGATAACGTTTTCCAAAATAGCCACCTGGATACACGAGAGGCACGAGAGAATGACCTAGGGACACATGTTTATAAATTAGTTCAGAGGGAGAATTTGTAGGGGGGGAGGGGAAGGGGACGGACCATGGCCATGATATTGTTCCTCAAAGCATATAGGGGCATATCAACAAAAACCGGCGATAATTATCTCTAAGCGCACTTAGTGCTAGGATAATTATCGCCGGCTAGCGTGAATTTTTATCGCTGTGATAGCATGCTATTAGCAACGCTTATCTCAATAGTGATAAAAATCCTCACGCTAACAGGCTAACGTGAGATTATCGCTCGAAACCCAGCGATAATCTCATGTTACCTTGTTGATAGGGACAGACAAACTTAGCCATGATATCCTCCTTCCATAGGATATCATGGCTAAGTCAGAAAAATCCCAGACGTAAAAAAGCAGCGTTAACCGCGGGTTAGCGCTGCTTTTTTTGTCTCTAGCAGGGTTAGCGACATTCTTGATAATAGGAGAAATGTCGCTTAGCGACATTTCTCCTATTATTTTACTCTGGAACGCCCCCTTTGCATCTCATTAGAGATGCAAGGGAAGCGTAGAGTAAAAGGGTGCTAACATGCACATTTGCATGTTAGCACCCTGTTGTTGATAGGGCGCTAGTTTTATCTCTGCTTTTTTGGCTTTTAAAGCCAAAAAAGCAGAGATAAAGCCCTTGTTGATATGCCCCATAGTGACATTGTTGAGTCCATGACGTTTATTGGCTGTTTGTTCTGTTGTTCACACTGAAAACTGATAAAACAGATTTAAACCACAAAATAGCCACCTGTGTGTCTTCACATGTACACGTGCACAGGCCACCAGCTAGCATTCCAAAGGGCTGAAGCATAGAGAAAGACAGCAGCCAGTATTAAAACTGTTGGCTTTTCTATTGCTTGTTTGTTAAGGCGTTTTCTGCCCTCCAGGATATGCACTGAATTATCACATTACATGCTTTGTTTGTGGCGCTTTGAATTTTAGGAGATAGCTATTAAGTAATGCAATTTTGGACACTTAGCAAACCATACCTTGGACTTATTGTATCTGACCATTTTACGGTTCAGAGCTATGGGAAAAAGGTTGAAGCAAAAAGCCAGTACCGACTCCACCGAGGACTGAGAAACGTGTTCCAAATGAGCTGCACAAAGTTATCCAACAGTCTCCTACCCCCTCCAAGATCGCGTATTCATGCCTACACCCAAGAGCGGTAAACATAAATTGTTCATAATGGCCCGAGTCCTATCCTAATGGCGTGCACCGTCTCTTGTTTACAACGACCTTTTTAGGTCTTATGTCCCAGGTGTTCATTTTCCTGTACTTAGTATTCTATCTAGACTGCCTCACTCCGCGGGTTTATTGCGTTCCTTAGGTCCCTTTCCTAGTTATAATTCTCCTCACTGTTACATAATGGCCTTTTCAGGTCTTTTATCTCATTTGCCTTCTTGCTCTTGGGTATTATTTTATACTTAGGTCCCAGTGCGCCTTTCTGTTGTAAGTTCTAGCTCGCATTTAGATTTCTCATCTCTTGGTTAAATGCCTTTCCCTGTTCATAAACAAATGCCTTATGTTCATATGTTTTCATTAATTTATTAGGGAGATAAAAATGTCCATGTTCTGGTACCACAAATAGTCAGCAGGTTACAATAGAAGAAGGTTGCACAATTAAATAAACTAGTTCCGCTGTTAGTTCAATTCCCAGCCACTGTAATATAATACATGGAGCTGTGTGGTTAATTTGCCATTTAAACATTTTTAGAGAACTACAGCAGCCCATTCAACTTGTTTGTGCACTTATAACTCCATTCACCTGAGAGTAGTGCCTTTCTCACCCACGTATCCCATTGCTACTCACATCCTGCTCAAATGTATCCAGGGGTGAAGTCCTAAAGAAACAAGTGGGGAGGCTCACCAAGTTAGGTAGAATGAGTGTGACATCACTGCCCGTGACGTCGCATGTGGCATCACAGGAAGTGGCATCACAACCCATGACCTCACAGGAAGTGACATCAGATGTTAAGACCTCATATATGTTTAGCAGACCTATCATGAGTACATTCGAGAGCATTACAATATTTACCAAATTAGATCTTGCAATGGGGTTGTGCCAAAATATAGACACAACCCCGAACTCTAAGAATCTGGACCTCAATTTATACATTTTTTTTTAAAACCCTGCCACAAAGAAATTGGCAGCAAGGCGAAATGTGGCAGTATATCTGTCCTGTTAAATTGGTTGCAATGTCTGTATTTAAAAACATCTTATGGGATTAAGGCACCTGCTGCAGAGATCTTAGTGTGCCAGATAAATCTCTGAGAATACTAATAATAATGGTAAAATTACTCTAGAGGATAACCTATTTGCTGGAGATATCTGTGTTTTGCCTAGTCCTAGTTTTGAATCAAAGTAGCATAGAGAGTTAATATGTCTCCTGCAAAGCACATTATGTAACACGCAGATGACAGATTTTTATTTTATGTAAATGGGCAAGTGGGTTACTACTTTTACGAAAGAAATCCTTTTGTTACTTGCAGTTCTTAAATTGTAATCCTTGTAATAACACACAGGGAGGTATGAAGAACGTGGCTCCTGCATCTTGTAACCCTCCCTATCTTATGTAACACATCCTTTATATTGACATATGCACATATGGTTTATTGTTAATACGTAATCTGTACGTGTGATGTAAAGCTCTCTGACGCCGTGCATTGGAATAAACAGTGCTAAAGTGCTCTACAAGAAATTTTAAAAAAATAGTGGTATTTAAGTTATTATTTGAGTAAATACTGGGGAGACTAACACGTTTGACATTCTTACAGAGTTTTTATATTTCTCATGTACAGGGACAGAACAAAGTCAAAAGCATTTTTCTCTTAAATACCTGTGAAGTGATGAGATGTTAGCCTTTGTTTCCCATCCTTTGCCTCTAGGTGTGGGGATTTCGATAGCTCCCAGCCAGGCCAACAAAAAGAGGCCGAATGGCCCCATAACCTTGGCTTTTTATGATGGGCGAAGCTGGAATCTGATAGGCACCTTCCCCACCTGCACATTGCTGCTCTGAACAGAAAGCAGACAATGAGCAGACACTGCTGGAATTGTCCCAGTGTTAGAAAATTAGACCAGATGTGTTCAGCATTTTTCTGTTAATCCCGGGAGAAGTAGAAAAGGAATGTGGCACTCCACTGAAAGCGGCCAGCTTTGCAGCAGGGTACACAGTGTCTACCCTCTGAAAATAGTGGGTAGATGGTGTCTACTCTATCTACCCTCAACTCAAGCCCTGCATGTATCACAGGATATGAGTTACGAGCAAGAGGTATTTAATGCTTCTCTTTTTTTTTTATTATTCTTTTTATTGAATAGAGCAGAGCATAAGCATAACATCCATATACAATATACAATTTATGTTGACATAGAATTACAAAAAAATATATATATATATTAAATAGCCTTTTCCCCCACCTTCCCTTCTATGTTCCTTCTTTCCTTCCTTCATCTTACTAAGTATTATAATAATCAATGATCTCAACCATATTTAAGAAGGGACATAATGTGCAAAAACAACTACAATAAAGTGCTGTCGCAAAAGCTATAATATCTATAATAGTGTGCAGCAATTGCAAAAAAGAAAATGCTAGTGCTTCTCAAGTATAATCACTTGAGAAAAGTGCTGGTGCATCTATTTGAAAAACCTGCTACAATTTTCAACGAGATATAATTCAATTTCCTATACTTAGCCATAAAATGCCACAGTAATACATATAGTAACTTTTAATAATGTGCAAAAATCGCAAAAGACTAAACAAAAGTTTTAATATTGCGCAAATATGATCCCAGAAAAAGTGCTAGTGCTCTTAGTTGCAGAAGCTACTACAATTTCAACAACACCACCAAAGCATTGTTCAATTCCCTTTTGCTTTTTCCAAATCTCTAAAATACTTCCAATTTTTTTCAAAATTTCTTAATGGCCCCCACCCGGCTTGCATATGCTTTTTCAAAATTAAAAGTTCTTCTCATTTTCCTCCACCACTTCAAATGAGAGGGAACATCAGTAGTCTTCCAATTCTGTAGGATTAAGGAGCGGGCAACAGTACAAGAGATAAATACAAAGGTCTCTTCAGCCCTACTCAATATTGTTCTATTTTTAGTGATGCCGAACAAAGCCGATTCGGCCTCGGGCTGAAAATTCTTGCCCATTGCTCTTCCTAGATCCGCAAAAATTGCTTTCCAGAATGATTCAAGTTTCGGGCACGAAAAGAAAATATGATGTCAACCACCATGACCATTAGCAAGACATCTAAAACACTTATTTTCAACTTCCGGGTATCTTTTCCCCGGGGCCTCCGGAGTTAAATAGGCTAACCAGCGTGATAAAAAAGCCATCCTTTTGAAATTAGCCGCACGTAATGATTTATTGCCTAGATGACAAATCGTTTCCCAGTCTTTACATGAAAAGCTACATTGTGTCACGTGGTCTATTTTTCTTAGGCGGCTTTCAACCAGTGGCATTTGTTTCTGTCGGTGTAGCAACCTATACCAATTTCCTATGCCCTTCATTTTGACCCCATAAAGGGTTACCGCTAGTTCAGACGGAGAATTAAAAAGGCCATGCATATTCCTTATGAAATATACGATTTGTATATATTCAAAAAATACAGGTCTGTTCGGGCTATTTGCCCTGATCATCACCTCTTGCCATGAGATCATTCTATTCAAAATAAAAAAGTGTCTTAATCCTTTTAGCCCGCATTTTTCCCACTTAATTAGATGGTTTTTATTCAATTGGAGACCGAGATTAAAGCATTCCCTCAAACTCAGATATTGCATGCCGGAGGAGTCTGTTTTTAAAAAAAAACCTGAAGTCTAAAAGAATATTCCCTTAAAGTCTTATATCGTTTTTTTTTGGGATATTTGGAAGTTTTTAAAAATACTTGTAATTGGGAACCATTTTCCTGTAACATTTTATCTAAAAAAAGCTATCTCGCTTATATGTCGAACCCATCAGACCCGCCACTATGTCTAAAAAGGCGGCCTCATAATATGTTTTCACATCTGGTAGGGCTAAACCTCCCTGTGCAGTACATAATTGTACTATTGGGAGTTTAACCCTAGACAATTTTCTCCCCCAAACAAAACTTCTAAACATCGTCTCTATTTCTTTAAAAAGGAGAGATTAATTTTTATAGGAATATTGCTAAATAGAAATATGAGCAACGGTAGTATCGACATTTTAATTAAAGATACCCTGCCCACTATTGAAAGGGGCAATAAGAGCCATTGATCAAAAAGTTCTTAATTTTATCTTTCATTCTGATATAATTTAGTTCATACAACTGGTGGTATTGAGAGTTAATGTAAATTCCTAGATACCTAATCAGATCTTTGTTGGCTGCTTGTGTCCTCAAACTAGATGGAAGACAATTTAAATCGATATTCAATGCCAGTATTTCTGTTTTATTAGAATTTATTTTGTAGCCACCGATTTGCTCAAATTCTCTAAATTCTCTCAACACCCTCTCTATATTGTCTTTATTAGGCATCAAATATAAAATAATGTCGTCTGCAAACAATTTTAGTTTGGACATTCGGGGGACGGGGGATCGGATGGCAGCATTGTTTCTTATCTTTAATTACTAAAGGTTCAATAAAAAAGGTAAAAAGCAACGGCGAAAGAGGACATCCCTGCCTAGTCCCTCTATTTATTTTTATTGAACCAGCTGTTTTCGTGTTAATAAAAACCTGGGACGAGGCCCCTTGATAGATGTTGTGTAACATATCAACAATCTGGGCAGGGAATCCAAATTTTCCTAAAGTAAAAAACAGGGAATTCCAATTAACTAAGTCAAAAGCTTTTTCGGCATCTACCATAACAATACATGCCGGAGTTAAGTTTATATTAAAATAATCTAGAGCTTGTATTAAAAACTTGGTGTTTGCTGCCATAGATCTTCCAGCTATGAATCCAGTCTGGTCAGTATGAATCACCTCTTGAGCCGCGAATATAAAACGTTTGGCCCATATTTTCATTAAAATCTTGTAGTCTGAATTTAAAAGACTTATGGGCCGATAGGAATTAATATCGTCTGGATTTTTATCTTTCTTAACGAAAGACACAATCATCGCCTCTTTAAAAGTTTCCGGTATAAAACCTCCCTCTTTAATTTAATGTGATTAAATAGTTGTTTCAAAGGTGTCAGCAATTCATTTAAAAATAATTTATAAAATTCGATGGGAAGTCCATCTTGCCTGCATGCTTCCCCCCCCTCTGTTTCTTTTACAGAAGTTGATATTTCTAGTGTTTCTATCTCTAATTCTAATTGGGAGGTCCGGCTCTCTGAAAGTTTGGGCATAACCACATTAGAGAAATAGTGAAGAATCATATCGTCCCTTGTTGAGTATTCTGTTGAATAAATGCAGTGATAATGTTCGACAAAATCTGTGAGATCCTTTCCCTATCGACTTCATTCCGGCCAGACTGAGGGTCTTGTATCTTTAAAATAAAAGCTGACTCCTGTTATTTCCTTGTTATATTTGCCAACAATTTGCCTACTAACTGATTTTCTTCGTAAACCTTTTGCTGGTACATTTTGGAACTACAAATTTCTTCTAAGACGAAAAAATCCTGCAATGCAGTTTTTGCCTTTACAAATTCATTTGGACATTGCCGGTCCCAAAGGACATGTTCTTTTTCGACAGCAGCATGAAGTTGAGTTATTTTAAGCGATCTTGCTCTTGCCTGGGCCGCCGTATAGGCGATGATCTGGCCACGGGCTGCCGCTTTAAACCCACCCCATACGGAAAATACATCAGCGGTGTTTTCATTTATCTTAAAAAATTCTGAAATCCATTTCCTGAAATCCTTTACCCAGTCCTGATTTTGGAGAAGAGTGCAGTCTAGCTGCCACCTCGGCCGCTCCCCTTTCCCGCCATCTAATGCAATATTAAGTTCAATTCTGGCGTGATCAAAAAAAGGATTACAACCGCAATCAATTTTTAGAATTCGGAAGGATCTTGATATAAGATAAAAATCAATTAGAGATACCGTTGAAAAACGATATGAATAACAAGTAAACTTAGTTTCATCGGGATTTCTAAGTCGCCAAGGGTCTACCAGTTGGTATTCTTTTTTGAGGGCCTCCACAATTCTTTGAGTTTTTGGTTTTAGTTGTTTTTTATTTTTATTCGATGTGTCTTTCTTCAGATCTTGTATAAAATTAAAATCCCCTCCTACTATAATCTGTCCTGGTACTCCCCTCAAAAGCTCGCTAATTTTAACCAGGCTTTCAATCTCGTCCGTAACCGGACCATAATAATTGACCAAGTTTATAATTTTCCCCTGCAACTTAGCCATTACCCATATCCATCTCCCCTGTACATCTCTCTGCACTTGTAGGATTTCCCAAGGTATTTTTCTGGAAAAATAAATTGCGACTCCCCTCTGAGCCAGACCAGCTGATGCAAAAAATGTGTGGGAGAAGAATCTAGGTATAAATAGTTTGGGAGAATTTGATTTCAGGTGTGTCTCTTGAAAATATACCATTTGGGTGTCAGATGATATTAACCATTTAATGAGAGCGCCATACTTTTGCTTATTTAGCATACCATTGGCATTGACTGATAGGATTTTGCAATTGCTAAAATTGATCAAAATTTCTAATTACAGATAACCTTAAGTTTCTAATAAAGTAATTTCTATATAGTTTACTCTTGCTCCTTTTCTTTTTTGCCCCGATTTTCCCTTCCCCCCTCCCACCCTTCCACCCCTTTAAATGTGGAAACACCCTCCCCAACCACGCCAGCCACATTTCCCCCCTCCCTTCTATGTTCATGGGTGTCATGATGCTACACCCTAAGTGACCCTGCTGCCCCTGTGACTCCCCCATAAGCCCCAAGACCAGA